>NC_139493.1:2155166-2755166 GCF_008360975.1 Lichenostomus cassidix
ACACAAGGGGAGGATGCTCCACACCGTGCTGGGCTGTGCCAGGGGTGCAGAGGGCACTGGGAGTTCCTCTGCAGCTCTGCTGGACCCCAAGAAATGATGGATGGCTCCACACACTGCATGCTACTCAGCTTTTCTGAAATGAAGGATTGCCAACCAGGCTGGAAAGCAATTTAGGGGTTGTTTCGAATCTGAGTTACTCTGTGCAAAAAGAACCGAGGAACCAGGAGCTGGGAACATTGGTTGAGGTTTGGGAAGCACTCAACAAAACAGGCTCTGGAACTTTAGATCCTAAAAAAGCGGGGAAAGCAACTTATTACACAGGCAGATGGGGATAGGAGAAGGGGAAAGAGTTTTGAATTAAAAGAGGAGAGGTTTAGAGAAGAAATTCCTTCCTGTGAGAGTGGACAGGCCTTGGCACAGATTCCCAGAGAAGCTGTGCTGCCCCTGGATCCCTGGCGGTGTCCAAGGCCAGGCTGGACAGGGCTTGGAGCAGCCTGGGACAGTGGAAGGTGCGAAGGGACAAATTTGGCATTTGCCACCAAAACAAAATTATTCTAAAAGACAGACCTTGTTGGAAGATGTTTTCAAAGAGACCAGGAGGTCTTTAGAAGGTGAATTTAGATTTGAAAGTATTGAGCTCCTAATGGGTTTGACTTTTCAATGTGCAAGTATTAATGAAACACAAATGCCCCAGCCCTTGTCGTCAGGAAACAAATTTTTATTGCTTTAAAACATTCTTCTTCAAGGGAGACAGAAAAACAATGAAATTAAGACAATATTATCAGTAAGTTCAAACGCTGAATTGTGAAAATTAGGCAAAAATTACCTGCACTGAATAATTTCCAACGCACAGACTAGGTGGGTGTTGTTTTTTTGTAAGATCCATTAATTAAACAGTTACAATTAATGAAACAATTAGAAAACCCACTTATTTGACACATGGGTCAAAGAAAAAAAGTACTAAATAATACATTATTTGTTGCAAATTGTTCATTAGGGTTAACTTTTTGTATTTAAAGACTTCTTGCAGCTCCTCCTTGAAGCACTTGTTGTTTGCTGCTTTCTCAGAAATGGGCATTATTTGTAGTTTAAAACCAAAGTTCAGTGTCCATCAATATTCGTTTAAAGGGAGTAGCTTCATTCTGAATTAACTCCTTGACTGAAGTGTAAAACAACCTATCCATTAATTAATTAAATTTATTCATCATTCTTCACTTTTCCATACTCAAAAGATTTTGGATATGAATTTGGAAGCCTTTAGCCACAGTTGATTGTCACTAACCAAGAAAATTGCCATTTAATAAATGACTAATACAATGAAAACATTTTATTTCCTTTTTTCCCCCCATTTATCCCGAAGATTCCTACAACATATTTGATGTAGATCAATATTACTTCCATGTTTATTCCACATCAGACTGGTGTTTGCTTTCTTTGCTTTTCTGAAATACCTGCAGTCCAAGTTGATTAGAATCAATCCAAAATATTTTTTTCTTGCATGCAGACATTTCTTAAATGGCAAAAATTGGATGATTAATGAAGAAATGATGGTGGGATTCAAAGCAAACCCTCCTAACCTTTGCAGCCCTTTACAACAGGATATTGACATGAGGGTTTTAAAAAGACCTTTATAAAAACCTTTCATGAGCAAACAATTCAGACAATATATGTTGGCAGAAGAATTTGAGAGAAGCAGAAAACTAAATGAGCTATCTCTGATTCCTCAGCCATTCCTTTCATAGAATGATCAGCTGACCTAAATAACTGAAGAAAAATCAACTCTGTTCTCATGTTGGTTGTATGAAAACATGCAAGATCTTTTCCTTTTCAGCTCATTAAATCTCCTAAACTCCAAATTTCGACCTTTTCTCTTTACAAGGACTCAGCCATCCAGATTTTGACATTGAATTGCCATCAGAATGGGAGCCACCAGCTTTTATGCAGATCAGCTCAGTGGCTGAAAAATGGAGCTGGAAATCTCACCAAGGCAAAAAAGAAATAGATACAGGAGGAAAAATAAAAGGACCAAAAAACAAGAACTCAGTGCCAGGCTGGTCACCCTGCAGAGCTTGGTTTAGCTGTGCTGAGTGACCTCCAACATCTCCAGCAAGGATCTGGGATCTGGTTTGTCTTAACTCATGCAGGTCTAATCAAGTTTTAAAAACATTCATGATGGGTCAAAACAGCAGCTGGGTGAAAGGAGGCAGCTCAGCCAGGGCAATTAGACAATTCCTGAGCCAATTTGTTAAAGGCAGTTTAACAAAGTCTGTGAAGAGCTGGACCCATGGCAGGGCGTTGGAATGGGATAATCCTTAAAATCCTTTCCAAAGAAAACCAGTCTGGGATTGGGTGATAACACCCAGAATCTTGAGGTCATCAGATAAATATCTCCTTAGGTGGACAGAGGTGCTGAGGGTGGCAGTGACACCTGCCAAAGGTGGCAGTGACCCATGGCAGGGGGCTGGAATGGGATAATCCTGAAGGTCCCTTCCAATCCAAACCAGTCTGGGATTGGGTGATAACACCCAGAACATTGAGATTATCAGATAAATGTCCTCCTTAGGGAGACAAAGAGGTGCTGAGGGTGGCAGTGACACCTCCAGAAGTGCCCTGAGATGGTGCCTGGGTTGATGAGATACACAGCAGTGTCTCCCCATCTCCAGGAGCCCATGGCTTGGGAATTCCATTGGGAATTCCATCGGGAATACCTTTGGGAATACCCGACAGCACCATCCGGCAGCTGTGCAGCCTTCAACAGAAACACACCAACTCGGCCTGGAACGCTGGAATTAACTGAAGAGAATACAAATTAGCCCACAGATTTATTCCTCACACTGACATAATAAACAAATATTGATGGTTTTCCGTGGTGTAATACATCCTTATTCTCTGCTTCACAACTCACTCGCAGCTTCATCATTTTCTCTTCGCTGCTTCTAAATGGCTGATTTATCCCATACTTCGGGAAATATTAGTCTGTTTACAGTGCTCAGATAGCAAACAGATTGTGCATCATTGAAGTAACAACGTGGAGACTTGCCATGGTTGATTGTTGTGCTCTTCACCTTGCTTTTATTTATTTTTTTTCATGCATCAGAGTTTTAGAGAGGAGAATCAAACTGCATGTGCTCTGCAGTGAAAGGAAACGTGATTGTAGATTTTTGCAATGGCTTCTGCAAGACTTCAGCACCTCTGAGTGGCTCCTGCCTTTGGAAAAATGTGATTTGGTTGGTGTGTGACTCAGGAGAAGAGCACAGTCTGCAAAGCACAGGAAGAATGATGAGCTCCAAGGTGTGAACTCACATCCTGTGGCTGAGGGCAAAACTGAGCTGCAGGCTTCAGATGAATGGAATCATGGAACACAAAAGGGTTTGGATTGGAATGAAATCTAAAAATCATCTCATCCCACCTCTGCCATGGCAGGGACACCTTCCACTATCCCAGGTTGCTCCAAGCTCTGTCCAACCTGGCCTTGGACACTGCCAGGGATCCAGGGGCACCACAGCTTCTCTGGGAATTCCACTCTCCCCACTCTCCCAGGGAACAATTCCTTCCCAATATCCCATCCATCCCTGCTCTCTCTCAGTTTAAAGCCATTCCCCTTGTCCTGTCCCTCCAGGCCCGATTCAAACAGTGAAGCCCAAACACTCCTCGCTTGGTGTGTTCACAATTCAGATGAGAACAAACACTTCCTCCTATCTTGGAGACACCCAAACCCTCCCTGCACACTTCTCAAAGGCAAACACAGAGAGGAATCAGTGCAGGAACACTGACTGAGACAGTTCTGTGGGATAAACATTATTCCCAGCTCTTTTCTTTGCTCTCAGGATGAGAAATACTCTCATGCATTACCAATGCTAATTTTTCACAATGAAATGCCCCAAATATTGAAACAAATTTTGTACATAAAATCTTTGTATGTATGCAAATTGACAGAGTTTCACTGTGAACTTTCCTAAAGTCAGGATCTTATTTATGGGAATGAAGTGCCAGAGTGGCTCTAGTCCAGCTCTGGACTTGTACAATCACACAGAAAATGAAATATTTCTAGTTATGATCCACAACCACAAGACTAAATTGAAGGTTTGTACTAATTCTGAGATTTAAGAATCGCTCTTGCGATCCACTATTATTAAAATTTAAATAAATAAAATGCAAGACTGCTGTAAATTCTCTGTGCAGAGACAAGTGTGCTCAGACAGCACCAGTGTTATGGATTTTGATTGAAATTATCTGACAGATTTTATTCCACTTTTCCCACCTTGTTATGTATAATTGCTTCTAGATTTCTGATTTAGGTTCTTGACATTAACACAAAATATAAATTAGAAGTTACTTCATAAAGTGAGCTGAGAGTTTGGAATCAAACTCCATATAGATCAAAATACTCACAATTTGCTCTGTAGCACTTAAGTTTTACTGAATTATTTAAATCCTTTAAAAGTTTCTTCCACACTTTCAAACTCTAGACATGAAACTGTGCCTAATTACGTTATTTTGTGCTGTTTTCTAATATGTCTGTTAAGTTATTCCATGTAATATGTAAAATGAATCAAAGGCTGCCAGAAGGTTTAATTTGCTTTTGGAGCATTTTTTTGCAAGCAATATGTTAGAAAGTGTAATTCACAGTTTGTTTCAAATGAGGGAAAAACCAGACATATCAATGGAAAGTGAAACTATTTTACCTCCATTATTGATCTCAGAAAGGGCAACATTTTAATTAAATCTCCCATTTGCAATTTAATGCCCTGATTTTGCATGAGAAGCCATTGGGATGAGATGAAGGATGTTGATGAGAGGTGTGCAAATCCCACTGCTCACAAGTGTGGGGCCTTGGATGGAAGAAAAGAGCAACAGGTTGCAAGGGCTGGAATAAATCTGCTTCCCAAACACCTGCCTGGAGTTCCACTGGGATTTTCTACCTCTCTCCAAGGGCTGAATGATTTAAACTGCTGAGAAAATTGGAACTGGAGGTAGATGCTTTTCCCCATTGCCATCCTTCTCCAAGGACATTCTCACCAATGCCTCTGCCCTGGCAAGGAGCCTGAAGCACAATCATTTTCCTTATTTTTTTTCACTCCAGGTTGCAGTAGTTGGTATTTCTGGAGGAGTTTCTGTCAAGAAATTCCCACATCCATCCATCTCGTGATCCACCCTGGGGAATGAGCCCTGAGCTGAGGGAAAGCTGCCTTTGGCCAACACCTCCCAGCATCCATCACATCCCCTGCTTCTGCTGGGCAGCACTTCTCTCCTGGATGCCTTCTGGAATTTTTGAATCACGGGAAATATTCCAGTTTAATCCATCTGTGGCTCTGCCCTGCTGATCCCTGTGATCTCTGCAGGGCTTGTGTTGGAGCAATCCCACATTTCCACATTCAGTTTGGGCAGAAATCTGTCCCTAAAACCTTCCAAACCAACCTCTTGGGACACTGAGATTGCTTTGGAGGAAGGAGAGGAGTCCGAGGAGCTTAGAGATGGGCAGGGTCGTTAGCACTGACATCAGCATGGATTGTTTAGCTCGGAAAAGACCTTTCAGATCATCAAGTTCAACAATTCCCCGGCACTGCCAACCTCCACTGACCCATTTAAATACCCACAGGGGCTGTGGCTCCAGAGTTTCCTTGGAAAACCGTTTCCAACACTTTTGGTGAATAAATTTTTCCTGATTTCCATCCTAATGTTCCCTGGGTGCAGCTTGAGGCTGTTTCCTCTTGTCCTATAGCTTGTTCCCTTTTTAAAAACAAACTAACACCAGCTCTTATCCAGGTGAATTTTTCATTTTCCAAAATAGAACTTCACAGAACTTGCATTTTTCACTTGCCCCCATCATACCAAGACTGCATTAATAAATACATTGGCATTGCCAGGAGCCCCAATAACATCTCTCACCATTTCTCCATGCCCACCGTTGGAAGGAGAAACTTTTCCCCTCCAATATTTCCGTCAAGTCTTCTTTACAGCCCTGTTTTCTGACACTCCTGTGGCAGCAGATTTAATCCCACCAGAGGAGCAGATTCCATATCCACCACCTGACCCTGAATCTATGGACATTTTGGTGTCTCTGCTTTCACCCAAACCACCTAGGACAGACGTGGAGGAATGTCACTGTTGAGCTGCTAGCAGAGAAAAAGACCCTGATTCTCAGTGTGGCATAAAAAGAGAGACTTTTATTATTTGATTCCAACTTATAGAGATTTTTCAGAGGTCACTCAGATTGGTCAGTCAGAAACCTCCCCCTAGGCCTGACTGGCCAGGCCTGAACTGTCCAAATCTCGAGACACTGTTTTTAATAATATCCAAACTTTATCTTTGTTTATAAAACACAGGAAAAATTGTCATTGGAAAGACTGTCGCTGTTGAGCCGCTAGCAGAGAAAAGGACCCCGGTTCTCAGTGTGGCAAGAAAGAGGAAATTTATTATTTTGATTTCAATATATATAAACTTTTCAGAGGTTGCCCAGATTGGTCAGCCAGAAACCTCCCCCTAGGCCTGATTGGCCAGGCCTGAACTGTCCAAATCTCGAGACATTGTTTAAAAAACATCCAAACTTTATCTTTGTTTATAAAACACAACGGAATGTTCTCACGAGAGAGACCTGTGCTAGCCACAAAAGACCTGTGCTAGCCACAGCGGAACATCTGTAAATCCCAACAAACACAGAGCTCAAGCCTTTCCCTTCTCGCTGCAGGAAAAGCAATCCCTTCCCAGAAGTGCTGATAACATGCAACCCCTGTGCAAAAAAGTCCTTCCCCCCTCCACTGAATTATTTCAAGTGGCTATTCCTCCGTGTGCTTTTCCATTTCTGCATAGCTGTAGATTTCCAGCTCTCCTGAATTGTGCTGCAAGACGTAATAATCCTGCTGCTCTCCATCCAGCTTAATAACATGGAGAGATTGGCTAATAAATCGCATTTTTGAAAAAGAATACATTTGTGATTATTTTGATTTGCTCTCTGCTTTTCCAGATTCGATTTCTCCTGCTTTACACTGCAATTTTTCTTTTCTATATCGAGGGGATAGGAAAACAGTTGTTTTTCTTATTTCAAAACTGAGAGTTAACATTAAAAATCAGTGGTTCCAACTGCAAGGGCAAAATCAGTTGAAATCATTAAAGCTATGGTAGCATTACAGTATTTTCACATTCACAAAAATCTTTTAATAAAATGGTGTTTCAACCCATTTGCAAGATCCATTCAAACCCTGAATATAGTTTTTTTTCCCCTCCTCTTATCTAAATCATAAACAGTGATCAGAACTCACAGTTTGAATCTTTGGAAATAAATTATTGAAGTAACTGAGCAGTTTTTCTGCTTCTGATTCCTGTGATCTGCTCAGCATTGCTGCAGGTGTATTTATTATTAATAGCTGTTAATAAGATGTTAATTATTAGGCCAGATCTCTTCCTGCCTGTGGTTGTTTGCAGCAGACTCCTGAAATTATTGAATATTCAGTATTTACAGCGAGGAATTGGTCACCTGAGTGACATGGTTTTCTCCTGTTTGATGACAGATAATACAGAAAAATAACTAAAAAAATAGGAAATATCATGGAAGTCGAAGCGGATGAAGGAAGAGCACCCATACCTCAGTGAGGTACAAAAAATTATTCATGAAAATATTAATGAATATTGAAAGATTAAAGGACTGCACTACAACCAAGCCCAAATTGGTCTCTGGAACTGAAAGAAGAATATTCAGAATCGGTTTGCAGCAAGCCAAGAGCTACTCGAGGCTCCTCCAGTGTGTAACACCCCTTGTAAAATTAGCTCCTGCATATGTGAGCTCATGTGCATCCAGAGGAGAGCCTCAGTCCCAGGTGAGCTCCTCTCATTCTCTGATTTGCTGCTCCGTGACTTTTCCCGAGGAATGGCACTTTATCAGCAGGCAGCACACCAGGAGGAGAGGAGGAACTCCCACAGCCCTGCCAGTGCTTCCCCTCTCCCTGAAATCTCATTCCTGAGCTCTCCTCCTCTGCTGGGAGTCCCTGGCAGTGCCATGTGCCCCTGACCTCTGGAGTGTGAGATTCCAGCACTTCCCTGTGCTTATTTTGGGTTGAACACAGAAATCACACCTCTGTCTTTCATCTGATTCTACAGCATTGAGCTGGAAGTGAATAGCCTGGGAAGGAGCAAATCTGACCTCAGGTCTCCTGATATTTCCTCCTGGCCTTGCTCTGGGATTTCATCACAGTTACACTGCATTAATGCTTGAAAAAAGCAAATTTGGCTGGGGTTTGTTTTCCTCTGCTGGGGAGGGATAGTGAAGTGAATGAGTGATTGGTTAAATAACATTTGAAAATGGCTAGAAATTTAAAATCAAACAACTTCCCCTGAAATGGAAAGCTTGGGTTTTTCTGAGGTTTTTACCAGGAGTTCTCACTGACAGCAGTGGGTCAGAGGCTGGCCCTGGAAAATGTGTTTTATCCCCCAGTGAGTAACCCTGGAGTGTGGCTCATCCTGGGATGAAACCCTGGCAACAGGAGTTGTCAGACACATCTAATGGAAAAGCAGCAAAACCAGTAAACAGCACTCAGCACCTCTGGGAGCAATTCCTTCCCCTGAACTGCAGACAGGGGAAAAATCTTTACCTGAGCTGCAGTTCAAGGCAAGTTTTCTATGGAAACCAGGGCCAGGTGGACACCAGGAGCACATCAGGTGGAGCCAGGTGCCACCACAGGGTCACTCTGAGAAAGACTGTCACTGGGGTGTGAGATGGGCTCGACTTAAATCTGTCTATCTAACTCACCCCAGTAGGGTTTCTTTGCTGGTATCTCATACCAAAATGTTCCTTTCCAATGAAATTCTCCCTTTTTTACCTTTCCTACAGTGCCTGTCTGGGCAGAGAAGGAGGGAAAGGCAAGAAGAAAATATTGGGTAAAATTAGGCCACTTGCATCTCCTAATAGAGTCCTCCTGGGCAAATCCTAACTGGTTTTAGTGCAGGAGAACTGGAGAGGAACTTCTTCAAGGGAATGAAGTGTTAGGACAACAGGAATGGCTTTGAATGGCCAGAGAGCAGGGAGAGATGGGATATTGGGAAGGAATTCCTGGCTGTGAGGGTCAGGAGGAGCTGAGATGGAATTCCCAGAGAAGCTGTGCTGCCCCTGGATCCCTGGCAGTGTCCAAGGCCAGGCTGGACAGGGCTTGGAGCAGCCTGGGACAGTGGGAGGTGTCCCTGCCATGGCAGGGGTGGCACTGGATGGGATTTAAGGTCCTTTCCCACTCAAAACAATCTGTTATTCTATGATCCAAGCTTGCTTGACATCAAAGCAAAGCTTAATTTCAAAACCTGTATTTTTCGAAGCTGCCACCTCTGTGCAGCCCCTAATTGGGCTTCAAACCCATCTGATTAGATGTCTATTTTCTAAGAAAATACAAACCTAAGTGTTTCTGGGTCATTTACTTGTGTTCATCGACACCACTAAACACGACCTCTATTCCTGAATGTCTTTCAATGTGCTAAAATCAATATATCCAGAATCCATGCTTCCATTCAACCCTGAGCTCAAGAAATACAGCTCGAGGTTGTATCAAATCAAAAATTTGCCTGGTTCATTTTTGAAATGAGCTCCACTCTGCTGTTTTTTCACTCTGGCTCTGCACAAAAGGCAGGTGGATATCCCAGAGCCCACATCTCCCACAGCCACAGCAAGGATAACAAACCCAGCTGGGAAAAGGTTACATGCAAAAAGTTAAAGGAGACAAATGAATAAAGATTTTTTATTTTTTGCCTTGTTCTGAGTTACATACAGTAGGAACTGGAGCCATTTATTATTTTGTGGCTGGAATAGAGCTGCCAGCATTATCAAGGCAATACTTAGATAACCCCCAGGAGAGATAAGCAATAAAAAGTGCCCTGCAAGCAATATTGCCTCCTAAAGCACCATGGCCAGATGGATCTACAGCTGAATTTCACAGAGCATCAGTGATAAATTACTTCCAATTTCATCTGTGATTTACAAATATTCTTTGGAGACTAAAGAAATGTCTTCTCATTTTAATTAACCGCCATTGCTGTCTTCTCCAAACAAGGTGAAAATCTCAAGTGCAGCTGATTCCAAACCCTTTCACCAAAATGTGAGCTATTAGCTCAGAGAAATCCAGAGTTGTGGCTCCTTATATCTCTCAAACTGGATTTGTTCTGGGCAAATTCCTAACAGATGGTTCCCAGTATCTAATGAATACAGCAGACCATTACAAATGGGACACGAGATCCACTCAGATAAAGCAAAAAAGAGTTTGAAAGAGTGGCTAAAAATACCTCAGAAGTTCAGGAGAATGTAGCTAATTTAGACTCAGGTAGAGCTAATGACTTGAATTAAAACAACAAGACAGAAAATGTTTTCAATTTGAAATGAAACTCATTTAGCATCTAATAAGCTTCCCTCTTGTTTGAGAGCTCCTGGAGTAGCTGAGCAGGAGCTCACTTCAGCCTTCCATTAAATACTTTGTGTGAAAATGGAAGAGTAATTTCTTTTTTTTTATTTTTAAACAGAGTATAAATAGAGGTGGAAAAAAAGAAGAAAACCTGAGTCATAGCAGTCTATTCTTTAGGAATTACAGAAATAAAGATTTGGGGATAAAAAGGAAGGTAGTGAAGTTGAGGAGAACTTTCCAGCTGCAGGAAGAAAAGAGATTTTTGAGCAGATGTTTCCAAAATGCCTGTTCATGGTGCTGAAGGTCAAATTGAATGGGACCCAAAAATAAAGGGAAATGGGGTTCAGGGCCAGGGATGGGGTGAGGGGTGGCTCTGTGGTGGCTGCAGCTCTGGGATATTGTGGAGTTATCATGGAATATCACAGAATATCATGGGATTTTCTCCAATTCCCCCCAAACTCTTTCAATCTCAGCTCATTCATCACTTGTGAGCACAGCACAGGATGAGTGAAAGGATAAAACTGTGTGTGAAGCAGCTTCTCTCTAGGCACCTCCAGAATATTCTGGGTTTGCTGTCGCAAGGTGACAACAGGATTGCCTGGAAATTCTCTCTCTTTTCCCAGCCTGTGTTAAAAAAGACCATCAGGGCTTTTCTGCTCTTTTCCTGCCTGCTGTGAAGCAGAGAATGGGAAGGAAACTGAGGTTTTTACCTTTCCCAGGGAGCCCCTAGTTGTGTCTGACCCTTCTTTCAGGGCAGAAACCATTCCCAAGAACATTAAATTAAATATTTCAGGGCAGAAACCATTCCTAAGATAATTAAATTCAATATTTCAGGGCTTAAGAACCCTTTTAATGAAGAAATTTTCCCAATCTAAGCCTTCTGTGGCACAACTTGAGGCCATTTCCTTTTGTCCTGTCACCTTCCAGTGTTTGTGCAATCTGCAAGTGGTGGTGTAAAACTGAGAACACCTGCTTAGAAAAATGACTGACACAGTTGTGTTGCATTTTTAATGATAACAGATGTAATTTTTGAATGAGATGGCTACAAAACCCCAGACAGGAAAAAAGCCAACAGTGTCCCCATTTGTCATTAAACAGTTTGAAATGTCTTCAGATGAAAAGAAAATCCCAGTGTGGCGTGTGGGATGAGATTCCCTCATGGAAATGTATTGACAATGCAACTGGTTTAATCAGTTAAATTATCATTTTGTACAGAAAAAAGGCAAATTTGCTTAATGACCTCACTGCTCCAGGGAAAGAGGAAGAAATTGTCAATAAAAGCAATTACAAGTTAAATGAGAGAGTCAAGCACAGTACAGGATGGATCTTGCAATTTTTAATTTTTTTTTTTTTTTTTTTTTAACATTTGTAATTGCAAATAATTGTCCTGACACAAAGCAAGTGTGTCTTACAACAGCTCAATACTGCAGGATCACCCTTAAGATAAACACAGTTAGGTAGAAAAGAAAATGTAAGTGGTGATTTCTAAAAAGGCTCTGTCTGTGTGATAACAGGAAAGTTTTTATTTTCTGGATTGGCACCCAAAGTGATCTTGATGGTCACAGATTTCACTTAGAGGAGAGGCAGAACCCTTGCAAGATTTCAGGCCCTGCTATCAGCATGAACCCAAAAAGAACCTATTTTCAGGTGGTTTATAACACCTTTTACCCCCTGAGCTGATTCCTCAGCAGCTCCATCCCTCCAGTGCCACGTGGGAATTCCCAGGAGTGGCCAAAATCTCAGCTCAGTGATGCTTCTGGGATGATTTCAGGTGGAAATGGGCAATGCCCTCTGTGACCTGAGATCCCACAGTGGACAGCAGGGCCACAGAAATGGTTTCATTAGCTCTGGGATAATATTCTGTGGGGAAGGACGACTTCTGCTGATATCCACTTGCAGGGATAAAAACTGGGCTTCAGCATCATGGGAGTATTTTCCTTTTTACACAAGTCTTAATTAGAGTTCATTTTACTGATGAAACATCATGGACTGGTAAGGAATATTATCTTTCACTCATGCATGTATGCAGAGAATATTAGAATGGGTTGGGTTGAAAGGACCTTGAAGATCACCCTGCTCCACCCCTGCCATGGCAGGGACACCTTCCACTGTCCCAGGCTGCTCCAAGCCCTGTCCAGCCTGGCCTTGGACACTGCCAGGATGGAAATAAAGCAAAGCTCCCCATGGGTACCTGAGCTGAGCACATCTGAGCCAAAAACCAATTTGCAGGAACATCCCAGGCCCAGCAGCAGCTGATTTTGTTAGGAAGAGACTAAATCTTGTTCCCAAGTCACCATGTGTGGCGTGAGACACAACTTCAGGGTCACAACTCCCCCATTTCCAAGGGAGCAGATGACAGGAGTGTCTCAAGTGCTGATGAGTTTATCTGCATAAAGCACTGAAGTGCAAATAATTAGGAATTGCATTGATCAAAAGGCTTTAATGGCTCTTCAAAGTGCAGGGGGAGTTGCACAAACATTTCTCCTCTCAGCCAAGCTGCTCTAAGCCTCCAGGGTGCAGATCGCAGCGTTTGGGGGTTTGCTGGGAGCAGGACAGATGGAATTATCCGGATTAAGGAACTCCAAGCACAACAAACCTTCAGGTTATATTTTTTTAAACTCGGATCATTCGCTGATCCAATTTACAGCGCAGCCCTGGAGTCACAGGGAGAGTGAGGAACCAAGTGAGGGGGGAGGAGGAAAGAACAGGAATTCTGATTCCTCAGCCTGAGAAAATGCTTTTCTACCCACAGCTGTTTTGTACTACCTGGTGAGATTCCACCCAAAATTCATCTCAAACTCTGTCTTTAGGACATAAATATTAAGGATGTGAGAGTTTTTTCTGTGGATGGGTTTAGATAATCTCAAAGAGCAAAGCTTCTCAATATCCAGACTGACTCTGTGTTTTCAAGGTCAGGTTGGTTGGAGGTCTGAGCAACCTGGGATAGTGGAAGTTGTTGGGGGTGGAAATAAATGAATTTAAAGTTCCTTTCCAAGCCCAACCTTTCTGTGATTATTCCTAAATGCAATGTGGGCTTTTTGTTTCCAGCTGAACCTTTCAACACAGGCACAGGCAATGATTTTTGGAGCCAAACTTCCATCCCTGTGGGAGCAGAAACCCCTGGGAATTTGGGGTAGCCAGGGTTCAGTGAGGCTGGGGAGCTTTGCCCCTGCTGCAGCAGTGAAGAGCTGTGGGCACTGAGCTCCTGCTCCACTCAAGCAGAATTTGTCCTGGAAAAAGTGCTTTCCAGGGTAATCTCGTCATGTGGCTCACAGGAGATGGAAAACAGCTTTGGATGCCTCAGATTCTTCTGTTTCCAGTCTATTCAAACCCACTGGAGGATGGTTTCAAAGAGCTCGGAATGAATAAGTTTCCTTTCCAGGTGTCTCTTGGTGGTTTTTTTGATTACAAATGAGTTTTCAGTCCACCTGAAACAGATCAAACATTTCCACTGGGAGCTGCCAGAGGGGCTTGGGCACTTCTGGAATTCCTGCTGCTGGGTGTATTATGAGAGCAAGGGAGCAGAGCTGCGAAACCTGATTGACGGTGTTGGACAGAAAACGGGAAAATAAATTATTTTTTAATAACATTGGAAATGAAAGCTGAAAGAAAGCTGTATGTCCCTGGCAAGGCAAAAAAGCATGAAGAGAATACCCATTATAACAGAAAGTATTGAAAGTCCCGAATATTTGTTCTCAAAAATAGAAAAGATGAGCTGGCTCAAAGCTCTGATCTGGGCTCCCTGTTGATGGATCTGCCTGTTTCCTTGCTTTGTTTTCCTCTTAACAGTTATTATCCCTTCAAATATTGCAGGGAGGGAACTTTTTTCATGTTTTATTTTTTCGAATTGATGCCTCAGAGTAAGGATGCTCGGACAATTCTCAATCTACATCCAGAAGACCAAATGTTCTCTTTTTTCACTCTATGGAGGAACACGAAAACGAGAGATTTGGGCAAAGAGAATTTTCACCATCCCAGCTCTTCACCAAGGCAATCTTCTCCTCCCAGATCCCAGGGGTTGCTGGTACTGGGACGGTGTCCCAACACCAGTTTAGCAGTGAAGAGCTTCCCTGTCTCCCCACCACCCTGAGTATCCATCACTGCCACCCTGGCAGAAATCTCTGCCCCTCCAGATCTGTCCCGCTGCAGTCATTCCTCAACCCAATTCTGTCAAGGAGATCCAGTTAATTCCAGCACTTGCATAGTAGAGGTTTCAGGTTTCCTTTCTCAAGCTGGGTGTTTTTGACAGACTGTGGAGCTGAGTGGGCAGAGAGCGAGTCACACTTGGACAGATGGTCCTTCAATTCCTGCTGCTGTTACTACAGCCAGGAGGGGCTGGGATAAGGGAATAAATGAGATTCTAGCGGAGTTCTAGTGCAGGAGAGATGGAAACAGAGAGATGGAAACAAAGCCAGGCTGGGAAGGACTCATCACCCTGTAAGACCAAATATCCAAGAGAAGAGAGGAGCTGAAGCTTCATAAGTGGAATTAAAAATCTCCTGCAGAACCACAAGCAAGAACAGAGTCCAGATCCTACAGGAAAACCCAATAAGGGGAGGAACTTCCAGATTTTTGGGCAAATTCAAGGGGTTTATCACCATGCTGGTTTATCCCAAAAGTTAGGGATAAATTAGGTTGTTTTGGATAATTCCCTGGGCTTCTCCTGATGGCTCCTGATGGGGTCCAGCCTGCAGAGATCAGCCCAGACCCACAAATGAAGCCTCTAAAAAGGTCAAAAATTGAACTAATTTCTGCATCTGTTGGCTTAATCACCAAGCCAACACTTGCTGCAGCCAGCAGAGCTCTTCCAAACCTAAAGCCAGCCATTTCATTGTGCTAATGGGATGCAAAGATATGAATACCATGGGTAATATTCTAATTATCTTCATTAAACCACAGCTGGTTTGGTTTTTTTTTTCTCTTACAATTTCCTGTCACCCACTGCCAGAATGAATAATCCTGCACTAATTGCTGATTGATCACTTTTCCTTTAGTTGCAATTTGGCCCCAGGAAAGAGCTCTGTGTTATCAGGGAAGAGGGGAAAGCTTGGTTAGATAAAGTCAGGAATTTCTCTGACAGGTATTTGTACCTGGAATACCAGTTCAGGCACATTAATGACTAAATAGGGAATAATCACAATAAATATCATAGCCCAACAGCTTTCTCTGTGGCTTCAGCTGAGTTTTTCTGCTTGCATGTCTGTTTAATTAATCCACTGCTAGATGATGCTGCTAGCAGGGATCTTCCTTTGATATCCCAAAGCCAACAAAGTGGGTTGTGGTGGTTGAACAATGATGCCATTAATGGCTCAGTGTGGTTAGTGTTGCTAAGGAGATAAAATGATTTTTTTTTAATAGTTGTGTAATTCAAGGGGGGTCCTGAAGTGAAGTTTCTGCCATGTTTGCTGCCATCCTGCTCTACATGTGACAGTGAGAGAACCTTGTCCATGTTTTTTGGGAGCTTGAAGGAAGTGGAACAGAGGACACCTCCATGTATTGATTTTTCCCTTGTTTTTCCCATCTTCCTAAAGCATTTTCTGGCCTTTTAAATTTTCTCTATCATCATGTTCTCCTTCTTACTGTTGGAACAACACAAAGATGGTCTCTATAAATGTCTCTCCCTCATTATGTAATGCCCTCAGTCAGGCTGTCGTCTATAATTAAGTTCTGCTCTTTAGTCAGTAAACACCAACAGGAGATTTTTCTCTTAACTCCTTCCCATCAGCAGGACTTTAATTTGATTTCCAAGAGGGATCAGCTGGGTGGATTAAACACTCCTGCTTAGGATGGGAGTTACCATGGCTGCTGGAATTCCTTAGGAATCGTTGGCTATAACTACAGGTGGTTCAGGAATGGGAAACAGAGGTGATGCCACCTCTAAAGGTTCCTTCAAACACATTCCTACAGCTTTGCCCAGTTCCTTCTTGGCTGAAATTCACATTGAGGAACGCATGTGATGTATCTTAAAGCTTAACCTTGCAATCTGTGCCTTTGTCTTCCGACTGCTGTGAAAACTTTGGAGGAATCCAAGGAGGAATGCAAGGAGGCTCTGAGCAAACTCCCCTTCCCTTGACCCTCGCTGCATTTGCAATTCCTCTCTCTCCATTAGCAGGGAGCCTCGGGCTGATGGCACCGAAGCTTTCAGCTCGGAGGGAATTGTTTGCCAGACTCCGAGGCTCCTGTGGAAGGTATCCTGGGATTCTGTGGTTTAATGGCATCCCAGAACCACAGCCTGGGGCAGCAGGAGTCCATGGGCAGGGAGAATCTGTGCATTTCATGTTTCCTAAAGATGTAGGGCATTCACGGAGAATTCCTGAATAATGTGTCAGGTTTTCCAGGGTATAGAGTTCCGACTTTTGGGAAATGAAATTTCTGTTCTCCCTGTAATCCTGGGGGACAGGGGAGAAAAGTAGTAATATGATCAAGAATATTATTAATACTAATGCTACTACTAACATTCAGACCAACATAAAGACTGTGGGTGTGACTCTGTGGTTTCCCCTGACTTTCTATTCCATGGATGTAGAAGACAACCAGGATCATTTTGCCAAGGTGAAATCTGTGCCTGTGCTGCCCCATCCCAAAAAATGAACTAATTTCATTTCATTTTTCTTACCCACCGGACCAGCACCAGATACTACTCTTTCCCTGCCTCATTAATATAATTTTAAACCTTATTTTTTAGCAAAATCTCTTTGGAGCACCTGGAATCCCAGATTTGCAGATGTCAGGAAGACAATCCAAAGGCAGATTTTGCTGATTGCTGTGGATTAATCAGACCAAACTGTGATGGATCCTGAAGCTGGGGATTCACTTTAGTGAAACACCTGAATATTCTCTGTGGTTCTCCACCACTTCAAGGTTTTCATTTTATTGCTTTTCTTCTTCTGAAGGTGCCCGAGAGATCAGAGAGAGGAGAATTGCTGAGGGATGATTTGGAATTTCTCTCAGGGATGTGGACAATGTGGAGATGAGTAATGCAGCTATTTCTGATGAAGGAAAATGCATCCCATAGGCAGCGAGCAGCCAAAGCCTTGATTCTTTCTCTCAGGGCTCTGTGGGTGCACAGATCATTGAGTTTTTGATTTGAAACATCTTTTTGCAAGAGCTGTGAGCAGAGCAAGGCCAAATCCTGGGATGACAAGCACAATCCTTGTGTGGATGAGCTCCTCCGTGAATGACAAATGAGTCACATCGTTTTGACTAATTGATCTTGTCTGGTGTGTTTGTTTATTAACACAGAACCACTGACTGCTGTTCCCAGTTTGCTTTTGTATGGAAATGAGGGTTGCAAGTATTTACCAGCCAGGTTCCAGTGGAACTGGGATGGTGAGGGATCACCACCAGGCATTTGCAGGTAGATTTGTGCTAGTGCAATGGAAACAGTAAGTCATTTATTTTTTAAAATTTCTTTTCTTTTGTTAAAAATTTATTTATTTATTTAAATGTAATTTAAAAAAAAAAATTTAACCCTAAATCATAGCTTGTTCCTAGCAGTCACTGTTTGGGGTTAGCAGGGAATAGAAATCTATGGGCATGGTAATGTTTCCAAGGTTTTGGACTATGTTTAGTGCCTCTACCTTCAGGCACCTACAACACTGCCCCTGACATAGAATCTGGTTGTTATAAACTCCTTTTTCAACCTGTATCAGCATTTCTCCAACTTCTGACAGCTAGGAACATATGTTGTTTTTTTTTGGTTTTTTTCACTGAATTAAAATTGGTGGCTCTCTGCTGGCCAATGGATGTTCAGAGAGGAGCAGTGGAGCTGGGGAAGGGTTTGGAGCCCCAGGGGTGGCTGAGGGAGCTGGGAGAGCTCAGCCTGGAGCAAAGGAGGCTCAGGGGAATCTTCTCACTCTCTCCAATTCCCTGACAGGAGGGTGGGGTTGAGCTCTGCCAGGTGGACAATCCACCTATCCCAGGGAAGAAGGGATGGAAATAAATAGTCTCAGGTTGTTCCAGGGTCACCATCCCTGGGGATGTTCAAAAAAACATGGCACTTCCCAATATGGTTTAGTGGGCATTGGGGTTAAAATCTTGGATTTAATGATCTCGGAGGTTCTACCCAACCTCACTGCTCCTGTGACTCTGTGACTCTGCAGTGCTGGCACAGCACAGAAATGCCCCCAAGCTTTATTTTCCCACTGAGCTGCTGAGCTGCAGCAGTTCTGCTCTACTTGGTGTCAAACCCATCCTCGGAAATGGGATAAGAAAGCAAATATTCAGCTCCACTTGTCTATATTTCTAAGGGGGAAGTGACATTTCATAAATACTCAACTACGCCGTTCTCAACATCCAATTTTCTATATTGGATTCATTTCTCAAATCTACTTACTTTAGAAGGCTGAAATGCTAATCTAACAAGTCCTGCAGTTTTACAAGCAGCGTGTGGCTTTTCTTTTCATCTGACAGTTGCATTTAAATGACCCTACAGCTTTAGGGCATTGAGACAACCATTATTTCATTATAACAGTTCCATACAATAATAAATAATTCCATACGTGATAACTCTTGAAAGGAAACAAAGTGCATACAGCATGGCTGGGATCAGCTATGGAAATAATATGTGCTGTTGGGAAAATTTGTCTGTGGGCACTGCAGGAAATGTGTTCCCAGAGGCCAGAAATCAGCTGTGCAGCAAAACTGAGCTGTTCCTCACGCTGCTGTGCTGCTTCCCTCTTTGACCTCTGCGTTGGAACTGCCAGGGAAAAAATTCCAGTTAGTGTTAGTTCTGGTAGATCTTAGCATTTGCAATTTCGGAGGCAGCGGCAGGTCTGCTCGGTGCACCACTGAGCACTTGTCAGTTGTTAATCAGCCCAAGTCAATTAGTGCTCTCACTATGGATTTGTTCAGGCTTTGGCAGCCCTGAGTGGCTCTGTGGGCCTCGAAACCAGCTGAGAAAGGGGAAAGAGACATTTCTGGAAATTCCTTGGTTCTGCACTGCAAACTCAGGACACTTCTGCAACTTTTGATCAAAGTTTTAGCCTAAAGTTTGAAGTTTTAACCAGTCCAAATGAGCCATTTTATTTAGAATGTTAAAATTCTAGCCAAGAGGACAGGGCAGTTGGTTTATCTTGGAATGGTCACCTGGATAAGGGTCACCTGGATAAGCGTCATCTGGATAAGGGATTGTCCAGCAGGTCAGTGTGGAGCAACCCCAGTGCCACACCTTTGTCCCAACAGGCTTCTGTGTGGTCATCTGCTGCACCCAGGCCTCCTTGTAGCCAAGTGGCTACTGGGAAAAATGGAGAGATTCCAACATTATGGATTATGCAGAATGAGGGCAAAAAATGCCTCCTTTTTGTGAGAAAAAAATGCTGTGTGAGGTAAAGCTGTCAGAGCTCCTGGTTGAGCTCCTTAGGGTCCAAGGTTGGACTTGAGACCTCCTGAGGCTCCATCCAGCCTCACTTATCCTGTGCTCTCCAGAAAGTGGCAGGAGGAGAATTCATGACTTTTTGAAGCTCTCAGAAGCTCTCAGAAGAAACATTGTGTTGACTCTTCAAGAAAAGGCAAATTGTTGTGATTCACCTCAAGTTTCCCCTTCCAGAGCAGCACACAGCTCAAACCAATTAACTTCATTCCTTCCGAATTTTAAGCAATGAGCTTCAATGTTCAAAAAAAAATCAAAATTTTGGGTCTAAAAGTTTTAATTTCGTTTCCAATTTCATCTCTTTTCTCTCAGGAGATGTGTTCCACAGAGAACTGAATATATGCATGTCCACGGACAATGGGGGTTCATTAACTGGGGGAAGTGTGAGGACTTTCCTCTGCTTTGTTGACACTTCCTTTCATATGGAAAACCCAGCGCCGAGTGCTCATCTATTCACGTTGAGGCACCCCTTGCAGGAGTCGATATGTCACTATTTTCTGTGTGTCAGCCCAGACTGATGGCAGTGCTGACTTTAAAGACAGGTCAGGAAGGCACTGGGAAAAAAAAAAGCAACAACCTTTGCTGAAGCAGAGTGATGCTAAATGTCACAGAACAAAGGCTGAGGTGCAATTTCGAGAGCTGGCGTGCAAAACGTGGAGTGCAGGGGTTTGTTTAAATCCCAATAAAATCTGCAATGTCACACCCAGAGACATCATTGCTTCCTCATTCTATTCCAAATCCAATCCATGTTTTAGGCACTGAGCTCTGCTTTAGCTCTGCATCACCCTGGGCAGTGCTCTGTGGGGTTTTGCAGCTCTCCTTGAGCTTTCTCCATCAGCTGCAAGTGCATCCACTCGTTTCCATTGCAGGATACTGTCTCCTTTCCCATTAGCCCAATACTCCCAGTGGATTCAGGCTAACAGTTTGGCTTAAAACTGCTTTTGGCTGCCCAGACCAGCATTAGAGCAGCTTGAGGAGAGAGCAGAGGCACCAGCTGGAAGTGCCTCAGACCCAGGAATTCTGTGCTGGCATCATCCCCTTTCCATTCCCTGTCTCCTGCTATTTTTAAAATTCATGCATTACCATAATGGTGCAAAGCACTGCAGAAATCCATCCTCTGCTTCGCCTTCAGCACACAAAAATTTGGGGCTGAGAGCTGAGCTGAGCCTGATTCCCACACTGAGCAATTGTCATCACAGAGAGCAGTTGTCCTCCCTGCAGGGATTGGGATGCAGGATTGGGATGCAGGATTGGGATGTAAGATTGGGATGCAGGATTGGGATGCAGAATGGGATGCAAGATTGGGATGCAGGATTGGGATGAGTATTGGGATGCAAGATTGGGATGCAGGATTAGAATGAGGATTGGGATGCAGGATTGGGATGCAGGATTGGGATGAGTATTGGGATGCAGGATTGGGATGCAGGATTAGAATGAGGATTGGGATGCAGGATTGGGATGAGGACTGGGATTCAGGATTGGGATGCACAGATCTCTCCCTGGCACTCCCTGGAGGTCACTATTTGGGACTGAAGGATTAGGAACCAGAGGATCTCCCTGGGTACAGTTTAAAACCTGATTTTTGTCTGTTCTTGCCTGTGACCTCTATTGTGATGCCCATATTGTTCCTTCAGTGCTGGAAATCAAAGGCAAGCACAGCCTAAAAATACTTGAGCAGCAAAAAATGAGCTTTAATAACTTGGTCCTACCTTTGTATTTCAAAGGATCTGTCACTTCACTCAAAGAGCCACATGTTTTTAGAGATAATGCCACCGATACTGGAGACAGGATTCTATTCACACCAAAAAATTATTGATTTTTTTTAAACTGAATTCGAGTGAAAATAGAGGTGAACAAGATACTCTCCAGTCCAGTGATATGCTGTAGAATATGGCAGTTGGAGGCTGATTATATACATATATATAAATAAATCTAAATAAAATATGTACAGCCAAGCCTGGAAGTGGCAGAGCAGCTTTGTCACATGGATGTCATTAATTCCCAAAGTTTTCTGGGATATTAATGTAGGATTTGATGAGATCTTATTTATGGGAGGATTAAATAAATCCAAACAATATTTTGCCATTTCTAGTTCCATGCTGCACCTTTTTGGGAAAGCTTGAAACCAAAGCCAACCATTTAAACCTTAAAGATTTTACTTTTAGCTTCTTCTGATCTTCCATTTCTGGGCAACTTGCATCTTACATCCAACATTTGAAGAACTTTGATCAGCACAACAACATCTGGGAGATTTTCTGGAACTGGAGGATAATTTCTAGTTGCAACTTGGTCCTTAACATACAACAGAGTGAATAATTGTGAGTGACAGCCATAATTATTTCAACTATCGCACTGTGTAGCCCCACCTCCTCTTTAATGGTTCAGGGAAGAATATATGTGTAAGATTAGCATAAATTTCATTTACTCCCTCATAGAAAATGCAAATCGAGAAGGTGAAACTTTAAGTAGCATTCATTTAGTTTTTCATGCAGGACAAGGATTCTTACCAAGGCTGAGGGAGAAACAAATCAGCATAAATCATGGGAGTAATTTGAATTTATGTGTGAAGGTGGAGCAGAGTCCTGAGTGTTCCCCTTTGTGGTCTGGATGATGCTGTTTTAGGAATTCTGTATTTCTTGTTCTTCCTCTGCCAGTTTTCTCACATGTGCTGCAATTCAACCCCCCTCAAATTCTTTGCTAAAACCTCTTCATTTATTTTTTATTCTCATTTATTTTGAGGTCAGCTCTTCAGCAACGCCAGTGAGCTCTAACTGAGGGTGTGAATTCCCCAAATATTTTTCATCCACGACCAAGATTTAGCTTTGCTGTGACTCTGATCCTTCAGTCTCAGAGGTCAGCAGCCACATCAACCTCTCAGCATCCCCACTCTCACCACCCTGGCAGGTGCTGCTCTCCTGCACTCAAAACCTCCCCTCAGAGCCTTTTTTCTGGCAAGTCTGGGAAAATAAACAGCCTTTGAAGTACACCCTGAAATCCTCTCCCAACTGCAAGTCAACGACGACTCTCTACAGCGTGACAAGATTTTAACATGATTCCTATGTTTTTGTATATATATATTTTAACTCAGAGCTCCTTATTTATCATAGGATTCGAGAAACAAAGGTCTCCTGCCTTTGATTTCCTGGGGGAAAACATTTTACAGATGCCTCGGGAGAGTTCTGAGGGTTGTTTAAAGTCATCTGCCTTTTTTTAAAAAAAAGCTGGGAGTTCAAGGGAAACGATTTCAAAGAATCTCGGAGGAGAGGAGCTGAAGTTGGCATATCTTCTCATTTGTGTATTCCTCAGCTCTGATTTGAAAGAAGGAAGAGCCTCGTTGTTGTGGATCGACAGAAGAACTGAAATTGCCAAGAAAATAAATCCGCTCTGAAGGGAGGAAGATTTTTTTTCTTTTTTTCCTCTCATCTGGATGCAGATCTAACATGAATGGAATTGTAAGCAGAGGTTAAAGGGGAATAAATTGGTTAAACCTCTGCAACCTCTTCTACTCTCAGTTAAAAATACTATTCAAGGAGAAGCATTGGAATGAAATTTCTTGGGGAAGCATCAAACAAGGCTGAAATGTTTATGAAAAACGGTGGGAAATTGTTATTTTCTTCATTTTCTTACCAGTTTTTACTGTACATCCCCATCTGTGTTCAAAACACAATTCTGAATTTATTTACCTTTTTATTTTTTTTTTGAAGGTGCTGGGAATGCCTAACAACATCTGGGAGGTTTCCCAGAACTGGAGGATAATTTCTACTTGTAATTTGCTTTTTCAGTGTACAAATAGCACTTCTGGAACAGAAGAAGTGGGAAAGAGCATCCTGCAATGCCTTTCCCCAGGAATCACTTGACCTTTGGAGCAAACCTTGTCTGGGATGCTGCTGCTTCTCTTCAGGGCTCTGTTTAGAAACAAATACTGCAAAAAAGGCTCCACAATTACTGAAAAAAATGTTTATTTAATCCACCTGCAGCAACAGCAAGAGACTCTACAAACAGCCTGCAAGAGGCCTTTCTGATAATTTCCGCTTAGGACATTATCTTAAATTAATATATCAGAGTGAACTGGCAAAAATAAGCGAAAAAGCTTGAGTTAATTAAAATAAATTGATTGCCTTTCATTTACCACTGGCGTGTTTACAGTTGCCTCAATTGCAGCACCTCCTGAACTGTTCACAACATGACACAATAATTTCAGAGAGGATGAAGTGATTATATTATCTAATTTAGAAAGCAGTGGCATCACGGGAAGGCAGATTATCAGACAAAATGGGGTGTCAGCTTCGTTCCTGAGAAAGAAGAATTCTGGAGATGATTTTTCCATCAGATCTAATATCTGCTATTCACTGTGAGCAGCTGTATTTTCTGCTTGCTCATAGTTAATTGTTTTTCTGAATTTGCCTTATTTTCTTGATTGACATAGAAATTTCTTGTGTTATTCTATTGTCTATAAAGCCAAATTCTGTTTGAGGATAACCTCTTCATTTCATTTATTTGTGTCTATTTATTTAGCTCCACTTATCCCCCCAACATATTTAAGGCTCAGTGACTCCAGAGTCCTCTCCAGAGCACTGAAGGCAAGGATCTGACAGCTCATTTCAACCTCTCAAAGCCAATCTTCTCCAGCCTGAGCTTCAGGTACCTCTTGTCCAACAGCCTGGATCAAGGCAGAACCTCTTTGGGTGAAGTTCATAAAGACAATGAGGGCATGAAGCACCTTTGACAAAAATCTGAGTAATTTATGATGATGATCATCGTGGAAATTTAGGAATTTTATGTTTTCAAAGGTCGTTTTACTGAGTTGTGTCAGCAGAACAACAGCCAAGGAGTGGTTTTGCTTAGAGTCCTCACTCTTGCTGCTCTCCTGACCCTTGCTTACCATCTCACCCTCTTGCATGTGATGTTGGATCAATATTAGGAGAAACCTGATCTGGTTGTCACTGAAACCACAGCAAAACTTTCCCCCCCTTTATTTTTTTTAAATTTTTTTTAATTTTTTTTTTACCAGAAACACAACCAGGCTGCGATTTTTGTGTTTTAATTACCGAGATGAGTCTCATTACGTGTGGCTTTATTTGATGTGGTGGTTCCTTTCCTGGTGCTCTCACAGCCACATCACTGAGCCTTTTCCAGGGAGCAAAGCAAGAGAGGATAAAACAGCCCTGGAGATGTCCCCAAATTAACAAAAAATGCTAATTAAATTACTTTATGGCAGCGTTTAATCTCTTCAAATGATTTGAGGTTTGTTTTCCATCTCCCTTCCCCGGTGGGTTTCTCTGAGCTATTCAAGATCAGTGAATTCTTTGTCCACCCTCTTCCCCAGACTGAATAAAATCCTGGTGAAAATGTCCAATCCTGACTTTGATAATCCACTTTTGCAGATTAATATCTAAACTGAGCTGGGCTTTCTGTCCAGCCTGGCATTCTCCCTGCTATTTTCAGTACTCCTCCATATTATCACTGGTCCCAAAGAAAGGATTAATCTGTCATTCTTTATTTAAATCCTTTATCAATAAATATTTGAAATTAAGACAAATGTGATAAATAAGGGATTTTAATTAACAATGGAGTTTTACTGTTCTTTTCCTTTCAGGTTGGATTTGGCCTTTATGCTTTCTGAAGTCTGTGGAAATTCTTTGGTTCCTCCTGCAATCTTTTAATCTCTTCTATATGAAATATTTAAACTTTCAACATGTAATAATTATGAATAAGATCAAGATTGGATCTTACAGCTACCTAAGGTAAATTCTTTCATTTCAGCTGGTGATGGCCTGAGAGCATTCATGTTACAAAATCCACATTCTCCTGTTTCCTTGAAGGCAATATTGTCTCTGCCTCTCTTATTTCAGTGTTCTCATCATGTTTCAGACTTGCTGACTGAAAGAGCCAAATTCTGCCTGCTCGATTTGCCTGTAAAACCTCATTCTTTAAATTGTTTTTTCTGAGATCTGGGTTTAGGAGGGACCTGTGGTCTCTGGGTTTCTCAGTCAAGTTCTACCTGGATTGTGAAAGGGCACAGAGAATTCAGGTGCAGAAAAGGGAACTGAGGTAATCAAAATCCCAGTGAATTTATTTCTAAATCCTGTCCATGGACTTGGCAGTGCTGAGTTGGACTCAAGGATCTTAAGGATCTTCTACAGACTAAAAAATCTGTGATTCTTTGTCCCTGATTTGAAATGCTTGTGCCTAACAGGAGTGACTTTCATCTTCCTTCCTTCCTTCCTTCCTTCCTTCCTTCCTTCCTTCCTTCCTTCCTTCCTTCCTTCCTTCCTTCCTTCCTTCCTTCCTTCCTTCCTTCCTTCCTTCCTTCCTTCCTTCCTTCCTTCCTTCCTTCCTTCCTTCCTTCCTTCCTTCCTTCCTTCCTTTCCTTCCTTTCCTTCCTTTCCTTCCTTTCCTTCCTTTCCTTCTTTCCTTCCCTCCCTCCCTCCTGTTCCCTCTCTTCCATCTCTCCATGAACTGCCTGAAAACACATAATTATACCAAGAGAAGACTCCTTCGATTCTCCTTTTTATCACCTCCAAACTTTTCACAGGTAAAACGTGTCAATTGTTCCTTCAGCAGGAGCTTTCCTCATTCCAGCTCCCAGGCAGAAACACATCGTTGAGTTTACACTGAATTTTAGTTCCTCGTTTGTTCTCCTTTACCTTCAAATTGGGGATGTAAAAATAGCAAGTGTCTTCATTTTCCTGATGCCAATTCCACCTCTATGTAGGGTGAATTCTTCCTGATTTTGTGGCTTCGTTTTATATCTCAGTCAACATTCTGCTGTTTGATCTTTTTTGGTCAATAATGAGAGCAGATTTGGTGACCCTCTATCTGCTCCTCATTGTGTGCTGTTTAATTATTGTAATTCTGTGGTTTGGCTGCAGTTGTCTCAGGAAATGTGAGCTGGACAAGGAACATTCAGAACACCAAAATGGGGTCCTGGGAACCTCCTGGAAAACATTCCCTGTTCTGGTGTGGTGTGGGCCTTGTTCTCCCTTCACCCAAAGAGCAGGTGAAAAAAAATAGCAAAAATCTCTAAAAGTTTCCTTTTTTTCCCCTTTTTTTGGTAAACTTTGTTTCTCCCTGCCTGGCAGGAGGCAGAAGCAGCTAATGTCTCCCTGCTGAAAGCATTAACTGATTGCATTGTTGCTTGAGCACAGCAGCTGTCCTTATACATTTAGACTCCCAGTGACAACAAAATTAAGGCAGCCTCCCCTTCTGTCAGGCAATAAAATGATTTTCTCAACTTCTTTATTTCTTCTGAGAACTTCTTAGTGCCTGCCTTTCCCTGGCTGCAGGGAGATGCTCCATCTGAACTGATCAGAATGAAGGAGACCTTTTACTCAGTGCTTTCCAGAAAGGAAGAACAAAAAATAATCTGTATTCCAGTGTGCCCTGAGGGCTGATTTCCTCCACTTTTCCATTTGCTTTGGGCTGGTGGATGTGGGTGGGTGTTTAATCTCATTTGTGCCACCAGTGCTCTGCTCAGTAATTGCCTCTGGCTGGCTGGTAGCTGATGAAATGGATCTTGCTTGGAAAAGAGCAGATCCCTGGGAAGTGGGTGCTCCTGCAGGGCCTTAGCTCTTTCATTTTGGGGTCTGGAAGTGTGCTGAGGCTTTCTGCATGATGACAAAACTGAATTAATACCCACAAGTGCCTGGCAGGCTGTGCCAGTGCTGTCAGCTCACCCTGGCAGGGGATTTGGAGCCAAAGGCCATCTGCTGCTCTCCTGCAGGAATCAGGAAGGGACAGCCAGGCTGCTGGATGTCCTGCAATGACTCTGTTGGTCTCCTGCTGCTGCTCTGGGCTCTGTCAGAACCCCCTAAGGGACAGTTTGGGGTTTTCTGTCAGATCTCCCACTAGCAGCAGTGCCAGGGGTCTGAGAGAGGCAGAGCAGGACAGGCTTGGGCTCATCAATCATCCCCAAAATCCACATTCCTCTTCATTTTATACCTCTGTTTTTCAGGGCTAACAGCTCACTCTGACTCATCTGTAAATTTAGGCTGTTTTTTCTTCATTTTGCCCTTTTTGCCTGACAATGATGTGACAACGAGGCCTACTTCAAAGGAGATGGAGAAGTCCCACAAAGTTCTCCCTGCCAGGATCCTAGGGTGGCATGGAAGCACAACTGAACAAGAAAATAATTTTAAACTCGGCCTTTTCTTCTTCCAATGACCTATTTTGGATGCTCCTCTGGCAGCAGCCAACCCAGCTGCAAGAAAAGCACTGAAGGTTTCTCACTGCTGCTGAATTGCTGATTTCTGTGCTGAAGAGACCTCTGCATTCTCAGCTGCTGGTGTTATGTACATTTAAATTTAAATATGCATTGCTTCTAATGGGAAAATCACCCTTCAGTCTTTTAATAACTTGTTTTGCCCAGGTCTGATTGAGTCTCTTTACCCACAGTTGCCAGTTCCAACTCAAAAAACACCAACTCTACTATAACTTATTGACTACAGGGTAAAAAAAACCCCCAGCACCAGGCTACATCATCCAAAATTGCCCCAGCAGGATCCTTCACCTATTTTCAGAAACATTTAGTTTTATTTTTTCCTCTCCATCTGACCCTTGCAGCTCAGCATTGGTAATTAGCCTCCTGCCTCTCCCGTAGCTACTAAAAACCAGGGAAAAAAAGAAATGTTTCCATTTGAAACCATTATTGCAAAGGCAGCGCCGTGGAACACTGGAGACTCACTCGTGATGGAAGGGAGATTTCCCTAAAATGACACTCAGGCATTTGGGGTTTTGCCTTCAGAATTAAGAACAGTATATTTTCTTTCCTTTTTTTTAAATTTTTTTAATGAAAACTTGAGGCAGTGCCATTTCTGTGTCTCGGAGTCTGAGCTCAGCTGTTAAAATCTCAGCTTGAGACGTTTTCATGCTAAAATCCCTAATAGAAACCCCTCCAATTTGAAATAATAAAAATTGCTATTAATGTAAGCAATAAGAAAGTCTTTGGGAACATCATCTCTTCTCCAATTGTACCCAAAGGAAATGATGTTTATATGGAAGAATGGTCAAGCAATGATTTTCTTTTTTTATCTTGTTCTTGTAGGAGATGTGGAAAACAATTTTCCATCACATGTGGTCCTAACAGTGCATGGTGCATTTTGTAGCAGCTCCCTCCCCAAAATATTCTTCCAAATATTCCAACTGCATTCCTCACATCAAACTCAAAGTTTAAGGAGCCAGGAAAAGGTTGGATCAGCTGCTCAGAGCTTTCTGCAGACAGATCCAATTAAACTGATCTTTCATTTTATCATTAAATATCCAAATCAAACCAGAATTTACCAAAACCTGACGGGAAATATTTCACCTTGTTAGCGCTGAATCTGCCTCTTGTCCAATCTGTGGATTTAAATTTAAATCCTATTTTATTCTTTCTGTATGGGACATATTAGAACAGATGTTATTGTCTGAGATCCTAATCCCACCATGACACTGTGGCCAACTCCTCCAATTTCCTTATGAAATTTGATGGTTTTCTTTAAGCTTCAGCTGCTTGTAGCAACCACTTGTTTAAGGAGCTCAGCCTTTCGTTCATTCCAAGGGAATTTCTGACAGGCAGGATTGAGGGCTTGGGATCACACTGAAGGCTTAAAAAGCCCCACATGTCTGAACATCAAAATGATTGCCTGTTTTGGGTTGTAATTGTGATTTTTTTAATGCTTTCACCCAGAAATAACAGGGTGTGCTCAGTGACAGTGCAGTGCTCGCTGGATGGGGCTGAGGAGGAGCAGCACAGCCCTGAGAGCTGAGCTGGGGTGGTAATTCCTGGAGGAGAATGAAACAACAACCAGAAAATCATGATGGAGCAGCTCTGCAATGAGGAGAGGCTGGGAGAACTGGGATTGTTCAGCCTGGAGAGGAGAAACTTTGGGGTGACCGAATTGTGACCTTCCAGTGCCTGAAGGAGCTGCAGGAAACATGGAGAGAGATTGTTTACAAGGGCTGGAGGGACAGGACAAGGGGAATGGCTTCAAACTGGTAGAAGGCAGAGATAGATGGGATATTGGGAAGGAATTGTTCCCTGGGAGGGTGGGGAGGCCCTGGGATGGAATTCCCAGAGAAGCTGTGCTGCCCCTGGATCCCTGGCAGTGTCCAAGGCCAGGCTGGACAGAGCTTGGAGCAGCCTGGGACAGTGGAAGGTGTCCCTGCCATGGCAGGGGTGGCACTGGATGGGCTTTGAGATGCTTTCCAACCCAAACAATTCTGGGATTCCATAATTTCAGTGTCCACTGGCTTACCTTGCAAACTCTTGCTCCTCCATTCCCCCATCTCTCTCTTCTACAGAAGATTCCAGAGACAAATCAAAGAATTTACAACTCTCAGAGACAAATCCAGCCCTAACATTGTCTCTGTGTGTTTTACTGAGTTCCCTTTTTCCTATAAAGGTTTTATTTACTCCACTCCTGACTCGATGCCACTTTGCTTCAGAAATTCTCCTCAACTTCGGCTTCTCTTGCAGCACAAAGGCAGCGGGAGAGCCCTTAAAGGCATCATCAAAATCTTTATTTTCATGCCTTCCAAAGCCCCTGGAAATACAGATACTACACATCACTGTAAATAGCATTTCTCTTCGTGCAATGATCTCGTTCTAATCTTCCAGTGGTGTGAATATGCTTAGAGAGACGGATGCTAAATAAATTAAAATGAGCTAAGAGAAGATGCTTCATAACCCGGGAAATATTGCAAGCATTATTTAAAGTAGTTAATATTTTTACTGCCTTGTGAATGCTAATCTCTGAGAAATCTCAGGTACCAAATATAGTTTTAATTCTCAATTTTAGTTCTCACAAACTGGAACTGTAAATTAATTTCAACACCATAAAAAGTAATAGAGACGTTTATTTTCTTAAGCAATCTGGCTCATTCAGCTGCAGACTGGATCTGAATTAATGGTCCTGGCATGCTGAATACAAAATTAGTGATAATGTGAAATGCACATAATGATAATATCTGCTGCAAGAGTTATAACGCTGGGGTCCACATTTTTTCTCATTAATCTACTCCATTACTATTAAAAAAATGATACTGAGCATCCTCTCTGGCACTTGAGTGCTTTTATGGGGGCTTCTTTATAAAAAAATGGCTCTTTTTTCAGGATCAGCATAGCCCAAGGGGGGTTTGATATTTTGGGGATGTTTTCAGTGCAGAATGGAGGTGTCTGTTGTATTTCCATAATCTGGTGTCAGGATAAGAGAAAACTTTGGAGAAGTCGCTGGATGTGACTCCAAACTTCAGCCTGGATAGAGAAAAGGAGTTGCTCAACTCTATTAATCATTAGAATTGGAAAGAAGGGGATCCCCAGCAAAGCTCCCCTGCAGCTCAGAGACAGCACCTGCTGTCCCAGTCCCAGCCAAAAATTCCTTGGATTGTGGGCTGAGGGTTTGTATGGATGTGCAGGAATGTTTGCAGAAGTGCCAGGATGAGAGGTGAATAGCAGCCCAGAGGAGTGCATGAGGGGCCTGAAAACAGGATCAGGGAAGGGAGGGAAGAGAATAATCAGAGGCTGTGGGAGGTACTTGCGGAGCTGTGAGAAAATGGGACCTCAGTGAACCTGCTGTGCACCAGAAACCAGATAGAAACCTTTTTTATTTCCTGTTTTATTTAATTCATTTTGTGTTTTGTATTTCCTGTGAGCAATAGGGCATTTCCAAAGAGATTTAGGGCTTGGTTTGCCTCCCTAACAGAAGCAACTCACAAGACTTTCACTGTCCCTTGACTCAGCTCAGGTTTATTAATGAGTTTTGCTGCAATCAAGGGGTTTGTCTTATTGTGGTTCTGATACCTCTGACAGTGTCCAGGTGGGGCTGGAGGTGCTGGACCTGTGCTGGACCTGGTGGAGGAGGTTGGAGCAAATTCCCAGATCCCCCAGGGTGCCTCTGCCAGGCCCTTGGAGCTCCAGGGTCATTTGGAAGCTCTTCCAGCCAGGCTGGGAATCTCTCAGTGCTTGTGGCATTAAACAAAACTCAAAGCAAATAGCAAAGCGAGAACAAACTTCTGCTGCAGCATTAAAGGTGATGTGAGAGTGTGATGTGAGATGTGAGAGTGTGCAGAGAATCCAAGAATCCCAGAATCTCTGAGGCTGGAAAAGATCTCCAGAATCACAGAGGCCAAGCTGTCCCCAGTCCCCACCTTGTCCCCAGCCCAGAGCACTGAGTGCCACAGCCAGGAATTCCTTGGTCACCTGCAGGGATGGGGACTGCAAACCTCCCTGGGCAGCTCCAATCCCTGAGCACCCTTTCCATGGAGAAATTTCTGCTGATGTCCAACCTGAGCCTCCCCTGGCCCAGCCTGAGCCCATTTCCCCTTGTCCTGTCCCTTGTTCCTAACCCCAGCCTTGCAACAACCTCCTTGCATTTATTTTTGCTGTGGTAGCAACTGATGGCCCAGAAAAAAATCCAGGGACAGTGGTGGGGACAGGGCTGGAGATGGGGACAGCTGGGGGCAGTGGTGGCACTTTCTTCTCCCTAGAACACAGTGGCTTCCAGAGGGTTGTATACCTCAAGGGGTTTTTGTGGCAAAAGTGAAATATTTGGTGCTTGGCAGCGTTTATTTTGTTTTCTTTCCTTTGGACTAACGAGCCTGAGTCAGGAAACCATGCAGGGAAAATCAGTATGCAGAGTGTAAGCATCAATTTAAATCCACAAAGTTGCAGTGGGCTATATAAAGATTTATTAATCAAAACATTTGCAAAATATTGACTGTGCGCGCAACGCTGTGAGGCCTGAGAGATCATCTGCAAAGCAAAGCTTGCATTAATCACTTCTCCTCATCCATTAATCTTTAAAGAATTTAAAAATTATGTGGCAGATATTTGTGGGTATTTTTTCGAGCTAATTTCATTCTCTAATTTCAAGTTATTTCCACTCAACAGTTGTGGCGTAGAGGGTGGAAACAACGGCTCGGGGCAATCAGCCAGATTGTGGCTCCCAAAAAAAGGGATGTTTTTGGGGAGAATTATTCCTGGATCTTCTGACCCTGAGTGGACAAATTCAGTGCCCAAAATCCTGAGGGGCAAAACACAACCCCAGCGGCACACCAAGAGCATTTTGATGCCTCTTTTGGCTTAAATAACTCTGGAAAATATAGATCTGGGGAAATCTGGTTAGAAGGATTTGGCAGCTCCTGTTCTCTGCAAAAATAGAAGTATTGCAAGAGAAAAACAGGAGAAAATGTGTTTTGTTGGAGAAAAACCTTCATGTTTTGATATCCAACCAAAGAAAAGTTCCCATTTTCCTTTCCAAAATGATGTTTTGTTTAAGAAGTCTGTCTTGCACCAGCTAAATGCAAAACATCATTCCAAACTATTAATTAATGAATTAATTAGGAAAATCTGAGGATGTTTTAGTGCCCACAGAACCCAAAGCAACACCATAAAAATCCAGTTTGTCTGTTAAAAGGACAGAGATGTCACTGCCAGTGCCTGCCTGGCTGGTAGAAACCCACGGATGCACAATCAGCATTGAAAGCCTTGCCAGCCACGGGATATCTCAGTGATTAAAACCCAACAGCACCACTTGGGTTGGGCTCTTTCATTTTGTGAAACACCCAGCTAGGCACCAGCCCAGCCCAGAGTGCCTATGAATCAATAAACGCTGGCAGGCTGATTTTACTGAAAGTTGTGAGGTGCCACAGAGCAGCCCTGCCGTGGTTGATGGCTTTAATTTCAAACCAAATAATCAATTTGTAGGGCTGGCGTGATGGTGAGCAACGGCCATGATTTGATTTCAGCTGTGCCTTGGAGTGGCTTTATGAAGATGTTTTATAAACAAGGCTTTAAAGTGCGAGGCTGGTTGTTATTTTATTTCCTCCAACAAGCAATAAGTGAGAGTTGGGATGGATTTACAGCAGGATGTGTTTATGGAGGAAAGCTCAAACACACATCTCCTAATGCAGAGGAATGGTTGGGAGTTCCTGTTAGGAATGCAGTGCCAGAGCTGAATTAGACAGATTATTTTGGGCCCCAGATGGCAATGTCTGTGCTGTACCCTCCCTGCTAGGGCTGGAGCACTCTGTGATTTCCTTGCTCAGGCAGAGAAGGAAAATAAGAATTGTAGTGCTGTTTGCATGACACAGCTCTCTGTTTTCTGCTCCTCATATATATATATATTTGTGAGTTGGTATGTATATATTTTGTGTATATGAAATACCATTTATTTGCCAACTTTTATTTTTAATTTTATACATTTATTCTGAATTTTGTTCTTGCTAAGTGCACTCAGCTCCCCAGTGGTGTTGTGCCCCACGCTTTGCCCCAGGTGCCACTGGGCAGCCCAGAGCTGTGGATTCATTCCTTGGGGACAGAAATTCCTCCTGAGCAGAAAAGTGGAAATATAAATCCAGAACCCCAAACCATTCCCTGCCTTAAATCCATTGCTTAATGCAATAAACTTCACCTTTTCCCAAGAATACAACACCAGAGCAAAGTTTTCTCTTGTAACAGATAATTGCAATGCTTGGATACTGGGAAAGAGGAGAGTGCATTTGAAATAGGAACAAGGGTTGATTTTATGAGTCAGACCTGAAGAGAAATTTTAAAAGCCTTGTGAAACTCAATGGCCTGGAAGAACTTCTCTGTTAGAGAGTATTTCTGAACTGCTACAGTGTGTGTTTTCATAGATGTTCTCTGTAGAAGCTCTTTATCCATCAATACTAATTTTATTGTATTTACCCCACTAAATGCAAATATACACATATGGAAATATATAAAAATATATAAATATAGCAATACTAACTTGTAAAATGCATGCAGAACAGATGATAAGGAATAAGAATAGAAATATTTCACCCTCTAGACAGGGAGCTGAGACAGTTTGCAGGGTTGTGGGGAGGATGCAGCTCTGCACTTGTTGGAAAGTGGAATTTCCTTGTCTTGGCAGAGCAGTTCCACCAGGAGAGCAGCTCAGAGCTGCTGTGATTAACAGTCAAATGTCTGAGGAGCACAGGGCTCTTCCCTCAAACTGGGAAAACCTTAGAAACAGCCAGGACCAGTGGCTGTTAAATTCACTTTATGGCACTGCAGAGCCACGAGGTGCTGCAAAAAGCTTTAGCTGCAGACAGCACCTAAAACAGCAGGAAAAGCAACATTCCATCCTTTGGGGGGACAATCTGAGCCCTTGCAGGGATCCCATCTGAACCTCCCAACATCTGGGGAGGGACACAGGACATCAGCTTTGGGAGCAGCAGCAAGCTCTGGAAAACACGTTCAGAAATTGGAGTGAGATGGAGGAACAGCAGCTCAATCCTCCTTCTCCAAACCCAAACTCTTGCCTGCCTTTTCACCACCCCAGCCTTGCAGCTCCTTACCTGGCTGAGGCTGGGGCTGGGCTTAGCCCAGGCAGGGTAATTCCACAGGGGTTAAACCTTGGAACTTCTTTCCTCTTCTCTGCAGCAGCATTTGTCTCCTACTTTTCTCAGCTGGAAGCAGGAATACAAAAAAAAAGTACTTCTAGCTCAGCCAGTGGATGATTTTTATCAGCTCATTTTAGTCAATAAAGAAAGAAGTCAATCACTCCTGGAAAATAGCACTTTCCAGTGCTGTATAAACCTGGCCAGTACAATTGCAGAATAAATCAATAACTGCATTAATCAATACGATGTAAACTGCTGATCTCTGTGGATAAATTGTACTGGTGTAAGAAGGCTTTCAAATAAATTCTAAACCCACTCAAACTGCACAGGCTTTAAATCTGCTGAGGGCACTGGGACCCGGGGAAGATTTGTGCTGTTTCTCTTTAAAATCTCTGGGATAGCAGGGCTGCAGAATAATGTAATTAAATCATGGCAACAGTGCTCACACACTCACAAATTCTGCTGCAGTGAGAGCCCCAGGAAAGATCCCTTCACTCAAATTTGCCAGGAAAAGGGGATTTCAGGGTGAATAGGGTGGGGAGAAGTGCATAACTCATCCCTGGCAGTGTCCAAGGCCAGGTTGGACAGGGCTTGGAGCAACCTGGGACAGTGGAAGGTGTCCCTGCCATGGCAAGGGTGGCACTGGATGGGATTTAAGGTCCTTCCAGCCCAACCCATTCCATGATTTCCATGATTTTCCATGATTCCTATTTCTAGGATGCTAAGGACAGGAAGGGTGCACAGAGAACCGAAGGCTCTTCAGCCACCTGCTTGTTTTACAGCCCCAAGAGCCATAGGAGGTTTAGCTTCTCCAGACACATCCATTTTTTATAAAACCCAACATTCAAGCATCTCAATTTGGACTTTACATCTTGCCATAATAGTGAGATAATCTCTTCCCAATGCAAGACTACTGGCTGAGCTTATGGATGGTTTAGAAGGGAAAAATTGGATTAAGCCTGAGGAGTCATGGCAGCACAGGGGTTGGAGCAGAGGGATGGGGCTGGGAATGTGACTGGAAAACCAGGAAAGGAGACAAACAGGGGCATCAATGAGGAAAATTTGTGTTGGACATTTCACTGGAGGTATTCTGGAAAAAGCAACAGTTAGGAGGTGACGACTCAAGGGCAACAATTCCATGTATGTTATTGAACATTCCTTACAAAAAACTTCTGCTCTTCTGGTACCCTTTAGCATTTCAGAACTATTCCAGCTCATTCCATAAAGATGACAAACATTTGAAGCTGGTTTTCACCGCTGAAATATATTGCTGTCTATAAAATAGGTTAAGTAAAGAAACAAAGCACAGCACTATGATTAATATGACACTTTAATTGCTACGTCAGACATATTTTCAAGTATTAAGTGCTAAGAACTGATACAAAGAAGTTCCTAATAAAAAAGCCTGAATGATTGGAGCTATTTAGAGGCCCTCACTGTACCGTGCTGTCAAAATGTCCAACTGACCTTTTCCTCATGGTAAATTTTTTCCAAGGAAGATTTTATACAGGCTATTTTAATAATGCTGATTTCCCACCCTCTCCCTCAGTTTTTGGATTAGATAATGGTCAGAGCAGGAGAAATGTCAAATCCTTACCTAGGCTCTGAATTTGGCCAGGGGCGTTCTGTGTGAAGCCTGCGGAACCTTATTTTAATTTTTAGGCAGATATTTCTGAATGCATCGTTTGCCATTATTTTATATTTTCAGTTCGGAGCAATCCTGGGAGTGTTATCACTTCCACAAATTCAGTCAGGAGCCGAGGGAGAATATGGAAAATAGCTCAGCTCAGTGGAGGGAGGCTGGGCTGATAACCCATGGATAGCAGGGAGATCCTGCTCCAGCAGTATCTTGGAGAGCTCCTCATCCTCGTGGGAAAACTCAGCAATCCTGCTGCTTCCACCACACCTCAACCCACTCCATCCCTGCCAGCACATCCCTGGAAGTGTCCCAGGCCAGGCTGGACAGGGCTTGGAGCAACCTGGGACAGTGGAAGGTGTCCCTGCCATGGCAGGGGTGGCACTGGGTGGGATTTAAGGTCCTTCCAACCCAACCCATTCCATGATTTTCCATGATTTTCCACGATTTTCCATGATTTTCCATGATTTTCCATGATTTTCCATGATTTTCCATGATTTTCCATGATTCCCATTTCTAGGATGGGATTTAAGGTCCCTTCCAACCCATTCCAGGATTCTGAGCTCCCATGACATCGTGGCTGCACCTAGAGAGGCACTGAGAACCTCATATTCGGCAGCACTGAGATGCAGCAACTCTTTGGCACTTCCAGGGCAATTTGGAAAATTGCTGGATAATTTTACTGGGAAAAAAAAAAAACCCTGGAAATATCAGTGCTGGAGGGGAACAAACACATTGGTTTATTCAAGATCTGGCATCTTTTGAGCAGGGAAAGCAAAGAGTTGGGGATGTGCAGACAAAAATCCATGGAGGGAGGAACAGAGGGAGCCAGGATCCCCCAACACCACCCCAGCGAGCCCCAAACCCCCTGAGCAGATGAATTCCCTCCTCCACACAAATCTGCAAATCACTGGGGGGGGAAATCTCCGTGACTGAGGCACGGGCAGATATTAATAAAATCCATTTACAACACATTTGTTCACGAGGGTGATTTAGAGCTCGGCGTCACCAGGGCTGAATTCCAACAACCCACGGAAAACAGGGAGTTTCTGCACTCCGGGATAATGTTGATTTAGGGGCTGGTAAAGTAACACACATGGGCTATTTTATTTCCCTTCCTTGGCGTTCGTATTCAAAAATTGCCCCATAAAGAAGGGAGAAGATGTTAAATAAAGTTTAAATGCTCGTAAATCACAAAGAAGCATTGTGCTCGGAGTGAATGGAAACATTTGGAGAGGCTTAAAATTGCTTTTTTCATGGAGAAATATTTTGTTGATGTGTTAAACTCAAAATGAAAATCCCCGACTGTGAGTCTCTTTCATTTTTCGATACTTTGCTTAGGTTATCAGAAGAAAATAGCTATTATTTTTCCAGCTATCTGAAAACTTTTGTTGGTCTGTGATTTTCTCTAAAATCTGCTAAGTCTGGGCCCAAAATTTTCTTTACTGGGTACCTTTAAATGGGGTTTTTAATTCAGGGTCTTGGCTGTTAAAAATCAGGAACACTGCAGAGTTTTTCTGTTGTTTTCATTTCAACTTCTGGTTGTAGGGGATTTATGCTGTTCGTATTTCCAAAGTTTTCCCTGCAACTCTGAGTGACAAAACTCCTTTTTGACCCTCTCTCTTTTCTTTTTAATGAAAGCTGCCAGCCATGTGAACTCTTTCCATTTCAGCATCAGCTGCTTTAATAACATTTCCACATAAAAAGAGGTGGACTTTCACTGCTTTGGGCAGCTCAGACTCAATTTGTCCTGGTGAAACACCAAAAAAAAATAAAAATAAAGAGGACTGGGGAGCTGAAGAGGAGAAAATAAACCTGCATGAGTTCTGCAGTGATTTAGGGAGAGTGGGAGGAGCTGTGTTTTAAGTTTTGCTCCTTAAGTCTACTCAGTTCAGCTCCTGAGGCAGAATATTCACCCTGGAAGTTTCAACTCCAAGGGAATCAGCAAGGGAAGAGATCCACTGATATTCCTGAGGTTCCTCAGTTGTCCCTTTTTTAACAAGGGCTGCTCCCTTGGGAGTGACAAGATGGAGAAATGAGGAAGTCAAAGAGGCTGATTTGGATCTCCTGAAGTGAGAAAAGAACATCAGTGCTGCACAAAAATGAGAAGAAATCTGAAGAAGTGATTCATTTGTTTGCTTCCACCGCAAAGAGAAATGTTTTTACTTCGTTAAGGTATTATCGGGGTTTTTATTAGCACATTCTCTTCATTCTAAACCATTCTCCTCCTTTGAAAGCTGTGTTAAACCTCTTCCTAATAACTCCCGTGATTAGGAACTTTGTAGAAATCCCAGAGGACAGACTTCTAAAAGTGGCATTTTATTTCCAGAGCCTCCCTGTAATTAAGCATCTCTCAGACCTTCTATTGAGCTGTAACTGCTCTGCAGAAAATCACTTTTCACTTGAATAAAAAGATGTTTCGGGTAAACTTAGCAAAGAGTTGCATTTATGTTATGAAGTAAAAGAAATTTAGATTCAGTTTAATGAAGGAAAATAAAATGTGTTCACTGTTTAATGGATGCAGAAGGTCTGGGAGGGAGCAGAGGTCCTGCTGGACACCTGCTGGGAAGGGATGATGTAAAAAACTCTTTCAAAACTCTGCCAAATAGGAGTGACCTCTATAAAATATTTTATTGAATGCACTGTGGGGGTTATTGGACATCACCAGCTGTAAGGGATTTTTAGTGTCCCTTCCAAGCCAAACCATTCCATGATCCTGTGAAGTGATTGTTGCTTGGCCACCATTCTCTGCCATGTGATTCTGCCATGATTTTATCATTTTTGAGTTTATTTTATGCCAGCCCAGCCCATGAGCTGTGTGAGTAATCAGAGGAAGGTTTGGCTTGGAAGGGACCTTGAGGAGAAACCAAAGCTTTGGGGCTTCCTCTGTGAATTCCCATTACTCCCATTCCCATTCCCATTCCCATTCCCATTCCCATGGATAACAAACACATTTAATGTGTTCCCTGAAAGATTTTCACACACAGCTGAGCTGCTTTTATTCATGTGCTGACACATCCCCATCCCAACAGGTTTCTTTTAAAAAATATTGGGGCTATTTGGTTCACTTGTAGCTCTAAATAGTTACAGAAATGACACAACCTGGATCTGACAGTGGGGAAAAGAAAATAAACTTCAGAGCAAAGCGAGAAGGAAGAAAAGGTTTCCCAGCAATGACATCAGGCAAAAAATACCTTTTATCAGCTCTAGTTCAAGTTGGCAGCAGCGTGGCTTCAAGTGTTGAGCTGCATCTGCCGACTTGAAAGCCAAACTCTGGTGTTTAATTTGTCATTTTGGGGACTCGGGAGACTGAAGGGCTTAATTAGCTGCTTTTATTTGTATTTCAAGTTGATGAAAATCAATGTTCTTCTCACTTACCTTCATGAATCTACTCTTCCAAGCTAAACCAAAGAGCAAAATCAGGAGAGACCAACTCAACCTGTTTAATGACAGATTTATTTCAGTCTCTCTTCAAAAAATATTCAGCATCTCTGGAAGTTTTGTTGATCAGAACAGTCTTTGCATGGAAAAGTCCTTTAAAATGAATTTGAGGATATGTAAAATACCTGATGGTATAAAAGCTTCATTTAGCTCTGGTTCAAGGCCTGCTGATATTTTCTATGGAATTCAATGGGTTTGGGGTTGGTCCACAGGATTCCTTTTATTTAAATTCCCCTTTTCTGCAGAAAATAGCACAGTGCACTTCAAATAATGCATTTTCTGACACCTCCTCCAATACAGACGAGTGCAAAAAGTAAACAAATAGCTTTTATTTAATTGAAAGTGAGGATTTTTTTTTTACCAGGTTACATTGAAGAACATGAGTTAAATAATATCCACATCACAACAGCCTGAAATCTCTCCTTCCCCCCGTGGCACCAGCCTAGCCCAGGCTGACATTCCATTAAACTGCAGTTCCAAGAACAACTGCTTGGAAAAAAATCTGAGACCACCCACTTTACAATCCCAAATTAGGCTTGGCACCACTCCAGCTAATTAATGCATGTTTTATCCATTCATTTCCAAGCCCTATTTTGAAAAATTCATGGAATATTGATACCTAATGTTTTCTTGATGATAGAGCACTTCCACCTCCCTCCCCCTTCCCCAGTGCTGCTCTTTGTCAGGGATGTTGGTTATGGTGAGGAATTAAGATAAAATCTACGTTTTTGATTTTAAAAGTCCATTGGTTGAACCATCAAGGAAAAGGGTTTAGAAGAACAGAACTCAACAGCAGGATCCCAGATGCCAATGCGTGGTTTATCCTTTGGGATAATTTTATTTCTCCAGAGTTTAAACCTGTAAATGTATATGCAAAGAGAGGTAAATCTGTGACAAAAATCAGTTTTTCTTTGCATTTTAGTGCAACAGCAATCTCTGTTCTACTTTCAAGATGCAACATTATCCAAAAATGTTGTTTATGGAGTTGTAGCAGCCATTCCATGGAGTAGAGTTTTGGATCAGCTTCCCACCCTTCCTGTGAGTATTCCCTTTAAGGGAGTTTTGACTATTTTTTTGCATATAATATATATATATTATATGCAAAAATAATAATATATATTATCATATATATATATATATGAGAATATATTTTTTATATAAAAATGCTCTCTGTTCCATGAATAACAAAGTATTTATGGGGTGCCACCCCACCCCACCCCACCATGGGACAAGGCTGAGCTTCTCTGTCCCAGCAGAGGCTCCAGAGCAGATTTAGAGCCACATTTTGTGTGAGAACTTTGACTTTCACAAGGAAACTTATTCCTGTGTCCTTCCCTGAGCTCTGCAGGCCAGGCCAGTGCAGACCTGCACTAAAAAAAGGTGTGGAGCTACATATTTTCTCTCCTAATGAATATGAGATTATCAGGGACTAATTCATGGGACCACAAATCACCAGGAGGGAGAACACCTATGGCAAGGGAAAGGCTGGGAATCTGCTGTGCTTGGAGGCACAGATTTCTTATTATGCAACAGCATTCAGAGGGGGGGAAAAATCTCTCACTTACTTGATATTTTTGGAATCCTAATTTCCTCACTGCTGCTGCCGTCGCCACCATCGCTGACGGTTCGTATCTCGATGAGATAATCTTCTTCAAACGGGACCAGAAGTTCAGCTGAAGTGTTGTTTGTCTCCAGGATGTGAGCCTTGCTGTGCCTGTTCTGCCTGTACAGGATCTAAGCAGAAAGGGATGGCAAAACAAGAGTTATTTCACCTAGTTTTTAAGTTTTAATGGGTTTTTTTTTGGCGGGGGGTGTGAGGTTCTTCTGTCGTGTCCCAAAGTTTTCAGAGCACTCTCGGCATCCTTCAGGGTGTTAAAAGCCATTTTGAAACAGGGAAATGAATTCTGCAGGGTTTTGGGGTGGGTAACACAGCAGGTGCTTTCCCAGAAAAAGAGGATAATCAGAGAATTTTGCACTGCAACCAAACTTTAAAATCAATTTTTATTCCCTTTAAAAGCAGATTTATGGGGGTGATTTTTAGTCCATCCACACAGACCTTTGTGTGAGTATCTTCTGAGCTCTTTTTATAAAGGTACATTTATGAATTGCCAGAGAGTGAGGATGTTTAAATGTGGTTTATGACTGTCTTTAATGCTTAGAAGACTGTTCTCTACTCATATATATGTGAAACTCCTTCCCTGGAGATGTGGAAGCAAGAAGCTTTAGGTAGGTAAGGTTACAAGGGAAAGGGGACAAGAGAAACCTAGTACTGGGGACAGAAAATCCCTATGTTGGGATAAAGAAATCCTACTCTGATAAACATCAGCCAACCACCCCAATAAATCCAGAAAATCACAATTTTCCAGGTGATGAACACTTGCCTTTCCTCAGTCTCTGTTTGTACCTCTATTATAAACAAAATATTGGACTAATGAGATAAAGAAATCACTTACTTTGTAGCCCAACACCTCTGATTCATTCTCCATTGTTTTGACATGCTCCCAGTTCAGGCAGATTTTGGAATTTGTCAACTTCCAGGCGATGTTCGCCGGGGGTTGACTTGGTGCTTTAAAAAAAAAAATAAAGATGATGATAATAATGAGATACAACAGAATATTAATACTCATGATGTAGTTGAACGAGCTGCTGAGATGGGAGTAGCAAATGCTTGGGTGATTCAAACCTAGAAGAGTAAAAAACCATTTTCCAGCCCATCATTGCTGTGCTATTAGTCAGAATAAAGATCTATTCCTAGCACAGAACCTCTGACTGCGAGACTTCATTTGCCAAATTAGGCACTGCTTGACAGTGTCTGACAGTTCAAGTTATATTTGGGAGATTTTGTGGAAGGAAAATGTTGTTCCTCTCTGTATTTCCATGTCCTAGAGGATGTTTTGCTGTCTGGAGCTCAGAGAAAGCTGAAATTGAGAGCAAACTACAGAAGCCAAGATTTCCATCAGCCAGGACAGGTTACAAAGAGCTGCACATGAAAGTCTCCATGTGATCCACCATGAAACATTGTAGGATTTCATAAATTCCTGGCACAATAGGCTGAGAGCAGCTTTTTCAAAGGCTTTTTATGCCTAAGTGTGAGGACTTTGAAAATTTGCCTACAAGTGGAATCGAGTCGTGTGTGAACATGTGAAGGTGGAACTGAGCCTTTCAAGTGGAGCTGGATTTAGGACAACACTTTCTCTCCTGTTCCATGGCACATCCTCCCGGGCCCTGCTGGGGGGTGGCACAGGAAAGAAGGATTGGAGCAGAACTAAAAAAACAAGAGGAGAAATTTGGAGAAACACATTCCAGCCCTGACTTTAAAATTCTAACTCTGGGATCCTTCTCTTCACCCTATGCTTTGGTGATTAATGGATGCCACTTGGAAGGAACAGTTGATTTGGTGACAATTTCTTTGATTTCCCACAGAGATAAAACAAATTGATGGGCTCTGCTGTTTCATATCCATCTGCCTCATGACTGGGGAGAAGTTTAATCCATCCCACTGGTGGGGAATGAGGTGCTGGTGGAGCTCCCAGGTGGATATCCAGGGATGTCCTTCCATCAGCCACACTGTCAGGGCTGGAGAAGATTGATTTTATTTAGAAGAAATTTATCCACTTTCACACACATCAAACTGCAAATTTATTTAAATATTGCTTGAAAGCTCTTTGTTGCTTTCAGGAAATATTTTTTATGAGGAATTGGATAACAAAATAGTCACAAGAGGCAAAGGATGTCAAATACTTCATTGGCTGTGCACTCTGAAGAGGTTTGAAATCAGTCAAAAATGGGTGAATTACTGCCTCGTCCAAAGCTTTTTGACACAGAAACTTAAAGCCCTCTTAATTCATAGTCTTGGGGCTGAAAAACCTCCACAGAGGATTTGCAGATCAAAATTATCTGCTTTACCTTGATATATGAATATATTGGAGAGGAAGAGGAAGAGGAAGAGGAAGGGGAAGGGAAAGGGAAAGGGAAGGGAAAGGGAAAGGGAAAGGGAAAGGGAAAGGGAAAGGGAAAGGGAAAGGGAAAGGGAAAGGGGAAGAGGATGGGAAGAGGAAGAAGACATGGAGAGGAAGAGTCATTTCATCAACCCATGCCATATAATTAACAAAGCAGGAGAGAGCAGCTCCGCATGACACTGTGTCCATGGTTTGAGGACACCACGTCACTTCCCTCAGTATTTTCAGCTTAAACCAGGATGTCACCTCAGATGCCACCATGCACTGATCTCAGATGAGAGCATTTCAATCAGAATTGCACCTCTTGGGCAGAAGGACCATTGCAGCTTTGCTGAGTCCCTGCAATAAGGGGATGAGCAGGATGCTGCAGGAATCCTGGGTGCTGAGCAGCAAGGCAGAGCTATCACTTTGGAGCTCCATCTCCTGCTCCAGATAAACATTGTTTACATTCTCTTGACATATTATCTCTTCTCATATTGCAAGTGCTTGCGTCTTCCACAGACAGAGCTTGAAAATTTAATCTATATATTTAAATATTAAAAAGGTTATTTTGACTTTAATTTTTAAATGAGCCATTAGCACAATCCTGAATTTGACAGAAGACAAAGTCGATGTAAAACAAAAGCAAATTTATTCCTTCTGTGTTTTGTCATTTGATTGCCATGTCTTTAACTTGTCTTTCATTCAGATGCACATAGGAATAGAGGGAAAAATTTCCAGAGGTGAATCTATTTTCCATTGATAAATGGACTGTGAGAAAAGTCATAGAATGATGGAATGGTTTGGGTTGGAATGGAATTAAATTTCACTTCAATCCATTTCCTGACACGGTCAGGGACACTTCCACCATCCCAGGTGGCTCCAAGCCCTGTCCCACCTGACCTTGGACACTGCCAGGGATGGATCCTCTTTGAGCCCTTCAGAAATATCTTCTCTGGCTTTAGTTCTGATTGTTCCATTTACATTAAATATTGGGTTTGTGGCAATTAAAATCAATTAACTCATTTCACAAGTTGCTCCTATCTTGCACTTGGAGCAATAGCACAGAAAGGCACATAGACAAGAGGAAAATTGGTGAAAGACAGGAGAAATATTCACATTTTATGCTAAAGGACTGATCAATAATTTACTGGGATAATATTGTACAAGGAAAATGAAACAACAGAGGGCTTTACTTTTAGTAGTAAAATTTAAAGAAACCCTACTAAATTGCATTTATATCAATGTATCCCTTTCTCTGCCCTCTGTAGTGCAGAGTTTAGAGGTCTCAAAAACCTCTGTATTTGGTGCATTCAACAGCTTCCTTTAAACCCCCAAACCAACACATCCTCACCCCAAAATCTCTCGTTTCACCCGTGGGACATCCTTTATTTACTGACTCTGCATCTCCCTGAACTCCCCTGGAAGCAAGGGGGCTGCTGTTCCAAGGCAAACAGAAATCCTCCCTCGTGGGCACTGATTTAGGACTGATTTAGAGGAAACTTCTTAATCACAGATTTTGTTGTCTGACTTATGAAGAAATTTAGGATTTTGATTTCTTTGCTATTGAAGCATTTGGCAGTGATGGGTCACAGTGAGCTGCAATGTCCTTGTCCCAGCTGGGAATTTGGGACACTTGTAGCAAACACAATACTCACGGGACTTTTTGGTGGTGACAGTACAGGGGACATGGTGAGCTGGAATGTCCTTCTCCCAGTTGGGAACGTAGGACTCTTGTTGTACCAAATGCAATACTCACAGGATTTTTTGGTGGTGACATTCACAGGGGACATGGTGAGCTGGAATGTCCTTGTCCCAGCTGGGAATGTAGGACTCTTGCACCAAATGCAATACTCATGGGACTCTTTGGTGGTGACATTCATGGGGGTCATGGTGAGCTGGAATGTCCTTGTCCCAGCTGGGAATGTGGGACACTTGCACCAAACACAATACTCATGGGATTTTTTGGTGGTGACAGTACAGGGGACATGGTGAGCTGGAATGTCCTTGTCCCAGCTGGGAATTTGGGACACTTGTTGTACCAAACGCAATACTCACGGGATTTTTTGGTGGTGACGTTGACAGGGGTGCTGGAGGGCCCTGTCCCCGCGGTGTTGTAAGCTCTGACTGTTGCAAAGTACACTGTGTTAGCTCTCAGCCCTGTGATGTTTTTGGCTGTTACATTTCCACTGACTCTGACCTTCCCAGCTGTGCTTTCCTTGGGATCGTCTGTCCAATATAAAACCTGAAAAGTGAGAACAAAGAACAGGCAATTCATTGTTTTCCAGCAATTAGAGGCTTGGCTGGGAAGCAGACGTGCTGACGAGGAAGATTTCCAGGAATGCAGGATTTTTTGTACTCAGATCTAGCAGGATGTAAACCCAGGCATGAATATTTATAGAGAAGCAATAACATTTCAGAGACTGAATCCCAATTAAGGAACTAAATGAAATCCTTAAATTTACAGATGTCCAGAAGGAAACCTTTGATAAGGTGAGAAACGAGAAAAGCTTTGTTGGTTTCATGGTTGAACAAAATGAAAGGAAACTTTAAGGGATACAAAGGAACATTTATCTCAATCATCTAAGAGGTTTTTAATTATTTTGTACCTGGCTCTAGTTTTGATTCAGTGACACCTATTTAGACCTGTTTTTTTTCAGTGAGTAATTGATTTAGGAGGGTTTGTGGACTGTACATGACTCTTGTTACCTTCATTTATACAGTGCAATGATAGGACAGAATTTAAAGTATTTTTGACTTGTTTCCCTCTTATCTACAAATTAAAAAAAAGAAAAAAAGAAAAGAAAAAAGGAAATTGCTTCACTCTGCATGTGAAATACCCAGGAATAATATCTGACATTGCTTAAACATAAAATCACAGAATCATTTAGGTTGGAAAAGATCTTTCAGTCCAACCACCAACTCAGCACTGCCAAGCCCAGCTCTAAACCATGTCCCCAAGTGCCACACCCGTAAGGCTTTTAAATCCCTCCAGGGATGGGTACTCCACCACTGCCCTCTTCAAATGCTGGAGTTAATGGTTGGATTTAATGGTCTTAAAGGTCTTTTCCAACCAAAATGGTTCTGTGATTCTGAGAGGAGGGAAAAGTTAAAAGCCTTTTGATGCACCACAGCAGAAGCTCTGGGTAGCACTGGAGGACATTTCTCCTACCCTGATCTGTAAGCAGTGCCACGTGTGCCTGGCACCAAACCTGAGCCCAAAAACTCTGGGACAGAGCTGCAGTTCTGGGCTGTAAATCCTCCTGATCATCTTGGGTGGGATCTTAGAGTTGGGGGAAGAGCTCCACGGTCTGTTGGCTTGGGAGGAGGAACCAGTAGGACAACAGGACTCTGGAGAGGAAAGGGACACCTACAAGGTGTCAGAGCCCCTCACCCCATAGCCGAGCCCCTCACCTCATAGCCCAGCCCCTCACCCCATAGCCCAGCCCCTCACCTCATAGCCCAGCCCCTCACCCCGTAGCCCAGCCCCTCACCTCGTAGCCCAGCACCCTGCCCGTGTGTCTGTTCCAGGGGATGGGCTGCCAGGACACCTCCACCGCCGCTGCCGACACACTCATCGCTGAGGCTCCTGCCGGGGCCATCTGCGGCTCTGGGACAGGGAAAAACACACCTCGTGGGACATGGGTGGGATCAAGGGAGGAGGAGAGACAATGGAGAGGGAGGAGATGCTGGGGGAGCAGCAGGAAGAGCCCCTGGTGTAACCATGAGCTTTACTCTGCATTTACAGGGGAACATCAGCAAATCCTGCTCTCAAAATCAGTCATTCCCCATCTGCTGGGACAGGTTTGCAGAGCTTGCCCACACTGACTGGTCTGAAAATCCAGACCCTCTGGGAGCTACACCTTTGAGTGTCTCCCAGTTTTCCCAACACACCTAGCCGGTGCAGAAATTAGTTGAAATAGGCCATCTAATGAAAATAATTCTGAAAATCTGTCCCTTGCTCTTTTTCCTTCAGCTTCCCATCTCCTGCCTCATGTCTGTTATAAACACTCAATGAGGAGGTTTGAGCAGGCTCTTTAATACCCCTGTGAGATCCACCTGAACATATCTGGGACCTGTCGGTGCTACACACCCATTACTACACAGAGTAATTTTGTTACCATCCTCTCCCGAGTAGACGATGGAAATGGAGCTCAGGGTTCCTTCTCCTTCGTTGTTGTAGACACCAACTTTCACCTCGAAAGGAGACAGAGGTGTAATACTCTCATTCCTGTAGACATATTTGCTGGATTCCACTGAGGCCACCACTGCTTTGGTCCAGGTTGTTGACCCAAGGGGACGAAACATGATGATGTAGCCAAAACCTTCCCCGTTCTGGAGTTCCTCTGACACCGGCTGTGGTGACAAGGCAGTCAATAAAGGTTTGCATGTACCCACTGCTTTAATTGAATCTTCATTCCCTGACTATATTTTAGCGGTATTGATTTAGTTGGCTGTGCCTCGGAGAAGATAATAATGTTTGCCCCATCCGTCAATGTAATATTGAAATAAAAATCAAAATAATAAATCTATCGAGGCAATCAATTTGGAAACAAAAGATCTGATCGGCTCCATTAAAGTTGTCTCTTTCAGGCATGAAGTTTGCAAAATTAAAAGCGTTTCACTCGGTACAAGTTGTAGCTTGTAGATTTTTTTTCCCCCCAAAGGGGCATAGGAATGCTAATTTTAAATAAATGATTTGAAAGGAACGAAAGAGTTGGGAAGGAACAAATGTATACAAAGAAATGTGTGTCAGTTGTATAATTGCCTGCATGTGAGTACAGCACTGATGTATTTTTTTTTTTTTTTTAGCAAAGAGAAAGCCTCGAGTGCATGAACATATTCTTATTTAAGTTTTCAGAACAGAAATGTTCCTGCAAGTCAACATGGCAAAATTAATGTTTCTACTAATAAAATCTCATGTCAAGATCCATATGAAAGGCTCAGACTGAACAGGCAATTACAGCAACACCGTGTCCAGCATGAAGTTTGGTTTTTCATGGGATAAAAATACCTCCACATGGGCTTCTCAAGGCAAGAGGACATTTATGGAACAAAATCAGGATTAAAGGGAGTAAGGAAGTGTTTCTCAGTAAAAAGTTCATTTATTTCAGATGCTTACATCAAAGGAAGGGGCATGGAAAAGCAGGCATGGAAAAAATGGTGCAAAAAGACAGAAATAGGGTCAGAATCTGATTCCTGGCTCCAACCTCTTTTCCTCCAAACTCAGGAGCACAAACAATGTGAGATGATAGGGGAAAATCTGAAAGCACTTCAGAAAATTTCGGGGCACTTACGTTGTTATTTTCATCATAAATTACTTCTAATTCTAATAACAAAAATAATGATAATAACCCTGCCCTGTCATTTATATAATGTCTTTCCTTCAGCATTTTACAAACATCAATTCCCCAACATTTCCCTTTCCATCTCTTTTCCAGTCCTGAGAGAGTTAAATGGGAAGGATGATGGCTCACTGGGGATTTATAAGAGTTCAAGCTACTTTCTAGAGCATTTAATTTGTTTTTGAGGCTCCTGTGACCTCAGAATTAATCAGGACATTTAGTGAGTTCATCACAGAAAGCCACAGAGTCGTGTTCAGCGTTGTTCACTGGCCATAATTAGGATTTCTTCTGACTGTTTTTCAGGACACGCTGTGGAGTCCAACAGGATAATTTGATTGAGATCTCTCAGGTTGTTTTCGATTTTCATGTTCTTCTGCTCCCAAAGAGGAGAACAGTAGAGGAGAAAATGAAACAAACGAGGGAAAGGTGCAGATGGAGGAAAACTTCATTCATGGAAAGTGGAATTTCACTGTGCTTGCAGCATGGGGAGGGGAAAACATCAGCAGTGTTATTTATTTAGTGGGGATATTTTTTATTTCTTTTGATCTGATTTTTGCCATTTTGACCAAGCAGCTGCCCCATCACTGCGAGGGCTTTGCCAGAGGCTGCCTGTCTTCATCCCAGTGCCTGTGGGAGGCTGGAAAAGGAGGCTCCTTCCCACAGCACTCACTTTGTACTCTCTGCAATGACCTGCACTCACCCTCTGCAACTTGTCTGGTATTAACTGCTCTGAAAATGTGTATTCTTTGCTCTCGCTGGAGTGCTGGAGAATTAAAGGGCTCATCTCCTTTAACGCATAATAGGATATGTCTTGTCAGCACAGTGCTCCAGAATGGAAAACATGTAAACAAAAGTAGGAAAAATGTAAATGCAGAAAATGGCCAAGCAGATTAGTGTGTTAAGCACCTCCTGTACAATGGAGATAAGAGGGTTATACAGACTTCTAAACATCTTTACAACATGCCTCTTAAACTGTTTATTTTTATAAATTGTTCCCTGTAACACAGAAAACTTGCTGTATATCTTGCAGGCTGTTTGCTCTCCACAGCCAGGGTGAAATCCAGGCTCGACCAAAGCCAGTGGCCAAAAACCTGCGGATTTCAGCAGGGCTGTGGTTTCACCCATGGAGTCTTCCCCGTTAAACAGTTGAGGTTAATTGAGCTAAGAATTACCTCCCAGGTGATGACCAGCTCAGAACGACTCCCTCCTCCTCCGCTGATGTTGGTCGGTGCCACCACAGGAACTGGAGAAGGAAAGATGTTGGTGATTCAGTTGGTTCCCCAAGGCTCAGTGCTGGGGCCAGGTTAAGGTCTTGGTGGACCTGTTTAAGGTCTGTGCAGCTGATCTGCACACAGGGATTGAGGGAACCCTCAGCAAGTGCACAGGTGGCACTGAGTTGGGTGGCAGTGTGGGTGTGCTGGAAGGATCTGGGCAGGCTGGATCCATGGGCTGGGCTGGGAGGTTCAACAAGGAGAGCTCAGTGTCCTTCTCTTGAGCCACAACAGCACCATGGAGAGCTCCAGGCTGGGGAAGCGTGGTGGGAAGTGGCCCAGCAGAAAAGGACCTGGGAGTGCTGGTGACAGCAGCTGAGCATCAGCCCAGGTGTGCCCAGGTGGCCATGAAAGCCAAGGGCACCTGGCCTGGATCAGCAATAATGTGACCACAGGACCAGGACAGTGATTGTCCCTCTGCACTGGGCACTGCTGAGGCCACACCAGGGGTCAGTTTCCAGTTCTGGACAAAGAGGTGATCAGCCACAGGTTGGACTCAACAGCCTTGCAGGCCTTTCCAGGTGGGTGATGAGACATTTCCCACCTCACCTGCAGCCATTCCTCCTCTCAGCAGGTGGAACAGGGATTGCATTGCACAGCAGCCCATTCCAAATGAACTGAAATGATGTTTACACGTCTTCAAGTTTCTGAGGCTGAAGCCACAGATGCTTTTGATACATGAGTACCCTGGTTCAAAAAATTAATTAAAGAACTAGGAGCATCAAGTATCTGACATTATTATGCCTCATCAACTAATTGGCAAAATGATGTTCCATTCAGACTGTAGCTGCAACACTACTGATTTACTAATTATGCATTTGTTCAGTAAACATGTTGTTGGAGCAATATATTAATTTTTTTAATTGGTTGTATGCTTTTCTTAGCAAATTCAGTACTTGCAATTTGCTTTTCTCTTTCTCCCAAGACTGCAAGTGTCCAAAAGTTGTTTGATTAGGGCTGGATTTCTCCAGCATTCCCCAGATATACAGGATTTGGATCAAATTGTGTTGAGGTTGAAGGATCTTCTCATCACTCAAAGGGCTCATGGTGGAGAGGCAAAGAGAATATCAGCATTTCCTGCCTCTTGCTCCTTTTTGAGGTCCTTTCCAACCCAAACCATTCTATGGTTTTATGATACCATGCTCTTTTCCAGCTGCTGTAGAAGTATAAAAAAAGAGAACATCCCTGGAACTGGCAGAGACAGGAACCCTCTGTAGGACATTTGGGCTGGTGCCATCTGCAAACCCTTTCTTTAGAAATTTCAATTTTGTTTTTTCATTCCCTCCATTCAGCTCTCACTCTCTGAAAACTTAATGTGTAGGGTGAGAAATAAGTGCACCTCAGAAGCTTTTTTCAGAGATTCTGGGCAAGTTTTGCCATATCTTCTTGCCCTTCCCATTGACAAATGCATTAGCCCAGCTCCAGGGGTGGCAATAAAAGCAAAGGTACTTTAAATTCACAGCAGTTGAAGCCAACCATTACAATGTCCAGAATCCAGTCCATATATAAATCTTTATCTGATTTCCTCCTCTAAAAATGGGAGGAATTTCAGGATAATTTTGCTGTGCAGCCATAAAAGTGAGTGCAAGTGCAAACAGTCTGGGCTCTTCTGGAGGCTTTTGCAGAGCTGTTCAATTTTGTCACTCACAATCAATGTCTTTGGGCACATCAGAGGCAAATAATCTCAGACTGACAAGAACTGCATGGAAAATGCAAAACAAACTTTCCAGCCTGGTGTTCCACTGTTTCATGAACCAACTGATGCTCAATTAGCTCATGTGTTAAATGTGTTCAGTACTCACTACATTTGCATGGGGAAAATTTTGTGCTACTGCTCAGCAGAGCCTCAACTGGGTCAGAGTTGAGAAACAGATGAAAATTTACAGCTGAGTGCACCAACAGAGGCTCAATTAATTCTCAGCTCCATTTTAATGAAATGAACAGTGGCTCGTTTGCATCCACAAATCTACTAATGCTCAGATTTCAGCTGGCAAAATAGTTATTATAACAGCAGAGCTCAAATTCGCCCTTTCCTGGCAAGGCATTTGGTGTCCACACTGTCCTGCTGCTTTCAGTTTCCTATTCTGATTAAAATATTAAGGTAAGTTGTTATTTCCCTCTGTTTTGAGGCAGAATGGTTAACAGTAGTGAAGGGGTTAAGCAACTCAAACCTGAAATGAGTCTTTCTTGCCCCTTTTGTGAAACTTCAGACAGAGCTGCACTGTAAGGAAATAATCTTCCTTACGTTATTGCCATGATAAATAACAATAATTTTATTGTTTCTTTCTCCTTGCAGCCCCACTCTTGTGAATCCCTCTAACAAATAAATAAATAAAAGCTTTAAAAGATGAAAGCTTCCATTGGCTGTATGGTTTTGAATATCCCACTTTACAAAGCCCCACGGTGGTAACAGCAACAAAAACCTTCTCAAGATTAGTTTGGGCTTCGTGATCTGTCATGTAATGGAGAATATATATTTGTGCTGCTCTGCTGGAAAATTTAAAAAATCTGACCTCCTCTGGAAGGTGCTGGGGGTTAGAACTAGATAGTCTTTGAGGTCCCTACCAACCCAAACCATTCTGGGATTCTATTCCCAGGAACAAATAGATTCCACATTCTAAAAAAAAAAAAAAATTATTTTCTTCTGCATAATGTACAATACTGTATTTTGAGTTCTGTCCTGAACTGCAGCTTGCCAAACTCCTGAGCTTGGCAAATGAGATAAACAGAGAAGAGAAAGTGGATTGTAAAAGCTGCTTCCATTTTACTGCTTTCCGACCTATAAATACTGATTTTATAGGTGGGAGAGAGTTGATAAGCAGGGGGCTGGGAGGAACATAAAACAAACCCAACATTTGGGCTGCAAATAAATGGTACCAAACTAAGCAGGTCAGAGGGCTGACAGTGTTGGTCACCCAGGAATGATGCTGCTTCCTGTGAGGTTCCAACTCCCAGAAGATAAATGAGTAAAGGTCAGACAGAGAGAGAGTAAGGATTTCATTCTGGAGTCAGTGGAAGCTGATGGCTTCACTGGTCTTTGGATACTGTCATTTATTTCCTCCAATATCCACAGTTAAAGCCAATATCCTGTTCCTACTGATGCTCAGATATGAAACACCTCAGCAGCCAAGGCTTGTGCTGGGATTTCCAGACACTGGAGTCATGATTTCACGATGGAAAATTTGGGAAATTATTTCACCCTGGGTAGGGTAAAAACTTGGATTTAATTGGAAGAACACAAATGTTTCTCCCTAGCTGCTTGAGTGAAAGGTTGTGTTCAGCCATTTGGGACATATCAAAGGGAGGAGCATGGGCTAACTCCAGCCTTTATCATGGAATCCCAGAATGGTCTGGGTTGGAAGGGACCTTAAAGATCATTTCACTCCAACCTTGCCATGGGAAAGGACATCTTCCACCAGCTCAGGCTGTTCAGAGCCACATCCAGTACCATGGTCTAGTTGAAGACTCCCTGCTCATGGAATTGGGTAAATAACCCTGTGGGACTGAGTGGCTCTGCTGCAGTGAAATCCCCACCCCTGGGAGCTGGCAAATGGCAGAAAGCAGAGCCTTACCTGCTGCCTTGGTTTTCAGGAGAGCAGATGGTCTGCTCGGCTCCCCAATCCCAACGCTGTTGCTGGCAACCACTCGGAATTCATACTCAACCCAAGGGCTTAAATCCACCACTGTGGCCTTGTGAGTCCTGCCATTAATGACCTCAGGAGCTGAAGGCAAGCAGGACACCAACAATGGATTTTTGATGTAATTAATTGCATTTAGAAATTACAGTATAATTAAAAAAAATCCAAGGCAAGTCCCCAATTTCTCACCTGTGGCAACTGCCTGCCATCCCACCGAGAAGGGAGTCCTGGTCTGGACGCTGTAGATCTGCACTGGGCTGTTGTTATCTACCCCAGGCTTCCAGGATAAGCCAGCAGTCGTGCTAGAAACATGTTCAACTTTAACATCTTCTGGTGGACCTGGGGGGCCTGACACGATCAGCATTTTAAGAGGAAGGTATTGGGAAGAGAAGATTCACCGCTGGAATGGGTTGGGCAACTCTTTACTTTCTCAAGTCAGGGGAATTATTCATGAAGCTGCAGTGTCATAAAAGCAGCACAATCTCTAAATGATGGCTCCATGCCTGGGTTACATTTTTACGAGTCAGGAAAATTAATGTCTTGATGTCGCTAACATGAAAACTACAAACAAAGGAATGATTTCTTTTTTTGCCTGACAAAAGAAGGCACCCAATGTTGTCTTTTGTTGAGCCATTGAACATTTTGAGAATTCCTACTGAATTTAATCAGAAGTGAGGTTTAGAAAGAATGCAGGGTGGTGCACTACACAGATTTCTCATTTCTCTTAGGGTTTACAGATCTGCTCCCATGACAGCATTTCCTCACTGCTGGCAGCAGAAAGTTGAGTTAGAAAATTTTATTTCATATTATCTCCAAATAGGGGAAAGGAATGAGGTCTTTTGATTTTCCCAGCCTGCACAGTGACCCAGGGATGCCTGCAGGAAATGGTGACACTGCTGAAACTAGAGGATTTCCCTCTGACCTGTGTGGCCAGAAAATTTCATTTTCCAAAGAGACCATGGCAGAACTGCACAGGTTTCCCCAGGCTGGTCCAACACCAGGGTCATGCTGACCACAATTCTGGGCCCAAGACTACAAGATATAAAGCATTCCACTACTGAAATGTGGAATTGATATCCTGGGAATCATTTAAACAACAGCTGATGTTAAGAATTCCTGATTCCTCCAGAAGATCTGAGTTGTCTCCCTTACAGACATACCTCTCACAATTATATCTGCTGCTGCAGATTGCCTGTCTAAAGAAGTTTGCACCATGCACACATATTTCCCAGAATGATGGAGCTGAATATTTCTTATCATCAAATCCCCAGCAGATTCCTGGAGAGATAAAAAAAAAAAAAAAAGTAAACTAATCACTCACAACATGCTTTCCGTACTGGGCATTTTTATAAATTGCTCAATATTAATAAAAAATTCAGCTTTTAAATTAAAATATTCATAGCTATCATCAGTTTCTTTCATGGGAACATTTTTATTATGGCTTCACAAATAACTCAAGCGCCTTTATGAAATTTAGGGAAGCAAAATAAATGGTTGCAGCCCTTGTAAAGAAACAGTGATTTGCCAGGCATATAAACAGCGAGGGAGGAATTATGATAAACATTTGTGTCGTGGCCAGACTGTGGCAAAGGGTTTCATTAAGGACTTTGGGAAACTCACTCTTCCAATCCTTTCAAAGTGATGGATTCCTCTGCTCAATTCAATTCTCTGGCCGTTGAATTCCCATGAGAACAGCACGTCCAGGGAAGGGTCATGGGACACCTGGCATGGCAGGACAATGCTCTCTCCTACTGTTGCATCTGTGTCAGAAGGTGGAATGGTAATGACAGTCCTGTCTGAGGAGACAAAAAAAAAATGTTTTTAATTAAAACGCTTATAAAAAGAGCAGTTATTGAAGGAGTTTTGGGAAATGATTTCAAGTTGGCCCAAATGTTCTGTAATAAAGGGAATTCTCTCTGATCCAGCGATGATTTTAGATCATTGCTGTGGCAGCACCAGCCCCACCACCATGCTGTGTGCCTGGGAGTGAGCAGATGTCCCAGGAACACCCTAAATTAGTTAATATTTATATTAGGAACACCCTAAATTATATGACTTCATAAAGCCCATAATCAATAGTTAGGATTTCAGTCAAAAAGTGCAGACTTTATTACAACTCTTGAAAATGTTTCCAGGGTTCTTCAAACTTGAAGAGTTCTCCTGACCAAAAACTGCTGCAAAAGCACAATTGCTGCTCAACTCCACTTACTTTATCCATTGGCATCCTTAATCTTTATGAACGTTAGTGGTGCTTTACTCCCCAGCACTACTCATGTTGCAGCTTCAAAGAGGTTCCCAGGCAGGAAAATTATTTATTTGGTCATTTTTAACCCATTACACTGAGACCCAAACTTGCAGCTCTTACAAATGGAAATATCAGCTCACTGAAGGGGAAAGAAACAGGTTTACATGGCTTCAGTTTTGTTGACATGACTGGCAGACAGATTAGAGATAACAACCACTTTGTTGTAAGCAATTCCCTTGAATAAAGCTCTTGTGCATGAAAGTGTTATAAAATGGTGAGAATTTAGACACATGTAGAAAATGAGAGCAGAATCTCTTCAACAATATTAATGTGTTCTGAAAATAATGCGAGAGGAGGAGAAGGAAATGAGCGTGAGCTGTGTTAGTTCAGTGCTCATCACAGCAGCTCCTGGTGTCGGAAATCACAGAATTTTGGAATGGTTTGGGTCAGAAGTGACCTTAAATCCCATTCAGTGTCACCCTGCCATGGCAGGGACACCTTCCACTGTCCCAGGCTGCTCCAAGCCCTGTCCAGCCTGGCCCTGGACGCTGCTGTTATCATAAGAAAACTCCTTTATTACTGTCATGAACCTATTTGTCTTCACCAAATAAACATTGAAATCTGTCCTTTTGGGAATTACAGAGCTTGGGCATGAGATGTGTTTTTTAGTAGTGATAACAAAGGTACATTAATTTATTATGGTGTTGCCATCCTCTTGCACCTGTCCTTGTATCCCCCTCATCCCCACTAATGCAGAATGTTCACTTGGGTGATATTTTCTGCTTTTTTTTATGGGCTTGTCTTCAAAACTTCCACCTCAAATACTTTTTAAAAGCTTCTTAAAAGCTCTTGGTTCTGCCTCACCCATCCATCTCGCTTAGCAACAGCAAACATGCATTATATGGCAAATCCCATTCCGGAGGAGAAAAGAGAGAAGATGTTGTGAGTGCTGGAGGTGTAATAAAGACTTCTCCCACAAAGAATAAACAACTCAATGAGCAGCAATAAACTTAATTTGCACATTAGCTATGCTTTCCCAAGTTCTGACATTTCAGTTGAAAATAATGCTGAAGCAATGAGGCCTATAATTGAACAGCCCAAACTTCTCCAGAGGGGAAACAAAAACAAATGTTCCCTGCAAACAAGATCATTTTTATACCACGTTGTTACTCAGTGTTTTAATAAACTTCATAAATGCCAAACAAAATAATGTGTTTTTTTCATGTTTTAATGGGGATTTTCCCATATTGCTGCGATGTATGGGACATGTGAAAGGGGAAAGAACCTTTAGGAAGTCAGAGCTGCTGAAAGCCTGAAGTTCTTGGTGTTTTCACTGCTGGCTGTGACCAATCTCAGGTCACACTCTGAGCTCTGGCAGTGCTAATTGCTCTGCCAGGAGGTGAATATCAAAAAGATTTTTTTGCCAGATGCAAAGTTAGGGAGGAGGTCATCATACTACTGAAAACAAGGGTATTAAGAAACAAAAAGTTGCAAATTAAAATCAGAGGATCCTGAAATGGTTTGGGCTGGAAGGGACTTTAAAGCTCATCTCGTTCCCCAAAAGAAGGAAATGCTGAAATACCTTTCACAATGAGGTTCCCTGAGTTCCTGGCAGCTCCAAACTGGTTTGTGGCCACACAGGTGTAAACCCCAGCATCTGCCTTGGAGATGTTGGAGATCCTGAGGCTGCCATCCTCCAGGAACACCACCCTGGGGAAAAACAAATAAAATAGAATTATGGAATGCCAGAATGGCTTGGATTGCATGGAAACTTGGAGCTCATCCCATGTCCTGCCATGGCAGGGACACCTTCCCTGTCCCAGGTTACTCCAAGCCCTGTCCAGCCTGGCCTTGGACACTGCCAGGGATGGGGAATTCACAAATTTTATTTGCAACGATAGAAAAAGAGGAATACAAGATTTCTGGTAGAGGAATAATAACACAAATGCAACGCTACTTTTAATATTTAAACGTTTCCATTATGATTTTTCGCTTCTACAGCAAGCTGAATATGTGTTAACTAATTTTCACTTCTGCTGCTTATTAATTTCTATATTAGAAATGTTCTGTTGGCATACTGGGCTTGATCATTAATTATCCAGGTGATTTTCTCATAGCAAAATCTGGAGTTTCAGGAAAATGTTGAAAGACACAACTTGCTACTTAATTTTGCTATTTTTTACCATGAGAGGTTTTTGGGTTTTTTTTACAGATCTTAGTGTTCCTAAGGCAAGCTAAGGTTGTGTGTGAGCCCAGCTGCCTGTGGAATTTTGTCAGCATTATTAAAAGATATTATCAGACTGGCTGAGATGCTCAAATGCCACCTCACAAGCCAAGGAACCAAATCAAATCCATCACTGTCTCCCAGGGCCCTCAAACCACCTTGGAGTCACTGAGCTGTTTGTATCACTTTGCAGAGAACTGGGAAAAATTGCATTGAATGGTAATTTCAGAACCACTTTTGTTTTATGGACAAAATTAATTTTTAAGCTGGTTCATATATTTTTTTTCACGTTAATGAGATGTTTTAGGGTGGAATCAGGACAGAGATTGGCACATGATTTCCTTGGATGAACTGTCACTGTGTGCCTGGCACCTTCCTGCTGGCACATGCCAGGGCAGGATTTCAGGATTTTGGGGATTTTCTTCAGAAACACCCAGAACACACATCTGAAAGTAGGGGATTTAAAACTGAGAGCTGAATTAGCTGAAAAATGAACTTTAGCACAGAAAATATTACTTGGTAACGTTCTGGGTTTTTTTTATAACCAACACCCACCTGCTGCACCTGGTAAATATGGAATTTCTCGACCAAATTTTTTTCTGAGTTTAAAGGAAATTTAGGACATGAAGCTCCTGGAAATTGCCTAAAAATGGGGTCAAGGTCTCTATGTGAAGCTCCTCTTGCCATTAAGCTTAGTGCTCAACAAGCATCAGAGAATCTGCACCCAAATGCCACATTTCCTTACAGTAAAAAAAAAATCCAGTGAAAGTCACAACTCCACAGGAAACCAGGCTCCATTCACTCGCAGCAGCACTGCATCATTTTTTATATCCCTCATTTAATTGACATTCAACTCTAATACAAGAATCCTTTCATAAAATAGAAAATATCTAATTCATGCATCACAGCTTGGGTATTTAATATTTATTACTAACAACATAAGATTGGGTGATGTGCTGAATTATTAAAGGAAATGAACAATCACAGGAGCAGAAGTTGGAGCTGGCAGTAGCATCAGAACCATTAAACACACAAAAAAAACCCATCACAGTGTGTTTCTGTTCTCCTTTCTGTCATTTCCACACTTGTAGCTGCAGGTGGAACACACATCAGGCCTTGTCCTGTTTCTGTTACACTCCCAGCTGGGGAGGAGAAGCACTAAACTTGGATTTCTGGTGATCTTCTTGCTTATATCCCCCTAATTTCATGTCTCCCACACTCCTCTGACCTTTCCCTGCCCAGAGGTGTTCTCCTGAGCAGGGCAAGGTGAATTTAGCTGGCACTGGGGTGTGGAGCTGAGAGGGGAAGGGATTTAGGCTTGAATGGAAAATCTTTGTTTCCTTGGCAATAATCACCAGGTCCTGCAGCAGCTGTTGGTTTGTACTTGTGGTGCAGGGAGGAAATAAATTCAGGTTTCATAATCCATCATATTCAACTGGGGCAGGGCAAAACCAGGGAGCAGCAAAGTCCACTCTTCAATACAGAGTTGTGTCTGCTGGGTGATATTTTTTGGATAAGGAAGGATGAATGGAGGATGAATGAAACCCTCAGGGGAGGGCTAGGCTGGATTTTAGGGAAAGGTGTGTGAGGACACACCTGTGACTCCATGTCAAAGGCAGCTTTGAGTATGAAGAAACATTTGCAAGGATTCCCCTTCTGCCCCTGCAATATTTTTTTGCATTAATGATGCATTTCCTCACCTCAGCTTGCACCAGGCAGCAGCAAAACTGCTGGTGATAAAACAGGGGATGCAGTTGAGTGGCTGGGTAACATATGGTGCTCATCAAACAGCATCCAAAGAGATTCCAGTGTGAATCAGCAAATGTTCACAAATTGGGTACCTGAATAATAATTTATAACGAGCCACCTCGGTGTCTTTCTCTCCATCAAATATTGATGACCTGTTATTTTTACTGCATTTTCACCTGAAAGCTCTTAGGTGCAAATTAAAATCCAGAAGTGGCATAAAGCAAAGAAAAAAATCTCACAATCTCAGTCCCCAAAAGCTTCAGTGTAGGTAAATACACAGGAAAAAAACAGTCTGCAAAACAGAGAATAGCAAAGGGGAGAAGCTTTGAAAGCTCTGTCTCAACCCCTGTGGATTCTGGTTACAGCTTTGCCACTGAAGTTTGGTCATGCCTCAGATTTTTCATCCCTGTATTCTCCATGATGAATCGAGACCTTGATAATTCCCATCTCTCTCATTTAGCCACCCAGAGGGGTTTGTAGCCACTCAAGAGCTGACAGTGCCACGTTTGATCTGAAGAAATGCTGCTCTGAAACAATATTTCAATGGCTGGGCAGGCTGAGGATGGAATGGCTCTTTCCATGGATCAAACTGGAGCTTAGCAGAGAGAAAATGTGCTGAAGAGAAGCTGTTTGAAACAGGTCAGGCTACCTAACGACAATTAGAGCCAGCAGTAAATAAGACACTCAGGCACAATTTGTGTGAGAGCACAAAGGACTCCACAGTAATTAGTTTAGTGGGGAAGGGAATTAAAGACGGTTTGTAAAAAAAGTGAGACATTTCCAGCTGTCCTGAGGTCTGTGTCAGGAGAGGGATGAGAAGACAGAGCGCGGCAGAAAATCAAGATGATGCATTTCAAATGCAAGAAGAAAAACAACAAAGCCCTGTGAAACGCTGCCCCAGTTGCCAAGAGCAGCAAAGTCGCCCTGAAATCCCTCAGAGCCACGACTTCCTGCCCTGGGTGGCTTCAGAGAGGCTGCACTTTGTCCTCTCCCATTTCTCTTTCAAATCAGGGAGCTGTGATGCCAAAGGCAATGGGAATATTGCCTTTAATGGGCTTTGGATCAAGCTCTGAGCAACGGTTTAAAAAGAAGCTGTGAAAGGCACGTCTCACCTGCTGAAAGGCTCGCTGGAAAACATTCCTTTTCACAACATTTGAGGCTGTGTGAAGTCTATAGGCAATAATTCTGAGCAGCTGCATCACGAGACAAAGTGATTCCAAGCGCTGTGACAAGACAGGAAAGTTTAACTTGTCCAACACAAAGCAAGGAGGATATTTTGTCTGCCCGGAAAACCGGACTTCTCTCAATGAGTAAATAAATGCTGTCAAGGGTTGAAAAGCACAAGATCTGAGGCAGATCTGATCAATGCATCCCTGTGAAAGAAGGAGGAGAAGGAAGAGCTCAAGACCCAGCTGTTCATAAAGCCCTCAGGCAGCAAGGGATTGCTTAAGCACAAGCCTAACTGCAGGCTGGCATCTCTGACTTACAAAATGCTCCAATTCTGATCAGAGTCCTGCTGCCTCCTGTGCTTCTGCCTGCTGCTACCCCTGGGTGAAGCTCAATTAAAGCAGGCTGCTGTGAGGAAAAGGAGAGATGGAAATCCACTTCTGTCTATTCATACAAGGTTCCTGCATGCCAGGGTGAATTAGGAATACCCAGAAATGTTATTCAATATAGAATTGTGGAATGGTTTGGGTTGGAAGGGACCTTAAAGACCATCCAGTTCCATGGGTAGGGACACCTTCCACCATCCCAGGTTGCTCCAAGCCCTGTCCAGCCTGGCCTTGGACACTTCCAGGGATCCAGGGGCAGCCACAGCTTCTCTGGGCACCCTGTGGCAGTGTTTTGTCACCTGCATAGTGAAATATTTCTTCCTCATTCCTAATCTAACCTGACCCTGTTTTGCTCTAAACCCATCACATATAAACACTGAAATTCCCCTCTGAGTGACTCCTCCAGGGGATGAGATGAGATGAGCTGAGCACCACGTGCAGGCAGGGAAAACAAACAGCCTCCCCAGGATCTCCTGCAGCCAGAGCTCCGTGTGATGTTCAAAAAGGAAGAGTTTGCAAAGTTTGTGCAGAAGCCACGAGGCTGTGGGGAAGAAGTGAGAGCTCATTAAAATTGTCACACATACTTTTTAAGTAAAGAACTTGAGAAATCAAGCAGGGATGATAGGTGCAGCTTTTAATTAAGCAGGCTAAACAAACCAGCCCCGGATGTGTTGTCTCGTGTGAACAAAAGATTGTTGATGGCTATTTGCTTTGATCTTAAGAGCATGAAAGAACAATATGTATTTAACGGGGCTGATGGAAAACATAAAATCTGAGAAAAGAAAGAGGTGTCAAGTCATTAGATTTGAAAGTGCAGCAGGGGTAGCTCTGTGCACTGCTGCATTGTTCAGCCAATGTGTTTTCGGGAGAGGAGGATGATAATTCATGGATATGAAATGCATGGATTCAAACAGCAAAGGGCTTTGAAATCCCCATCAAAATCTCGAGCTGGATTGGTGTGAAACTGGGCTGAATTCGGCAGGTTTCAGCACCGCCGGAAGGACAGCTCTCCCTTCAAGGGCGTAATTCCTTTCCAAATAAAGTAACCCTGGGACTTTGTAAAGATTCCCTTTTTCTTGTCTCCTGTCTGCCTCTAATATCTGACACCTCCCAGCGTTATTGAAGCCTCATCGTGGCACCTGCAGATAAAAAGGGAGGAATCCAGATCTGATGAAATCAGAGGCAAAGTAATTTTTATTATCTGAGAAATCCTATTTGAAACCATGTCTGCTCAGCTTCCCTTTGCTGCTCAGGAGCAAACCCCCTCTTTATTTCCAGCCTGTGCAAAGATATATTGTTTATAAATTTCTCCAGACACACTGCCAGACACTGAGACAATATCTGACTCCTCTAATTTTACAAAGATTGAGGAGCAGGAGAAGCTGCGTTAGGAACTACAAAGGGAATTGAGTGAGGGGCAGAAAGACGAGCAGAGCTCCCAAGTGACTCGGAATTACCAGGGATTTATGCAGATGGAAATGTGAGTAAAGTTTGGCTGAGTGAATGACTTGTCCCTGCTGCTGACAGCCCTGGTATTTTTGAAAAGGTCCCAGCGAGTCCCATCTGAGATCTGACTGTCTGTATCATATGGTAATGATCTTTGTACCTGTTTATTCTATCCTGAGCCTCATTTGTATGCTAATGGTGTTGCCATTTAATAAACTATGCTTAAAAGATTTTCCTTATCTGCATGCTGATATAAATGAGCTTCAGGGTTGACTGACAATTAACTGGAAATCAAATAAATGCCACTATAATCTTTTAACTGTTTGGATCAAAACAAAGTTACACAATCTGGTTGAATAGTCTTATTAAAATGCTGTCGAAAATAATATTATTAGAAATTATAGAATGTGATGCTAGAAGTTTTCCCTCTTATTTCTTGAAATTACCCCCTCTTCCTAAAAATAGAACAATTTTTGCATCAAATCTCTGCAGTTGGGACCACAAATATTTATTTATGTAAATATATACAGACATCTGAACTGAGCTACACTCCATCAGAAAGATTCCAGAGAAAATACAGGATTTTCGGGAGCCTTTAACATAAAATAACCCAAATTGTTTTGCCCTGTCTGTAAAACACTCGAGGATTAAATGTGAGGCAGATGTTCTGTGATGGCCAAAGGAAAAAGTGACAAAACCCCCCTGTGCCCAAATCTCTTGGAATGATCCATCCCAGAACCTGGAGCCAGGGAATACTGGGCAACAGCACCTCTGTGTGTATGGGAAAGAAAAATAGAAAAGGAACTGAACTGCCAAATAAAACAGCTGCCAATTTTTCCATCTCCCAAGTTCTGCTGGCTTTATGAAATCCTTGAAACTCCATTACATCAGATAAAAGCTCTTCCAGCACAGGGTGGGATGTCCATGCTGCCACTGCTCTAATCCCACCATTCATCACCGTTTTGATGATCCAGACTATCAGGAGGTCTGACTCAGCCCTTCCCGCAACCAAATTCGCTCCAGATGTAAAACTAAGCCCTTAATATGGGAACTTAAGTCGAATTTAAACAGTACAGAAGGCCTGAATTACCCTCTGTGTGGGAGTTTCGTTCCCTTGCAGGAAACTGCTTCCCTCTCTCCTTGTCAGAACAGATTTCAGAAGCACAGGGGGCTGCAGGAAACCTGGGACAATCCTCCCTGGGCTGGAGATTTCGTGCCCAGATAAGTGACAATGATGGGGAGTGTGTGTGGCTCACTGCAGCCCAGACCCACATCCTTGCTCAAAATAGCACAGAGCATAGGAAGTTTCTGTCTTTTTGATGCGTGAGTCACATGCTGTCACTCGTGTGTGTCCCTTCAGCTTTTCCTTGCCTTTTCCAGATTTTCCTTTCTCTGAAAACCTGAGAAGATTTTTAGCTCTTGTGGCAAAGGAGCAATGAAATAGCAGCATTATTTTGTACCAAAGTCCCATGGACAAACCAGAGGTGTTCACAGCCTCCTACAGATCCTTCATGTTGGCCAAGCACAGCCACTTTTTCAGGGTGCTGTTCCTGTTCTCTCACTCACATGACTCTGAGCTCAAATGAGCCCAGAAATCCCTTTCTGGAAGCTTCTTTGTTCATCATGGCTAGAAATTGCCCATCATGTTTGTCCTCTGCAGAGCCAGCAGTTGGGCTTTGCTGCTCCTTGTGGATCCTTTCCAGCCTGGGATATTCTGTGTCAATATCTCATTTTTTATCACCTCCTCAACACACCCTCATCTGTTCCCTCTCATGTTACACTTTCTTTGAGGACTTTGGGGATCACAATCTTTGATTTGGTGCCTGTGCAGAAAATTTGGTGCATGTTTCCCAAACGTGGTGAATGTTTTCCACCCCACACTGGTATTTTGGATGCTGCAGCAATACCCCCAGCAGCAATGATGTGCATGGCAGCACAACTTGGACTGGAAGAGAAGCACAGAAGGTTGCATTATCTCATTATTTTTTTGAGCAGACTCCTAATCAGGAATCTTGATTCCCAGCCTGCTCACTGGAAAAAATCCAACGAGATTAGCTGGCTTTGGATGGAGTCCTGAACATCCATCAGGAAATGTGCAAGGAGCAGGGACAGGACCCTGGCTGGAAGGGAGAGAGCACAGCACTGACACTCCCTGGGGTTGGCATTGATGCAATTCCTTGTTCCAGATTGCCTGGGACATCTCAGCATGCAGGACAACCCCTTGGAAAGGCTCCTCTCTACAAAGCTGCCCTGACTCGATGGGAACAATTTCCAATTTTGTCAGAGAGGTGTCATGCAGAGGGGAGCTGTGATAAATCCAGCAGCACGAGGTTGTCATTCCTCCTCTCTTTCACGTGAGAACATCTGCTTCATCTGCTTCCTCCTTGCTCACGTTATCTGATGTGCTAAACTCTGGCACTGAGCACTGAGCAATCTGGGATGAAATTAGGTTTATTGGCTTGTTCCATTGGGAAACTCTCCAAGGAGAGGAAAATAAAGGAAAAGCCCTTTTCTCCTCCCTTCCTTGCACCAAAACCCTCTGCCTGCTGCCTGGGTCAGGTAGCAATAGGGTTCCCCTCCTGCCTCCTCATCACTCTGCAGAACCTTGACCTCAAATGGAAACAGAGCAGACAGAGAAGAAAGGGGGAAAACAAAGGAAAATAAGATAAAGAAGGAAAAACAAAATATTGCCTTTTCCTTCCCATCATCTGTGCCTGGTTTTCCTTCTCTTTATCTCCCTCCTTGTCTCTCAGTCAGATTTACCATTTCCCTGCTTTCACCTCAGTGTAGGGGACAAGAACAAAATAACCAGAAACATGGAAAACAAGGAAAGACTGAAGGTACTTCAGAACAGTTTGAGATATTTTCTGACAATGCTTTGCTTGGGAATCTTCCCATCTGCCAACATCACCAGTTTTGGTGATTCCTGGGAGAGCTGCCATGTGTGATGCTCCTCCGAGACCCAGGGCATTGTTCTGGAGGTGGCACTGGAAAATGCCCACAGCCAATCTCAAAACCAGACAAACTTCCCTGCTGAGGGGATAAATCCTCAATAAATACACTGGAGCTGCAGATCCCATCCTCTGCAACACCCTTCTCTTTTCTGTTCCCTCTGAAACCAGGACCACTGTGAGCCCAGCCTTGGATATTTTTAGCTAGCAAATACTTTCTGCAGCTCTCAGCATTCTCTCTGGAGCGGTGTGAGGGTGGGGTTTGTCTGGTTAGCACCAAATGTATGGCTTCAGAGATAAAAAACAACCCTAAACGGCGACCCCAGGCTTCGTAGGAGTTTTCATGTCTTAATAAGTAAGTTCAGACCAAGCACTGAAAGCAGGCAGGTGAATCTGTGCTTTTGATTCCTGTCAATCAGTTTGTGGGCAGGGAGTGGAGCCGAAGTGATTAATCAAATTTAGCAGATGGGGAATCAATCCCATTGGTTCCCCCAGCAAAAGTGGGATTTCATCAACAGATAAGCTTAATTTGTATTCATGTTGACTTCCAGCAGTGGTGTCTGAGATAGCTGGAATTGCTCTGATTGCTGATGCCCACACTTCAAGTGCTCTATTTAAATACTAAAATAGGAAATGAACTTCTTTACAAGCACACAGACACTGATAAGAGAGAAGGGTTAAGGCATCTCATCAAAGCTGTGCAGAGCTCCTCGTGGTGGGAAAGCAAGGAGGATAAAAACAGAGACACACTTAATCCAGGCTTCAAAAACCAGACTTAAAAAATAAAATAATAGTAAAATTAATATCCCAGTGCTATTCACCCAACTGCATCGCTGCAGAAAGCTGGCTATAGAATAGTAAGTGCTGCAATGTCATAAGAAAAATATATTTTATGTGCAAATAGCACCTGCATACAAATTTGGGGTATTTTATGTGCAAGCAGTGGGTGAGGAAAGCAGGGTGGCTTGTGGCACTAAGCAGCATGACAAGCAAAGCTCCTCTTTGCCTGTGCTACTCATCTGCTTTGACTTCAAGGCAGCAGAGGGTTTTTTCAGACACTCTGGATGGCTTCCATTCCCCCAGCTTTGCTCATCTAGCTTTGGTGTCTCATTTGAGAGGGAGGCACCTGCCAAGGAAAAGTAAATAACTCCCTTAGGCTGCATATTGACTTCAGCTGAAGAATAGTCAAGTGGCATCAATCTCCTCCTTTGTTAGCAGACTAGTGCAAATTTTGGAATTTCCTATCCATTTGGTCTTGATTCCTCCCCAGGCAGATTTTTTTATTTATTTTTAAGGATAACGGATATTCTGAAGCTAAACCAACAGCGTTGACATTCTGGTAATTGAAATGTTTCCCTGAAGTTTGCTGAACTGTCCTGACACATTTCTGCTCAAATTGGTTGGAGCTGAAATGCTGCTTCACTGACAATACATTTTGTGTGTTGTATTTGATCAGGGGATTGAGGACTTCTCCTGTTTACCAAATAATCACAGGAGGAGCTGAGCTGGGAGGAACCCACAGGATCATTGAGTCCAAATCCTGACAAGGACACCCAAAAACCCCACCCTGTGCATCCCTGGCAGCTCTGTCCAAACCTTCTGGAGCTCTGGCAGATTTGGGAATGTCACCATTCCCTGGGGAGCCTGGGCAGTGCCAGCACCCTCTGGGGGAAGAACCTTTCCCAAAATCCAACCTGACCCTCCCTGGCACATCCCCTGAGTCCTGTCCCTGTCCCAGAGCAGAGATCAGAGCTGTCCCTGGGAGAAACTGCACACCTTTTAACTCCCTGTTTGTCTAATTCCATCCACAGACACAAAACAATCCTTTTCCCCCAAAAAAACCTTTAAATTCGTTAAAATGCTCCTGGCTTTGGAAGCTGGCAGTGAACAGAGGAGGAACACAAGGAAGGCACGAGCAGAGGGTGGCCAAGAGTGCCCAGAAAGGTCCTGTGGGCTGGGAGCAAATCCTGAGGAAACCTGCTGGCTCCTGGCTGCTCACCTGGGAGCAGGAGAGCAGCTCCAAGGGCTCAGCAATTCCCAGAGAATTCCCCACCTAGCCACAACATCTGCTCTGCTCTCTTTGCACAGTGCTGTTGAAACGCAGCTTTCCACGTCGGTGCTCCACTGTTTTCCCATGTTTCCCTGGAGTGATGGCAACAACTTGAGCGTAAAACACCAAACCCAAGTGTGCCACAGGACAGAGAATTCACCACCTTTATTGATGGCAGAGGAGCCATTCCCATCCTTCACGGAGCTGCTTCTGAACTGTGTCCCACAAGCAACACTTGGAGCCAACAAGCACTGAGCATATTTTATGATCCCTAAACGCACTTCTTGCCCAGGCCCCAAAAAACAATTTAAATTATGGATATTTGCTTATTACTGATTATTAATGCATGGAAAGTGCTGTATATGACTAATGCATTCTTCCAGCCTACCTCATTTCTCAGTTTTCCCTCAGCTCTCCTCATTGAAATTCCGAGTGAAGTGAATCACATATGTTTCTATGCATTCACGGCAGTGCTGGGGGAATAGCACCTCTCTCTGGCAAAGCAAAACGAGGCCCAATTCCCATTTATTAAAATGCTTCCATCAAAAGGAATTTTTGTAAAGTAAGTTTTCCACGAGGGTCCCGAATCTGAAATCGCTGAAGGCGCGAAGACAGACGTTTGAGATGAGATCAGTGTCTAGACTGGAAAATTTGTTTTATTTAATATATGAATTGTTCCTTTCTTCCCTTTCTTTTCCTCAGCGGATACAAGAGGAGAGAAGTGAGGAGGGAGATGAAGAAAACTCCTGTTGCACGTGCTGAGGATGTGACACACATGAAAATAGCTGGAATCTGTGTCAGACCCCACGGAGGGAGTTTGGAGCATAAAGCTCAGTTTTTGTTGTGTTTCACTCCTACATTGAGCTCAAACCCCCAGCACACACCAGAAAAAGTAATGAATTCCACAAAGGCCAAGCTGTTGTCCCTTGGAGAGGTGGCCTTGCTCCCCAAACCCCATTTCTCCAGAGTGTGACCCGAAAAAGGGGTGAAGTGCCCAGGAGAGCACCTGGAGCTGAACTGCTGGATGATCCAGATGTGCTGATTTGGGATCACAGGAGGAAGGAGCAGGAAAAACCAGCCAGGAACAGCCAGCTGGGGGAATTCTTTTGTATTCCTCTAGCTGATAACCTGGAATTGCCTCTCTAAGGTGCCAGCAGCACAGACCATGGAGAAATCCCAGTGCTCAGGGGATGAGCCTTATCATGAAGGGTGGAGTGAAGTTATTTATGAAAATTTTGGAGGACACTCAGTGGAGAGGGCTGGGAACAATAAGTGGATCTGGTACTGCTATGTTCAGGCTTTATTTCACCATCTGATGAAAAAAAAAAGATTATTCTGGCATTTTCTGCAGTATTTCCATGTGTGCTTCAAGTGCAATAAAATACCTTACAGAAATTCCATCAGACAAACTGCTAAAGAGATGAAAAATGATGTGTTTGAGCCACAGAAAGGATGGGAGAGACAAGTGGGGCTGGAGGAAACTCTGCCCTGAAAAGAGAACTGAGGGCTGAGGATCTTCTCTGCTGAACTCTGGCAAGAGATGCAGAAAATTAACCTTCAAGATATGGTAAGATATTTTTCAGATAGCAGGGGCCCAAACACTGCAGCTTTGAAAAGTTAAAAATGCTTAATAAAAAAAAAAAACCCTCAGAGTAAATCCAATTAAAAATATTTAAGTATGCAACTATTGATGTGGATGATCTATTTATTAGTATTTCATTTAACACACTTCTCTTTACACACTCACAAACTGAATTTAACAGAAAGCAAAGTTCTCCTGTGATATCAAGAGTTCAGCTGCTCATGGAGAGTGCTTGCCACATATTCAGGACTATCAGGAATAAACTATTGGGAAGGAGAGGAAAAAGGTGAAAAAGAAAGAATATTCTGCCCCCGTTGGGTGGCATAGGTCTGTCTGCACTATTTCTTTAACAAAAGAGTGAATTTGTCTCAATCATTCCAAAGATGCTGAGTGATCTGACTTAGTTAGGAATGTGCCCATTGCAGTCTGGCTGTCAGAACTCCATGAGATTGCTATTTCCTCTTTTTAGCATCTATAACCCCACCGAATATTTTTTTAAAAGGAGCCCATAAAGGTTATAATTGCAGCACAATGAAATGGGAGCAGAAATAAGGGTTTGTCAGTGTTTAATAATATCCGTGGAGGAAGGCAGACCATGTTCCCTCTCTCTTTATGAGCAAAGCGATGTGTAATTTCAGCACTTTAATTAGCCATGTACTTTACAACCACACAAACCCTTCTTTCATTTTGTTTTCTGTCAGACACATCTCTGGGCTAACACTGCAGAGATGATTTATTTCCCCTCCTTTTAAACCACGGCATTAGCCAGTTTGTCATTTAATAATCCAACAGCCTCATAAATTCCACTTTGCACCAGTGGCCACCCTGGCAATAACGCTGTGCATGCAGAGAGTTTAAACACTGTCTCCCTTTGTAAATCCTGCTCCTGTTGTTTACTCCTGCCGAGCAGCAGGAGCCTTCTGGGATGCTCAGGAATTACAGTGTGCTCGGAGTTATTGTTAGTAAATTAATACAGCAGCGCAAGTAAATACTGTATGGAGTGTGTAAATAATTTTTTTTTTTATCAGTAAATCAGGTGGGGAATAGCAGAGTGGTGGAACCTTAAGATCCAGGCTTAGTTCAGCCTCTGGAATAGACCATACAATCAAAATGTGATCAAAATACAAATAAAGGTTTGATTAAATATTAGTTTAGAAAAATGTTTTTCATCATGAGCTGTTAAATAAAATTGCCACTGTTGAAAAAGGGGAAAAGTCACTGGGGAGTTTTCTATATCCATAGGATGGATTTCTCACCCAAGTTTTTCCTTTCCATTGTCAGTACCTCTATAAAATTCTCAGATTTGCACTTTCTTTCATAAATACTCCTGTGATTTATCTCCATTGTACATTCCTGCAGCATGGCATAGGGAAATAGTTCTTTTCTCACAGTTTGGGATAATGTTTTGAAGAATTACAATCATTTTAAGTCTGATGTGACCCAAAGTAACCTCCTTGAGCAACTGGTCCTGTGTGCGAAATCTGGCGTTCAGTTGCCAGAGCTTTATGAATTACTGATTATAGTTCTCAAAGCCTGACAACAGAATGTGACAAAAGAGGGTTGCTGTTCTATTTGTGAGCTGAAAGAGATGCTGAGAGGACTCTCAGACATTCTCAGCACTTCTGAAGACACTGCTGCCCATTTCATCCATCTGTCTCCATTTGTGTATGGAAATATCCTCAGGGCTCTGTGTTGCATATAATATTCATCATTCCTGTCAGTACGACCCTCTGGTTTTAATATTTTACCATTTAATTGCCGTTAGTGTGGAATCAGAGAATTGTGGAATAGCTTGAGCTGGAAAGGACCCACAGGGATCAGAGATTCCAATGCTAGGGGGTTGTCCACCTCAACAATCCCACCAACCCAAACAATCTCACCAACCCCAACAATCCCACCAAACCCAACAATCCCACCCTGTGCCTGAGAGCACTGAAATATAATAATAGAGACGGCTCATGGCAAGTCAGAAATAAGGAATTATCCTCACCAAGCCCTCGTGGCCCAGACCAGGTGGGCAGGGCATGTCCCAGGTGCTGGGCCAGTGGCTCAGCCCTGCCTAAATGGAAGTGACAGGCATGGTGGCTGATGGTTCCAGGGGTTATTGCACAGCCTGTACAGCTGCAGAGCAATTCCACCTCAGCCTGGGGGTACATCCTGCTGCCCTGAGCCTCCAGGGCTGTCTCCTCAGGAAGCTGATCCCCTCCAGCCCCACGGCTTGCCACGAATTGAGTGCTGGTGAGCACAAACGTATGGATCACACATTTCCCAGCGTGGATTTGCTCCGGCTCTGTTCTCAACCCACAGAACTCCACGGCCTCTCTACAGACAAAGAGGCCTCTGGCATCCGAGTTTGGCATCAATGAGCTGTCAAAAGCAATCCTGAGCCAGCTGTGTTTCAGTGATCTTTAAATGACATTAAAACAGAGACAATCACAGGGCCCAGTCGCGGGTTGCTGCCCATACCTTTTGTTCTGGCGCAGAACCTCCGAGCCTTTTCTCCAGGAAACAACAGCTCTGGGAGAAGCACTGGGTTTACAACTGATTGTAACTTCCCCTCCAACCTGAACAACAGAGAGCTTCTTCACAGGATTTCTGGAGAAGTCAGGGGCTGCAGCTGAAAGGGGACAAGGAAGGAGAGAGAAGAGCAGAATGTGGCTGACACGTTGCTAAATGAACTTGCCAAATTCTTCAGGCAGTGAATTCAGTAATCGTTTTGGTTTTTAGATTTCTGCAAAAGTAAATGTAAAGCTAACATTAAAAATGTATCTAAGTACCAAAGAATTCCAGTTCTGTTTCTAAAGGTGTCTAGCTAGCACTCTGACAAACTTTCCTGAGGGAATCTGGAGGCTGGGAGAATCTGTGCTGGAAGATCCCTGAGTAGGTTAAACTTCCCAGACGTGATCCAGCCACATGTGTTCATCTGCAGAGAATATTCCACCACAAGCAGTTTTACTCTGGCTTTCTTTTCATAAACTTACACTGTTTTCTGAGAATATGTTTATTTTTTCAGTAGTTTGTGTGAAAATGCACTCATGGAGGAGGAGGAAACACCAGACATTGGGTGCTCCTAAAGTCTGTGTTTTATGAGTAAATTCCATTCCTGTTCATCTCTGGTTATCATTAAGGAGACTCCTTGTTCCACATTATTTATGTCCATATTTGCCATATTCTCTTTGTTTATAGCTAGAACTATTTCCCCTGCTTTCTGAAATACCTTTAAAACCTGCAGAATAACTATTAATAACTCAAACTAAGCAAGAAACAGCATTCATTAAACTGCTGTATGTGTGACAAAAAAAAGACAACACATGGATTAATTCTTCCCCCAAACAAGCCATGAAATTAAACCAAAGAAACCACATTTCCATGTGGGTGAAGAGCAAAGAAATATCATCAGGTTTGAACTGCCAGGTGGAATTTCGTCTCCTCTCTTCTTAAGTTCAAATTTTTTTTCAATGAGTGTCCTTTTTACTGGGTACCTGCTCATTCTGGTGACATTTACTCACCGATCACCCTCAGCTCAGCGTTGGCATAAATCGTGTCATACTTGTTTTCTGCCACACACTGATAGAGGCCTGAGTCTGACATATTCAGCATGAGGATGATGAGAGTCCCATTTTCGATTTGAATTCTTTCCTGATGAGAGAAAAACAGGGGAAAACATTGACAGAGCCAACGAGTGAACAAACCAGAGGTTTTTAGTATCACACTGATGCACCTGATCGTGACTCAGGAGCAGAAATGTTGTTTTCTTGGTTGCAATGCAGGTGAACACCTCAGAAGTAGGATGTGCACCTCGCTGTGTGGTGGTGGTTGTGTTCTCAGCCCTCTGAGCTCTTCCAGCTTTTCAGAAAATGTTGTGGTGATTGCTTTGGGCAGGTTTGTCCAGATTTTCCATGTGTTTCCCTGCACTGCCAGGCTGGGAATCTCTGGGTGTATCAGGGTAGGTATTCCTCCCTCCACACTGGGACCCCAAGGAGCAGCCCCTCATCCCTGGCTGGGGACATGGAGAAACATCATCCCATCGGATAAATCCGATGGTGACAATCCCAGGAGATCAGAAAAGCTCCATGGAGGACAGAGCTGCTCCAAAAACAGGAACATTTTGGACATATCCCACCACAGAAAAATGAGCCGCAAGAAAAGCTCTACTGCAAAAGCTCAATTGAAAGACAACACTTAAACTGCAATTGGAAAGCCCCAGGCAGCTGCTGAGAGCACAGGGAGAGTGTTCTCCTCCAGGCTTGGATTTCTATACACACCAACTTTCTCCAGCAATTCTAATGAAATAGAGCAAGCAGCACAGTGGGTATGTTTGGACGAGAGCTTGGAATTTGGTGTATTAAAAGAAGTTTTACTTGCTCTATTTTGGAAAACAGAAAAAAAGCCTGTTTCATGCTGCAATCATAACTTAAAGCTAAATATCTTGTGATTTTACAATTACTACCCTCTGGAGACAGTAATAGCTGCACTGCAAAATGTAGCACTGAGGAGGAGGAAAAAAAAAACATTCCCCAAAACAGATGAGTTTGGATGATAGCCATGGGGAATATAAATCCCATCACCAAGAGCAAGCCTGAACAACAGATATCACTGGGAAGATGCTGCTGCTCCTTGAGTCTGGAGCAGGAGTGGAAGAGTTTGGAGTACATTGTTAGAGGAGGCACTGCAGTGTTTGAGAGCAGCCACAAGTACCTCAGATGTATTTGTGAGCTGCTAAACATCTGCCACAGAATCACAGAAGGGTTTGGGTTGGAAGGATCTCAAAGCTCACCCAGTGCCACCCCTGCCATGGCAGGGACACCTTGCACTGTCCCAGGCTGCTCCAAGCCCTGTCCAGCCTGGCCCTGGACACTGCCAGGGATCCAGGGGCACCACAGCTTCTCTGGGAATTCCATCCCAGGGCCTCTCCACCCTGCCAGGGAACAATTCCTTCCCAATATCCCATCCATCCCTTCCCTCTGGCAGTTTGAAGCCATTCCTCTATCCTGTCACTCCATTCCTTGTCAATAGCCTCTCTCCATCTTTCTTTCAGGCCCTGCAAGGTCACAATTCAGTCACCCCAAAGCTTCTCCTCTCCAGGCTGAACAATCCCAGCTCTCCTAGCCTTTCCTCCCAGCAGAGCTGCTCCATCCCTCTGCTCATCCTGCTGCCTCCTCTGCTCTCTCCAGCAGCTCCAGCTCCTCCTGCTGCTGTTCCCCAGGGCTGGACAGCTCTGCAGGTTGGGTCTCACCTGGGCAGGGCACAGGGGCAGAATTCCCTTTCCTGCTGCCCAGGGGTTCTGGGGTTTATCACACACATCCAGGGCAGGTTTTCCAATACTCCAGTTTTTCCTTGGAGGTCTCCCAACCACGAGCTGACCCAGCCCAAGCTTGTTTAGCTTGGAAATGTGATGAGAGCACAGCCTGGGGCTGCATGGCTGGTGTGTGGCAAACTAATTAACAACATTACATTACTTAGCCACTGATAATTTTTTTCGAGGCTCTCGCTACAGATATCTTTTGCATACTTAGTTTTACCTCCAGGCTGTTTGCTATCCTCTCAGTGCATTCTATTTTTACAAACATCCTTTGAATACAAAACCCCTCTCTGAAGCAAGACTCGTGTTCCACACTTATCCCAAATTCCCCGCTGCTCTCTGTTGGCTCTTTTGAGCCGCTCTGACAAAGGGAAGAATAAAGCACACTGTGTACACGAGCAGGAATAATGCTGGGATGACCAGCCAGGTGGTCGGGCAGAGAGGTTGGACAAAGAGGACACAATCAGAATCAGCCCCAGGGTGAAAAGCATCAGGATGTTATTCTTCCTGGGAGAATTCCAACACGCAGGGCGCTGCGGCAAACTGAATATTTTATTACATCTCCCTTGTACTTTCCCCTCCAAACTGTCCATTCTGCCCGTCGAGCAGTAACATCCAGCATCTCGTTGCCTGAAGAATTGCATTTACAGCACACTCTAAGTGCTGTGAAAATGCTGGTTGAAAATGTGTCTGTCGAGCACTTCATTCTTCTTTATTGAAACGGTGCAATTGAAGAGTGACAGACTCTAAATATTGCTGCCTTCAAAGAGAGAGAAACAAGATAATCTCGCTCTGAAAGAGGTGACAACGAGCACAATGAGCAGGTTCAGAAAAATTGCAATCCAGGTAAATTCTGGCTATTTTCCTCAGATGCAGGTTGGCGCTGTTTAGGACTGATCCAGCAGAAAATGATAGGGAAGATTGGACCCCACTCCAACTTCTTCAAATAAATGCTACTAAATCAAATAAGAGCTGGTTCTGCAGCCCAGCAGGTGTTAATTTAGCCCATATGTTTTGGAAATTCTCCTGTATGTGTTCTTGCTAGACAGGAATTAATCACAGTATTTTTTTATTTTCCCATCCAAGTGACAACGCCTTGCAGATGAGCCATCGTGTGCACCAGACATGCTGGATGGATGCTCCATAAAAAAGAAAAAAAGGAAAATTTGGCCTCAGCAGAATGCCAAGAGCCTCTTGTCACAGAGTCACTCTCCATGAGGGTGCCAAGGCTGGAGCTTGGACAGCACAGGAATGCAGGGATTGTGCCTGGGAGCTCAGAGCCCTGGATAATGAAGGATCTGATCGTGGCTTTCCAACGTTTGAGCTCCAAACTTCCCCTCTTGCATTTCTACATCTTCACTGCTTCCCTTTGCGCTTGGTCCTCTTAAGAGACATTTTGCACTAATCCATCTCCTCCTTTCACCTTTCTACAACTCTCTTTGGTGGATTACCCCTCCACACAGCACCAGAAAATATTCCCCTCAAAACCAGCTGATTTCCAGAGCTCACTGATGGATTAATTTAAAGGATTAACTCAGCAGGAGAGCCGCCATGCTGCACCAGAGCAAAGGTCCACCCAGCACTGATTAAGAAGAGAAACAGAAGAAAAGTGCAATTCAACGCTGAGCATTTTGCAATTCCAGCTCTGGAATGCTCTTCCAGTCCTTTGGCATCCAACCAGCTCCCCAAACTGCAGATGACATCCACTAATGTATTTAATGTTTCTGTCACCAATTACAATTCCTATTTCTAAGCTCTTCTATACCTACAGCCATATCTTGTAGCAATTAGAAATTGGTGTTTCTCTCTCTCTAAACTGCAATTTCATACAATTCCAATACAGATGAAGTCCAGAACCTGAGGCTGTTTGTTGCAAAGAGTTTTTGCTGTTATGTTTATTTTGATATATTAATCTTTACTTTTTTTTTTTAACTTGATTAATGTACTATGAAATCAAGGTTATGACTAAATAATGAAAAAAATGCCAAAAATATGAGGAAGAAATCAAACAAGACAAGAAGAATCTTACCTCTGGCACGATGGGCTGGCCATTTTTTAACCAGCTGTAGGAAGGACTTGGCTTTCCTCTCGCCTTACATTCCCAAAACAAACTGTCATAGAGAGACAGAAAGGCATTTTGGATTTTTTTATCCCATTCAGGGGGTGCTGAAAAGAATATGCAAATCATTTTAAGCAGGAGAAAAGGGATCTTGCTGGAGGTATGCTACCATTAATTAATGAACTGAGGAGGGCTAATTAATTAATGTTCAACACATTTTTATTATGCTTCAAGTGAATTCTGTACAAAAATTCCATGGCAATAAACTTCGGGGCAAGCTTGGGAAAATGTTAGAAAGGAAGTGGTTCATGGGCAGGCAGTTTGGTTAAGATTTGATCCATTTTTATGGCCAAAATGTGCAGAAACAGTGATTTTAGATGCCTGAAATTCCGGATCTGCTCGTTGAAAGCACCAGGACACCTAATTCTGCAAAGCCTTTCTCTAAAGAAATTCACTGAGGTGTGAAAGCAGAATTTGCAGGGATCACACAGGAATTCCAGCCCCTCCTAGGGAATAATTCCTTCCCAATATCCCATCCATGCCTGCCCTCTGGCAGTGGGAAGCCATTCCCTGTATCCTGTCCCTCCATCGCTAAATCCCTCCATCCCTAAATTCCCTCTCCAGCTCTCCTGGAGCCTCTTCAGGTGCTCTGTGATCCTATAAGGATGGAGTTCACCTTGCTTTAAAGTGATTTTTATTCCATGTAATTTCTGAGAGCCTGAAGCATGGGGCTGGAGGGATCACACACCAAGCAGTGTCCAGGAAAAAAAAATCCCTATTTTTGGAGACAGCCTTTCCCCAGAGGAAAACCCCCAGAGAACAGAAAAGGAGCACGAGGAAATCAATTACAGAGATCATTTACCAGCACACTCCTAATATGACAAAAAAACCCTCATGCCAAGGCTTCATGAGCACTGTTTATACATTTCACTGTGAGCAGCTATTAATTAATGTACAAAGCACACTTAATAAGCACATTGTTTTAGATTGAATTAACTGATCATAATTTTATAATTGCCTGTGCTGTTATCAATCACGTCCAGGTAATCTACTGAACTTAATTTTAATGGAACTGCTGATTGATGCGGTGAAAAAAATTAGTGTGCAGTGAGAGCAAAAACTACCCCCTGAAAGCAAGGAAATAATGAAATATTTAAGGCAGCAGCAGACTGTTCTATTCCTGGCATATATCTTGATATTAGCCATGACTGCAGGAGCCTGGTAGCTTATCAGCAAAGCCTGCATCTCTTCATTAGAAGAGATTTAGTTAAAAAAAAAAAAAAGGAAAATACTTGCCAGATTCTTCTCAACAGATGTTAACTGGAGGCTCAGTCTCGCTTGCTGTGATTTTTTTTTGTTCTATTCGCTGTTATGTTTAATTTTTTTTTTGCTTTCTCCTTTGAAAGATTTATGATGTAAAGGAAAGATCTCTCCTCTCATTCCTGCCCAAATCTGTTGCTTTCCCTGGGTGTTACCTTCACTTTCTACCTCCAGGGAGAGGCTAAGGGACTTCACCTGCAAAACACAACTGAGCACCACCCTGCTCTTCCTTAAAAATCAAAATTCATCTGCTTACCATAGACAAGCAATTGGCCTCTTGCACTGTTGATTCCTCGAGTGTTTCCCGCGATGCACTCGTAGGAACCTTCATCTTCCTGCTGCACGTTGGGGATCTCCAGGACTCCTCTGGTTCTGTTGGCTTGGATTTTCCTGGCAAAGGAGTTCCCATCAGACCTCCTCCAGCTAATACTCGGGACAGGACTGAAGAATTGTGTTTATTAAGGAAAAAGAGAGAGCAACGGTTACAGCAGAGGAAAAAGAATGGAAAATCCTTTCATGAGAGTCGTAATATTTTTAAAAAATAAATAATTTCTAAGCATGACATACGGAGGTTCTGAGATTTTATAGCATGTCCAATTTATTCAGGAGCACAGGTCCAACAGTGGGATGAAATCTTCAGTCAATTCCATGATTTTTCCTTAGGCCAGCTTGTATTTTCCCCTTAATAACTCTCACTTGGGGCTCAAACCTGTTTTTGAGCCATGTGACACCGAAGGAACAACTTTGCAAATCCAAATAAACACCACAGAAGTACTGAATTATTGATTGACTCTCCCAGCAAACAAATCCCCTGTAGCACTAAAGGTATTTTCATACCCCAAAATAGGAAATATTGGCCAAGATTTCAAAAGATCTAAAAATACAAATAAATCTAAATATAAAAACCAGGAACCAAGGTAAAGGGGAGACAGAGAATTGAGTGAGGAAGGAACAAAATATTGAGGCTATAAGGAGATAGAAACAAAAAGGAATATTACTTTTTTCATTTTTTTAAAGCTTTCTATCATTTCCATTTATATTTGGATCAATGCATCTCATACAACAAAAAATACTAAAGTGAGAAGGAAGCTATAAATACTTTTTGGATTTCTGGTAATATCACAAACCACACCAGCCTCACTTTCATGATCTATTATGTCACTAAACCACTTTGAAATATTAATAGTCTTGGATTTCACAGTTTTTTGCTGTTTCTGCAAACTGGACTAAGTTGCTTTTTCTACCAACTTCCCTTTTGAGCAGCTTTTTACAGAGGCTTTGGCTAAATGCTGACTTTTTTTCCACTGGAAGGAACATCAACAGCAATTGAAAACACAACTTCCATGGAAATTAAGTCCTTGTTTCCAATCTCCAAGGTCTCTGCCTGCAATGCTGACTTACAAAGGATTTATTCCTTTTTAGCAGGGACCGTAACTTAAATTATTTAAGTTCAAGTCCTTGTTTATTGAACAAAGAAATCAAGCCACAAATACAGAATGGATTAATTTCTTAATAATTCAGGAAGTTTGGGCCTGATTTCTGCATTCTGGGTCTGCGTGTCTGTGATGTTCACAACTTTCCTCCAAGCAAGGAGAGCCAGAATTTGGGAGCAATGCGAGCTCTCTGAAGAATTGCCTACAAGCAGGAGTGAGTGGGACATGTCAAAGGACAACTGAGATTTTAGTCTACTCTTCCCCATTTTGGTTCAGGTTTGGTAAAAATTCCTGATCTTTCTGGACAACAGCCACTGTCACCACCACTTCTATTAATTGTGCTTTACAAGAAAAAAGCTATTTTAGATGCAAACTTGCTTAATACTATTTCTTCCTAGGACATTTCTAAGGGTTTGTATTTCCTGAGTGCCAAGTTAAAAAGTGCTGTTTCCTCCAAAAATCCTGGCATAGAATCACTGGATCATTAAGGTTGGAAAAGACCTCCAAGATGATCAAATCCAAGATTGTCAAGGTGACCAACATGTCCACACTGACTAAACCACATCAGGAAATGCCACATCTTCTCATGGTTTGAAGCTTTCCAGGGCTGGTGACTCCACCACTGCCCTGAGCAGCCTTTTCCAATGTTTATTCACTTTTTCAGTGAAGCAATTTTTCTTCAGATCCAATCTAAACCGCTTCTGGTGCAGCCTGAAGCTTTTGTCCTGTTGCTGGTGGCCTGGGAGAAGAGTCCAGAAGACCCGAAGAAACTCCTGCAGCATTAAACACATGATCTTCATGGTGGTATGGTGAAAACACTTCACTGCACAAATCCAGGGTTCTCAAACTGTTAGTTTGTTCTGAGTTTCCATCCTTGTGAGGCACAACAAATGTGCTTAACCAACACCACAGACCACATAGGAACATCAGGTGTGACCAACCACAGCCCCACTGTGAGCACTGATTGTTCTGATAATCGTTTTACAATTATGTAATTGTTTGTCACCTCTAGTTCAGCTGAGTCATTCCCAGAATGCTTTTCTAGTTAGCCAAAGGAGCAGAATTGAGCAAGGATTTCCCAAGGGCAGCAAGGATCTCACTTTACAAGGCCTTTCTGCTCCCCAACAACCTCCTCCAGGTATTTGGAGAGAGCAATAAAACCTCCCCTGAGCCTTTCCTCCAGACCAATCCTGCATGGCAGCATTCCTGCAGGATTTCTCCGCAGCAGGTTAGTCCCAGTTATTTCCAAAGCAGACACTCTGGGCTGTTTCAAAGGAGCACAGAACCAGTCTGGCTCATGCCTGCCGTGCTCCAGGCAGGAAAACAGCCAGGGGAGCTTCCCAGCCTTGTGCTGGATTGATCCACATGAAGGAGAGTTTTTCCAACCCTCCTGCATATTAAACACAACCTGAGCAGCGACTGGAGAGCAGCAGCCTGCAGAATGCCAGCAGCACTGAACTGCTTGCTTTAAAGGCATCTCTTCTGGATTTAATTTTATTATTTTTTTTTTGTAACAAAGAGATTAAAGGGAACTAACAGCCATCTGGGAGAAGAAAACAAAAATTAGATGCATGCTGCCACCTGGAAGAGCTTTGGTTCTGTATTTTCTATTCTCTCAGCCATTTGTTTTCTCTCAGCACTGACTGTCCGTGAAGGAGGGAATTGTGTGCTGACACCAAGGCCAGGGGCAGTGCTGGGTGGGAAAAGTCCTCTCCTGCCAGCTTGTCAAGTCAGCTTCCCCAAGGTTGGAGCTGGAGATGCTCTCCTGCTCTCCTTCTCCACACCACAGAGCAATAATGACATCCTTGGGGATGTTTCAAGGCAAGCTCAGCTCATTTTTGGCCAAACATGAGGGTATTTGAAACTCACTCCTGATGTCAGCTGAGCAGGAGGACACAGAAACCTCAGAGTTCATCAGCTTCGCTGTGTTTAAAGACAATAGTTATCAGCACTTTGTTTTCCTGCCAGGGAGCCTGGATTTTATCAGGAGAAGGAATTTATGGTCAGGACAGCATCTCCACCTGAGCTACAGGTAAAGGAAGAGAATCTGGGAGGATTCACAGCTCAGCCAATTCCATGGAAAGGACCTTCCTGGGGAATATCTGCATTTCTTCATTGACACCCCATTGATACAGAATTCCCAGCATCCTCAGTCACTGTATTTTGCAGAAAACAGGGGGGTTTGGCTGGTTCACCTTTTTCTGCTACTAGTTTACATCTTTATAACCAAATCTCTTAATAGCAACTCTTACTCAGGCCATGGGAAGCTTTTCAAGGTTAAAAAACCAAACAAACCATGAATTTAAATTTAAAACTGAGTTCAATTAAACTGGGTTTTGGTACAAATTCCCTATTTAGTAAGTGATGCTTTAAGAAGTGAAACTGTCTTTTAGGTGTGGGTAAATGTATACAAAAGCTAGTTCAATAAATACAGCCTGGTGAATTTTCGTAGGATTATTTTGCACATTCATTTTCTTTGGAAGATCAGACTCTGACATTGCTGCACAGACAGGTTTGGGGTGGCCCTGCCCCTCATGGGCCTTTTTATCATTTCTCCCCTCCCAATAACCAGATTAAAAACAATAACTGCTTGGGCCTAAAAAGTTTTGGAATCTATAAAGAAACAATGAGTGCACTTCCCAAATTTATTACACTTCATAGAGAAAGTCTGGCTTTCCCCTGAGTAAATAAGAAAACAGTGCATAAATATGAGAGTGTCTTAGTACATAAATCTGCAGTTTATTTGAAACCTTCAGAGCATCTAGGAGCACTAATTTAATTTATACTCCACCATACAGGCGGCAGAATCACAAAACCATAAGTTACTAACTGGGGAAGAAAAGGAGATGGCAAATATTTTGTAGCTGGTGACAAGTCTTGTCACAGCGAACGCGGAATTAATTTGTCTGCAGAATTAGAACCCACGCCACGAGGGAGGGTTCACCTTCCCCAGCAAAGATGATGCATGGGGAACGTGCCTCATCTTTTGTCCTGTGCATCTGGGGGCCTTTCAGAAGGGAATCCAATCTGCATTTTGGGTAATGAAGCCCATGGTTCGTTAGACAAACGAGCCTGAGCTGGAAGCTGCAGCACTGCCATCAGCGGGAGGAATGAGGATCCGCGGAGAGCCGTAATTAGAGATTTCACTTTGGGTCCTCCTGATGGATTACCTGGAAACAGCACTTTTCTGCAAGGTGCTGGAGCACTGGGAGAGGAGATCTGCTCATCCCTGGAGTAACAAACCCTCGGGATGTGCTCTGAGCAGGGATGGGGCTGGAAGCAGCAAACTTCACTTGTGGGGCCAAAAGTCATTCCTGTATCTGTGATTTCAGAATCCTGGAATTGACCCTTTTACAGCCTCCTGCATCAACACCTTGAGAATGTTCCAGAGGGGAAGCCTGGGATTTTTATGTAAATTTAGTAAAAATGGCTATTTGGAACCCCCTTGGAGTGTGATTATCTACTCGTTCCAAGAGCTGCTGGAAAAACCCTTCCATGAATACATTTAGAGGAATAGGTGGGATCTTCCCATGAAAAATGAATATTCTAAGGTGGAAGAAATCTCGTTTTTTTTACTATTCACACATGGTTTTTACAACCTGAGCTGGCAACAGCCCATCTGCAGGGATTGTGAACTGATTATTTCCCTCTCTTTGAGAAGGGAATGAAGAAAAATATAAACCACAGACACAGTTTAATAAATATGTGCACCAGACATGGAAACTACTTTGCTTATTTTCATGCCAGGGACTATTTGTATTTGTGCAACAGAAAAAAAAAGTTATTTTGAGAGAAATCTACAAGAAAGCAGCACAGTATAACTCAGCTGAACATAATTCTTTCCATGGTGCTCAATCCCCTGAAAGACAGGGAACAATAATTTGGATATATGGCATGATTAATAGAGCTTGATCCAAACCAGGACTTTTAATACTGGCATAATATTAAACACTGTCATCATAATGAATATTGGTGCAGAACACAAAGTCTCATCTCTTCTATTAAACTGCCACAGGCTGCAGGAGTTGAAATAGTGAAACCACTATTTCATATTTCAGTTTTGCCTCTTTTAAAGGATTAACTATAAGGTGCAGTTTTTTGCCTGCTTAGATTCATCAGAGAGCTGCACTTTGTGTTACATTTTCACCACAGTGAGCACTAATTTCCTTTTCAAAATCTTCTGTCCTGTTTGTGGTGTTTGCTCGACAAAATAAGGTTTGAAGTAAAGAATGGGCCAGAAAGCCTCTGTCCATTTGGGATCCATCCCTCCAAACCCTCTTTTCAGGGATAAATTCTGACATTTTCACCCCCTTATTTTCCTCAAAACAAGAAGAATTTTTGGGGCAAGTAGAGGATTTTTAAAAATCATTAGGGATATTTTAATGTGAAATGCGAAAAGAGCTTTGCAATGGAGCTATGCAGAATGTTCACCCCAGAGTGTCCCACAGAGCACATTTTGGGTGACTTTGAGTTCCCCCACATTAAAAAAAGGCATCTTTAAGATGTTTTAAAGCGAGTTTTAAACTCAGCCCTAAGTCAGGCCTCTCATAGCTGCATTTGAACTGCAGAAGTGCCTTTTGAGTGAAACCCAATTGGTGTGATTTGCTGTTCCATCCAGAAAAAAGAGATGCTATTTCTCTAAATACCCCCAAACTACTCTCATTTAAGACTTTTGCAGACCAAAACCCCAGCAGGTCGCCCATGATCTGCCTTCAGCGTGAAAGATTTCTGTTATTCACAATGCCCAGGTAGCAGCAGCCACAGCATTGTCTGAGCCAGCAGCCTAACAGTGTGAATATAGAAAATTATGGATAATGGGAAAGCAGTTCTGAAATCCAAGCGAGATAATAACCACCGGTGCTTGTGGCAGATCAGAGGTACAGCTCAACAAATGCTGGGCTGGATTGATTTGAACATAAACAGACAATAGCAGGGGCCAGGGTTTTAGTGGAATTCGGGAAGCTGGAGGTGCTCGTGGTCACGTTGCTGGGTTTAGATGGTTCTGCCTGCAATTGTAAACAGTTGGAGGCAGGAAACTTCCAGCTTCTCACAATGCCACTAATCACCTGCATGCCTTTAGAAATCTGGCCTTATCTAATAAGTTAAGAGCGTTTCACCTGCAATCTGTTTCGCTTGCTTTATTCACGTCTAAATGGCAGTTTGGAAATAAAGGTTTTGCACTGATGGACATGTTGGTGAAAATGTGGTCTAAGGCTCTGTTTGGAGAGAAAAAAGAACAGGATGGAACCTGTGCAGTTCTGTACGAGACAGTGAACTTATAAAAATAAAATTTAAGGGGGGAAATGCTGAGAAATTCTCCAGTGCCACCACTGAGGATCCTCTGCTCCCAAGCAGCACCTCCCAGGCATGGAGCACATCAACAGTGTGATACCAGAGAGTGTGGATAGTGGATTTTGGCCCTTGGATCTGGGATTTAGGCAGGATCACTCCAGGGATGTATGGCAGCACTGCTTTCAGCTGCACTCCTGCACATGAAAAAGAAAATCTGCATTAAAGCTTCATTAACCCTCTCAGCCATTTCTAAGCTCTGCATAGAAGGTGCTCCCTGAGGGATCTCATTATCCATATGTCCTTTCAGTCCCCTTTTTCCTCCTTAAGATCTTCTTAAAATGGCAAAATCTGTACATCACATTGCCATGACCCATCTTTAGCCCTTCACTAGGATGTCACTGCTTTGTACATCTCATTTATTCTGTTTTTTTCTGCACCATTGTTCAATGCTCTCCATGCAACAGATGGAAATAAGAAATGACAACTTGAAATGTAAAGCCTGCACGGGCTAACACACAATTAAGGAGGCATTTAAAGAGAAGAATTTGGAAAAGAAAATCAGCTTCAGCAAGAGTGCTAAAGTCTGGTACTGCTTTTGGGCCAAAAAAAAATGCATATAGCTTTAATAAAAATTAGCTCTAGTATTAGTTTATATTGAAATCTCATCTGAAAGGCAAGGCCATTTCAATCTTATTAACTTTTTATTTGCTTTATTTTTCCACTTCCCAGCCTAGGTTCCAGAGGAACATTTGATTAATTTGTGCTGTCTGCAAGTCAGGCTTTTAACCTCTGGGAAAGCTCTAAACACTTTAAAAGCTTACAGCCTTAAAATGGATTGTCAAAGTGAACTTAAACTAAATAGAGGTCAACAATTTAAGGGTTATTTGGGCTTTTCCAGGGAAAACGATGCTCATTGGAAGGACTGGGATTTGTAGGCTGAATACACTGATTTAATTCCCCTGTGCTCCCTGAATGCAGAGCAGCTGCTGGAGCCAATGGGCGCAGCAGTGGAAGAAAACTTCGAAAAATTCAGGTTACTCCAAGGAAAATGGGATTTTTTTAAAGAAGAGCTGCTGCTGGGTCATCCCAGGGCTCTTCAGCTTTGCTGTGGAGACAGGAGTGTCAGGAGCTCCATCTCACATTGCTCTTCAAGAGAAACCTGATTGCCCACATTGAATTCTTAGCAGTGAGTGAGACCAGAGGAGGCAGCAGGATGAGCAGAGGATGGAGCAGCTCTGCTGGGAGGAAAGGCTGGCAGAGCTGGGATTGTTCAGCCTGGAGAGGAGAAGCTTTGGGGTGACTGAACTGTGGCCTTGGAGGGCCTGAAGGAGCCACAAGAAGGATGGAGACTCTTGACAAGAGATGGAGTGACAGGATGAGAGGGAATGGCTTCAAAGTGAAGAAGGGTAAGTTCAGATGGGATATTGGGAAGAAATTCCTCCCTGTGAGGATGCTGAGGCCCTGGCCCAGGGTGCCCAGAGAAGCTGTGACTGTCCCTGGATCCCTGGCAGTGTCCAAGGCCAGGCTGGACAGGGCTTGGAGCATCTGGGACAGTGGAAGGTGTCCCTGCCATGACACAGAATGAACTGGATGATCCCTAGGGTTCCTCCCAGCCCAAACCATTCTGGGATTCTATGACATCACACAGGCAAAAAACCAATCCTCTTTTGATGGATATCAGGTGTGACTGTGCAGTTTCACGGAATGCTGTCACCTGGAGTCAGGTCTCATCTCAGAGTCAAAACTGCTCTCAAGAAACAAAACCTTTGTTCCAGTTTTCCCTCTGCTTCCCACATTCCATCCCCTGCTCCAAGCTGCACCCGAGCGAGCTTCAGCTATAGCACAAGGCTCTGTCTCATCTCCTTGGGAACACACGGCACAGAAACAACCAAAGCAAGGTTAAAACCACGAGATGCACAACTCACATTCCGAGCAGAACAATTCCAACGTGCAAATGTAAAGGAGCAGGGTTGGAACCCACATTTAACAACAACAGAGCTCTTACTTTCCCAGGGCGAAGCACTCCAGCCTGACAGAGGAGCCCTTGGCCGCGTGGGTCGTTTCTGGAAATCGCACCTCGATCTTTGGCTCGTACTCCCCCATCACACCTGTGGGACAGCAGAACAGCTCACAGCCCCAGCCCAGCCCTGCCTCGTGCACAATCACAGTGTCACCAAAAGGGTGCCACCGATCGCTCCACAGCCTTATGTTCCGCCCGTGGCAAGCAGCACATGATGGAGCAGATTTCACCTCCTGGGTGGAATTCAACTCTCTGCTGAGAATTCTGTGAAATCTCTACATTCCCTGCATTTAGGAGTTGAGGAGCGTGACTTTATACAAGTTTTGCATTGCAAGTCTGCTGTGCATCGAGGTTTTAGAGATAATTTTGGCTTCACACCCCTTATCAAGCAATGCTTTTACCATTAGTCACTTCTCAGGACAGATTCTAAGAGAATTCGAAAATTCCATGTCCAAACTACTTGCAAAACTCTTAGAAGTTCTTTAAAACATCCAAATGTGAGCTGCAGACTTGAGGAAGGCCGATGTAATTAGGTGGAATTATCATATTTGAAAATCTGGCTGAAGATCTGATAAATCACAGATAATCCAGTATTAATTCAGGGCATTGAATTTTGCAGCAGGTTTGGGATGGATTTAGCAAACTAAACTTTTCAGCTGAACTTCTTAATTGTCTTTCATGTGCCCCACAGTGAAACTCATTCCAACAGTAGGGATGAACATAAATCAGGTATTTTCTTGCAGTGTCTTTGCCCAGATCCCACACAGAAAATGAACCAATTCTCAGTTTATATTTAACAGGCACCTGGATAATATTGCACATGCAATTTCCACTGCTGCCTTAGAGGCTGCCAGAGTTGGACCCAATCCAGAGGCCACCACAGCAAATGGGGGAAGATAAAGAGACTGATAGAAGGAGTCTGAGAAAAGGAATAGAGTGATGAAAAGGGAAAAAAAAAAGAATCAGAAAAGATCTTAAGCATTTTGCAATCACAGTTTGTGCCAAATTATTAACTTTGGAGCTGAGGAAGCTCAGCGTTGCTTTGTGTGATCTGCTGATGTTATTGAACAGCACAGCCTTGCAGTGAAAGCATTATTCCATAAAGCACAGCTGAGTTTTGTTTATCCTACAAATCCAACTCTGCACAGACTTTTGTCGCTGATTGTCGCCACTGCTTTGCAAACAGCACAAGTATATTGAAATTTAGGTGGGCAAACTCACAAAACAAACTTTGTGCAAAGATTTCCAGGTCTCTGTTTCTGCCTGTGAACATTTAATTACAAGAGTTGCCAGGAAGGTATTTGTACATGTGCAGGGGAGTTTCTCACCTCGGAGCAGCTCTCTGGATTTGCTATTGGAGCTATACTTAGATGACAAATTTAGAAAGATTTGTCAGATTTAAACCTCAACACGGGCACGAGATGAGAAATATTAACGTGCCTCGTGACATTCTCCTGCTGTCAGTGACATTGAGAACTTTGCATGCTCATCTCCTCACCCCTGCCCCGACAGCTCACACCTCACTTTGGGATCATGTCCTGCTGCACAGCCCTCACTGGGGGTGCTTTCTCTCTGTGGGGATGAATTCCCAGTGGCTGGAGAAGCAGCAGAGGATGTTTTGGGGCAGCAGAGGATGTTTGCGGGCAGCAGAGGATGTTTTGGGGCAGCAGAGGATGTTTGCGGGCAGCAGAGGATGTTTTGGGGCAGCAGAGGATGTTTAGGGGCAGCAGAGGGTGTTTTGGGGCAGCAGAGGATGTTTTGGGGCAGCCAGGCCCCCGTGGGACTCACCATCGCGGCGCAGGGTGAGGGCAGTGGGTGGCCCTGTCACCCGGCGCTGTGCCCCGGCGCTGCTCACGGCACACGTGTAATTCCCAACATCCCACGGCTCCACCTTGGCCAGGTACAGGTTGCCTGTTTCCTGGGAAACGAAGCGCCGGCTGTCTTCCTGAAGGTACAAGGTGTTGTTGTTGAAGATCCATGAATAAGACAAACCTGGAAAACACCAGACACACGTCATGCATGCCCTGCTCTCCTCGGCGCTGGCGGGAAGGACGAGGTTGCTGCAGGGAAAACCACTGGGGATGCACAAATTAGCCAAGGCCAGGTAAGCATTGCTTGGGTTTGCAACTCATTTCGAGCCACTTCAGGAGGTCACAGCGGTTTTTGTCCCCTGCTACTTCTCATTTCCCTGCTTAGCCTGCTCCTAAGCAGGAATGGCAGCGCTGCAGTGGCATGGGAAGGCTGCTATAGGAAATAATTTCTGTTTGTGGCACTTTGCCTCTGAAAATCCAGAGGGAAAATTGCTGCTCAGTGCTACAGCTCCTTTCTTCACTCTCAATATGGAAAAATCAAAGTGGGAACATGGAGCTTGAGCACTGGATTTTCATGGAGGGAGGGGCTGAGCTGCACACAGGTATTTTGGAGGTTATTTAAAATTTGATAATTCACATTTCTTTATCTTCCATACTTCCTTCTGCTCCATGATTCTTCCTCTATTCTCACTTCCTGCCCCTTTTTCCACACAATCCAAACCTTAATTATGTAGATCTATAGACCAGCCCACTTAAAACTGATTTATTTAACCAGCCCCTCCTGGAAAGGCAGATATCCTTGTGAGTTCACCATTCCCTGCTTTTGGGAAAGACTTTTGGGCCAAGCCTTGGGCACTGAGGAGCTGTTCAGAGCTGTTCCCCAGTGTGGGATGCTCCAGGGTGTCCTGCCAGCTCCACTCAGCACCCGAGAGCAGGAGCAGGACTCCAATCCTGTCTTTTACAAGCCACAGTAAATCAGAACTTTCCAAATCCACCAGTTTAGCTCCCCTTAATTAAATGCATAATTCATAAGCGAACGGTGTTCTGCCAACAGCTTCATTTTTACACATTTCCCCCATCAACAACCTCATTCCAAAAAGATTATTTACGTTGCTTTCCCCCCCTCAGCTCCAGCATGGGAGCAGTATGGTAATAAGTCTGCAAACTCCACTAGTTTTGTGGAGTTTTATGTTATCAGCTTCCAACATTTTAGGACTCTCATTAGAAATGATGCATCTCCAGGGAGCAATCAATGACACTTTCTATACTTGGCTAAATCCTGCAACAGGCTCCGTTTTACTGCAGATAATGGGAAACTTTGCCGTGGTCTGCAGTAAACCTGGGTGATGCAGCAATTAATTCTGAGTGCAACACAGGTACATGGTGCTCACCCACAAGATTAAAGCCCCACAGTGTCACATTTCCCTGCCCAGGGACTGTGAGGCACCTTAAAGCATCTATTTACCAAAGAAAATCCGGACATGGAGGGGTTTTCCTACAGGAAGGATCAGAAATTAGGGTTGTGGCCATGAGCTGGTCTGTCTCACAGAGATACACTGACTGTTTTCCTGTCTCAGGCACAAGGTTTGCTGACTGCACAGTCTGGCCCAGCAGACCTAAGTGTGCAAAATTCTGATTTCCTCTCGTTTTTTGAAGGTCTCTAAGCTGCAGGTTGGCGACTCTACAGAAATCTGAAGATTTGCAAGGTAAATACTTAAATCTAAGCTCAATAGAATATTGTCAACATTTCTGTGGAAGGAATACTTTAGATCTGCTCTCTCGCCACATCTCCCAAAATGCTGAGTGTTGGGATCCTGATGTGCTTTTCCTGCCAGCTGGAATTCTTGCCTTCCTCCTCACCCAGACCTGCAAAAAGGCACCTATGGGCAAAAAAACCCACTCTGAGTGGTCAAACCTGACATTTGGATGCCCAGATTTCCATGCCAGGATAGTCCATCCAAGAGAATCTGGAGGCAATTTTTAAAATGCCTAGTAGGAAGAAGCAGTTTGAGATTCTCTGCCAAAGTTCCAGTGGTGGCAATTCCAGGGCTGAATTTCAGGAATTTCAGGGATTCCCGATTTCCTGAATTTCAGGAATTCCAAGGCTGAATTTCAGGAATTCCTGACCTCCATTTAGGGCATCGCTGTACTGCCAATGCTCCAAAAGGATTCCTGGGAAGGATCTTTAAAATGTTTTATGGCATGGAACCAAAAGCCAGGCTCCAGCCTGGGAGCAGGTGCTGCAGCTGAATTCTCTGTGCAGGATGGAATAAAATAAAACTCTATTAAAGCCAACTTTATGCTACACAGGCATTCTTCAGGAGGTCAATCCGTGAATTAATTAATCACTAAAAGAGAACCAGACCTTTTCTGTCCTGATTTCTGTTCTCAGGGGGGTTCCAGCTGACTTCATTTTCGGAAGTTTCTGTGCCTCTCTCCCTGCCTGCTCCCCACCATTGCTTCAGGGACTATTGATGGATTTTCCCATTAACTGGGAACAAGCACAGGCCCCTCTTAGTCATATTTAAATCCCTTTTTCCCCCAGTAAAAGGGATGTAAACACTCCCCTCTCCTAACTGCAGGTTCATCATCACCCATCTGCAGGCCATCCTCGCCTAGAGCCTAATTCAGCTCCACTAAACCCTAGAAATCCTAATTTTAATTGACTTCAGTGGGAGTTGGATGAAATCTCAAGAGAAAGGAGCCAAACTTTGGAGACTGAACTTTTTTTCATGCTTTTAAGGCATAATACCAGCAACCTACTCCCTTGCTCAGTACCTTTTCTTGGAAAGTTACTACAGCAACAGGTAATAGAGTAGAAAATCCAGTGCTGCTTTATAAAATCTTCCATTTTGGGTCACAGAATAAATCAGATGTGTAGCAGATCCACTGAAAGGAGGAAAAGCAGATCCACTGAAAGGGGAAAGAGCACTGCCATGCTCTCACTTTGATGGCAGTGCAGCAGTTATCTTATAGTGCTGCAATATTAGGGTGTGTTTGGTTTTTCTCTTTGATCCAAGGCAAGTGATTGAGGTGTCAATGTCCCTTCTCACCTCAGAAACCCCAAAAGCTGGTGAATTCACCTCACCTTCCAGGTGGGCAACGCTGAGCTTGGCCAGGCTGCAGAGCATCTCCCACCCCTGCCAGCCCCGAGAGCTTTCCTCCAGAGCTTAGCTGGGAAAGAGGAACAGCTGATGATCATTCCTGATATCCTGATGCAGGGAATTGAACATCTCAGTGCTTCCCCCAGCCCAATAAAATCCCAATTGATCCTGCTGGATCTGCGGCAGAGCAGCTCCAGGCTGGGCTCAGGGACTCTCCCTCCCTCCGGAGCTCTGGGAAAGCTGGATTAAAGATCCCCAGGAGCAGAGAGAAAGGGACTCAGCCCATGACTCAGGCACTGAGTTTTATAAAGGCAGAGACACTTCAAACCCTCCCTTTCAGATTATGCACTTTATCAAGTGCGGCGATTAATAGAAAATGCAGAAATCAAAGGCTCTTTTCACAGCCCTGCTCATCTCATCCTCTCCAAACCCCAGCTGCACGTTCCACCTCCCTCCCCAGCCCTCTGCAGGCTGAGGGTTTGGCATTCCGTGGGGCTCCCACTTCCTTAGGAGCGTTTTGGGGTTTATTCAGGCTCAGCACAGCTCTGGCAGCACAGAGGGAAGCGCAGAGCCTCCGCCGCAGCTCCCAGCCCTGGCAGCTCCTCCGCACAAATAAATGCAAATGCAGAGTGATCCTGCTGCTCCTAACAAGATTAGCAACTTCCTTAAAGCTCTGCAGGGAGCCGGCTTGAAGGAAACAGGCTTTAGATCAGGCTTCACTTCTGAGGAAAGAAATGAACAACAGTCCACCCTCTAGTCTTGTGTCAAGTATTACCATTTAGGCAGCAGCTTCTTAAGCAGAGGCAGGTCAAGCTCATGTGCAGCTGCAGAAATTAAAGCTTCTTCCAGCTCCCTCCCTCCATGCCTTTCCCCACCTCAGAGCTCTCTGTAAACCACTGTTTTTCACGAGTAAAATATTGCTGCATGTTGATTACACAGGGGGAAAGGGCTGACCTGAAGAGCTTAGGGCAGGGAAGGGATGTGGTTCAGGAAAAATCCAGCTGCCCTGGTCCCCCCTGCCCTGCCGAGCCTCGCTAACAAGGAGAGGAGCAGCACACTCTGAACTTTGTAAGGTGTGGTAATGAGCTCATAAATAACAGCAGAGGCAGCAGGGCACAGATAGGTGAGGAGGGGCTGTGGGAGGGAATGGAGGGTTTGGGGATGGACAGGGAACCCGGGGCAGCTCAAACCTTGCTTTGAAAGCTAATTACAGACTGTGATTTTTTGGTCCATTAACTGCAATTTTTAATGTCTTAATGGATCTATGATATAAACTTAGGTGGGTCTTTTTGCTTTCATGCTTGTGCTTGATCTATCCTGAAAGTTCTAATATTTGTTCACAGCAAGATGGAATTCTCTTTTTGTTTAAGTTTTTTTGTGTTTTCAATACAGCTTTAGTGCAAAGGTTTTTGTTCTCTGAGATAGTTTAAAGCTGATGTGAAAGCGGCTGGAGCAGCCTTTTTGTACTTTTGTTTGTTTGCTTGGTGGGGTTGGTTTGTTTGTTTGTGATTTGCAGCTGACTAATATATTTTTATCCTCTGTTTAAATGAATCACTCATTTCTCTTGTGCAAAAATAGGTTAGCAGTGCTCTCAGTGAAGAAACCAGCATACAAAAAAGGAGTAGCACATCTTTCCTTGTCAAATGGATTGGAAAACCAAGTTGAATTCCAATTGAATATGAAGTTTAATTCCAATTCCTTTAAATGCTTTAAATATTTTTGGCCCTGAATCAATGCTTATGGTGTCTGATGAGCACCTGAGTGTCCTGAGGAGCTCTGCAGAGCTTTCCTGTGAGCAGGAGGTTTAACTCCAGTGCTGAGGTGCAGGACCAGATAAACTTGGCCAGGTGTTGGTCTCTGCAGAGAGGGGCAGAGAGACAAGTGAGACACTTCCCTGGGGACCACGGGTGGTGGGAACACTTCTGGAGCTCTCGTTCTTGATGTTATAGAGGAGGAATGGAATTAATGAACCCTCCTTGTTTTGCATCCTATTATTTCTCTTCCTCTTCTTCTATTGTTATACTGACTTTTATAGGTTGGCAGGAGGTTTTACCCAGTGCTTCCTGTTTCAAATTTCTGATATTAATAGCAGCTGCTTCAAACAACTGCTGTACAGAGAGTTCCTGCCTTCCTTCAAGTCATTGCATCACAGGAAGTTCAACTCTTTCCCTGCTGGTAGGGCTTATCTTCCAAATTCCTTGACATCTCTCTAATTCCTGACACGTTCAAAGTGCTGCACAGAATGCTTGTAATGTGAGCTGGAAGCACAGTTAGTAATCCTTCCTCCTGTAGGTATTGTGAGTTGGAGGCAAGGGTTTCAATTAAAAAAAAAAGACCTGAATGTACAATCCTTTTCAGCAAAAACAACTTCCTGAGCATCCTGAAATAGCCTCTGACTTATCACGGCTCACACCATGTCCTTCATCCCCGTGGCATATAATTTTGGATCCTAAACACAGTGTTTAGGGATGACAAAAGAACTCAGGCTCTGTTCTCTGGAGACTTGTTATTTTGGGGAATGCATTTTCCAGGCCTGTTGGCCAGCAGCTCCCAACCCCAGCAGAAGGAACACTCTGGTGAAGGCTTTGCTCCTGGATCCCATTTTGTCAGCTCAGTTAATCTGGGGGGAACTCACCTGGCAACTATTTATTTGTTCCGAATGTTTTCTTCTCCTCCTTCCTATTTGTCAAATCATAATTTTACCCTGCAGCAGGAGGAAAATAGATAGTTCACTGGCTCTAGGATGGATGTGTTGTCTCTCTGCCTGTCCCACTGATACATTTGAGGAACTCTTCGCAGCCTTTTGTGCCCTTAAGGACCAGGTTTCACTTCATCTCCTTGATTATATCCTCCTTTCATATGGCTGTAAACACCCAGTGAACTGACATTTCCTCTCTGTGCAGGACTGGAGGGGTTTCCACTGATTGATGGGTTGTTCTCCCTCTCTGAAATACTGCATCCCCTTTATAGATCACTAGCTATCTTCTCCTGGGAGTTTGTCTTATAACTCTGTTTCTTTAAGAAAAATTGAGGGTTGCTGGGAGCAGGGCATGGAAAACTGCAGCTGCTGTGGATGTGTGGTCACTGCTGCCAAAAGCAGGATGGGAGTCATGCAAGAGCTGCTGATTCTTTAAGTCCAGAACAAGAGAATTTGGTAACTGTGGTATTGAGATTTGCCCTTTATTAATATAGATTTGCTTTACTAGGGTAAAATTGTCACCTGGGCTTTAGCCCACACTGAAAAGAAGATGTCAAAGGTCTTGTGGTGAGGAAGCAAAGTAGGCAAATGCAAATCCAAAATCCAAATCCAAATGCAAATTCCCAAATCAATTCCTCAGGAAATTCCTCCTTTTCATTATCATCTGAGGCACTGAAAACAACTAAGGACCCTGATGTGGGCAGCTCTCCTTCAATCAGGCAGTTCACCTCTCCAGAAGCCCCTTCCAGGGTAAATGATTCTATATCAGGAAGGAATGAAATCAGGGATTTGAGAGCAGGAGCCAAACCTTCATGGCAAATCTGTGTCTGATGCAGGATTCCAACGGGAGAATTGCAGCAGCAAGAACTAAAAGGGAAAGGAGCAATTCCATGGAGCTCTGGAGTAGTTTTGGAGTAGGAGGAATTCCTGAGGGCTGCTCTTGTGCCATTCCATGGGGAGCCAGGCTCTGGGATAACCAGTTATGGCAGCAGGGAGTCCTGGAGACGCCCCTGGAGACTCTCATGCTGTGTTTGCTGTGTCCCACCCAAGGAATAACAGGTTCTACTCCCTCACAGAAGAATAAAAAATAGTCTCTAAAACTTGTGAACCCCAGTGTGTGAAAGAAATCAAATGCCAATCTGTGGTAAACCCAGTAATGGATGCATGAGTAAATTCCAGTGCTAATCCCACGGGGAATTCTGCCTCTCCTGAGGCAGGGCAGGGTGGTCAGGCTGTCCCTCCTCATACCTCCATGGTGGGCAGGAGTTCCACAGAGCAGGACCACTCCTTGTCCCTCTCTCACTGACACTGGGCTCCTGGCTCTCATCTCGAAGTTTTCCAGATCTTGAGGGAGAATGAGAAAACAAAGCTTGGTTATTATCAGCCAGGTTTATTCCCAACTGCATCCCAATCTAGCCAATTCATTCACTCGAGAACAGAGTCACATATTGGACAGCAGAATAGAATTTCATTGACAAATTGTATGGAAAAATAGCTCATCCAGCCTGTTATCATGGAATTACAGGATCATTCATGTTGGAAAAGACATCCCACATCATCCAGTCCAACCACTGCTGACTCCTTTGGCATTCACAAAATTCTCATTCCTCAAGCAATTTTGCTCCACCCCTGGGAATTTGTATTTACAATTTCTCTCTGCAAAGCCAGTCTGTTATCCCATGATTTTTCCAGCATCATTTTTTGGAACCTGCAAGACCTAATCTACATGAGTTGGAAAAAAATTGCATTTTGTAGTGTTTCTTTTTCTATAGAAATAAAGAACAGGTGTGTTCTATATATACAAGTGATAATTAAAGATCAGCAGGACTCCCACAGAGTGTAGGTTTAAAAATGATGATAAAAATATGTTGTTTTCTTAATGAGTCTGATCTGGTCTGAACTGGCTGCAGCTCCTGGAGATGTTTGAACTGACTTGAGCTTTAGCACTGGTTTTAAGGGGAGGAAGAGGAGACTTTCAGTGGGAAATATCCTGTGTGAAAATGTCCATGCCCATCTCCTATAGGAGATTTTTATGGTTCTTAATGTATATATATATATTTTTTTTTAGCAAATCAAACACCAAACTCAATTTCTGCTCCTTCCTCACATTTTGCTGAGATGTTGAAGAATTATCAGCCTGATTCCCTTTAATTCAATTACAAAACATGACACAAAAGATGGGCTTTAAAAAAAAAAAATAAAGATTCTTCACTTTTTGATCCAGTTCTCATCCTAATGAGAAGCCTTCCCCATTTTCTCTGAGCCATTTGGGAAATGATGGCTTGAAACACATTCAAAGTACACTTTAATACAATAAATATCAGCTTCCCCTCAAACCTCTTTATACCACAGAGCCGTAAACTGCCTGCCCTAAGCTCATTTTATTTACCTTGCTGCAGACTCTTGTTTCAAACAATTGTTCCATTTTTCATCAGCTGAACACCAACCTGAGCCAGAGTTCAATAGAGAGAAACAGCCCTCGTTGGGCAGAGCAATAACGATTACTACCTGTACAGCCTCAGCTATTTATGTCAATATATCAATTTTCTCCCCCTTAGCTGAACTTTACACAGTTAATTTTTCTTTCCCTCCTCTTCATCTCCTGGCTATTGGTCTCCTATGAAGACATTGTCTGCTCAGAGGGGGTTGGATTGAATTAAATACCTGTGGCACCTCCTTGTGCTGTCATAGCACAATAGATGGGATCTGTCAATACTCTGCAAAGGGTTTTCAACTCTGATGTTCTTTTAATTGCCTGCTGGCTACAGCTCTGCCTTGGGTTATGGGTAGTCCAAGGGGGAAGAAAAACCACAAAAAGGCCAAGAAAAATAGAGAAAAAATCATTTATTTTGTTGTGTTCCGTCCTGCAATTCTAAATAAAAAAGAGTAGATGGGCGTAATATGATTAATTAGAGTTTGGCTTCATACTTAGATTTAGTCCAGCCTCTGATTATGTAGATTTATTTACTGATTTTGAAAATTCTATCTGAAAAAATTTACCACTTTTTCTTTACTGGTGATTAAATATTTTCTGAGGAGAAAAAGGCCAGCACAAAATATTTGTTGTGGAAAAGTACTCCCTCAAACTCCTGTCAAGATTTGCTTGGGGTGCCTGGTCTGAAACTTTGTGCTCTAGGAGAAAGGGAAAAAGACCCTCAAATCTCTTATTTATTATATTACATTTTTAGAAAAATTTAGAAAGGTGCAACAATTCAGATTTTTTAGGACTCAGGCACTAACTGGCCACAGTTCCCTTTCCTATCTCTTTCCCTCAGCTGCTAATACGAAACAAACTGCAATTTCTACTTAAAAATAGAGTTTAAAAAAAAAAAAAAACCCCAGCAAACTCTTGGACAGTATGGAAAATCTGTGCAGTCTAACTAATGCTACCCAATACTTCTCACTGTGGTAAATCAGCCCAATTTTTTTTTTTTTTTTTTGCTGAGAACAAAATTTCACTTGTTATGAGACACCTGAGAAAGGAGGGGGAGAAAAAAAAAATAAAGGAAGCGCAGTGCAGCAGGAGAAAAAAGGTTTTCCTGACAATTGAGAATTAACTGTGTAATACCTCGCTCTGAAATTGGAATAGATTTTGGAAAGTAATGAGCTGCTAGTAGCAATTTTTAGTTTAATGACACAATATGTCATGTTATCATTTTTCCTCTCATTTTAGGTGCTGTGTCACCTGTCTGTGGCTCTCCATTAAAACCAGGACGAGTGGCCCTGACTGGAATCATTAAACAGCAGGAGAACCAGAGCTCTAAGGGTTTTATAGGGAGAAGAGAGCATTTTGGGTTATGGGATGGAATCAGGGAATGGTTGGGCTTGGGAAGGACCTTGAAGCTCGTCCAGTGACACCCTTGAGACTCCTTCCACTGTCCCAAACCCTGTCCAGCCTGGCCTTGGACATTCCAGGGATCCAGGAGCACCACAACTTCTCTGGGAATTCCATCCCAGCCCCTCCCAACCCTCCCAGGGAACAATTCCTTCCAAATATTCCACCTAAACTCACTCCCTTTCAGTGGAATACAAGTGGGAAAAAGTTGGCTTTGCCTTTTTAGCTCCACTTTTCAACCTGGAGGATCAAAATCCCTAGGCAGGAGTTTGGGCTCTTTGAGAGAACATTTGTAGTTTGGTTGTACAAAGCAACTCGGATCTGCCAGTGCAGGAGAGAAGATTTCCATCCCTTTCTGCTGATTAATCATAGGTATAAAAAAGCAGCTGTGGAGGGACATAAATCATCATTTAATCTCTTCATCTCACCCATGACAGGGACAAATCTGCGATGTCCTTATTTAACCCAGTGTTAAAGACCTTTAGGAAAAGACATTTTCTGCAGACAATCCATTCCACTGCTTAACTCTCAGGTCTTCATCCTTTAGAAAACTTCACTTCCCCAAAATTTCACAGGCCAGGCCAGAAAAGATCTTTTGCTTTGATTGATTTTGATAGAGAATTGTACAAAGGGAATTTATTCAGTGCCTATCTCTGCAATAAAGAATCACTGAAGAACAAAAAAACCCTACAAACCTCTGAAAGAGCAAACCAAGGCAAAATAGATAAAGAGAATCCATTAGCAGAGTCAGTGTTGCTTCTGTTTTCAACTTTATTGGACTCTTCCTCCAGGCAGGCAGCATCTCCCATGGAATATTATGACACCTCATTCAAATAAGTTCAATAATGGGCTGTAAAATCATCTACTTTTGCTGTTCAGTCCAGGTGGATGAGAGAGGGAAGACATGGACCCTCAAAAATAATCTTTGCCTTTGCCACAAGGATTTCTCCCTCCATTTTCACACCTATGGGGTTGTATTAATTGCAATCTGAAACATGTTAACTATATATAGATTTAAAAAAAAAATTACTTAATGCAGATATGAGGATATAAATGCAGAGATTCTGCTTTTCCCTTGTTATTCTGAAATTCTGGCTGCTCTCAAACCACTTCTCTGGGTTTGCATTTACACCAAGATCCCAACCACTGTGTTCTCCCAGCTCCTGTTCCCTAGCGCAGCTCCATAACATAACATGACATAATCTAATAAAGCAGAATGCTGCTTGTCAAAAGGAGTAGCAAATAAGAAGGCTAAGATCAGGTGTTTGGCACACATTTAGGTTGCTAATATGCACTTAGGAATAAGATGACTATTTAACAGATGGGATATTTGCTAACTTCAGTGTTTCTGCGGAGATCTATAAATAAATTATCACCTAGTTCCTACATAATTCCTTTCATTCTTTGTCTGTATTTATCTCACTTGAAGAACAACGAGTTCCCTCACACTCCATTGCTCTCTCAGCTGCGAGTTTTAACAAAAAAACCACTTTTTTTCCCCCGGATCTGTGCGTGTTGGCAGACTGCTCCTGGTAGAGCACGATTAATCAGTTGGATGTGATAATGAGGTCGTGCAGGGCAAGCAAAATGCTCAGATGCACGAGTGATTCTTCCCGGGGAAAAGTGGGAATGTATGGACTGAGCTGTGTGTGGCACAGCCTTGTCTGAGGCTGGGAGTGTCGCAGAGCTCAGCGAGGAGGAGCTGTGCTCACAGCACCCAGAACGTGGCATTTTGGGGAGATAGAGCTCGGGAATGGCATGGCTTTGTCTGCTGGGAGCAGGAATTCTTGGGGTGGAGGAGGCTGTCAGCTCCTCACTGGGAATGAAGGGAGGAATGGGGAGAAGGAATGGATCAGAGCTTCTCTCAGCTGGTGTAACTCAGCTTTACCCACTGGGGTCGAGGATGGGATCGTGGAATTGCAGGATGGTTTGAGCTGGAAGGACTTTAAATCCCATCCAGTGCCACACCCTGCCATGGCAGGGACACCTTCCACTGTCCCAGGCTGCTCCAAACCCTGTCCAACCTGAATTTATGCTGATTTATGGCATTATATTCATCATTAATATATTTATTCTAATTTCACACCACCAGCATTACACACACATCTGAGTATTTTTTAACTCCTTCACAGGTCTCAGAGTGGCAGATTTAACTACACAACAGAGTGAGCACCACGTCAATTTTCCTGGGATTGAGGAATCACTTGCTAAATATTTCTGATGGGAACAAAAACCTAACCACAAGGAGCAACTCATTCATTTCAACCTCTCCATCATGTGTTTGAAATTCCTGAACCTGGTCAGGGACAGTCCATCCAAACCAGTCCATTCCAAACCAGCCCATTCCAAACCAGCCCATCTTAAGAAGGAGCATAGAACTTCTCCAAGGAAACCAAGGAAACTTGGCTATTTGAATATATGAAATTGTTACAGACAATTAGAGAAACTCCAATTTATCACCTTGCGTAATTACCACAGTTCATCTGAATTAATGTAATTTCATGCTTTCTTGAACTTTTGATTTTTTTTTCCCCCCCTCATAAATGTTTTGTCATTACATAATCCCAAATATAATGGTTGCAATTACTCGGTATTGAAATGTGCAATGAATGTTGAGGCATGAGGAGGAAGAGCTCTTTACAAATTAGCCACGCTGCTGAGGACAAATCAATACAATTCCTCACTTTTCCATGTGGCTGTGTCAAATTGGGATAGATCACTTCTGTTCCCCTTTTTTTTTTTCTGTCTCCTATTGCCTGTGGTATATTGCAGTAGGAGTGGTGTTCCTGCAGGGATGGAGCACAGCAGGAATTTCCTCACAGGGAAATGGGAGATGAAGGAAAATCACTGCAGTTTTCCAAGGAATCTTCTTGTTAGGATTTGCTGTGAGAATTTCCAGCTCCTGTATTATCAGACAATTAGTCACCTTTCTCTGCTCTGACTGTAATGAATTAGGAGCCCCATTTTGGGTCTGAATTTGATGCCTGGTTCAGAGAACTTGGGTCTGTTATAACCACCAATAATAAAAATGGAGCTTAGTGGATCTTTTAAATTATCTCAAATCCTGGAAGGTCCCATACTTCCACATTTTTGGTTTGTTTTTTCTTCTTTCACGTACAGGAAGTCCCAAAAAATTTGGGGTTAAAGCCCTTTTAGCTGTGCCTGACTAGAGCACTCCAGACCCCTCCTGGACATCAGTTGCTGCTTTTTGCTTCTCCTCACTATTGTACTGAATTGCCTTGCAGGAGATGAGCACCAACCTCCTGAAGCCTGGATACTGCAGGGTGTGTTATGGAAATATCCTTCTTTTCCCAAATATCTCCCAAAGGAATGGCGAATCTCCTTTCCTACAACTTCCACTGCAAAGTAAACTCTCTTTTTCCAGCTTTCCAAACTGCACCAAACTTGCTGAACAAACCCTCTGACAGTTCCTTTGTCTTGATAATGCTGTCAATACATTAATCTTTTCCCTTTAGCATCTAATCTCAATTTTTTAAATGTTCTAATTGATTTTCTATGAATCCAATTCTGAGATTAAGAGAGGTGTTATCTCTAATTAAGGTGTCTGAAAGCTGCTTAGTATTTCCCATTTCCTGCTTTTTAACTACTTGGATTTTCTCCTCGACACCTACTGAGTCCTCCTGCTCCATTTGAAGCACACGAGAGCCTTTAGCACCTCAAGTCTGGAGGATTTGAAGCTGAGTCAGCCAGGACCAGCCTGAGCATCTCCTTTCACCAGGACAGGTTAAAAACCAACAGGAATTTTCAGTTTTGTTCTCATTTCCACCTTAGGGGAACAATGCATCTGCTGTGGGTAAAAGGAAAGCTGCCCTGAGCCCCAAAACCCTGATGGAGTTGCTTGCCAAAAGGAGAGGGAAAAGCACAGTCACTGGGTCCTGTCTTTCTCCAAAGCTGTGGAACCATCCAAGGACCTTCATCAGTGCTTCCTTCTTTAGTTAAATTACTTTGGAGCTTCCAAAGGGAAGGACCTGTAATTCTCACTCTAGGATGCACACAGGCTCCTCAATTCAGCTCAAATGATCAGAGTGGCCAATCCAGGCACTCCTTCTCAAGGTGGGGAACAATAATTCCTGCCACAGCCTGATTGTCTTATTCAATTAAAGAGTGAAAATGCCCTTTACAAAGTAATATCAAGCTTCTCTAGAGGAAAAAAGTGGAAGGTCACAATTAAATTAAACAGGGAGGGTGAGGTGAGGGGGGACAAAACCCTGAGCTGGCTTGATTTTTCTTCACGCACCAAGAACCTCAGAGCACAGAAACATACGCCGGGAAGCTGCGGAGCTGCTCTACATCTGGCTCTTGTTATTTTTTTCCCCCTTCTTTTACAGAGTTAGCAGCATCAAATATTAAATTTCTCTGGTGAGGCGAGGCCAGGCCTTGCTGTGAGCAGTGAGTGACGAGGCAGCCGTGGGGCTCCTGCTCCAAAGCCCATCTGCAGGGCAGAGGCACAGCTGAGGCTTTGCTCCTCGCCCAGGGAGGGGCACGGCACGGAGAGATGGTTAATATTTTATATTCCCCAACAGTTTTTCTCACTTGTCACGGCAGAGTTCATTTGTCACCTGTCATCACCAGAGTCACTTCGCCGTCTGCAGGAGTTTTCTCCAGATTGGAGAGCTCTTAAAGACAGATTTCTCTTCCTGGGCTGAAGCTCGAGGGGCAGATTTATCCTTGCCAAAACTACACTGGTTTGCCCTATTTCCACAGGGGATGGCCCTGCCTCCTGTGGCAAATGTCCTTTTGGCAGGAGGGTTCATTCTTATCCAAAACCTTCTTTTTTTTCTGTTTCCCAGTGCTCCCACAGCAAGGTGTTTGTAACTACATGGAGATGGTTCAGGAGCTGCTCCCTTCCTTTGGATCCTGTTTTAGGGACAAGGAGCTGTGTCCTGGTCCTGCAGGAAGTGTTCTGATGGATACAATCCCACCTCAGGCTATTGATTCTTTTTATAACACTTCTACCAACAAAAAAGTAATTAAGATTATAATACATCCAATAAAAAATGGCAAGGAGGAGAGGAATGACAAGGAACTCACACACTGCTGAGCCCTTCCCAAATTCCTGCCCATCCCTTTGGAGATCTTGATCCAGCACAGAATTACCTCTTGTAGAATAACCCTGGCTAACCCCCAGCTACCACTGCTTTATCTCCCTCATTCCAGCTGCAAAGCCCTCAAAGAATTCCTTCCAACGGGAATTTCAAGGTTTACCCGAGTGGTTGATGTAGGGGATTTTTGGTTGTGAGTGTTGTCAGTGGGATTTCAGGTGTAGGTTACACTGTTTGTTGTCCTTGCAGCAGCATTTAGAAATGGATATTTACAGCTCAGTGCATGCTCTGTGCCAGATGTGGTTTTCCTGTTGAGAAAAGCAGCTCCTGTGACCTCATTCCTTCACTCCATGAAAAGTCCAAATGGCACACACTGCTCCTCCTTCTTCAACATAAGCTACAGAATAGACAAGTGTATCTGGTGCCTAAAAATATTTATGCAGGATCGTGCTTCACTGCAAAAATAACTAATCAATCAATTTCATTATTTTTATTTTAAAAAGCCAATTGTTTATTCCAAATAATTTAGTATTTTTTCCCCCCTAGCAAACCTGCACCATCACTTTTTCTGGCACACCAAAAATGAAGAATCTCATGTGAACATCATGGATATTTCACTCAATAATTTATTGGAATCAGCATCATATTGTCTGTAATGAAAGGAGTGCAGATAAAATAGCAAATCACCCAGACTGCAAATATAGACTGGTTTTATCCTTCCCAAGTATTAAATGTTATCAATCAGAATCTATCAGCTCCAGGACCTGTGGATGCTTTGTTCCCCACCATATCTCAATCACATATATTGCTTTTCCAATACAACTGGCAATGGGTTGATTTAGGATAAACACTTTGAAAGGAACTAAAGAAGAGTAAGTAATATAGAACTAAAAGATAATCTTCAAATACTTCTGTGTTCCCTATTACTACTTTATCTGCCTGGTTCACTGCCTGTAATGCTCCTTACAACATCTCTGTAATGCAGATCTCTGTTTCACAGATAAAAACCCTCCTTTTATAATAGAAGTCTAAGGAACTAACCTGGGGAATAAAGCAGCTTTAACCAAGTGTTGATACAGCAGAGCCTTGAACACAGTGGTTAAGTACTCTGAGAGAGATATTTAGACCAGTGGAGGGACAGAAAAGTGGAATTTCTGATGTTCCTGGTCTGTAGCAATGTAAAATAAACTGGGAATGTTGCTCCCATCAGCTTCAGGAGGCTGTGGCTGCACTTGGTGTCGATGGAGAGAATGCAGAGGAAGCAAAAACCTTTAGGGAATGATGGAGGAAGCAAAAACCCTTCCTCATGGAGACACACCCATATCTTCCAGTTTTAGGATTCCAGGCTGTTCTTTGTGTCTTCAGGAACGTCAGGAGATTTGCATAATCCTATTCTTGCGATATCAGAGCCTTAAAATAGAAACTCTATTATCACCCTGCCTCGTCCTGTCAGCAGGCAGGTGAAACCCTTCCAGGCTTCCTGCTTCATCACTGCTGACTGGTGGTTCCTGCTTTTTCCAGAGCCTGGGAGAGCCTGTGTGTGCACAGAATTCTGCAAAGAAATAAATCCTGGGAAGCTCAGCAGAGATACAGGAAGATGAGCTGAGCATGCTGAGGTCTTGCAGCAGTTTTGGTCTTGGAGTGATTAAATTACATCACTTTAGAGTGTTCTCTGCATGGGTTCTGCTCCAAGTGGCCTTGAAGGACACTTAGTGTCCCAGTTTGGAGTGAGTACAGACCAGATCAGAGGGCTGGAGCAACTCTCCTGGGAAGACAGGCTGGGAGAGTGGGGCTGCTATTCCTGGAGAAGTCATATTCCTTGAAACAATCAGGTTCTCACCGTGTTTTTCCTGATTTTCTGAGGAAACATTGTGAAATAAAGGGGAAAAAAGCAAACATGCCTGAGGCTGCTGGGTCTGCTCCATGGAGAGCATCCATTAAGCAAGACCTTGATGTGGTCTCCTGCCATGGGAACTGCTGCAGAGAGAGCTGGAGCATTGGCACAGAGTGTCCATAACAATCAGAGGTGATAAATGAAAGTTCTCTTTCTTTTCACTCCAAGCAGAATTTTGACAAAATACAGGGTTTATTTCCTGTAACTCATTGTACTCAGAACCTGGCCCTCTCCTCCCCACACCAGGGAGGGTGGCTGCTGCTGCTGCAGTGATATTGGATTCTGTGCCTGTGCTTGAAAGTCCAAAAGGCAATTTGGAGCTGTGAGTCTGCTTGGGGACACATGGAGAGGTGACAGCAGCACTCCCATCCTCCAGACAGGATCGATCCACAGCGAGTGTTCCCACTGCAGGCTGTATTTTTGACTTGCCTGCTCACAGGAAGATGCACACTGGGAGGTGTTACCAGGATCACCAGGAGGGCTGTGCAGAGCAAGGAGAGTTTTATGGCAGATTCTCCACATATCTGCAGTTGAGATGTGTTTCTCCCTCAGAGGAAGGGATCTCTGCCCATGGGAGTGGGGTTGGAACAAGATGGGCTTGAAGGTCCTTCCAAACCATTCTAGGATTACATATAGGGCCACCCTTTCCAAACAGACAGGTGGGGTCAGTGCATCCCTCAGCATGTGTAGGGTAGAGAAGGGTTAGAATGAGGATAGAAACTCAGAGAGTTGGGATTGTTCAGCCTGGAGAAACTTTGGGGTGACCTCATTGTGGCTGCTAGTAGCTGAAGGGAGCTACAAGACTTTGGAAAAGAGCCTGGAGGGACAGGAAAAGGAGGAATGGGTTCCAAACTGCCAGAGAGCAGGGTTAGATGGCATATTGGGAAGGGATTCCTTGCTGTGAGGGTGGGGAGCCCTGGCACAGGGTGCCCAGAGAAGCTGTGCTGCCCCTGGATCCCTGGCAGTGTCCAAAGCCAGGCTGGACAGGGCTTGGAGCAGCCTGGGACAGTGGAAGGTGTCCCTGCCATGGCAGGGAGTGGGATGAGATGATCTGTAATGTCCCTTCCAACCAGGCCATTCCATGATTCCACATGGACAGAGGCAATTCTAGGGCTTTACCTGATGTGTTCCTAAAGAGGAAAATGTATAAATCAAGTCAGACTTTGGGTGATGTCTCTTTGATGATGACCTTTTCCTGACACTGGCAAGCTGAGCTCTTCCTCCTTTCTGCTTCTGAGTTATCAGCTGGACATCCCTGAGTGCCTGTTGAGCACTGAACTGAGCAGTTTATGCCTCCTTTTGAAAGAGAAAGGCCCTGCCAGAGTTCATCCCTGCAATCCAACTGCCAGGCAGCCTGATCAGTATTCCAGCCCTGGTGTGCAGTGATGAATTAACAATCAGCTTAAAGACCCAGAGAGCTTTACTCCAGGTGGTAGTTACAACAGCTAGCACACCTTTTAATCAAATCCAATTGTTACAGAGGGATTTCTGGACACACACAGCACCACAACACAGCCCAGCCAGAAGTGGAGGTGCCATTTAGCCCTAAATTCATGCATGTCCAGACTTTGCAAATTCAGCCGATCTGATGCGAGCCTATTGATTTTCCCATTTTCTGTTTCAAAGCATACACTGCCAGTGAAAAGGGTTATGACATCTCGAGGCTGCCGGATTGCTTCGCCATGTTGCTGTAATTTGTGTGCGCTCGAAGGTAAATAACACGATGGAGTAAGCAGATGAAAAGTGGCCTTTCGTGCTGGCTGAGCATCTCCCAGCCAGCCCAGCCTGTCACCATCCAGCCAACACCAAAAGGATTTGATTTGGTTTAATAAATTCCTCCCTGAAATGGTTAAATCCTAATGATGGACGGCTATTTTTGTGTTTCAGCATGGCAAAAACTCTGTCCGGGAGGAATTATTGCCTCTAATTTGTTGTTTCAGCAAAACTGTGTCTTCTGGCGCTGACAAAAAGCACGTGGGAGCTCTTGGGAGCTGCAGATTTTATTCCAAGTGCTCCAGCACTGTCACTCTCAGCCACACTGCTGTGAGCACATCATCGCTGGCCAAGAGCAGGGAGGGTGGCAGTGATGGGAAAATGCAGTTGAGGATAAACACCGAGCAAATCCCTTGAGCACCGCTTTGAAAACCAGGAGAATATGGTTGGAGCTCAAAAACTCCAAGGAGAAATCCTTCCTGGGTCTGTGGCATTGTGGGGAACTTTAAAATAGGGGGTCTGATGGGTCCAGTGTGCCCTCCTGGGTGGTTCTGGGCAAAGTGACTTATTCTAAGCACAAATTTAGATTGTTGGCATTGTTTCTCAGAATTTCAGGTCTGAGAAAGCTGCAATCAGCATCGCTTTTATCATCAAGGGTAGAATAATTTGACTGAGAATCTAATTTAAGATCCCTAAGCAACAAGATGTTTTCAATTAATGCCGAATTTTCTGGGTTTATGCCCTGAATAATTATGAATTAGGTTCACATGTGATTCTTTTTCATTGCAGAGTCCTTTTTCATTCTAGTTTGTTTAATTGCACTTCTGATTTCTCCTGCATATCCCTAAATGCCTCTGCTATAGATGTGTTTGGGAACTAAAAGAACAAGTAACAGGCCTGGACAGGCTGTTTCATGCAGCCTGTTATGGGGATTTCCCTCAAGACCAGTTGTTTGCACACAGTTACTTTTGCTTAAAACTGAGGAAATAATTAAAGCAAATCCCCTGTGTGCCTTGGGAGAAAGTTCTCATTGAAGCCATATTGAAGCAGTTTTCCCTAACAGGTTTTTTGTTTGTCTTTTTTTAAGGCATGAAATGCCTTAAACAAAAACGCCTTAGGAAAAATTTCATCACTGAAAGGGTGGCCAAGCTTTGGAGCAGGCTGCTCATGGAAGTGGTGGAGTTGCCATCTCTGGAACTGTTCAAAAAACGAGTAGATATTGCATTTTGTGACGTGGTTTGTGAGCAGGGGGGATTGGGTGATGGTTGGACTTGGTGATCTTGGAGGTCTTTTCTGTCTTTAATTACAAAATCACAGAATTATGTAGGTTGGAAAAGACCTTGGAGATCATCAGGTCCAACACAGACCCAACACCACCTTGTCAGCTCAACCATGGCACTGAGTGCAACCTCCAGGGATGGTGACTGCACCACCTCCCTGGGCAGCTCCTTCCAATGCCCAACCACTCCTTCTGTGAAGAACTTTTTCCCAGTGTCCAACCTAGACTTCCCCTGGCTCAGCTTATGATTGTGTCCTCTAAGGCTGTGATTCTAACTGGAGTAAATTCTGAAGGAAAAGCTGCCATGTCCTCATCCCTTCCTTCAAGCTGACTCAGTCCTAGTTCCGAGAGGAACTCCCAGGCCTTTGACTCCCCTTTAGGCTGAGCCAAAGTGCTCCAGGTTGTCACTGTTGAGCCGCTAGCAGAGAAAGAAGGTCCAGGTTCAAAGTGTGCCATCAAGAAGAAGCTTTTCTTATTTAATTCCAACTTATATAGACTTTTCAAAGGTCACCCAGATTGGTCAGTCAGAAACCTCCCCCTAGGCCTGATTGGCCAGGCCTGAACTGTCCACATCTCGAGACACTGTTTTTAATAACATCCAAACGTTATCTTTGTTTATAAAACACAGGAAGAAGAGAGAAAGAATTCTCACGGGAAAGGTCTGTGCTAGCCACACCAGGTGACCTTGTGCTGGATGTCCCCATGGAATGGAAGGGCACAGCCCTGTGGGTGGCAGGCCATGGCTCCATGGGCTGGATGAGGACCTTGTTCCCCTGTTTGGCTCTGGCTCTGACACCAGCTCTGACACCAAAGCTTTCCAACAACTCCCACCTCGACAACTCCTGCAAAACCCACGTTGGCTGCTCCAAACATACTGCTGGCAGGGCAGCAGGAGACCTGCAGGATTTATAGGGAACTTTCAAGTGTATTTATGCCAAAACAACCCTTCTGCAGGAGAGGGGATGCCACGGGCTGCCATCCCGTGCGTCCTGCTAATGCATTTCTGTTCTCCCTCTCCCTGATGCTGTCTCTCACTTTCAGCTTGTAGCTTTAATAATCTATGCCACTGCCTTCTGTACAATATTCCTCCTGCAGCTTTCCTTTGACAGCTCTGGTTTTAATAGAGGATAAGCACCAAACTCCAGCTGAATCGGAAGACATATTTCTAATCTCGTCCTGCATTTATTTTGCTGCTCGGGGAACTTCCTATCTCAAACAGAGGGAAAAAGTATTTTTCACGTATTAAGTTGACGTGTTCAATAGGTTTCTGGAGGTATCATTAATTCAAACTCAAACTCAGAGTTAGTTACCTTGTAGTAAAGAGACAAATACACATAAACCCTGCTCCTTGGATAATAGGATGGATTCAATTCTTTATCAGGGAGATTGCAATAGGACGCCAGGCATTCCAGGCCAGGGAAGAATCCCATTTTGTGAGGTGTTGAATGAAAGTGTCATAACAACATCATGCCTGCCTGCCTGGATTTTAAGATATAGCCTGAAGTATTGGTTGAAACAAAGAATTAAATTGGATGGCAACAAGACAATAAGAAACAAGGGAATGTTGACTGTGAAATAAGTGTTTCAAGGTAATTTGTTCCACTATTCTCATCAGGTCATTATGACGTTTGCTATGTACTCTGGGGTTTTTTTTTTCCTATTGTAAGACAACTTAAAACTCACAGTTCTGCAGTGATGCTGCTAAATTGAAGCGTTTTCCTGTAAATTTGTGCTTGTCAGGGTAAATAGCAGCCTTTGATTTGTCTGTCCTCTCTCTTCTCCGTGGGGAAGGATGTAAATATCTGTCACCACTCCTGGCAAAGTGGTGTAGTGCTTGATTATGGGATAAATTTAGCATTCTGGGATGCTGTTAGAGCTGGAGGGCTAAGCAGGCTGAGAACTGGGGGCAAAGCAAACCAGCTCTGGGATCTGCTCCCTCCAGGAACTTCGGGCAGAGCTTGGCTGGGGTATGAAGCTTAAATAAAGGATCTGCTCTATATGAAATGCTGAATAATCACTAGAGCCTTCTTTCTTTCACGGATATTCCTGGTTTTCCTTTTTCCTCCCCCTTTTTGGTTTTTTTTTTTAATTTTTTATGCCTCTTTTGTGCCTTCAGTTAAAGATATTCCTTTTCCTTACATATTTCCCCTGCTCCTTTCCTGGCCTGTCCAGATTCTTTGGGGATTACAGACTCCATGGACAATTCTGAGGTGGCCTTCTAGTCTTGCTCCTTTCTAAAATGGAATTTGTACTCTCACTAAAGGACTTGCCTCTCCAAATCTTGAAACAACTTCCCTTTCAGGAGGGCTGGCTTAAAAAAAATATTTCAGCCAAAAAAAAAGTGGGAAAATAATGAACCAATTTTTTTTTTTTTTTTACATTTGACCAGCTCTTGGAAATCAAAGCTGTTTGAGAAATTCAGGGTAAAACATTATTAAATGAGGTACCAGCGATACACCTTTTGATCAGCTCTGCTGAAAGCGAGTCTGTGAACCAGCCTGACCTCTGATGTCTCCTTTGTGTAACCCCTGTGACACGAGGTTTGCTCTGAGAAATGGAACAAGATTAATAATTAATCCGTTTGCTGGTGTCTGAAATAGCGACATGAGGTTGGCTTTAGCCACATGTTTTATTAATGAGCTTTGAAAACAATTGCTTTCTCCCAGCAACAGACTGCTCTGAGCTTTAGACTGGAAAAAAAAAAAGGGCTGGAGGGAATTTCTGGAGTTTTTTTTTGGTTGGCACTGTTGTTCCCCCCTTCCCTAGAGCATTCACAGAACTCGGTCACTGCGTCCAAACCTTGTGAGAAAAGGTTGGGAAGTTGTGAAGGAGTGAAATGGGGAGCAAAGATGAAATAAATTTTCAATCATCTCAAGACAGACAACGTGCTCGACCTGAGGGAGCTGAAATACGAAATGTTTCAGAGCGTGGCTCACGGTTTTACACGTTGTGTGAGGAAAAAGAGAGTTTCTTTGTTAATGTAAAAAAAAAAGAAAATCAGTGTGGCAATTAGGGGAACAATGGTTTTGTGCCTCAATTAGACCTCATTATCTACAGAAAACTCAAAGCCTAACTTTTTGCAACAATTCCCCCTCCAGTTGTAGCTACCTGTGGGGTAACAACAAAACCACTGTCCCAAAAAGTGGAAACACCTTTATCAACTGAAAATAATTGTGTTCATCCTGCTTGACCTTCCAGTTTCCTGATTTTCATTCTGGTTCCTGAGGGCAGCAGCCATCAGATGTCTGGTTTTGTTATTAATATTTACTAGGTTTTTAGGAATAAGCAGTGCTGAAGGAAGTCAAACCTTTTGGACAGAATCCCCAATGATCCTTTAATCACCCAATAAATTACAGTCCATGTGCAGAATTAATAGGAAAATAGTTCTCTAATAAATAGGATCTTTCCAACTTACATGCAAATTGAAGCTTTGCCTTCCTGCTCAGAATTGTTCCAAATGAATTTGTGGCCAAACACTGGTATGTTCCAATATCCTGATTTTTATGTGGGTTATTGATTGCCAAGCTGCCTCCAACCAACCTGTAGTGATAACTCATGGTAAGATCAATATCTGTGCCATTTTGCTTCCACCTTTGAGGGGAAAAAAATCAAATTATGCTTATAATTTACAGAGCCTATTCATATTTATCTTAAATAGTGTGCTGTAGCATACCTGTAATGATAAAAATGTAGTTAAATATCACAAAATTAGATCATTTTTCACACATGACTGCTTCTCACATCAATCTTAATGATAGCAATAATGGTATTCTTTGGAAAATCTTTACTTTAGTCACCCAAATGTTCACAAAAAGTAATTATAACTTATATTCATACAAAGTTATCCATCCAGTCAGGAGGGGGTTCATACCTTGTCTACAACTAAATAATTTTTATAATATGAATGGTGACCGAATGTGCTTTACAGTCCTTGCAAATGATTAATCATGGATTTGGCAACAAAAATGCTTTGGAGATGTGGATCAGGAAGGATTGCACTTCAGAGGGCAGAACAAAAGCTGAGGGGGAAGTTTTTATACAGCAAATAGGAGACTGATCATTTAATGATGAGAATGCCGCTGTTTTAAATCATAATTTGTCCCTCTTAGTCCACTAAGCAGAAAATGGATTGTGTCTGCAACATTATCCAGCTGTTAGCAAATGTCAAAATAAAATTTCTCTTTCAAAGAAAATAAATATTATGTGTTCCAGGAAGGGATTTTTTGTGGCTTTGCCATTAGTCACAGGCAAATATTCCATTCAGGCTGAATATTCCTTGCTCATGTGAAGGCTGAAGGAAGGATAAAGGACTCAGCAACTAACTCCTGCAAGTTTTGGAGTTTTTTAATGCCACTTTTGAGGTGGTTTGAAGTCGTAAAACTACACAACCAGGAGTTTTCTTCTCCTGATTTTATTTCAGAGCCAGCTCCTCAGCTTTTGTCATTCCTGTTGACCTCTGGGTGTGACTCCAAGCCCTCCACAGGATGGAAAGACCACAGCAAAGTTGCCAAGGGCTCCCTTTGGGTTCCTGGCAGTGCCCAAACCAAGGGCAATCATCTCCTTGTTCATTATCTGAAGAATCACAGCGTAAAAATTGTCCATTTCTGGTTATTTACAAAGCAAGGCAGTGAGGGCAGTTTCCCCTGGTAACAAATGGAAGAAAACTCATATTTTATGTCTGGAAATCTGACCTGGACACACAGCACAAGGCCTTTTTCAGTCACCCCAGACCTCTCTCCCCACGCTCACACTGCTCAGGAGTTGTTTTCGTGCAGGAAGATTTTCACACTGGGCTGGGAGATGCAATTTTTTGCTCCCAGGGAAAACTCCACAAGTACAGGGAGTGTCCTGACCTTCAGATTTGTTGTTTGGAAAGATAATGACTGATTAAAGATGAAATCGATGGAATTCTGTGAACAAATTCCAGTAACATGAAATAATTTCCCTGGGCTGCTGCCTCCCTTTCCATGGATTCATCCACACTGAGAAATTTGGGTGCAACACTCAACCCTCGGGAATCCTTCCTGCAAATTGCAGCTGATTTTTGGTGTTTCTGTACCTCTGCTCGATTCCTTATTTTTACATTTGCTTTAGCCGGTCTAGTTTTTGCTGTTATTTTAGGATATTTTGTCTATTTTTAAAATTTCATTGCAAGGATGAGGAAACTTTGTCTGGGTTTCTGAAGGGATCACATCCCAGTGGTAGGATTTTCCATATTTCATTATTTACACGTGCTACAAGTTGTCTAAAGCGCTCCTTTAGATTTTCTAATCTTAGATATTCTGCTATTTAATTTGCCAGTTCTCTTCAATTTCAGAATCAATCACTGAAATAACTGCTGTCATCATCGCATGGCTCCCAATTAAGATCTATAATTGTTTTTCCAAACAAATGCAAAGATGTTGGCTTAGTTGCTGCAAATGAATTCTTCACAGTATCCCCGTAATCATTCTAATCACCATGGTACAATGATTATTAAACTTTGCATATAGATCAGGGGTTCAGCTCCTGGTGTGGGCTTTTTTCCTAATTAATATGTTTACATCACTGAAGGAAGCAAATTAACGAATTCATGGGGTAGACAATGATTTAATGACTTTGCGTGTTTCTGCAGTGGATTAATACACAGAAATCTGGATAATGATTTTAGGGAATTTTTAGCATAAGCCCATTAAGGCTGGGATCATGTTTATATTTTTGTGAATTTCTCCTTGCAACCATTGGGAAATATTTTTCCCCAATTATAGGAAATTCATCCTGGACCAATTGTTTCAGAACCTAAACTCAAAAAAATTCTCTATATTCTGATGCTGAATCCATCAGTCCCCCAGGAACCTGAGGACTGTGAGTAGATATATGCTCACACAATTTAATAAATTATCATTTCAACGTGCTGCTATAATAAAAATATCAATATTTTGAAGACTTCATTGTGTTCTATATTTCTTAGATTATTTGCATCCAAATGGAAATACCCTGCCAAGTCACCTGAGGCTTTCTTGTAATTGGGAAAAGGATTTGCAAAACCCTCTTTTCTGGGCAGCACTTCCAGCAAGGAAGAAAATAGGAAATTTAGAAACTCTTCACTGTGAACAAGACACCAGAGAGGGAAGGAATTTTCAATTCCACCCCACTTTGGAAGCAGAATCTGCACTAAGCCAAGAAACAGCATTCCAGGGAACAAGCCCAGGAGAGGAGAGCTGCAATTTCTGTTTCAAGGGTGTATTTTTGGGATTACTGGGAATCATTCTCCAATTTGATGTAATGATTATGAACATATTTGATGTCATTTGCAATCGTGGTAGACTTTGTGCTGCTGTCCCCTCCCTTTCATTTGTGTGTTGCTGTTATCCTCACAGTGCTTGGATTTGGGTTGGATTTGAATCTCTTGATCTTATTTCAGTGCATCTCTCTGTGCTGGGCTGAGATATTAAAATGTTGTTCTGATGAACGCTGCTTATGCTGCCCTTGGATTTATGTATTGGTTCCATTGGCTCCTCTCTGAGCAGATTATTGAGGGGAAAACACCCTGCATTGCCAACTTGCATGAAAAGGCAAGATTGTGGGATTGTTCTGGATATTGGATGGAAGTGCAGGGAAAGAGAACACCTGAAATCAAACAAAAAAAAAGTCAAAACACTGCTGGAAACACTGCAGTGTGTTCATGGATAGGCTGTGTGTAAAAAAAAATATGTAAAATTCATTGAGTTAGTTGGTGATAACCCCTCAGCTGACTATAACCAGAAAAGCTTAAATGCAAAAAATGATAAATCTCATTTTAAAAGTTGTGTTTATTTACCACCAACATCACACCAGGAAACACCTGGGATAATGTACCTGATATTAGAAACAATTCTGGCTTTAAAAAAAAGACACGAGGGATAAAATTATATTTATCAGAAAATTTACAGAGGTTTCTTAACCCATGCTGATTTTAGAGATGCTTCCATCCGTATTTCTCTTTCCAGCCTAATCTGTGTTCTCTGTTACTTCCAACAGGAAAACTGTGTCTCATTTTTATTACTCAGCCCTTCCACCTACAGTCCTACACAATTCCTGCACTGTGCTTCTCAGACACACAATATTTTGAGGAGGAGTTGCAAAAAATTATTACTATATTCAACGAGTCTGTAATAATAAAAGAGTGCAGCATAAAATAAAACTTTTTGGAATCACTAAGCATTTTTTTTTAATTTCAAGAAAAGGCATTTATCAGCAAATTTCTTGACGTAAAAAAAAAAAAAGCTAAATAGCAAATTAACTCATATCTGACTTTCTTCCTGTTGGGGTGGTTCTGTATTTCTGAATCAAAGAGAAACCTCCAGCAGTCCTTGCTGTTCTTTGCCATCACTCAGCACAGGAGATGATTAAAATTTCATCCTGGGCTTGGTTTATCTAAAATGGTTGGAACTTTAAATTTGTGGCCTCAATCCTTATCTGCCAAAGGCAGCATTAGCTGTGGGGAAATCAAAGGAAAGGGCTGCAGGCTCCCTGTTCCCTCCAAATCGTGGTGTCATTGCAGCACTGATAGTCTGATAACTTCCAAGTGACCCCAGTGCTCCAGGATCCACCCAGATGTTGAGCTGAGCTCACTGGAGTCACTGAGGCTGTGAAAAATGTCCTTCTGGGCATTGAAATATTTAAAAATAGAGAATTTCATTAATGGGTGGGTAGAAAATATTACAGGTGAAATGTAGATATCAAACATGTGATGGGGGAGAATTCACAGCTCTCCTGCCTGATGGGAATTGCTGTCTCTGCTCTTTGGGGTGTGAGGAATCCATGGGGGAATACAAGATCCAGGGATTTTCTAGGCAGCTGTTTGAATAGATATGAAAAAAAAATAGTGGAAGAATTCTTGAAATAGAGGAAGACTTGAAATTTGCCATGAGGTTGTGTTGGTGAAAAGGTTCTCAACCTGAATCTGTTGGTGTTCGTGTTGACAACAGGGAGGACAAGTAGGTTGGGAAATTGGTGAGGATTTTTACCCACAGGAAGAGAAGTTGCACTGTGGAAAGGAAATGATGGATTCCTTTCACAGCACAATATCTGGGGTCAAATCAAGCTGTGAATTCCAAAAGCCAAGCTGACAACCAGTGGTGGCAATTTCCAGAGGAGGCTGTGGTGGGAGCAGTTAAAAATTCCTCAATAAATGTTCCCTAAGAATTTGGTAGGACATGATTTTCTTTCATGACTTTCATGAATGATTTCTTTCTTTCTATATAATTTCCCTGCACCTCAACCATTACTTTCCCCATTATTTTCTGAAGGAAGCACTTTTTTTTTTTTTTCCCCAGATTCCCAGCTTTTCCTCTTATCCAACTCAGGTTTCCAAATTCTTGGTGCAACAAGTTATATTGGAAATTATAAGTCCATAGTTATTAAATAAACAAAAAATCCTCTGTGCCAAGGTTTCATTAAGTGAGACTGGTAAGGTATTGGAGCTGTTACTCTAAATAAACACCATAAATATGTACATGAAATGTTGGAATTAGAAAAGGGGAGGAATGTTGCTCCTCTAATTTCCAAGCATTTATTAAGGTATGGAAAATTTTATCAAACAGAGATGCTCAGTGCTTCTATTTTCCCATTTTCACAGCTGTTCTGTGGAGCCAGAATTAATTTTGTATTTTTCAACATACTTTAGGGATGATTTTCAACTATTTTCTTTCCCTGCGTTAATTTTCCTAACAGTAAAGCAGCAAAACTATTTTTCCTTCATTCCTCAATTTTACCCTAAACTTTGCATATTCTTTCTGTGAGCACTCAGCACTTTTTGGGGTGTTTCTGGGGCTTCACTACTGACTAAACCACAGCTCAAAGGGTTACAGAGACACAATATTTCCCCGAGGTTGACTTCACCTGTAGTATGGCAGTGGATATCCTTTAGCTGTGCAGTTCAGGAGGATCTCTGCATTTGCTGAGCCCATGGAATAAGTGACATCATATGGCTCTTGGATAAAAATAGGCCCATGAAGGGTTTCTTCCCCTGCGAAAGAAAAACAATAATTTAAGGTTAGGTGGCTTCAGCGTGTCCTTCCACATAAAATTGTCCTTTGGAGTCCTTTGCTTTCAGCTGGAAGTTAAGCTCTGCTATTATATTCAGCAGAGAATCCACCTCCAGACTTTGGACCATTAAGGAGGAAATATTTCAAGGCTGATTGATAATAAAATCGCCCAGCTCAGGTGCTGCTGATTTATTTTGCAGGTGACAGTGAAGCTCCTTTGCATATTTCCCAGGGAAGCTCTGTGGCCAAGGATTAAATGTGCCCAACCACCTCAGCCTTGGGCAGCAGGAATGGATGGAATTATGGAATTGTTTGGTGTTCCCTGCTCACTGCACAGCCTGAGGGAATCACTCACCTCCTTCTCTTCTAACCCTTCCCATCCTTTGAGATATTATTTTTATATATTTTATAGATACTGGCCTGGTTTGGGGGTTGTTTATAGGGTTTTTTGTGCTTGTTTTTTGGGGGTTGGGACCTGTTCCCCTCCATTTTCCAGTCCTTTTAATACAGGAGTAGCATTAAATAATCTACCTTTATTTCATATTCAAAATGAAATTATTGATAGCAAGGCAAACCAGAAGTATTTCTATATTTCATGGTGATTTTTCTTGTTCTGGGGAACAGAGGAGAAGTCAATTTGTTTAGCAAACCACGAGGGCAAGGCAGAGCAGCTCTCTGGGATGGTGTCTGGCTCTGGTTAAATAATCTTTGTTTCTTTTCCTGCCACTCTTCTGGGTTTAATCCCTTGACAAATTTGAAGACTTCTTTTTTCACTGTTTCTACAATTGACCCTTTGACTTGCCTTTTCTTTGGGAGGAATATTCTTCCCTTCTGGGTTCATTTCCTCAGTCCTTCTCATTACCTTCCCAGAACTGCCTGGGAAAGGTTTTTCTGAAGCCCCAAAATGACCCAGGGGTCATCATTCTGCATTTTAAATCCAAGCACCTGGCTGGGCCAGCAGGGAGCTACCTGATGTACATAAAAATCCTTGCTTCACCTCATAAAAATGTAAATATTTTGGTAAACCTGGAATTAATTTCCAATGTTTTTTTTCTAAATGGAATTTAGACCCATTTGTCATTTGCAGACTATTGAATATCTGAATTTTGGATCTCCTTCCCTTAATGCAGGAGACCCTTAATGTGTTGAATAAGGACACAATATTTCACAGCTCCTTTCCAGTGGACCTGTCACAGTCCCTGCCACAAAAACATTGCCCATGAATTTTAGTAAAGGCAGCTTCTCCCTGTTGTTTTGTTTTCTCTTTAATATCCTCTCCTTGCTGCCTGATCTGCAGCAGAGAATAACATCAAATTTGTGAGAAATGATGTGCACTCTCCGAGCCAATGGTGTCCTAGGAGTTCATCTCTTATTTATAGAAAAGGTCAGCCTGGTCATTTCTAATTTCCTGATGCATCCTTTTGTGTTTCCTATAGAGAATGGACATACATTTCTTCTCCATTCTCCAGGTTCAATACAATCACCATGATTTCTCCAGAGATACACATGACAAATGCATTTTTGTAGGGCTGTTTGCTTTTGTTAAGATTTAAATAATTCAGGTCTTTTGAAAATCTATGGGAATGTGAATATTTGATTAAATGTATTGTTTCCATATATAAAAATCATGTGTGAATCCTCAGCGTGGTGCTTGGAAGTGAATATAAACTCTTCTTGTGGAATGTTTGATGAGAAGTTAAAATGTGTTTCTTCATGATGCCAAATCAGTTTGATCTCCATAAAGACCATAATTAGGCCAGCCTGAATTCAAAGCTAAAGGAGAAAAATGAATCAACATTCCTTCATTCATTACATGATATTGTCTTCAGCCAATGCAGGGATTAACACAGTCCAATGGGAGGGGAGAATCCCTGTTTTTTCCATAATTTTGGAATCAGCAGGGAGTGTCTCAGTGCTTCCCTGTCACTGCTTCATGGGCAGTGGGTGCTTCTGTCCCACCCTGGTATTCCTGTCAAATGCAGGAAAAGAGGTTTTACTCAGCCACAACCAATATTTAAATATTTGTGCTCTGCCTCATCCAGACAGGGAGAAAGAAACACAAATCTAGAGTTCACCTTAATCAAATTAATTCTCAGGCAAATCCTGCTCCCTGTTCTTTCCTGTTTCTGACTCTGGTTGGCTTCATGTTCAGCTCCTTGGGAGGTGTGTGCCCAGCTGGAAATGCACAGGAAAACAGCCCAAGAGCAGCTCAGGCTGTAATGTGAGTATAGATAACTCAAAATTGTAAATTAGCTGAATTTTCTTTTATCCCATTCCTACACAAATCTTCCTTCCCTTTAGGACTTTTTGCAAAGTGGAGTTGGAAGTACCATAACTCCAAAGTGACTGGTGACATTAGATTAAATCTGTTTGGTGAGACTGAGAGTGACCCAGAAATATCATGATCTGTTTGCAGGGAAAGGTTCTAGGTTTGCCTGGGAGAATCAACTCCAAAGAACCAAACTCCAGAGGATTCACTGCTCCAGGAGAAGGAGTGGGGAGTTCTGCTGGTCTGGGAGCACAGAGAAGCTGTGGTTAGCCCTAAATCCCTGACAGTGCCCAAGGCCAGGTTGGACAGGGCTTGGAGCAACCTGGGACAGTGGAAGGTGTCCCTGTGGGGTGGAACTGGCAGAGTTTTAAGATCCCTTCCAACCCAAACCATTCCATGATTCTGGATGTACCACACCAGTGAATCCTTGTGGAAGATCATGAGGAGAAGCTTCAAAATGCAAAACTGCCATAATTCACATAAGCAAACCAGATAAGGAGGAATTTATCCAGGCTATTAAGTTCCAGGAAGGCTGTAAATTCCAGGGGTAGTGAGTTTCTAATGAATCTTTCTTAATGTGCCTTAGATAGAGCTTCATATCTGATCCAAAACATTAATATGACTTTATGGGCCAAGGCTGACACCTGATTAAGAAACCTCTTTTAAATCAGCCAGATACTAAAACACCTGTCAGTTCTAGCAAGAGGGATGGGACAGGTGAATTAGACCCTTCCCCTTTCTAATGACAGCAGGGAAACTGTGAAAAATCCAACTTACTTCAAAATCTCTTTAATTTTTCAGCTGGAGACATTGGCAATTTTTAATTGGAAGACAGGGAGTTTATGAGGCCCACAGATTTTTAAATGTCATGGAATGTTTCCCTGCAAAGAGCACTGGGGTTTTTGATTGAATTTTTTCAGGAGCAGAATGAAATTATTATTTCCCTCACCAAAGGCCTGGACCAGGGAGCTCAAGGACTTTAAAAGGAGCCTGACAGATGCAAAACGAGAGGTAGTGGATGAAACCCTGTTTGGTACCACTGAAAGTAACACACATCACTTCCAGGAGTCAGATTTAACACTGGAAGAGAAGATGGGAAAAGAGGAAGCAGGAAAAAGGGCCATGAAAGTGTTTTGTGAGAAGAAAAACAGCTTGTCAGGAGCACAGGCAGCAGAGGGAGGATTCCCTCTCTCCCTCCCAGTGACATCCAGCTCTCTGAGAGTGAAGCAGTGACACTCAGAAAGGGAGATGAGATGTTACAGGCTTGAGCAGGCAGAAGCAACCTAAAACCTGCAGGATTTTCCCAAAGGGCCTTCAACTTTCATGTGTTTTCTCCCTTCAGATGTTGATGCACAGAGCTGCAGAGACACAGGGCTCCTTTCAAGTCTCAGCTTCTGTTGGAAGAGTCAAGTGGGGAGTGCTGGTGGAATTCCAGGGTGTCTCTGTCAGCAGACACCAAACCAGGGAGATGTTTAGCTCCCTGTGATGTTGGGAGAAGGGAGGCACTGGGGAGGGACAAGGGGTGAAGTCCTGGCACTGCTGCAGTCAGAAAAACCCTCAGTAGAGATGTGAAATTTGGCACTCCAGCCCAGGGTTTGTAAAGGAAATGCTTTATAAAGTGACAGCCAAGAGTGCAAGGACTTCCTTTCATGGAATCACTGCAGTGGGAAAAGACTTCCAAAACAGCAAATCCCTCCCCTCAGCACCACCACCATGTTCAGCACTCAACCATGTCCTCAAGTGCCACAGCCACATGGTTTTGGAATTCTTCCAGTGACGGTGACACCACCATCTCCCTGGAAACTCTGCTCCAATCCCCTAAAACCTTTTCCATGAAGAAATTTCTCCTGATATCCAACCTAAACTTCCCCTTGGCTCCACTTGAGGCCATTCCATGTGAGAGGCAGAGGGCTCATGGTGCCTCTTCCTTGATATCTGGAAAATAATGAGGACAAGCAGATGCCAGGAGGCTCAGCTGGAATCTGCCATTTCCCAGGAATTGTCACTCCAAGTGTCCCTTCCTTTGTCCCCTTTTCCCATGCAGGGTGGATGGAGGTTGCCTGTGGCTGACTCAGAAAACCCCACCCTCAATCTGAGTTTGGAGATGTATCTTTCATTTAATTAGGGCTCCTCCAGCCCTAAATGGCACAGAAATTTGATTTTTTTTCAATAAATTGATCCTGCATCCCGTCAATTCCATTCCTTGAGAAATGAGTCAAATATTGAAATTTTTTCCCTGTTATTTAAACAGGAATCTCTGTGGTGGGGCAGGCAGGGTGAGCTGAGGCTGATGTGGCAAACAACATGCTCAGGTTATGAGCTGAGTGCACATTTTCCCTGGGTGTGAAAACAAACAATAAAACCATCAAACATGGATTTCATTGCTAATATAACCATTATTGTCAGAATCTAGCACAGGAAATTAGGGTGTAATATATCACAGGTAATAATTAAGGAAGTATTATGCAAAAACTGTCATATACATGAGAATTATGAGCCTTTTTCAATTAAATGTATATAGTGACAAAAGATTTTGTCAAAACGTGATGTTTCCAACATTTTTTAAAAGTCCTCCTGTTATAACCAGAATTGCTTCAGCACTTCCTGGGAATATATTTGGGTATCAGTGAATTGATTACCCATCCAACACATACACACATCCTACTCCCAAAATAATTGAGGGTAAATCCCTAAATGCCAAAATGTGACATTTTCTCCTGCTGTCACCCCGAGTGCAGCAATCAGACTCCAGATTTACAGCATTCCATGTTCCACACAAAGCCCCAAATATTCCCTAGATATTCCAGAGCAGGAGTTCAAGCTGCAGAGGAGGCAAATTGCTCCTAATGGATGTGCTGTGGAGAGCATCCAGTGGAGCTGCACTGATTTAGGTTTTCAGCTGGAGATGAGCACAGATTTATGAACAATTCATTGTGGGCCTGTGGGGAAAGGTGCTCCAGGAGGGCTATAAATACACCAAGGTGTCACCTGGATTCATAATGGAATATTTTACTGAAAAATAAACAAACATGGGAAGAGCAAAGCTGAAATTCCTACCCGGGCCTGACTTTTTTTGGCTTTCTGAGAAGATTTTCTGAAAACTTTTTGCTATTGTGTGTGGCTAGCACAGACCTTTCCCGTGAGAACTCTTTTCTCTCTTCTTCCTGTGTTTTATAAACTAAGATAAAGTTTGGATGTTTGTTGGAACAGTTTCTCAAGATTTGGACAGTTCAGGCCTGGCCAATCAGGCCTAGGGGGAGGTTTCTGACTGGCCAATCTGGGTGACCTTTGAAAAGTCTATATAAGATGGAATTAAATAATAAAACCTTCTGGATGCCACACTTTGAACCTGGGTCTTCTTACTCTGCTAGAGGCTCAACAGCAACAATTGTGTGAGGAGACAAGTGGAAGAAGAGGTGAAAATCACCTTTTCATTAGCGTGGGTGATTTGTTTTATGTCACCAACTTGGGCATGTCCTTCAGATGGAGAACTCTGTGGAACAGACATCTAATTATGGAGACAAATATCCCTGATGGAGTCGGAGGGATGTGAATTCTGATGGATCCTAATCCTGACGTGGCTCCTTCTCAATGAAATTTCATTCTTTTTTTTTTTTTGTGTTACCAGGCAAGATGAATAAATAATAACGAACCTTTTCCAATCTAGTGCACAAGCATTTTGTTGCCTGTAATTTCAGTTCTGAGGGAGCCCCAGATCCAATGACAGATTCTGTTTGCTGCATTGTACTCCTGTAATATTCATTTGGCACCATTGCCAAGCTGACTGAAGGCTTAATTCAATAATTTATGCTACAGGAAAAGATAACAGCTCTATCATTTAATATCCTGCCACTTCAATAAAGCCAGAGATTGGTTTCTTTGTAACTTTTTTCTGTGTAAATTAGAACTGTGCTTTGCTCTCTTAGAGGATGGGGAGTAATTAAGCTCAGATGATTTTTGTCGTTGGAATTTTTTGTGATGATTCTCAAATTTCATTGATAGATGATCTGTCAATGCCTCATCAATCTTGTCTTGATAGAAGGAAGAGAGTGAAACACTGGCTTGAATAAACACATAACAACATGAGAAACTGCAGTTCTGCTTATACAGAAAACAAGGGGAAAAATAAAGAAATCTGGGGAAATTTCTTGCAGCCTTTAAACCACATTTCAGACCCATTTTAGTCTTTGCTGCCCTTCGCTCCACCCAGTGACTCTGGAGACAGAGGGAGAAAAGGGAGAATTGTTCCAGTGCAAAGATCCAGCCACACTGGAATGGAAAGAAATCGTGGAAAGAAATCATGGAAAAGGCTGGTGTGCAAATAGTTTGAATAGAACAGTTTGAATTTACTAAAGCAAACAATGATTCCTCTTTTGTTTCCAGAGGTCACACTTGGTAATTCCCTCTTCTGTTCAACAGGAAAAGGTTTGTAATGTGGAGTTGTATTTTGGTTCTGCAGCACTGTGAGTCCCAGAACTTGAAAAAAATCCAGCTAAAATCTCCATTCTGCAGCACTAAAATGCAGGTGGGTGTTTCAGCTCCTTGTACGAGTTATTTAAATTTTGTTTATTTATTTTGAATGACTGGAACAAAATGGCTCCTTCCCAGATGCTTGTTTTTCTCGCCAGGGCTTAAAGAAGCAGCATGAATTCAATCAGTCAGGAATTAGCTGTAAGAACTTCCCATCAGCTATGATTTTATATGTAGATAGCAAGGTTTATATCCTGGGATAACACTTAGAAATAATTGAGATCATGAAGATAATAGAAAAAACACGTGGAGACCATTTATTTTTGTAGCCCAAATTACTGCCAAGGCAAAAATTCCTCAGGACACAGAAAGATCTGATCTAGAAATTTCAGGCTGCCACCTACTTCTTGCTTTCAGATGATTGATAACTCAGGAAGAAAATCTGGGGATATAAATCATCTCAAGCAATGATCCAGGCAAGATTAAAAAACTCTTTATTTTCTTACATATAATTGAAGAGGAATGCAAGGGATATTTAAAACGTTTTAAACCTAAGGCAGGTCCTGATTTAAATTAGATTATTCAGGCAGATTATTATCAAAATATTTATCGTATTGACTTACTGATTTGCATGCATTTGTCATCACATTTGACATCCATTTGAAAGAGCAAAACTAAATCTGGAACTTGAACCTTTAGGAAAAAAAAATGGTCTTTCTTAACCAAAAATCAGCTTGGAAAATTGACAATTGGCCAGTGAAGATCTACCTGAGGTAGATCAGACCTGGTGTGGCTTTGCTGTGGCTGTTTGGGTGAGATGAACTTTCCTTATCCTTAGAATATTGGTGTTTAAATTCTTATTTTGGCATCCTGGCAAAAAAAAACCAACAAAAAACCAAAAAAAACCCAACCAACTATCATGAGCAGCAGAAGGGAAATAGAGATTTAAATAGCAAAATGTGGTTGGGATTTCATGGGACAAATTTGTCATTTGACTCTTCCTGCATTCCAGAATCCTGCTGAAAACAGGGAAGTGCAATCACTCCCCAGGAAAGGGCAGCAGCTTCCTCTGCTCTGGCAAATATCAGGCAAGGAAAACATAATTAGCATTGTATATTCTGTTATTGTGTCTAGCACTGAAAGCTCCCAGGCACTTTCCAAATAAATAGAATAAACAGAGATGAATGAGACGAAACTCCGCTAAATATCATCAATGAGGATCTGCTTTATTACTGGCAATTAAGAAGGGAAAGTCAAAACACAAGCTCTCATTATCACTCATTGATTAAAACCCAGTTAGAACATTGCAATCCCAACCAGCCCACTGCTCGGCTCGTTCCGCAGCTCAGCACAGCAAACAGCACAATATTTCAGAAATAATTAGGAACACAGAGTTAGTGATCAGCCTTAATGTTCCCCGATAAAATTGCCAAAGCAAATGATTATGGATCAGCCAAAAGACACTCTCTGAAGCCATCATCTTTTGTGGCTGCTTAATACCTTCATGATGATCTTTTTTTTTTTCCTCCTGAGCAAACACATATGAAGTTAAAATTCAGTAATGGCAGCCTGGAATTTAGCAGAAGACACAAACATAACTTTGCAAATGCTCATTTTTTTGGGAAATAACTGCCAGTCACCGAGTTGCTCAGGCAATTTTTTTTCTCTGCTCTCCATTTGAAAGGAGCTAATATCAACATTTCTGAATGTAGAGCAAGCTGGGAATGTCTCACTGTCAAAATTACTGTGCTTTTCCATTCAAGGAAAAATGACCTTTATCTGATGTAGTCTCAAAAAAAACCAACAAAAAAACAAGTGACAGTGTAAACAACAAAACAAAACCCAGCTGAAAGGAGGGGAAAAAAAATTCAGCCTGAAATTCTGCCTTGGAGCAAAGATGGAAAGGGAAGGGATCAGCAGGAAGGGCTGGGAGCCAAGGACATGTGAGGAGGAAATGCTGCAGGATGAAAAAACAGGGAAAACTGGAAATTGTTAACTGATTAATTAATAGAAAATACTCCTCTTTTCCTCTTTTCATCCACATTTAAAAGCTGTAATTTCCAATCCAGCCTTTACCTATTCTGTCATCACAATTATTTCACAAACCCATTTTTTGCCATCTGAGATTCATACTGATCCCTCTATGCCTCTGTATTTAGGGCACACTTGGGTTTCTACCCTTGCCCATTATTTCACTTCAGCTCCCTGGTTTTTAAGAAGCTCCAAAAAAATTAATTTATGTCTTTTCCCCACCTGGAAACATTCACAAAGGAGATGAGTGCAGGAGAAAATGTGAGTCCAGCTTTAGGACTTCTCAGTCCATTGAGCTCCCTGCGATTCTGTAGGATTTCACTACTTGGGCTGGAAACAGAAATAAAAATCAGACAATCTGCACTTGGAATGGCCTGATGGGAGCTTTAGCACGGGGCCAATAATGAAATGCAGGGAAAACATTTCACATCTATTACTTTGGGGTAATTTCTCTCTAATCCAAAAACGGCCAAACCGCTGTAATTCTGCGGAAATCTCGCATCCTTGGCTGGCATATCCTCCCCAGCTCTAGTAGGAACTGATAACAGGCTGCTGAATTACTGCTTAATAAACCACTAAATGAGTGCCATCCAAGATAACGGGGCATTAAATGACGGCTATTCAGGGAAAAAGTAGAAGTGCCGAGAGAAACGCGAGAGGACTCTCTGCATAGAGGGAAATTGGATTAGTCGTCTCGTCTCTGCCAGTGGTGAAATTCAAACTGCAGAGGACTGGGGGGGAAAAAAATATATAGGGAAGTGTTTTGATGCCAAAGGAAGGAGGACACTCCATGGAGGAGCTGCTTCTTGTCACTTGAGCTGGGACAGAGTGTTTAAATTGTGGGGGTGAGCAGTAAAATGGAATAAATCTAAAGACAAAATAAAAGGAAATGTAAATATAAAATTCAAAAAGTGAAAAATAATGTAAGGACGAGGTTATAAATCAAAATCAATCAAGAGATGGAGAAGGGGTGGAGAATTTCAGGATGTAGAGACAGAAGGCCAAGTGTTGAATTCAGGCTTGATCACAGAATCATTGAACCACGGAATGGTTTGAGTTGAAATGGACCCTAAAATCCCTCCAGTGGGATTTTTGGGCTCTCCAGTGGAATTTTTGTCCCTGCCATGGCCAGGGACACCTTCCACTGTCCCAGGCTGCTCCAAGCCCTGTCCAGCCTGGCCTTGGACACTGCCAGGGATGGCACAGCCAGGAATTCCCTGATTCCTGTGGGATTTCAGAGCTGTCCTGCCTTGAGGATTTCACCCTGCTCAGAGCACCAAAAGGCACCTCAGAGGTGTGTGAGGAGCTGCCTCCCTCCTGCCCATCCATCCCAGCCTGGCACCATCTGTCTCCAGCAGAACTTGTCCCACAAGGCTGAGAACACATTTGCTTGACTTGTGGTCGTTGGGAAATTGTATCCTCCTGACTGATGGTCATCGTGGCCACGCTGCAGCCTCACCCCAGAGTTATGACAAACCTGCTCAAGGCCATATTTCTGGGCAATGCCATAATCAGTGATGGATGCTGCTCTCATTTCTGGAGGTTTGCGCTGCAGAGGTTTAAAGCAAAGAGCTGTTCCACGTTCCCTCTGCTCAATAATTGCATCTGACTGAATTTGCAGCACATCCTATTTCACCGCATTCATTTTCTGCGTGTTTGTGTTTTCACATCTCTACTATCTTGAAAACAATGCAGATATTTGAGTACAATGTCAGTGCAATATAATATTGTTTCTCTTCTTATTTTGACTTGCAGTGGATATCCACCTTTGGGCTGAAAACAATGCTCTTGTCCCAACCTTTCCCTATAAATTGTTTGTGTATATCCACAAGCATTTTACACATATCAGACTGGGATGTAAAGCTTGATGCAGATTTGGTTTCTTTAAAATTTGCATGAATGTCTGTGGAGTTTTCCAATCATGTGGTTCAGATTTTTATCCAAAACTGTAAACCCAAGTTATTTCAGGACACAAAATGTGAATCAGGCTGGATCCTGTTTGTAGGATTGCACTCTTTTCTATACAAATTCCAGGTGCTCACCTTTCAGGTCACTCCTGACCTGTAAATCACAGTAATATTTTTTAAAACTTAAGAACTTGGTCATTCCTCTGTGAAGCTGAGATTTCATAATATGTAGATTTCTGCTCTCTAAATCTCACTGTGCACTCTTAGTCTCGTGTGATTATTCTTAGATTCTCTGAAGAAAAGACATTGTTGTTCCCTGCCAGTGAGTGTTGAAAGTCAGTGCCATCAGTGGCAATAAAAACCATTTTAATTTGCAGTCAGACTGGTGTGATATTAATGAGGTTTACCTTTCTTTAAGGCAAATTTGTGGAGTACATGTGCAGCACCATTTTAATTGCAGCACCACACACAATTTCGTGTATCGTCAACTTATCTCCTGGAGAGGCTGGGGGTTAATTGAGTGAATAAAATAAATGTAGACTAATTAGGAGATGACAAGTTATAGCTGATAAGGTCACTTGTCAGGCAAATATGAATTCAATATCTATTGCATAAATGGTTACATTTTCTCTGGCCTAGAGCAAACTATTTGTTTTTTGCAAACTCTCAAATGTACAAGGAAGACACAGAGAAAAATCTTTTATTTCTACCATATTCAGCGTAAATCAGAATAAATCTAAGTAGAAACAGCAGTTTGAGGTATCACGTTATATTCTGATTTAAGTTGTTTTAGACCATCAGTGATTTGAGTAGCTTTAGACTAATATGACTGAAATATGAATCTGATTAATGCTCAATAAGTTACTAGAGATTAACCTCTGCAGTTTTGTTGTCATTGTATTGATACCTATTTTTTTATAAGCTGTAGGAAAAGTGATAAATCATCAAAACCCATTTGGCATAAGTGTATGAAGTGAGACAACATTAGAATGAAGAAATTGCATTCCATAAATCACTTTGGGGCTGGGGGGAAAGGCCTTCTGAGCAAGTGAGCCCCAGTTTGGATAGATTTTACTCTCAAGTATTCGAAATTTTCCAGGGTGAGTTCAGGGCACTGAGGTGGATCCTAACCCAAGGTCTGGGGGGAAAGGCAGCCTGGATACCTGCTGGGCAGGGAAACAAAGCCCAATCTGGCCAAGAGCACCCAGAAATCCCACCAAGGAGAAGCCAATTCCAGGGCACAATGTGCTGTGATTTCACAACAGGCTTCTGTTTTCCCACACAATTCTCCCAAATGATAACCAGCTTTGCATCTGCTTTGAAGGAAATCCTGTGGCAAACAATCCACCCAGACTGGAGATCAGCGTGTATAAATAATTTACCCCAGAAATAACCTTTCATTGGCTTTGGAGGGATGCTGGAGTGATGCCTGAATCCCTGCCTGCCTCAGAGCCAGGGAGGCTCTTGGAGCTGGGGGTGACACTGGCACAGATTCCCAGAGAAGCTGTGCTGCCCCTGGATCCCTGGCAGTGTCCAAGGCCAGGCTGGACAGGGCTTGGAGCAGCCTGGGACAGTGGAAGGTGTCCCTGCCCTGGGAATGGCACTGGATGAGCTCTAAGTCCCTCCAACACACACCATTCCATGACTCTGTGATTTCATGAGAACAGAAAGGTGAAGTCACTGCAGGTGTGTTTGCAGAACAGCTCCAGCACAACTTCAGCACAAATATCTATACCTTTCTTTACTCCTTTTTTTACACTCTGCTAAAATGGCTGCAGAAAAGAATCAAACAGAAAAAAACCTCTTTTTCTGCCCTCCCTCAAATATTCAGGATATGCCAGAGGTTCTGTCACTAACAGAGAGACTCATGACTCAAGCATGACCTTTGTGTGTCCTCTGTTCGTTTGGCAGCCAAGGTGAATAAAGTTCCCAGGCAAATAATGAAGTGGTGTTGCTTCTTCAGAGGAAATATCACCTTGGCAAACAGTGTGACAGATCTGATCTCACAGAGGGTTTGTGCAGAGAAGACAATTTAAAGCTACAGCAATTTCCTTGCTGATGCCTTGAGTTGGATTTTTTTCAGTCATCTTTCAATTTTGCCTCAGAACTCTCCTCCTTCTCTTGCTTTTGGAACCATTGAGGACAATTATTCTATTTCTAAGGAGCTGCAGGGCTGCAGTGAAAGGTGCATTTGTCATTACAAATATCTGTGTCCATGAGAACTTTTCATTCCCACCAAGAGCAGCTCCCACCATGGCAAAGCTCAAAGGAGTTTGATTAAAAGTCCTGACTTCTCAGCAGAAATTAATGAGTTACAGGTAATTAGAGCAGGCTGAAAAGCAGGACGATGATGTTTGGAGCTAAACAATGTCACACACAGTGCCTTAATTAGCAGCAAAAGTGATTTAGCAAAGTAATATTCTAATACCAATCCAATTGCTACAAATTATTAATAACAATAAGCATGGAATAACCAAGATGCACTAACAATGAGATGCAATATCTGTCAGAGGAAAACATAGAGCCCCTTTAATAATGATATTTTAATTAGAATAGAACCATAAAGCAGATATTAATATTGAACACAGGACAAAACACTGGTTATGTTTTGCAGAAGGGATAAAATGCGCTATTACTAAAACTCTAAAAGAGCCTAAAAACCAAATCTATCAAAATAAAGTTGATAAATTTTCCTCTTGCTGTGAAGCTGGTAGGAATTTAGGCAGTGTCTGACCCTCAGGACAAGGATTGTCACCTCTGGGTGGGCTTTGCACCCAAAGGGAAGCAGAGAGACCCAGGGATATGGGGGCTGCAGGTCCCTCTGTGCCTCAACTGCCTCTAAACTACAATTTTCCCTCTTCTTCCCCTTTTACCTCCTGCAAAAGAAACCTTGGAGAGCTTTATCTCTCTTTGGGTGCTAATTATGATGACTGTGCCAGTGACCAGAGCAATTGCTGACATAAATCCTGACATGGTACCTGTGGGATTGTTTCTCCAGTTCCTGAAACTGTGTAATTCCATGACAATTAAACTTTGCTTTTAATTTTTAATTATTTTTAAGAGTTTCACCATAAACATGAATGGAGTAATAGAGAAAAGGGGTGTTCTGGAAGGTGAAAAAAAGGATCCATGTGCATCATTTTTGGTTGGTCCAGGACTATAATTCAGTCTCCTGGGAAATGTGTGGTTGGCTTGTGATTTTGATTGTGTTTGGAGCTACAAGTGGGAAAACTTTGGGTGTAAATATCACAAGACCAAGCAGAGGAGTGTTTCACACATAGCCCAGCTGAGCCAGCTTCATCAGGGAATGGCTCAGAGCTATCCCAGATATTTCCATCCACCCAGCAGCCCTTAGCCATGGACTAATCCGTCCCAACTCCCTCATCCACACTCCACAAGCAATTCTTGTGGCAATCACCAGATTTCCTCTTGCAGATAGGGATGAAAAACCACCTCACATCCCCAAGAGGTTTGTTTTTGTAACACAGCCACCATAACCTCAGCCTAAATCATCCCGAGGGTTTGGAAACGATTCTGGGAGCTCCAACTCTGTGCCAACCACATTTGCTGTCCCAGGCAAGCACTGACCATAAATAATATATTTAAAAAAAAAGCTTTTTGTAGATGAATCCCTTTTGCTGCCAACAGATGGGAGGGGAAAACACCAATTTTTGAAACCCCCAGTCGGAGTGGGATTGTGGCAGAAAAAGCTTTTCCCCAGGAATGTCAAGCAGGTGTGAGTGCAGCGAATTCCAAGAAGTTCTCAACGTTAATTCCTGCCCAACAAGAAACACACACATAAACAGCGATCAATAGGCGCTAAATGAAAAAGAAGTAGCGAATCAATAACTGCAGACGTTTTATTTTGCAGCTTCTGCAAACAATGGGAGGGATGATCAGCCCGTGATTACGGGGAAGGCGCAGATATTGTTGCAGCACTTAAAAGTTTGTGGGTGAAGTCTTCACCCCTGTCAGGGTGTGCAGAGATGCTGGACGGGAATATTAAACAGCAGGGAAGTTTGGTTGGGGTTTTCATGTCAAAATAAAGCAGATTTAATTTTTTTTAATGCTTTTCTAAGTCGGTTTTAAAAAAAAAAATTAATTTTTTTTCTTATTTTCTGCTAGTGGAAAATTCCAGGCGACAGGTGGGTTTCTCTCCATTTTGTGTAGGACGTGGAACAAGATGATCCTTAAGGTCTCTTCTGACCCAAACCTCTCAGTGATTCCATGATTTTATGTCCATCATTCTCTCCGTAATAAAATCTAAGGTTTCATGTGTCAGTTCTTTAATTGAGACATCGGTTGTGAGGAGAAAAAGAGAGTGGATTTGGCTGTTAAACTCCAAGGAAATTCATGTTGGTAACTCTAAAACTGGGGATCTCAAAATCCAGCTTCTCTGGGCAACCTGTGCCAGGGTCTCATCACCTTCACAGGGCAAAATTCAGCCCTAAAATTTGATCTAAACCTACTCTCAGTTTAAAGCAATTACTTAAACCCAGCAATTTTCCTTGAAAATTTTGTGCCTCAATAACCTGTTTTAATGATGTATTTTTGTGCCTTCTTAAGTTTATTTTTTTAATATACTTAAATTTGCTATTGTTGACAATAGAAAATGCTCAAAATATTTGAAGTGCTTAATCACCTGCTAATTTCAACTTCCTGGCAGTGATAATAAAGTAAAATTGAATCATCTTTGAAGCCGTTGCAAACAAAAAAAGTGAGAAAAAAAATTTAATGACTTCTAAAGTACCAGGATGTTCTTTTACAAATTTAATGAGCCTTTTGTACAGGGAGATGAAATAGCTTGATATGAATCAGAAAGAAATCGTGTAAAATTTAAATAAAAAGGGAAAAAATAATGTAAAGCAACTAATTGAAAAGATTAGGAAGCAATAATTATTTAAACCAGAGTAAAAATAGGCAAAGCCTTTCAGACTATAGAAGAGACTTATATATAGAAAACATAAAACTCTTGTCATGACTTCCACGAATTCCAGGACCCTCCAGGTGGAAAGCTTCAAACCCCCTCATATTCCCTAGATATAACTGCATTTTCAGGGCATTAGGGTCCCTCTTTTGCTGGCTTTGTTGCCCCAGAGGGTGGTGGCTGTTCTCTGATGTTGGGGATTGAGCTGAACCACCTGGCACCCCAGAAAGAGAATTTCTCCTTTGACTGTCACTCCTCCCTCTCCTGGGAAGGTCACTGCAGCATCAGCCACGTCCTCCCACAGTCTTGCAAGTCATTTACAGAAATCCAGCTTTTCCTTTCCCCACATCATGAAAACTTCCATCTTATCTAAGGGACACCTAATTATTATAATCGCCTGACTCATCAGCAGATCTCCAAATGCCTCTGGTTGTTCAGAGAAACCTTAACATTCCCAGGCTGGGCTAGTTCATCTCCACATTTCGCTGTTAGAAATAGCAAAGATGTCACTTGTCTGGAAATATATGGTCTGCTGTTCCATCCCTAAAGGTGCTGTTATGCTAACAATAAATCTGCGAGAGACTGCAGGCAGAGTGTGGGATGTGATGTGTTCAATATTCATCCCGCTGTGACCCAAAGGAGGAGCAGGACGCCTGGCATCAGGAAATGTCTCTCTCTAATTTAGCAGTTGCAAAATGATGGGCCAAAACCCCAGCCCGGGAGGTTGTGGTTGGGTCTTGGATTGATTTGGAGGCAAAAAGCCAAAGGGCTGTGTAAAAATAGAGTTAATGCCTCGTTTCCAAAATGCAGATCGGGCTGGCTTGGAATATTTCTATTGTTCACAGATAATTTTAATAACCTGAGAGCATTTACTGCCATTCTCCTTTTTCTTTATCTTTAATCCTGGCAAACCTCTTTGTTGCCATGGTGGGGTAAAGACCCTCAGCAGAACAAAGGAGAGCTCCAAAGGCCACCTCTCAGCATGGATTCATTTGAAGGGCAGAAGCCACCAGGAATCAGGTCAAAGAGGTGCCATTTCCCTTTAGGAACAGGAGGGACACAGAAAATTGGGATAAGCTGTCCAGGAGGAAGACAGACACTGGAAATAATCAGAGTAACTCCTTATTGGCAGAGAAGAGAATGGAGGGAGCAGAGAGACAGAGAGATGAGGAGATTGTTTCTCCAACCTGATGGAGAACCTGGCATGGCAACCACACCCAAAAACCAGCCTGAGGTGCAGCTGATGGATGCGTAAGACAGAAATATGATATTCAATTTTAAAATAAAATATTCTGTCATTAAGATATCATTGGCAACCTGCCTTGCACAACAACTCCAGAGGAATTGCTCAATCCAGGAGCAGCCAGAGGAGGAAAACTTGAGAGAGTTTTGGAATGAAGAGACAGTAATTTCATTTTCTTCAGCACCTTGGACAGTTCTGTTCATTCTATCTCCACAAAATCCTGTCTAGGTTTTAATCCAGAAAGTGAAGGCTTTTTCTTAACATGTTCATATCAAATAATGTTTAAATTTCAACGATGTCAGGAGATGCTTGTTGTACATCCCTATAGCGAGTACACAGAATTTAAAGTAATGATCTCTGAGTTTATCTTCATCACCCTTTTTGCCTCTGGTGCTCTGCTTAGATCAGATTATCTCATTTAAATAGCAATGGGTTATGAAAAAAAAAAATCTAATCTGTTCCCTGGCTGTGTCACTGTGCATGCATTACTTTATTTTATTTTGTCCCCTAAGGCACTGCAAGAAAACCCTAAAGACCCTCGTTGAGACACATAAAAAAGCTCTGCTGGAAAATAGGAGTTGGAGGGAACATTATTCTTTCCACAATTTTTGCCTATAAAGAGAATATAGAGGGCAGTTTGATTTTGGAGTAATTGAATTGCCATTTTGGGGGGTAATAATATCCAGCTCTTCTGCACAGCACATTTAATCCTGAGATTTAAAATTAATTTATAGGTCAAAATCATTTTCATTCTCCATGTCAGGCAGAACTGAGGTAGAAACAAGGAGGAAATGAGTGACCAATGCCATCCAACACCCTGAATTACCTTTCCAGCCCCAACCTACAAAACTGCTCTGCTCAGCATCAGGATTGGTTCCTCATTTTTTCCACTCAGCTCCATTCTTCCTAAATTAATGTGAACCTTCCGTGTGATAAATCAGAGAAGTTTTGCCATAACTGCAGTTTGACTGTTACCATCAGGCATATTTCAGAATGTCATGTAGTGAAAATCAGCAGAGCTGTGCTGAAATCAATGGAGTTAATTTATACCCAGGTATAAATTAACTTATCCCAGTGAAATCAGTGGGAGCTTTTGCTGTTCCTTTAATTGAGAGCAGGAGCAGGACAAAAGAGCCCTTGTGAGCTGCTCTTGGTGCCTGGGAATTCGGAACATTTACATTTTTAGCTATTTTTAAGTCTTTAAAAGCTGAACATGTTCATCTGAAAGCGAGCTCCCAGTACCTTTTAACTCAGCTGGCCCAGGCCACTGGGCTCGTTAGAGATGATCCTCTGGCAAGAATGATGAAGATGACTAAAAGTGGGAAAAATGAAAGCTTTGGGGGGGAAAAAAAGTGAAGGAAAATGTTCTATTTGGAGATAAAAAATATGAGTGTAAGGATATCTTGTCCCTCCTGCAGCTGTTCTGCTCCTTCAGTGATTCTCATCCCAGGATCATCATCTATTTCCCAACAAAACAAGGAATTTCAGGGGAATCCTGTGCTCCAGAAGATTGGCAAAAGTCCTTTACTCAGAGCAGGAAGGAAGGGAATGATCTGTGAGATCCCCATGAGGGCTGAGTGGGGCAGTGGGAAATTAAAGGGAACTTTTGAGTCCTAAACATGTAATTGTTGTGATTAGTTCAGCAAAGCTGGGCTTAATGAGCAACTGCTGCCTTGAAATATTTTCTATATTTCTATATTTTATATGTTACGAGATTTTGAGTCCTTAACATGTTGGTTGTTTGCTACTGAAATAGAACTTTTATATTGATTTAACAGAAAGTCTGATCCTGAGATTTACATTTTTTTTATCCCGAGATTTACATTTTACATTTAGATAAAACAGCATCGAGTTTCATTTAAATTGTATTTTAAAATGCTACTGAAGTCTGCCCTCTGCTCTGTTTCTTCACTTCAAACAGCTGCTGACTCATGCACTACATAATTAATTTAAGTATCATTTGAGGTTACTTTAATACAATTTCCTTGTAAGTACATGAGTAATATCCTGGCTATTTAGAGTTCAATACATTAATTGGAGACAAAAGCCAGTTGTCATGGTTTCTATCACAGCCAAGTGTGAAGGGTCAGTCCATCCCCAAATTCATTATAACCTCAAAGAGTTCAGTTCCCATTCAGAGCCTGTTTGGAGATGAGGCTGTAATGAGTCACATGAGTTAATCCCATTTTTATGGGTTTATGAAGCAGGATTGTCAAGTTATATGCTTTTAATTAGAAGAAAGGTTCAGAGCAGGAATGAACTCAGAATACCAAACCCTCACTGTGAGCAATGCCCAGCCAGGCAGAAAAGAACATTTTACCTCACAATATGCTACAAACTGTTGATATTTTAATTAAGCACAAGGGATATTCAAGAAGGAGGGAGAGGGAAGGCAGTCCTGCTTCCTCCAACCACATTTTGTCCTCTGATTCCAGCCTGAGGAGTGCCAGGATGTCCAGGGGGAAGGATGAAGATCCATCATCACTCCAACAGGAGGCAAAGAAGGAAAGTTTGCATTTTTTTGGTGCTTTAAGCAAGATTTTCTTCCATTTTTATGCATTTCTATTCTGATGGTCCTCACAATTCTCACCTATTTTTTGGACTTCACAAATAAATGCTTTCATTTGCCTTTCGGTGAACTGTGATTTAAAGACACTTCACTTGCATGGAAGCACTTGAAGGGTGTGATGTGAAGTGTGGAATCCAAACCATTCCCTCAGTGCTCCCAGACTGGTCTGGTTTCCAATGCACTTTCATTTGCTGATGCTGTGGCCAAGAAATGTCTCCATGATGTTGTCACCCAAGTAACCATTGTTTTCCTGTCTCACTGTTACAGCTTAGGCTATTTTTTTAAAGCTATTACCAGGATTCCAGCTCGCTTATGATCTTGGAAAATGTTTTCCTGGTTCAAAGGCAGCACCTGGAGTTGTTTAAAATTAAAGCGTGTCCTCATGAAAAGCTCCTCAGTCACTTGTTCATACCAAAAAAGGACTGTTAATTTTGGTAATTGCTTCTCCTTTCCCCGAGAATTATGACACTGATAGAGATTTATCAATCACAAACACTAATAGTGGAACATTTTACCTGTGCTGCAGCTCATGAATGGCAGCAGACTTATTAGTTTCCATAGCAACACCATCTCCACTTTCCAAGGTCAAAAATTCCTCCCATCCAATCAGTGGAAGAAAGTAAAGTGTGTCTTCCTGTGACTACCTGGATGTTCTGCAAAAACAGGAAGAGATATTGGGCAATTAAAGCACAGTCTCTAAAATAAATACCCCAATTTCCCCCAGGTAGAATCACATTCTACTGCACTGTTCGGAGACTCACACACTAAAAAGGCAATAAATAGTCTGGATAGGATCATCCTGGCATAAATATAGTTCCAAAATGACACAAAGCTGGGAAGGAGGTGCATGGAAATCAGAGGTGATGTTGGAATTTCTCCCATCTGCTCCGTGCATCATGGAGATCTCTTGGATGGGAGGAGTTTATCCAAGAAGGGAAAAAAATCCACGTGTGGTCTCTGCCAAGCAGTGCTGGGATGCAGGAAAAGGTGCTTGGGAAAATGGGGTTTTCCTGAATCCTAAATTTCATCACATTTTAAAGTATTTCTTGTCCCATCACAGCCATGACATCCCATTCCCATAGAGCCAGGGATGAGCTGGGAATGTTCACCTGGGGGAGGGAAGGATCCAGGGAGAGCTCAGAGCTCCTGCCAGTGCCTTAAGGGGCTGCAGGAGAGCTGGAGAGGGACTGGGGACAAGGGATGGAGGGACAGGACACAGGGAATGGCTTCCCACTGCCAGAGGGCAGGGATGGATGGGATATTGGGAAGGATTTTCTCCCTAGGAGGGTGGTGAGGGGCTGGGATGGAATTCCCAGAGAAGCTGTGGCTGCCCCTGGATCCCTGGAATGTCCACGGCCAGGTTGGACAGGGCTTGGAGCAGCCTGGGACAGTGGAAGGTGTCCCTGCATGGCAGGGGTGGCACTGGATGGGATTTAAGGTCCTTCCCAGCTCAAAGCAATCTGGAATTCCATGATTCCATAGTGGTCTGGTTCTGATCCCAGGATGCTCTGGGGAATGTGTTCCAACATGAGCAGATCCTGATGTGAATGGATTGATCTCCCATGGGAGGAGAAGGGAACACAATGTCCCAAACACGCCCCATGTAAAAGAAAAAAAACACCTTTTCTGTGTGGAGTTTTATCCTTCAGAAATGAACCATCCGCCCCTGAGGATTTACATAACAATTTCCTTTAATTTCCTTTGACATTTCAGTCAACAGATGATGAATTAAGCCAGGAAAAAGTATCTGTTTGGCCTATACTCCCAAAGGGCAAACAAGTAATTTACTGTTGGGGATCAGTTCATAAAGCAGCTGAAGCCAGAAATCACTTAATAAAATGAGTTTACAAAATTGTAAAATCATTCCAAACCTTTTAAGTGCGGAAAAATTTTCCACTGAGAAATTACAATTATGAGCCACACTTATGGATCCATATTCTCTTCTCACTTGTCTCATTTTTCATAGCAGTGTGAAAAGATCTCATCCAGGGCTGCCCTGGAACTTATTGCTGATAGGAGTGAGAGAGATTTTTTTTTTTTAAAGAAAATTAAGAAATCCAACTCTTTTGGAAGCCGTCCCACTTCTCTAAGTGACTTAATTCTGTTCATAGTTTTTACAAACTCCACCTAGAAATTGCAGGTGCTCTCAGGGGAGACACTTAGAAACCCGAGGAATGATCAAACCTTGGCAAGCTTCTAAGGTTTGGGGAAAAAAAGGATGGAAAAAACCCAGAGTTTCTCTTAGCCTCTTGTGATGTCCTACTTCGCACACAGCCGAGATCTACTGAAGAACGTTTGCAAAATTTATAAGTGTTTGAAAGGAAAAGGATTAAAAAGTGCTAAATTATAATTCTGTCCAAGTAGAAACAGAGAAGGAGGAGCTGGATTGCACTTTTATATATCAACCCTGCCCCAATAACTGCACCTAAGTACCCTCAATCAATATTTGCTTTCTTTTTTAGTACTTTTTGGTGCTTTTCTAAAAATACTTGCCTTCAGTTCAGGTTCCAGTCTAACCCCTCCTTTAAACCACCTGTCGATAGTGAAGGTAAGACATTGATTATTTTTGCTTCAGTGAAAAACCTGGTGCTTCTCCTCACTGAATCACATCGCATTTATTTCACACCCTTTCTCCTGCTTGTCAATATTTGTCTTGAAGCTCGTGTACATATCTGTGATATCTGAGACAAATAAAAAAAAAAACACTTTACTTTTGTTTTCCCTTGTCCTCCCTGAACAGAATGTATCCCTTCAGATCAGAAAATGCAAGTTAGGATTTTAATTAATTACTTAGAGGTCGTGTTAATTCCTCCTGTATTAATTTTGTGACTTTCCCTCTTTCTCTGTGTCCCAGTTTTAGGGTTTTTTCCTGGTTATAGCTTAGCAGGAGTGAAAAGATTCCCCAAGCCCCCAGGACCTGTGTGTGCTGCAGAACCACGGGGCGAGGAGGCTCAAATTGCCCATTTACTGACAAATCATCCCTGTGGACGCCAAGTTGGCTGTTAGCAGATAACAGCCAGCACTTGTCTGCAATTTATCTCCTCTTGCTGAAGTTATTGCGGCGAATTTTGCACATTCCCACGTGTTTCCTTGGCATTTCTCTCTGGATTCACCTCCCCTGTTGAGAGTTTTTCTGTGGTTGTTTTTCTTGCCCTGGACAGGGAGCTCTTCAGTGCTGTCCCACCCAAATCCTTCTCCTCAAGATCTCCCAAACACATCCTGGTCCTGCTCCTTCCACAGTCGCTGTGGGAGTTATTTAGTGCAGAAATCCCTTTTAAAGGTGCAAGAGGTGCCAAGGAAAGCTCTGAGACTGGAAATGGATTTGCACCAGTCGCTGTTGAGCCGCTAGCAGAGAGAGAAGACCCAGGTTCTCCGTGTGACATAAAAGAGAGCATTTTATTATTTAATTCCAACTTATATAGACTTTTCAAAGGTCACCCAGATTGGTCAGTTCAAAACCTCCCCCTAGGCAGATTGGCCAGGCCTGAACTGTCCACATCCCAAGAAACTGTTTTAATAACATCCAAACTTTATCTTTGTTTATAAAACACAGGAAGAAGAGAGAAAAGAACTCTCACGGGAAAGGAAAGCCACATACACCATCCAGGGTTACTCAAGTACTTCCTGGGAGGAATATTCCAGACCAAAAAGAACCTATAAAAGCCAAATAACTGGCCAGAATCTGCCTTTTCCAAAAGGACAGCTCCTTTTTTTTTTGCAAGGAAATATCCTTCTGAAAACCTCCCTGTTTTCTATTCTCCTCCCGTTGGGTTATGGATGAGTCTTTTGGAACCCTGAAACAAGAACCTGCTGCTGCCAATACCCAGAAAATACAACCCAAACTCTTTGTATTCATACAAGGTATTGATCAAGCCTCAGGACTGTAATTCTTCTGCTCCTAGGACTGCAAATTATGGGGCATTACTGTAAATATACAAACACACACACACATATTTCCTGTAAGTAACCCAACTGTTTTACTCCCTTCCCTCTGACAAACACAAGGACTGAACTGGCAAGCAGGCACTTAATAATTTTTACAACATCTTTCCAACAGCAGCTTCCATGGGATTATTTACTGTCAAACTAAATCAAGAATAAATGAAAAAACTGAAATATTTATAGCATAAGAAAAATCTGGTTCAGACCAGAAATCCCAGACTGGCATTAAATCAAGAAATGTAACAAGATAAATTCTGCCATCATACCCTTTGTTTTCTGGATGTGCTGCTATCACTTATTCTAATTGTTGTGCCACAGTTTGAGCAGAGAGATAGATGGAAAACAAAATATGTTAAATATGATCATGGGGGAAACATTACATTTCCCCCTAAAAATCCTGATTGCGTGTCCATTTGTCAGCAGGATGTAATTTATACAAATATGTTTGTTACAGAAGTAGGCAACATCATTTTTTCGTTGTTTTGCCATTAGACAAAACAAGTCCATAGGAAAGAACTCAGACCTCAGGTACTTTATACCTGACATTTTCACTTCTCATCTGTGGGGGAAGGGAAGATATCTGTTCCTGAGACATCCAAATGTGACCTGTGGGACACAGGGGGAAGTGAAGGAGGTGAATAAATGGAAAAAGGTGGAAAAAAAGAGCCATGTCACCAATGGCTCTTCACAGAACACTCATGGATGGGCTGTGCAGCACCTGCTCCCCCTTGCAAGCACTCTGGGTAATATCAGTGCAAAGAAAGTACACAAAATGTGTGCTTTCATCACACATTTCATCCTGGACATCTGGGATATTGAAAAATTCCATCTAAACATGGGATTTGAGCATTGAGTCAGTGGTTTTGCACTTAGCACATGGAGGGAAAGGTTTTCTTGCTGTGGGGCTGAAGGTTACAGTTGTTTCCTTGGAATTTAGAAGGGGATAAGTTATGGGTTAATTTATTAACTAAAATCTGATATATATTAATGTAATTAATATCTGACATATATTTAACACATCAACATAAGTGCCAATGTCTTGTTCTTTACCGAGCCCAACATGGCTTTGTGCTTCAAGATTTTTACTTTCTAAAACTGCTTATTTTTTGAGTAACAAAACACTTACAAGACCAAATCCGTGACAAAGCACAAAATGCTCTTCTGGTGTCATCTGAATTTGCATGAAAATAAGCCCCATTTCCCATTTCTGCCACAATTTTCTGTTGAGTTTTGCAAAAGCAGAAGTTGGTTCAGGTGGTGATGTGACACTGAACTGGGGTAAAACCTGTCAGGCACTGGGAATGATGAGATTTTGCTCTCAGCTAAATTCCAGCAAATTGACATTTTTACCCATGGCAAAATGTAGCTGTGCTTGCAGAAGGAGAGACTTTTCGACCTGGTGGGAGGGAAAATGTTTAACGACAGGGATTTGGGGCCAAATTCCACAGTGGTGCTGGTGGAGGAGCTTCACTCCAGGAGTGGTTTATTGGTGTAACCATCTATGAAAAATAACCAGCTCTATCAAACGAGATCTGCTGCATGTGTGGAAGAAGAAAGGAATGGAAATGTGAAGAGGAAGGCTCTAATCCAGGCAATGCATGCACAGCCTTTTTATTCTGCAGTCTCAGCTTTCCCTCCCACCAGCTTCCACACATCTATATTATCTTTTGAATTTGGCCTTCCACACTTTTTTATTCCTCATCTGCCAAGAAATAAGCCCAGCCTGTCCTGGGCAGGCTTGCATTCCTGGCACACCATTGCTCCTGATCTCTCTATTGTCTCCTGAGCACCTGATTTGAAGGCATCTAATGTGAATTTTCTCATGAATGCCAATGATATACAGCTACATTTTTCTTTTCAAACTTTTTATCCCTGAGGCGCTTTCTGCACTCAAACTATTTTTCCAGATATCCTTAACAGACTGAATAGCAAACACTTGCAGCTACCAGAGCAGGAGCAGGAGCCACCAGTTTTCCAGGCTCCAGCAAGATTTACGTATGCTGTTGGAGTGCTTTCTGCTTATTTAGAATTATTGAACCATATTTCGAGGGAGGAAAGTACCCCATGCCATTTAACAAAGGTTTCCGATACTGATCACTCCTATTTTTTTTTCTCTTTCACAAAAGGACTTGGATTTTCATTTGGTTTTCACTCCTGACTGCTACTGCTTACTTTTCCTAGGGAAACGGAAAATATCGTGGCTCATTTGCAATTCAAATTCGGTGCACAAAGCCTTCGGGGAGAGTTGAAATCTCGTGTTTTCAAAACATTTCCCTAAATCTGAGCAAACAGCTCGTTGTGTTTCAGGTGACATTGAGATCCTACATGGTAAGACACTAGAAAGCCTTTTGTGTCTAAAACTCCCCAGATTAAGACATCCAAGGAGTAATGGGCTGGACTCTACTCTGGTGTCTGATGAGGCTTTGCTCACCTTCCCAAATGGATCCACCAGCATTGAAATGGCTCTGGAGCAGGGAATTTGGGGATGATCAGCCCTGGAAGCACCCAAGGCCAGGTTGTGATAGTGGAAGATGTCCCTGCCCATGGCAGGGGGAGAAAAAATGAGTTTCAAGGTCCCTTCCAACCCAAACTATTCCTTAATTCCAAGGATCCTTGTCTGGATTCACACCTTCTTCTAACAGCCAAGTGCAAGACATGGTAGGATTTAAATATCTTAAAAATAATTTTGGATTTTTTCACGTTTTTATTTTCATGGCAACAATTAGAGAGCTCACACTTGGCAGCTGAAAGAGAAACCCCCTGTGCCATCAGTGCCCTGCAGAGCTGTCCAGGAGTTTCAGGATCCCACTGGAATTGTTGCTCAGGGCTCTGGAAAGGTCTCAGTGAGTGAAACTCTGCCATTCACCCTTTCATGAATATCTGAGCTGTTTCAGGGCAGGAGCCAAACTCAGTGTGGGCATTCCCAGCTGTAAATAACCCTGTCTCAAGGCAGGAGCCAACGAGACACTTTGCTGTATTTAACCCAAACAGAAAGACTGAAAGATAGAAACCCCAGTGGGTTGTGCTGTTGACAAATGAGCATTAAAATGTCTTTCAGCAGCAAACTGCTTAAGTGATAATGAATATAGCTGAGAATAACCCAATCCCAGCCCTCGTGCTGAACCAAGGTGCAGTTATCTCAAATAACCACATCATTTGGAGTTGTATTTTGACACTTTTTTCTAAAATTTATACACTATGGAGTGCCAGTAATCAGCCTGAAAAGGCTGACTCTTGGGCAATATAAAATTTTGCCTCTCAAAATCACATTGCTTATAAAGCAACACTTCTGGTGGTGATCCTTGACACTGAGCTGTGCTCAGTGTGGCTCAGTGCTGTGTTTTCTAGATAGGAATTCCTGCTTCTGATTTTTGTAAGATGTGTTTTCTATATTAAATTTGTAGCTGGGATAAGCACAGGTGTCCTTTACAGTGGATTTCTGGCTCAGAACTCTTCTTATAAACTAAACAGAAGTGAGGCAGCAGTAGAGTGAGACAAAGCAGAGCAATAATTTATCTTATGTTGTTTGAGAGGAAGGAAAATGTCAGCCTCAAAAGCTTCCTGGGGCAAAGTGGAGAAGGTGAAAGAAAGATTTGCAGCAGTGAGAGCAACATTTAGCACTGGCTCCCATGTTTCCAGCAATTTGGGGAAGGTAAATCTCATTCAGCTCTGGAGAATCCTTGGGAGATTTGGGATGGGGATCCCCAAAAATGATGTACTGCTGGGATTCCATCTCCTGGAATTTGCAGACACAGATCCTGGAGGTGAGCTGGAAGAATTAACCTCAGATACCATTTTCCATTTCACTTCCTTTTTTTGGTGCAGTTTAAGTCTCTCATTTACAAAGTGCAACAGGAAAAGCAGAATTTATTCCATAATATTCCAGACTTGAGAATACATTGAATGTGTGACCCAGTGGCAGCCTAACTCCTCAGGGACTCGAGATCCAGGTATTCCCCAACCTTTCCCAGGGTTATCACTGGAAGGAGAGCTGGGAATTTGGACTGATCCATCCTTAGCCCCTTCTGGAGCTCCTTCCTCATGATGGCAGCAGAATCCAATCCCACCTTAGCTCCAAACCAATGCTTTGGTCATCTCAGGCTCTTTCCCTCTTGTCATGACAAATCTCTTTTAGTTTGATCCTCCTCCATGCCTCAGCACCAGCACTGGGAGTGTCACCTGCCATCAAAATGTTCATGGAAGAAAACCAGGAACAATCCCAGTCATTGAACATTTATATAATGTTGGATTAAGTGGATTCTTTAACAGAACTGCCTAAAGACCAAATTCTCATGTAGAATCAAATCAAAATATTTTAAGACATGACAGAAATATGTTAATGTCTGCTAAAAAGTGATGGCAACTTCATATTAACTTCATGTAAAGGCTTGGGTTTTGACTCCAATATTCCTGAGTCATTCCAGTATTCCTGAGACATTCCAGTATTCCTGAGTCATTCCAGTCATCCTGGCACAGGAATTTCCAGCTCTTTGTCAAGGAACTGGCAGGACTGCAAGGGCCAAACACAAGAGCTGTGCACACTCTTTGGCTAAAATGGTGCAGTTCTAATTTTAATCCCTAAATATGTGGGAATGGACATCCAACACCTGTGTGAAATCTGTCCTGGAAGGGTTGGTGGGATGAAAACACCTGTGTAGTCCTCAGAGATTTCTGTGAGCTACAGAAGGAAATGTTCGCCATGTGAAAGAGAATTTAGAAGTTTTCATCATAAAGATAATTTCCAACAACGAGAAGATTCTCTCCTAATCACTCAATACAGTCTGCAGCAATTACTGGGCAAACATTGAATGGAAAACGTCTGCTAAAAAAGCTTCAAAGGTTTGGCTGAGGTGGAAGTGAGGATCAATCTTCATTCAATACATTATGGAATACAGTTTTTGAAGAGATCTGAAAGTGTTAAATTTGCCAAAGCTGATAATATCACCTGTAAACCAATTATCACATTTCTCTGAACATGTTCACAAACACTAAAGCTGCAGCTCTGGATGTCACCCAAATATTGGAAGTGAAGAGCACACATTGTTCTTCCTAGGTGAAAAGTTTAATATCTACTTCATATCTACAAGTAAAAGCTTAAGAAAACCTCCTTCCAAATATTATCAGTGTAATAATGATAAAAAAAAAAAGAAATTGATTCTGTTTCAACTAAGTTAGCAGCAAAATTCCCATTTCTTCAGTAAAAAGAGGATCAAAATTAGAATATCATCAAAAGGCAGTGTGCAAGTTTCTTCAAAGATATGGAGGTTAATAAAGGAATTGTTGATAAACTTTTACAATGAGATCTTGAAGACTTCATCTCTCTCAAGATCTCCTGCAGCAGTTGTTTCTGTAGGAATCTGATATCACAGCAATGCTTTCATTTGTGCCACCCTGAAGTCTCTTATTCAGTGTTTGCAGCTTAATCTTTTTGCTTCTTCACATTCAATATCCCAGATCTTTTTATTAAAATCCATATTAAAAGCATTGTGATATCTTTATGGGGTTCTCCTTACAAACAAAACAATATCTTTAGCATTTATTATTTTTGCTGTTGCATTTCTTACACGTCTGGTCCTCCAGCTGGTGGCTTTCACCACACCTGGCCAGCAGATAATTAAAAAAAAAAAAAAAAAATTTTTTCTTAATTTAAAAAAAAAATTAGGGAATTTCAGAGAATCCACCAATCCACCAAACCTTCTTCCCAAAGGGAATGTGGAGTTGAGAAAAAGTGGAGTTTTGGAGTTGGAGCAATGCTCTTTTGAACCAGGAGGTTCAAGGCTTGGACAAACCCCTTCAGGAGGTCACCAGGGCATCCTCCTGCCACTCCTGCCTCAGAAACTTCTGGATCAGAGGTTAAGATTTGCAGGGAAAAAAAAAAAGTGAAGCTGAAGCTAATTTTAGACAAGAACCTGGAAATCTGCCAAATTATTAACAACTGGCTTTCAGCCTGTCAGGAAGTATTAACAGCACCATGAAAGGAAATGATGAACTGTAGATTTACCCTGAGAGCTTTCAGGAAATATTTAGATTTTTTTCAATAGCCATACATTGCAGTGCAGCAATAAATAAAGTGGCCAGGACTAGTTCTGGGCTGACCTGGGTGGCCACAGATTTAAACCATGATGAGGTGGAATTCTAAACAATATAAATAGGAACAAGCAGGGCTGCAGTTCCAGGGTGACTTTAAGATTAGCTGAACCATCCATGGCCATTATTTTTGCCCAAGATGAAACCTCTAATCATTTTATTTGCATGTGTGCACGCAGGGGTGTCAGGAGGGGAAGTTAATTTCAGGGCTTATTGTTTAACAAGTAAATGATTCAGTGTGAAATGAGGATCCTTCCCATTCCTCCCTTCCTCCTTGGTGATGCTGCTGCTGTTTATTGCCATCATTGAGAACCTCTTGGATAATGAGGAACAGGAAGAAAATAATCAGGGGGTTTCTGGATGAAATTGGACTTAATTCAGCATCATCTATGTATTTTAAGATGGGGGATATAGCCAAGTGGAATCATCAGTGCAGCAAACAGATTGCTCTAATGTCTAGACAGGTTTGGAGATGATCTGGAGATGGGATGAGGAATACAAATTATTTACCTCTCCTGCTGGAGCTGAATGCTGGGGGAATGCAGAAGGAAAGGGAGAGGAGGAAGTGCTTTAAATATCAGCCAAGGAGAAAAGTGGAGTTTCTGGAGGATCCAGCCCAGGAAATCCCTTTGCTGCAGAAGGGTTTGGGGATCCTCAGGGCTGAGCAGGGAAAGGGAGGAACTGAGGATGTTGCTCAACACCAGCCAAGGAGAGAGGGAGAAGGACAAGAAATGGAGATTGGGGAATCTTCTGCTCAACAGAGTCTGAGCAGAGGGAACAGAAGGTCCACTGCTCTCTAATTCAAATTAATGAGTTATTAGGGTTTATTACATACAAATAGCCATGTCTTTCTTTAACAACTTTAACAACACCAAGCACTGTTTTGATTTTGGGAAGATGGTCGTGTTTCAAGGCATGGGATAACTTATAGACTTTTTTTTTTTAAATTTAAATTGGCAATTTGAGAAGAAAACTTGATTATGAGTTGTGTATTTGAGTATATTGGAGAAGTACATGTTAATGCGAGCTGAATAGAAGACAACTTTAGAGATTCACTTTGTTACAGAGAATATTTTGGTGCATTTAAAACAAGGCTTACCTATTTTTCCCTTTTTACACATTAAATATGTTCTTGTTTTTGCTACAAGTTCCCTCTGAACATGTAAGTTCCTTCAAAGTCACTTCAAAGTCAGTTCACACAACATAGATCAGTTGCATCCAGTTGCTTGAAAATCATGATGTAATTCTAGGCCTAAAATGAATTGATTCGTGATTATTTGTTTTTAATGAATTAATTTCTCCTGCACTTCATGCTCTTTCCTAGAACTCATGTGTGAGCTGTTTTTTACCAGTGGGTAAGAAAAAGAGACAGAGAGAAACATTAATACATTTTATGACTTTAATTACTATTAGAATCCTGCTTGGCACATGGCAGATGATTTGTTAGAAATTGATTTTATTCCTGGATAATTGCCCTGCACTCCAAACAAGTCACACATGCAGGGATGATGCATTTGCATCTGCTGGATATGCAGCAGACAATCCCAACAAACTCAGAACGGGTTAGAAAAGCAAAATATTAGCTGGAATAGTAATCAGGATTTAGGAATGTTTTCCTTTCCTGGGTATGCCAAAGGCATTTGAACTTGGACTTGCAATTCTGGAGGTGCTCTGGGTTTTTGACAGGTAAACAGGGTTGGCTACTCTGGGGTGAGAACAGGAAACTTTGCCCTTCATGGAGAAATGCAAATTTGCACCAGCTGGGAACCAGGACCAAATATATTTGGAAGAAGAAGTCTTTAAATTTATCTGTTTCATGATAAGAATAATAATTTTACTTCGAGTTCCCTAATACATGGAGAGATATATTTAGGATGCACTTATTTATGTATGCAGTTATTTAAAATAAATCAATTCTAAAATTCAAAACTGTGAAGGGCCCTGAAAGGCCAGGACTGGATATAAATATTTAGCAAGACATTTTTCCTGGCAGTGCATTTTTTTTTTCCAGAAGCAAAATTTCTTTTTTCATTTCTCCTTTGTTTCCTCATCCATTAAAGTGGACATTAAAAACTAACAAGACTTTAACCTGTTTCCTTGTAACCTCAACTCTCTGAGGAGAATCTTTTATCCCCTTGCATTCATTTCTGCTCTCTTCATGCACCAAAATGTGTTGTTGGAGTCGCAGAGAATAATTGAGAGGAGCTGCACAATGCCAGAGGATCTGTTAGAGCACAGAAAGGGAAAAAAGAGTGAATTAAACTCTCTGCTGTCTCACCCAAAGCTACTCTGAGGAGCACCCACTTGGCAAAGTCCTGCTGCAAATTCTTCTGCTGATGAAATGTTGGGAATGATTCCCATCCCTCAGCACCCAGGAGAAGTGCAGGACACTCAAAATTAACAGAGAAATCGCCAGAGTGCAAAATCCTGAGGGTTTTAACATCCTTGTCATGCCAATTAAAGGAAGCTGGGGAAAATTCACCTTCATGTTTAGCTGGTTTTCCTTCCCTTTTCAATCCCCTGCTCTGTATTTTCCATTCCATTTTTATATTTTATTTCTGTGGACTTCCTGTATTGTGTTTTCCTGCTCTGTATTTTCCATTCCATTTTTATACTCTGTTTCTGTGGACTTCCCAAGCAGTTCCTGCATCCTTAGTCCGTCCCTGGCTGTGGTTTTTTGGTGGCACAGAAAGGGAAATTTCTCTGGTTTCATTCCTGCATCAAACTGTTTGTTGTAAACTCTTACAGTTGTTGGTTCAGCAGAATCTGTGAGTATAAAAATCTGTCTTTCCATAGTAAAAGGGATCTTTCCTTATCCTCTCATCATTCCTTTATCTCTTATCAAAAGCAACTTTTGCCTTTAGGAGTCACTATTTAAAAACACAAGATTTCACCAAACCTCTTACAAAGGTTTTCCTTTGTTTTAAGCCAAATCCACAACATTTAGAACATGAAAAAAATGTTCTGTCCCAAGAAATCCACGAGTGCATTTGTTAACAAGGAATCACACTTTCATTTTCCACATCAATAAAAACAAAACAAGGCAACATCCCAAATTTTCCCTACATTTTTAGCGATGCCTAAGATAAATTGCCTTCAAAACTGGAGGGTGGTTATTTAACAGGGCTAATATTCCAGAGAAAAATAAGGATTTGTTCAAGAAAAATGCTGAATTTAAAGGGTCTTTAGACTGGAAGGTCATTTCTTCAGGATCTGTCTCATGCCAGGTTTGTGGAATGGTTGCTCCACAGCAGAAATTACTAATTAATATATTTTCAGGTGTATTCTTTGCTGTAATTATAGGATCACTCTCATATCAACTGCAAAAGATGTTTTGCTGAATTTGGGCTGCATATCAAAAGGAAAACAAAACTTCCTTAGAAGTAAGAGTTTGATTGGTAAACCTGAACAGTCAAACCCTCGTGGTTATGTCCTTCCTTCCCCTCTGGTGTTTCCATGGAAAAGGGATCAAGAATATTTAAAAATGAAGTTTCCATTTGAATTCTTTCCACATCCTTTTCCAAGCCCTCAGGACACTGTGCTGGTTCTGTCCCATTCCAGACCAGTTTCACACCAGCATTGACACCAGTTTGGAGCCACATTTGGATCTTTGGCCAAGCCCAGCCTGGTGCTTCCCAGGACTATCAAATTATGTGATCATCATTTTCAGCCTCACAGCCCTGCAAAGCTGCTCTGTCAACGAGTTTCTACACATTTCCTTGGAAAAAAAGGTAAAACCCCAAAACAGAGTTTGGTCTCTAATGGATTTTAAAGTGTTTCTGCACTTGAGAAAGAGACTTTGAGGAGGATCCTGAAGTGAAGTGTCTGCACTTTGTCAAGCTCATCACACCTTCCCTGGAGTTCTGTTCTTAATAATGCAGATTGTTTCCCGGGATACTGCAGCTCTTCCCCAACTTCTTGTCATCCCCATGTCTGATTGTGCTCATAAATTCCTCTAATAACTCCTGCTGATGGCACTCTGTGTCACTCTGAGCCTTGGCTGGCTCTGCCTTGCAGCCCAGGCTCTGCTGTGGGTTCAGCAAGAGTTTAGGAGATTGAATGGGGATGATAAGAAGGAGATGGCCCTGCTTTTCAGTCCTAAAAACATCCATTTACTGGTGCTGATCTGAATAATGGACTATTTCTCTTTTTTTGCTTGACATATAAAACAATGTTGTTACCTCAGAGTGACACAAATCCATTTTTTTCACCAGGTCTGTGCTAAGAGCAACACACAGATTGTTTATATCCCTCTCTTGGTCTGCTCCTCTCCCAAAAATCTGTCATCCTTTAAGGGAAATAGCAAGTTTGGGGTCTGAAGGGATCCACTGCCTTTAGCTTTTCCTTCTTTAACAGACAAATCAGTCTTTATCAGAGTTCAAGTTCATCTCCAGGGATTTCAGCTCCTGTGCCCAGCTGAATCTCAGCCACGATTGCCTTGTGTGGAGGGGAAATCACACAGGAATTAATGGAGCTAATAAGCAGCATGCAAGGCCTGGTTCAGCCCTGGGAAAGAGAAACACATCCCACTGATTTCAGCAGGATTTAGATCAGCTTTGCCAAGCCTTGGAGCTTCACTTAACTCACGAGCCAGCCTCAAATAGGCTTTTACTCTGTGTGTATCTCCAGGTCAGTGCACTCATACTTCAAGCAGGGCCTACTGAGGAAAAGCTCCTTTTATGTTTGTGTGTCTGGCTCAAAAAAAAATAAAACATAAAGAGAAAGGTCGCATTTGCTCTGAAGTTTTGCTCCTTTGCTTTGAAATTACACTGGGAAAAAAATGATGTTGTGTGCAGGCCGAAGGATATTGCAGAGAGAAAAGTTGTATTAGAAAAAGAACATCTTAGTCATAAGCAGAAGGCATTGCAGTGAATTTCCCCACCAGGGTGGGGATCACTCTTCCTGAGAGCTTTCCCAGCCCTCTCCATCCCAATCACCAAAGCCATGATGATCTCTATTTCAGCAGCCCTCAGGCTGCTGCTCAGACTTCCTTCCCTTCCCTCTGGTACTCACAGCAGGAAATTCCTCTCAGGAAATAAAACAAATAAGAGTGTACAACTGACATCGAGGTGAGAGGGAAACTCACAGGCACTCTCAATATGAGATATAAAGTAAGCTCCATTTTATTTCACCAAACGAGAAACTTATATACTGTTACAGAAGTTACTATTCATAGCTATACACACACCTGCAGTCTGTTCTCACACATTCAGGGATCCTCCTGTTAACTCCCTTATTCTTTTCTCATAACACTTCTGACTCCCTAATCTTTCTCATGACATTCTTCCCACAGAACATTCTCAGGTAAACAAACCACTGTAGCTTGTTGGAATTTTACTGAGGCCTGAGAATGCTGAAGCCTTGCTCAGGCCTGCTCAGTTAGCATGAGTTTTGCCGGAAAACTGTGTTTTCCAACATACAACTACCTCAAAACATCTCTCTACACTCCCACCCTGTGATATGTGGGGAAAAACTCCCTTTCCCAAGCTTTAGAGCTTCATAATTTTCTTGGATTATTGTCCAGAGCATCTGATATTATCCACTGTGATATCCCTGCAGCCAATCTGGGGAGCTACAGGCTACAGACTGATGGAAACAGAAGCTGTCCTTCCAAGAAAATTCCAGGCAGTTTGTTTCTCTTTCCTTTGCTCTCATTAGGCTGCCACTACAAGATAAATGGTTTGGGTTAAGAGTAATTTAGTTTATGGCACAATGGGTATGAAAGGTTATTCCTCCTTATGCCCTCCTCTCATAAAATCTCCCTTAAAAAAAGCAAAGTCTTTATGTCTCAATAAACAGAAGCCACAGAGATATTGTGTAACAAATTACATATTGGATAACCATCTATAAAATTTTATTGGCTTATGAGGTTTGCATTGATTTGAATTTTACCCAAAGCATTACTGTTCCTCCGAAACACCGAAATAAAAGGAAAACACAAACATCCATTATGGGGCTTCTTAGCACTGCAGCCACCAGAAACATCTCTGAGCAGTGCAAACTCCTGGGAACAGCCTAGAGATCCCCTTGTGCCTTCCCTGTGAGTGACTCAGGAAAATATGGGATCATCTCCTCCTCCCACCATCCCAGGTTGCTCCAGGAGTTCTGAAGGGCTTCAGAGGAAAGCAAGAGTCTAACCCAAACCTCTGGGGCTGATTTGTGCAGTAGCATCTTCTGAGAGCTTCCTGGAGGCATCTCCTGCACCTTGTGTTGGCTGTCCATGGCCAGCCCAGGCAGGGCAGGGCACAGCAGCTGGGGAGTAGCCAAAATTTACACCATCACAGGACAAACAGGGTCCTCAAATGGCCCAAAAGCTGAGTGTGGCAGCTCAGGTGACCTGAGAACCTCCCTGACACCCTCCTGCATTTATGCAGAATGAGGTTAATTTTCAGTCTTTTATGCCAGGTCAACAATCACGGCCTTAAATAGATTTTTAGCTTTATTTCTGATTATTTCTACACATATTTTAGTAGCCTTTTTTTCATGTGAAGTTTAATAGCTGTATTTTACATTCCAAATGCTTTGTTGCTTGTCACACCCCTCATCCCAGCTCATTTATTCCCAACCATCCCCAGCCCAGGCTGTAATTCATCAGAGCCAGACACTGATTATTGAAGTGGGTAATTGCCCTGGTGACCAACCCTGGGCAAGGCCTGGGATCAAACACAAGCACTGGGATTGCAGGGAAGGTTTGCTGCTCATGGTTCTGCTGTGCTTCATTGATCAGCAGGGGAAAATATCAGTGCCTCTGCAAAATCCTGGAATGGTTTGGGTTGGGAGAGACCTGAAAGTTCATCTCTTTCCTCTCCTGCCAGGGCAGGGACACCTTCCACTGTCCCAGGGTGATCCAAGCCCTGTCCAGCCTGGCCTGGGACACTTCTGGATAGAATAATGCTAATTAATAGCAGTAATAGCAGACTTGTTTGTGCCTCGCCTCCTTGCTCTAAGAGTCAGAAGTTCTTATTGCACAGCTCTGTAAAGAATATACTTTCTACTTTATAAAGTTCTTCTACTTTCAAGAGATAAATATTTATACATACAGATACAGATATCAAAATTCAGACAAATATAAAAACTATGAATCTATCTATGAGTCCAACCCATGGCCTTCCTCTGGATAAAGCCTTCCTGCTCCTGGCTACAAGAAGATGGAGAAGGACTTTATGTAAGGGCAGGGAAAGACAGGGCAAAGGGGAATGGCTTAAGGTGAGGGAGGGCAGGGATAGTTTGGATATTGGGGAGAAATCCTGGAATTGGTGGGGACAGCCTGGATTGGATTCCCAGAGAAGCTGTGGCTGCCCCTGGATCCCTGGCAGTGTCCAAGGCCAGGTTGGACAGAGCTTGGAGCAACCTGGGACAGTGGAAGGTGTCCCTGCCATGGCAGGGTGGGATGACATGATCCCTAAGGTCCTTCCCACTCTGTGTTCTCTGATTTTATGATCTCACAAACAACCCGCTTTTTATCCTCTCAAAACATTTCCTTTGCCTCTGTGGATTCGAGTGAGAGGTTTTATGACTTACTCATACCTCAGTGAACCCGACAGGTCCCCTGGTTAGTCAGGGCTGAAGCTTTATTTTTGGGTATTGCTGCTGCTTGTCTGGCTGCTCAACCCACCCCCTCAGCATCCTCCAACAAAGCAGTTTCCTGCTAATTCCTTGCAGGGCTTAGATGGATTTGGAATCAATCTTGCTGAGAAAGTCAGCCAGACAAAGAGGTAAGATCGTGACAGGCTTAGTCATTCTTATTTTGCCTGAATCAGTGAGAAAAGTGCTTTTTCTCAGTTCTTGCACTTCAAACGTAACTTTTATTCTCCTAATTTTTGACAGAAGCTTGATTTTGGGGATGTCTCACCTCTGTCTTCCAAATCAATCCCCTGAATCCCTAACCCGAAGTTTAATATCATCCATTATTCAACACCTTCCGTAAGACCAACTTGAAAACGAGTAATCTCTGAGTAAAGCTGTGCAATTAATGCTGAAATACCTCAAGTACAGAATAATTCCAAACAGCACTCCCCATAACTTTCCTCACAGCATCCCAAAATACCTGTGAATTCTCTTGTTATCAAGATTCTCTAAGATTTGGTGGTAGATCCTGCCTCACCTCAGTGGGCATTTTGCATTAAAATGAAAAAAAAAAAAGATTTTTCCTGTAAATTTGAGTCCACATCAGCTCTTATTGCATTGAACTTTGCCCACTTTGCTCTGTCATTTTTATCACCCTTTAATTCACCATATCAATTATTCCATAGTTGTTTCTCCCTGTGTTCCCAGTACCAACCACAGCCCCACCTCACCCCCACTGTGGAAGGGATTTTAGCACTCTGGGCTTTTGCATCTCCTTAAGGCATTTTTTGGGCTGCTTTTGGACAAATATTTCACTTTGGCAGCCTTTGCATTCTTTGCAGCTTCAACAGCATCTGTTTTATTTGGAAACATTGCATTTACTGCAATCTAAAATGGTCATTATTGTTTATCTGAGTTCACCACTGCTCTCCTTTCCCTCCCCTCTCTCCCCAGCAGCTTTCCCAAGTTATCCAGCATATCCAGGCTCTCTCATCCCTGCTAGCACAGTTATGTTTCTTCCCCCGAGCTCAGTGTCCTCAGAGGAGTATTTAGGTTAAGAGCAGTTTATTCCTGGCTGGAACGGCAGCAATTGTGAGCAGCTTCATAAGCCAGGATTCTCCTTTGCTCCAGGCACTGACTAACAGCTGAGGTGATGTCTCAGATGGAATCAAACCTGCAGAGGTGCAGGGCAGGGGGATGGAGCAGCTCTGGAGCCATGGCAATGACAGAGCTGTGGCAGCAACTCGTGTTTGGGGCATGGCAGCAGCACAGGGGTGGATAATCCTATGAACAGAAAAACATGGAAAAGTGGAAAAATGGTGTGATAAACCTATAGCTCTGTGCTCAGCTGCTCCCAGCACACATGGATGGAAAGGTTTGTGTGAGACCTGAGCAGGAGAGCGCTGAGGACACGGCATGGACAGCATGGACATCGTGGGCATCAGGGACTCACTCATGGATGTTGTGGACATCATGGACATCATGGGCATCATGGACTCACTTGTAGACATCATGGACATCATGGACATTGTGGACATCATGGGCATCATGGGCATCATGGACTAACTCATGGACAACCTGGACTCAATCATGGACATCGTGGACATTGTGGACATCATGGACATTGTGGACATCATGGACTCAATCATGAACATCGTGGACATCATGGACATCATGGATTCTGCTCTCTCATCGCAGGAGCCACCCCTGAGCAAGGTGCAGAATCACTGAGGTTGGTAAATGCCTCTGAGATCACAGAGTCCAAGCTGTGCCCAATCCCCACTTTGTCCCCAGCCCAGATCTCTGAGTGCCACATCCAGGCCTTCCCTGGACATCTCCAGGGGTGGGGACTCCACCTCCTCACCCTTCCCCACCACACCTGCATTTCTCACCCCTCACCTCCAGCTGGGACAGGTTTGTTTCCTGGGAATGTCTGCACAGACACCAACCTGACTTTACCTTGGTCAAAAGCTTCTTGGGACTTCAACAGCAACAACAAATATTTAGAGTACGTTTAGCTTTACAAGAATTGTCTCCTAAAAAAATGAGTCTGTCTGTTTATATTTATGTAAAGCTTTCCAGAGAATCCCAGAATGCTTTGGATTGAAAAAGAACCATAAAGATGATCTTGCCCCAACCCCCTGCCATGGGCAGGGACACCTTCCACTAGCCCAGGGTTTTGCAAAGAAATTTATGAATAACTGTTCCTCTTTCAGTGATGTAGGAAAAGAGATTTTCCTTGTAAGTAGAAGAAGATCTCTCTGACAAGTCTCTCCCCTGTGGCTCTGCCCTCACAAACAGATGGGAATGCAGCTGCCCAGGGATTAGAGTTTTATAGCAAATATTGGTATTTCGTTCAGATTTTTTCAAGGGGAAATTGAGCCAGGACTGAAAATACCAACCTAACTCATGGGTTTGGTGGAGCAGAGGGACCACCAAAGGAAGAAATTGGATCTGCAGCTCCAGTGGTTTTGGAGTGAGAGGTAGAGGAAAGGAGAGGGTTAAATGTAATAGATATGGCTTTGAGCTTTGTGTGGTAGCTGCAGAAAGGGCTGGGTGACCTCTGTGGAAAGTCTGCAGCAACACGTCACCACTAATGCCATCAGTGCTGAGGGACAGGTGGCACTTGGAGTGACTTTAGCAGAACCTCCAACCTGCTGTTCAGCCCCAGCATTCCTGCTCCACCTGCAGACAAAACCATTTCTGAAAGAGAAATTCCCTCAGTGGGGATTGCAGAGCTTCCCTGCCGTTATCAACCTCAGGAGAACAAACCCATTTGGGGCTAAGTGGGTAAATTAAGGGAATTAGCAGAATGCCGTCAGCATGAGGAGAGTTTGGTGCTGTGGTGCCAGGGACAAGTGACAGTGCCATGGGTAAAACATCCCCAGCAGTCACAGCCAGAGTTATCCCACTCCAAAGCAGCAGGAATAGCTGCAATAGTGGCTGTTAGGGATAGACCAGAGGAGGGAAACTGAGGCACAAGGGAGAATCAGCAGCTCTGCTGGAAGTCATGGTGGGGATGCCCAGTGTGGCTCTGAGCTGGTTCTGTGGAGAATTTGAATTTTGTTTTTCTTTCCTTGGCTCAAGGAAAAACTCCTTGGAAGCTGCAACACCCCAGGGAAAGGCAGGGATCCACAGATCCACTGCACAGCAACCCAAATCCCATCCTGACTGAGGATTGCAGCTGAGGGCTGGGATGCTGGATAGTCCTCGTGACACGGCTGTCTCATTTAGCTGATAAAAATCTCCACTTTATCTGGCTTCCTTTACAAATGGAGGGAGTACAGTTTCCAGGGAGGTTTGCTCTGGTCCCGCTGGTTTTGTAATTTCATGGTAGGATTATCAGAAACTGCTCGAAGAGATGAAGTTGCAGAAACTTCAGTGCTTTTAATCCCCATTTCTCTCACCAAAGGTGCCACTCGTGTTCTGCACACACCAAACTCAAAGCATGTCTGGGAGAAAGGGATTTAAATTGCTGAGGTGCACCAGGGTTGCAGAAGCAGTGACAGTGACAACAGGAACAGTGACAAGCATTTGGTGACCCAGACCCATTCCTGATGTCCTGACCTCACAGTGGACCAGGCAGTGCTAAAGCCTCAAAAACACTCAAGGAAAAGCTGTGTTTGAAGTAGAAATAACCACTAAATGTCTGGAAATTCATTCATTTCAGTGGAAAACTTGATGCAGAACTTCATCCCAGCCAGGTTCTCTATTCACAGTGTAAATCACAGGGATGGGAAGGAAAATCAGGTGCTGCTCAAAGGTACACACTGGATTTTGACACTACTTTTTACAGCTGAGGATCCTTGTTTTCCAGCCAGACTTCCCCCATTTAATAAGAGATTAGTTTAATGAGAGATTTTTAATAAAAAATTCCTTGCTGGCACCACCATAAAGAGGGACTTGGGATCCTCATGCTCTGGTTGCAGCCAGGGGGGGGCTGAATTCATTACCAAATATCTAACAATTACAATCTTTCTGAGGAAAATCATGTAGAAAATGGATGCTACTGGTGAGCACATCAGGATATCCTGAAAACCAGTGAGGATTTACTGCAGGAAAAGTAGGCAGAATGTTTTTATTTATTTGAGCTGCCTGTGGTGGAGCTGGGATCAGAGCCTGGGGAGGCTCATTGTGTACCTGGGTCACTTGTGTTTGGAAACAGCCAATAAAATCACTTATTGGGAAGCCAATTCTGCTCCTTTCCATATTATTATGTTGTGTAAAGAGCAAGGACAGAACAAGGCTTCTCTCATCTTTCTGCTGTTTTCCATCTCTTTTAACAAGAGCATTACAGCAGATGCTGTCAAGAATTTTAATAAAACAAACTGCCTTTCTCACTGACTTGATCCATTCCTGCTGGTCTTTATAGGCTAAAAATACATCAGAGGGTCTAAGTGAGGGGAATTATTTTTCTCCCTACCTCCTTCCTCCCCACCCCTTTCTCTCAGTGGTTCTCCTGAGCCCTGCATGGTCTGGAGTTCTTCCTTTTGCACGAAACCCAAACTGCAAAGACTTCCAGAATGAATAAAGATATGAGATCATAGAATAATGAAATTTCTTAGGTTGGAAGAGACCTTAAAGCTCTTTCACCCCATGGGCAGGGACACCTTCTATTATTCCAGGTTGCTCCAAACCCTGTCCAGCCTGGCCTTGGACACTGCCAGGGATCCAGGGGCAGCCACAGCTTCTCTGGGAATTCCATTCCAGCCAGGAATTCCTTCCCAATATCCCATCCATCCCTGCCCTCTGGCAGTGGGAAGCCATTCCCTGTGTCCTGTCCCTCCATCCCCTGTCCCAAGTCCCTCTCCAGCTCTCCTGGAGCTCCTTTAGGCCCTGCAAGGCTGCAATAAGACAGAACAATCATTTTTGCAGTCCCAAAACAAACAGAAAAAACCCCTTGTGGCCTCAAGAATGAAAGCAGCAGGAAGTGCTGATCAGCTGCACCAGATCCAGCAGGAAAATCCCCAGCTGGAGATTCTGCCCCAGGAGCTTCTTGGTGGAGAGGAGACAGAGCTGAGAGCAGGAAGGTATGGAAAAACTCCAGATTTCCTCACTGCTTTAGTCTGGAGCTCCTCCAGCCTTTGAAAGTGATGTCTGCAAGTCCCCATGGGGTGTTTTTGTGCAAAAATCTCTTGCTGGCTCTTTCCTCTGTGCTGACCTGGTGTGTTTAGCACCTTCCCAGCACCAAGGCAGGGTTTCCATAGCTCTGCTGCTCTGTCTCACACTTGCTCTGTGTGGTTTTTCCTCCAAAAGATGGAGAACTGCTGAGCACAGTGCCCTGCTCTGTTTTGATATGGGTTATTCTTATTTACTGTGATTCAGGTGCCTGGAGATGCTTTGTTTTCTTTTTAATGCTGTTGTGTTTTTTTTTTTTTCCTTGCATATTCTGCACTTGTGGGAAGCCTTTGCTTTGTAAATAAGAGATTTGTGAAGTCTGATAGCTCTTGAATGCAAATGAGGTGACCTCATCACCTAAATTCTGGTGTGTCTGGGTTGTTTTTTTTTCAGTGTCCCAGGGATGTTTTTCCTGCACAGGGAGTTGTAAAACTGTAAAAGCTGAATTTCTTTGTGTTTTCACTACTCCTGGAGGGATTCCCTCTGCACAGATGAGGTTACAAACTCCCCTAAGCCCAGAGTTATGACCAGCTCTGAGTGCAGTGTTTGGGAAGAAGGAATAAATGACTTTTTTTGCCAGACTGGCTGGTTTTCCTCCTCTGCAAGAGCTTTTCCTGCTCCAGGGGCAGGGTGGGAGGCTGGGGACAAGCAGGGCACCATTGAGATGGTTTTTGTGTCTTTTTGTCCCTGAGGAAGGTGAGCAGAGGCCAATATGTGCCAATCTTCTGCAATAAACTCAGCTTTCAACAGAAGGAGTATTGGAGTCACACACAGCTAACACAGTTTTGGGGAGTGAAATACAAATTTGAAGCTATTTTGTAGAGCTGATCTATTCCCACCTACAAAACAGACCAACATCTTCTACTGAAAATTCTCACTTCAAACACAAATATTGCTTTTTGCCACCCAACTTTGTGTTTTAAGCCCCCTTGGGGACACTGGTGCCTTGTTCAGCGAGGGAAATATTTCCTTCAGTGGCAAGAAATTAATTTTAGGGTAGCTTCTTATGCCCCACAAACCTTTTAAACAGTGGTCATAAAGCTGGAAGCAAAGGGAAAGAGACATGGCTCCTGCTTGATTTAAAGCACTTAAGCAGTTATAGATTATTTATAATTTTATCCTCAGCATGGAAGGTAAAACTTGTAATCCATGGCCCTGAGTGCCTCAGCAGCATTTGAAACCCACAGCTGCAAACCTCGGGGTGTTTTATTTTTCTTTTTCACACAATAAAATGTGATCTATGGTTGTTGCTAACTTCATATAGGTACTGATTTTGGACTTTTTAGTGCCGTAAAACCTGTGAAGCAGAGACTCCTGGAATGTGAAACACTGACAGAGTGCCTGTGGAGCACCAAAGGCAAAGCTGGCTGATGAAGATGGGTTATTATTTGTGGGGATGTGCTGCCTGGAATTACAAACACTGCAGGGTTTAGTGGCAAACACAGAGAAATTCTCTGAACTTTCAGAACTTTGTGTGGAAGTCACAAGTCTCCTCTCTTTGGGGGGGGAAAATAAAAGGAGGGGAGGTGGAAATGCTGCTTCAAAAGAGTAAATACTCAGATTTTAGCTCATAATATTTATCTGCAAAGGGTTCCAGTGCTGATAAAAAGACAAATAACTGTTATTTACAGTGTGTTTGCATCTTGTTTGATCATTCAGCTCCAGAAGTGCTGCAGGAAATTGTCAGCCTGGAGCATCCAGAGGCTGCTGGAGGAGCCCCTTGTCAATGCAACAACTGTCTGAGCCCAAAGGTTCACCCAAAAAGCACCATGGGAATCATGATTTGGCAGAAAGTCCTGGTCAGGCACTTGCTTCTGGAACCACAGGCTTGCCAAAGTTTTGATAAAGTATCCCATCCTTTACAGCTGTGTCACAGTGTAAATAAATAACAATATCCAAACCAACACTCCTGCACATCATTGGATGCAGCCCCAAAGTTCAGTATAGGCTGTGAACTTGCTTTGCATCTTCCTTTCATGATTTAAATGAGCAAGAGGGGAAAAAAACTTTCTTTTTAGGACTTACCTACATTTTCCTGCAGATTTATGTTTATTGCTTTTCCACCTTCAGCTGGCAGAAATGAGGTTAGGCTCTCATTACCCACTCCAGCCTTTAATATGCTGCAGAAAGTCATCTGAAAGTGCCAAAATTAGCACCGTCATGCTCTGTGTCTCCTGTTTTACTGCAGCACAGAGCTGGGCTAGCCCCAGTGATGTACCTGTGGTGCCTGTGACCGGCACAGTGCCGGCTCTGCTCGCCTCAACCCTCACATGCATACAAATCCATTCCACACGTCCTTTTCTGCCCACAACGCGCACATTCGGAGCATCAGCCATTTCCAGACACGCGGCAGAAATAAAGCAGCGATTTTTTTTCCTCCTTCTCTCCCCCTGATGCAAATGCAAACGGGTGAGGAAGGATGGAAAGGCAGCCCGGCAAACGCAGCTCCCCAGCATCACTCCCACTGCAGCAGCCAGCACGGCTCTGTACTTACAGCTCCGAGCAGGGAAATGTCTCAGGGTCTTTACAATATTCTGCAGGACTGTTTGGAGCTCTCAGCAAGGCAGAGTGTTCAGCCAGGCAGAACGGAGCCGTATGGAAGGTCTATGCAGCTGGGAGATAATGGAACTGTTTTCCCAGCTGGGACTAGGAGCCTTTTATCCACTGAGCATTGCGTGTCTCTTCCCCGGTGTTAAGCGTGAAATGCGCTGCCTTCCCCGTGCTGCTGGAGCCAGGACCCGCACAATTAGTGCCTCAATCAGATCAACAGCTCCTACAGTCTGTGCAGATCCCTAGCTGGAAATTTGGGATGGAGGAAAAATTAGCTCTGCCTCGCTCATCCTTCAAGAAAGCTGAGCGAGCGAAAGCGCAGCTGTCAGAGCGGAGCATGAAAGATTAAATGTGCTCTTGCTGCTCCTCTCGTACAAATAGGAGCTCCTGTCAGGTAATCACAAACCTCTCTGCTCAAAAACTGGGTCACGACACGGGATTAGGTTTGGAACAGGAGTGGGAATGGTTTTGTTTGGTGCTGCTCGCCACGATGGCATCCTGAGCTCTGGGAGGGTGGGAGTTGTCACTGGAGTCACATCGCAGCACTGGCTGACCTCTGGGAACGCTGAACTGCCCCTTCAGATGTTACATGTTGGATAAAAAAAGTGGGGGGAGACCTGCTGGTTTGGAGTGGCGCAGAGATAAATTCTGATGTGAACTTCAAACCTTCTCAGATTTCCATTTCCCCTCCTGGGGATGTTTCGGCAGGGAAAGCGCAGAGTCAGGCAGGGGAGTGTCCTGTTGGTGAGAGAAAGTTTCTTGTATTCATCACTCCATTCCAGAGTGCTTTGGGTTGGGAGGGAACTTAAAAATCATCCCATCCCACCCCTGCCATGGCAGGGACACCTTCCACTGTCCCAGGCTGCTCCAAGCCCTGTCCAGCCTGGCCTTGGACACTTCCACAGCTTCTCTGGGAATTCCATCCCAGCCCCTCCCCACCCTCCCAGGGAACAATTCCTCCCCAATATCCCATCCATCCCTGTCCCCTGGCAGTGGGAAGCCATTCCCTGTGTCCTGCCCCTCCATCCCTTGTCCCAAATCCCTCTCCATCTCTCTTGGAGACTTCTCACGTTGGATGCAGCTCAGCTGTCCTGCTCTGCTCTTGGTTTGTGCAATGGGGACAACAGAACCCTGGATGTGCCCAGATGTGCCCAGATGTGCCCAGAGGTGCCCAAAGGCGCCCAGAGGTGCCCCTGCCAGCCCCACCCTGAGCCCTCACAGCCTCCCCCTGATTCACATAAACAATTTTACACTTCCATCCTTTTTCCTACCATCCTGAGCTCCTCAAATGAGCTTTACCAACAATTAATTAAGCCTCGCAGCACCTTCGAAAGGAGATAGGCATTATAATTAGCAGGCCTGTTTTTAATTAGGAATAAAATTTTAAATGGAATTTTAGGTATTTCCTCATTAAAATTTTCCTTTAAATAATTACAGGGCCTTTTCTAAGTGGTATCAAGAGTAAATAGACTAAAAGTTGCTTGCAACAGATTAAGAAAACTTCTTGAAGCCAATTTTAAAAGTTTATAAAAAATTTAGCCTTTTCAATGTCAAAATATAATAATTTCCTTATGCATTTCTTGTCTAACAGGACTGGAGACAGAATTTCTCAGTTACTGTGGAAATTAAGGCTGTTAATTTTTTTCAGTAAAGTTCTGACTTTGATTTTTTCTGAACTATCTTCTACCCTGTTAAAGATTCCACCCATATCTTTGAGAAACAACTCAGAAAGTGATGATAAATTTGAATATTAAAGCAAGCTTTTCCTAGAGGTCAGGATAAAACATTCGCATGTTACCCAAATGTTGTGGGTTTGCCCAGTTTTCTTTCAAAACAAAACTTCCTCAGGGTTGATGTTTCTTGGTCAAACACTTTGCTTTCGAAGAGTTGCAATATTCTATCAGAAAAAACCACACTTTTTAAAATAAAGAAACAAAACCAAACCAAACATTGACGATCAAAAAAAACCCATAAATGAACCTCTGCAACTTTGTCGTGTTTTCAGCTGTCAGAAACCCTTTAAACAAAACTTTTCCACCATTAAGGAAGGGCTGCTCCTCTTGGAATTTTGACAATTCCTGCAAACTGAGGCAACCTCAGCAGCCTGGGCTGAGCCTGCAGTGTCCTCCGAAGTTGTCTCTGGAGTGGCAGAAGTTTCCCAGTCTCAGGATGAAGTGCACCATGTCCTTGTCCTCTCAGGACACTCGTAGGCTAAAAATACCTGGGAGATAGGATCTGGTCTATAAAGCAGCCAGGGAGAGTCAGGCTGGGAGACAAGAGGGAATTAGAACTTGAGCCAAGGTGTCTCTTGCAAAAACTCAGTCTGGGAGACATTTTCTCCTCCGATTCATCTGTGGGAATTGGAGATGCCTTGGAATGATCCCTGTGGGGTTTTTCAGAGCCATCCTTGTGCCTTCAGCAGACAGAGATTTCCAGCTCCCAGCAGCTTTTCCATCTCTCCTTTGGACAGAGGAGATAAACCCAGGATGTCTTTACCAACTTCTCCAACTGAATTAGATCAAAGACTAACATGATCTAAACTCTCCACTCTGCACAACCATCAGCTTGCTCAAGGGCAACCTGAGACCACAAGGGCAAAATTTAAGGCCCAAGAGGAATTTTTTTAGCAGAGGAATACAATGGCATCCCATGAAATGTTTTATTTAATCAGTGCCACCTTCTGCTCTGACATTCATCCATTCATTCATCCAACCTTTTCAGAGGGTTTGGGTTGCTCTCAAATTCCGAATCACAGAACTCCAGAATGGTTTGGGTTGGAAGGAACCTTCAAGTCCATCCCATTCCCACCCCTTGCCATGAGCAGGGACACCTCCACTAGCCCAGATTACTCATCTTTATGAATCCAGGGCCCTGATCAAGTAAGATTGGATTAATTAATTTTACAGTGCTAGTCCAGTTACCATTTCCTAAATTATTGGCTTAGTTTCCCCTCAATCCTGTTAGACGCGTTCTAAAGTAAATTTCAACATAATTTTTCATGAATGCAACCTTGCAATTCTTCTTCAATACAGAGGGGATGTAATTTCACATTCATGGAGTTACAGCACCTTTGTCTCGTGAATATTCCTTGAAGTCTTGTCAGAGACAGATATTGGAAACCTGAGAGCAAAAATCCATAATAATTCAGTTGCTTTGTAAGAATTAAGATGTGCTGTGAAGTAAATTGAGCTGCTGGACAGGCTGGGTGGTTGAACAGGGCAGGCATTGGTGAGTGATGTGGTATTGCACAAAACAGGTCTTGAAATCCCACAAAAATGGATTAGTGCACTCTGAATGCCCCCAAAAGTTTGCTGCTAGAGCAGAGAAACAGCTAAGAAAACCCAACCCAACCAAAGCAACCTGAATGCTTGATGACTTCTGGGCAAATGACCACCACAAAGAAGGGAGATGCACTCCAGCAATAAAGTTCCTTATTCCTGCAGCTTTGCAGGAAAAGGAAAGGAATTTGCTCTGGAAGCAAATTTTTCCTTTTCGTGTAAATATTTTTATTGTTATTCCTTTAAAATCTTTCTTATGCTCTTACCCTGCAAGTGGAGAGAGTACTAAGTGTCTTCTCTGTAAGCTTTAGCACTGTGAGTTATGTTGAAGAAAATTCATACAGAAAAAATGTAGTTATGGGAAATACACCTTTAATATAGAATAGCTGTTTCTTCTGCAGTTTTTGGAGATTTTGTTTTACTTGGGACACACACACATGATGGAGACAGGATGCCAAAAAAAAGGGATCTGCAGGTTTAACAGATAAATGTTCAAACAGATTTTCTGCTGAGTGCAAAAAGACACAATTCGAAGTATAAAGCTTATTTTTTTTTGACACTAGATCCATCAAAGAACCAGAATTAGGCTACTTTATCCCTTGCTTGTATTCCACAAAGCTCTTTGCTCTGCCTGAACTTCACTCATTGTCTCCACGTGGTTCATTCAGGTCTCCATTCTACAGAGATGGAGCAGAGTTATGGACAACCCCAATCAGAGGCTCTGCTTTGATAACGAGGGGATTAATTAGCCTCCAGCTCCACAAATAAACTAGAAAACAAACCCTCTGAGCTGCTGCCTCTGTACCCCCCTCAAAGATGATTAAAGAGGGAGAGCAGCAGCTCAGGGATGTTGTTAGTCCTGTGCTAAAGTGCCCCATTGATCTCCGTCTCTGCAGTAAATGCCAAGGTTTAGTGGGTGTTAATCCTTGCAAAATGTGCAGCTTATTAATGATCCCCCCAGCAAAGGTGACCTCTGGAGCCAGGGATGGTGCTCTGAGAGGAGCCTCGACAGTTCCAGTGCTTCCAGCTGCTCTGCTGCCTCAGAAAAACAGATTTCAAAGCTGCATGTCCTGGTTCTTGGCGTGGGAAATGCTCTGATCAATAGCTGGGGGTTTATCTGTAGTGGAAATGGAAGCTCTTTAATGCCAGGACTGAAATGTGGATCCCTGGAATGTCCAAGGCCAGGTTGGATGGGGTTTGGAGCAGCCTGGGACAGTGGAAGGTGTCCCTGCCATGGCGGGGGTGGCACTGGATGGGATTTAAGGTCCTTTCCACCCCAAACCAACCTGGGATTCTGTGATATTAATGTTAGAAAAGTATACAAAACCCCTTCAAGTGCTGTTGCCCCCTCCCTGTTCCTCTGCTTCCTTCATTTCCAGCCTGCAGTCACTGTCAGTGGGGTTAGATTAGATCCATGGCAGAAGGAGTTTCACAGCTGTTTTTCCAGCCAGTTTCCCCAGGATGGTATTTGAGCATCTCTGCCTTTATCACACTTTGGTCTAATTGAAAATATAAACAGTGCAGTGTCCATGGTCTACCACTTGCTGTAACACCAGCCCTCCTCTCAGGTAACCAGTATATAAAATCCATTTATTAAAAGTGTGTACACGAGAAGAGTGGGTGGAATTTTACAGATCTGCTTTTACTGCAGAAAATGCAGTTCTTTGGGGCTCACAACAGCAGTAAAGCTGTACCTAGGTTTTTACAGCACTGAGTGAGCTTAGCTGAATTAAAACATAACATTTTCCTGCGTCCTTCTTTGGATTATGTCTGAGGACATTTTTCATTGGGGTTATTATTTTTTTTAATTTCCAGTGGCAAACAGGAAATATTCCTCTTTCCAGCTGTAGATAAATTTAATGAGGAATATAATATTCAGACAGGGATCGTCTGCATGAAGTCACTTGCTGCATGTTTTGTACAGAAATATCCTCGTGTTTTGACACACTGATTTCTTGTTCTCTGACAGGGCTGTAATTTGCTCTAAGAATTGTTTCAGTCATTTCCCAAATATTTCTCATGCTGCGTCGGGAAGAAATAATTGAATTTGGTAAAGTTATACCAACTTTCATTAGGCTGGAAAAGAGCTCTCTTTATGTAATGCCATCAACTTCCTCCTCAAAGATCAGCTTAATTAAAACTCCTCTCTCTTAAAACACACCATTGCTTATGATTATAATGAAGCTGAGTGAAAACGAATGGAAATTAACTCATGCAGGTCAGTTTTTGGATCCCACATGATGATTTTTGTATTGCTGTTGCTTTGTATTGCTGTAATAAGAGGGGCTGTGCCCAAGGATCAGCCTGGCTTTGTGGTTTAAACCCCAATATATTCCAGGGGTGAATAAAAGCCTACCAGGATAAACCTTGCAAAGAAGGAGGCTTAGTGAGAGGCAAAGCTCAGCTCAGGAAAGGTTTTATTCACCATTCTTCCCAAAATGTAGGGGAAAACTACGGGAAGTTTGCTCTGGGTGCTCTTTGTGCTGTTTGGAGATGTTTACAGGGCTGAAATCAATAGATAACAAACCTGACAAAGAACAGCTTTACCCGAGTCAGATATTTTCAAATTTTTCACAGAATCACAGGGCCATTAAGGCTGGAAAAGACCTCTGAGATCAAGTCCAAACATCACCGTGCCCACTAAACCACATCACCAAGAGTATTTTTAGAAACCAATTTACACAGTTTTAGAACACACTTCTGGATGTGCATATCTTAGAATCTGATTTCCATGCCCTCCTTAAAATGAGAGTGTTTAGCCCATTCTGTTTAGCTCTCATTCAAACAGCTCCCAGCACTTTAACACCTCATCACTCTTCCCATAACACAGTCAGTCTTTGCGGGGAGAATCCTCTCCTCTCTCCAAACCTTGGCGCATCTTTCACCTGTGCAAGGGATTTTATCAGACTGTTAAAAATAAATTATGCAGGCTCGGTGCCACACAATCAAATCTCTGCTTGTTAAGCATTTAGTGCCAGTGATCAAACCCCCTAAATGTCAGCCAGGTCAGAGCTTGGTTGTGTTCTCTGCATAAAAGAAAAGCTTGGCTGGTGTGCATTTTCCACAATGTAGTGGATAAAACAAATACGAGAAATATTCCCTTGGAAACTGTGGTGTTTCTGCCAGAAATTTGCACTTGCAGCTATTGGGCAAAGTGTGTGAGGAGAGGTTGGACTGGATGATCCTGGTGGTCTTTTCAGACCTTAATGATTCTATGAAATGAGGGACGTTTTGTAGGATGTTTGGTGGGCTGGAGAGCCGTTAGGACTGGTGATACTGGTGTAGAATATTTTGGGTTATTCAATTCATCCAAACCTGGAACAAGATTGGACAGGAGGGAGGGAATGTGTGTCTGTGCTGTTGCTGTGTTCATGGAATGAAATTCATTATCCTCCAGCAGTTCCTGAGGAAAAAATCTGTTTGAACATCAGAGCTGTGTCCAGCTCAGCCATCAGCACCAGGCAGGAATAAAACCTGGGACAAATCCCATTTAGGGTGGGAGACGGAGCTTTTTTGAGTGCCTGTGCCACAGCCCTGCAGCTGCAGCCACACAAAGAGTTTCCATATGGAGCCACATTGTTCCTCAAGAGCTTGGCATGAATAGATTTTATCACTCTCAATCCAACAGGGAAAAAAACCCAACGTGTCTATTGACAGTGGTGTGAAAAGCTGTTTTTGACATGCAATTCTTCTGGCTGGAGCTCCAGCAGCTGAGGGATGGCTGCTCACAGGGATGGCTTTTCCCTTCCCTGGGCTCCAGATTTCTGCTTCTCACTGAGCTCACCCTGAGGATAAAATATCTCACTCTAGAGCAGCTTCCCTTTGGTGCAGCTGTGCAGGAATCCAGATGTGGGACTGAATTCAGGGCAGCAGCGCTGGCTCTCTCCTGCCACGGGTGCTGGGTGATGTTCTCAGCTATCCTAAAATCCCTTGGCCATCAGGGATCATCTCCTGGGATCATCCCAATGCTAGAAAATGCCTTGGCCATCAGGGATCATCCCAGTGCTAGAAAACCCTTTGGCCATCAGGGATCATCCCTTGGGATCATCCCAATGCTGGAGAGCTGCCAGCTCTGCCCTTGGGTTTCTTACACAAATGAAACAAGACTCCCACAGGGTCTCCAGGACTTGATCTTACTTTTGTCACTGACAAGTCTGATGAATCCAAGGGTTTCAAGGTCAAAATACTGAATAAAAATCCAGACTCTGAGCCTCATACACTGCCCAGGGTTTTCCAGTCCTTTCGGGATCACTGATAAAGCTGTGGTCTTAGGGAGGTCAAGGCTACTTGTGAAACGTTGATTAAAAAGTTGATTAGTTGGCTGATTAGATGTGAGGTTTAAATGTGGATTATATTTAAGGATCTGCAGCAGTTAAGAGAAATTTATAGCACGTGCTAAGCACCTCAGTCATGGCAGCTAATGATATTTCAGTAATAAAACCTTCCTTTCAGGTGATATTCCTCACCATTAGAACAAAAGTAGAATCCAAGGATTTAAGACTCTTTCTTCTTGGTTTACAATCTTCAATTCTTTTTTTCCCCTCTGGAAACCTTAAAAAGAACTGCAAGAAACATAAATTTTAGGAAAGGAAATCAAGCTCCAGTTTGAATCCCAATAAAATTATTGAAAGCATTCCACAGACTTTATCCAGGACCATATCAAAACCCCTTATGTTATTTATCTTCATGATATGACCATGATCTTCTATAATCTCAATTTTACATGAGAAAGCTGGCCTTGACAGGTGAAAGACTGGATTTTGATCTTAAGGAGGTTTTTTTCCCAAAATAACCAGGGCAAAGTGCAACCAGGGAGTGAACCACCAACACTCAACCACCCATGGAATGTTTTCCCATGAAAACAGAGCTGCAGCACAACATGCAATTCACATATCTGCTCTGAGCCCACGGATTATTTCATCCTCTAAAAACCAGGAGCTCTTTAAAATACCTGCAAATATTGACCATAACATGGAGTGAAACTGGAGGTTACCAGTAAACAAAATCCCATGAGCTGATTCAGGTAAATCCAGTTTGTACTCAGCAAAGCATCGCTTCCCTCTCAGTAATGTCAAATAATGTATCAGCACATCAAAATGTCTGCTGCCTCGTGGAACAACCATTTGTTAGTGCAAATGGGGCACGGTGCTGATTTGGAGGGCCCTGGTAGGTAGGTGAAAACCCATTTCAATTCTTTTATTGCAAATCTAAATCTCCCTTTTTTACTGTTGCAGGATCATATAATTTTGTCACTCGCAGCCAAGTGCTCTGGGATGCAACAGGACCTGCAATTCCTCTGTGCTTGAAATTATAAATGCCACCTGTATTTGTTTCTTTTCTAAATTCTGGTTTTATTCCTGCTATAGGTCTTTTCCTACCTGCATAATTCATGGCTTTAAATAGAATTACATGAACATTTTTGCAATAGCACTTAATCCCCTCTGTACCTTAAAGGAGATATTTGATCTTTAGAAGGATTTGTTTCTTGAGACAACTCCGGCAGTATTTAATTATTTCTGTTTGAAATCAAGCAAACTTCATAGACAACTTTTTTTAATGTTAACCTCGGTGGATTTGCTTTTAATAGCATAAAAGAAGTGTGGCTAATGATAAGACTCTTAAATTCTTCTATTTTAATCCTTTTCTGACCTCCTTGTCTTCTGTAATCTTTGGTAACTGCACCAAAAAAAAAGTTTCCTCAGTTTTTTCTTCTCTAATGCAGTAAAATCCACAAATTACAGTGATTTTAATCCACAACCTCCCAGGTATTCCTGTTTCTGATTCCATTTACATCAGCAGCAACAAGAAATAGTGAAATATTTGAAGATCCAGAATGATTTGTGTTACATTACAGGCAAGGCTTCGTGCAGACCACAGTTTACCCATCACTTCCCATGTGCAATTATTATTTAAAAATATTAAAATTCACTGGATTTAGCCATACTCTAATAGAAGGTGACCACAGAACCTCGTCTTGCCCAGGCTGAACATCCCCAAATTTTCTTATTCTTTCTCCATCAAGGAGCTGCTCCAGACCTTCTGCACTTCAGGTTGTGTTGCTCCTCTGCCAAATCCTCCCCTGATGTCACATCTCACCTAAAACTGGGAACCTAATGAAGAAACCTCAATTTTCTGCAGCCCATAATGCTAACAAGCCTGAAGAAATTTGATAAAATATTTTGGAATGCTTTGTACGAAGCACTGAAAAGCTTTTTCTTTCCCCCCCCCAGTTGTTGCCACTGAAGTTCAGAGCGCGTTTGAAGATCTGAAACTTTTCATTTGAGGGAGAAATACCTCCTTGTTCTTTTCCTCACGCTGTGTTGACATGTTTTCATCAGCTACATCATGTTACCTCTTCCACATTGAAGCCTAATCACAGCCTTGGAGTTTTGCAGTTCCCAGCTACAAATAGAAAGATTTCTCCCTGTGAGACCAGAGCATTCCTCAAGCAATTTTCCACCTTTATGCAGGGTTTTGTTTCATCGGGTTTATTTTTTTTTGTTTGTATTTTTTTTCGTGTTGTTTCTTACCATCTGCCTGGCAATTAAGCTATTTAAAAGCACCCACATCAAAGAGGTGCTCAGGTTCTCTACAAATAGACCTCTCTGCTGCACTGCAGAAGTGACAAAAATAATCCACCCAGTTCCATGGTTTATAACGATGAAATAAATATTTTTGCCTTGTGTTTTTAATTGACTTACCAAAAAAAAAAATCCAGGAAAAAGGGTACATTGTTTGAATGTGTCTAAATAAAGCAATTCTTCTGTGGAGAAAATCTACCAGCAACATCTTTATTCTTTGTCTTTCTATGAACACATAAATTATATCATGATGATACCATGAAATTCACGGTAATTTCTATAATTCTTGTGGTTTTTTCAATTTGGTTTTTTTTTTTTAAATTCATTGCCTCTAATAAAACCACGATGATAAGATCCCATCCCAAAATTACATTTAAAGTTTTTTTTTTCAGGAAAAAGGTAATTGTGGTCTGAATGTTATTTCTGGTGTTCAGGATTTATGGAATGTGGGGAACAGAAAGTTTTGAAGGAAGAGGTGGCAGAGTAAGGTTGAAGAGCAAACTTAATACTGAGCCAGCCAGTGCTTCACTTTAATTGTTGTTGTAAAAGTGTTTAGAGATGAGTTCTTCAATATTTAGGATACAATATTTAAAAAAAAAAAGGTAATAATCAGTGCAAAGACAAAGGGAAAAATGGATTGGGGGAGCTGTTTGAAATAAATGGCAGCTGTGGCTTTTTTTCCCACTTCATGAAATTAATAGTTTGGGTTGGAAAGGATCTTAAAACTCATCCAGTTCCAAAATTCCTTCCACTATCCCAGGTTCTCCAACCTGGCCTTGGACATCTCCAGGGATGGGGAAGCCACAGCTTCACACCATAAATTATTACAATTATAATAGAATGAAAACTTACCGAGGAAAAAGAAAGAGATAAAATCCAGAGTCTCTGGAAAAAAAAAAATATTTCCAAAGGTGAAACAGCGCTGATGGTTTCCATGATGTGACAACAAAGCAGCTGGATAAAAAGTGGCCTTGCAGGCCTTGCAGGTAATTTGAGGTAACATTTCAGTGCCCAGGTGGGTGATTGCAAGCAGTGACCTCCCTAAACAACCTGCAGCCAAGCTGAGAAAATGGGATTTTCTGTTGTCTTCCTTGCTGACCTCTGCTGTCAACTTAGGAAGAAAGTGAATTAATCAGAGTGGGTTTGCTTTATGCAGGGAGTGATGTTTTCTTTTTCACACGGTGTGTTTTATTCCAGCAGCTAATGGCCCAAATTATTAAGAAAAAGGCAGGAAATTTGCAAACTCTGCTTCTCTCCCTAGGGCCTGATGAAGAGGCTGAATGGAGCTCTTCCAGCTCCCCTGGCACAGAGGAACAGCCCAGCAGGTCACTGTTTTTAACCTGATATTCCGTGGCCAGGTGGTCCCTGAGGATTGCAGGTCAAGTCTGGAGGCTTTTCCTGAGCTGGGAATGAGCTGAGATTAAAGAGGCAAACCCCAAACTGCTGTCCTGTGTGCAGAATTTGCCTCAGAGGGAGTGACGACACCATTTCCTCCCCCTTGGAGATTTGGTTTGGAGCTTTAACCTCCCTTTGTGCTCCCATGTAAATTCCCCTGGCTGCATCCACGCACAGCTCTCCAGAATTTGCCCTGATTTATCCAAAAGAGTCAAGGAATTATTTTCCCATAATGGCTTTTTTTTTTTTTTAGCCAGCAATTAAAATTTCTGCCATCCTTCTGCAAGGCAAGTGCAGAGGCCTTTTGACCCTGAGAGCAAAACTTCAGCCTTACAAGTCATTTAAAACTCTTTCACTTCCTAGACATTTATTTCTTTTATACATTTCAAAACCTTCAGCTCTCCTCTGTCCCCCCAGGTGTGGAATCAGTGCTCAGCATCCCTTTCCCTGCTCCTGGGGTTGAGCCATCCAGCCTCTCCTGTATGGAAATCACATTTTTCTCCCTTTGCAGTGGCTGAGCAGAGATCAGGGGATGGAGATTCAGCAGGTGGTGTTGGGAGGGATTTCTCCAGCTTTATCCAGCTGCTGGGGATGTCCCTGACTACCTCAGCCAGCTACAATCACCACTCCTGGGCACTTGACTCACTTTGGGAATTTTGTATTTCCATGGACATTTGACTTATAGGTGACACCAAAAGGTTCATCAGCTCTGAAGCAATTCAAGCAGATTAAATTAATAAATTAAATGCAATTTATTACCACCTTTGCCTTGTTACACTTTTCCCTTTTTGCTTTCATTCCAGTGACTGCAAGTAACCAAATTTCAATTAATTGTCAGATTCTGAGAGAATTAGGCTGAGTGTTTTCAAAGTGATGTCAGGGCTGTGGCAATCGCTTTGTTGCTGGGTGGTGTTGCCTCAGAAGCTTCCCTGAGATGCAACTTTCATGCAAATGCAGGAGTTGGTGTTTGAAGAGCTCTGGGAAGGCTCAGATCAGAGGTGTTGTCTCTGGCTCTTCTCATCTAACGTCACTTCACAACCAATTTGTTTTCACACATTATTTACCTTTGGATTTTTGTTTTTTTTACTTAACATCTGATCCAAAGCTTATGTCAGGCAGTAGGAAAATTGTGTCAGGTGGAGAAATTTCTATTGACTTCAGAGGAATTTCTCTCCTTGTGAAGGGAAAGGAGTCAGAGTTATTCCTGGATATTCTGGTGCTTCTTTCCTGTCCCATCAACCTGCCAGGCTGACCCATAGCCAATTATCCTCCCTCTCTGCTGAGTTTTCTTCCTCTTATAAACCCCCCCCTACCCCTTAGAGAGGCTTATAAAGACAGATACATTAATTGGGAGAGGTTTAATTAGCAAAGAGAAAGACATTGCAGCCTCTGCAGCAATAATATTAGTAATATTCTCATTTAAAGTCAATGGGGCTGAAATCCAAGGAGCTGAAAGGGTGAAAACAGGAGCAGGATTTGCAGCACTGCTGCCTGTGGTACATTGTGTGTATCAGGTGAATTTTTGTCTCTCCTCCAGCAAAGTTTGACAAAATTATAAGTAAAGGTCATCAGGATGAGGACCATAAAGTTTAGCAGTTCTGAAAAATGTAAATGAATACATATTTTTAAATAATATTACGGCTAAAAATCGCATAGCAACGCCATGGCTCAATGCTGGACTCATCAGATTCCTGTCAAGAGTGAAGGAATGAAGTTACTCTTCAGAGTTCTCCTCCAGGGCTGCATTTATTACAGGGACAGCAGGATGGAGCTGAAAGCATAAAACTGTAAGCAAAGCTTATCATTCACCCCAAAAAAACCCTTCTGAAAGGAAATACTGAGTGAGCTCTGTGGTGCTTCTCTGTTACTGTCTGCAGTGTACACCTTAATAGGCAGGTGTTAATGAGCAGCAGCTAAAGGCTGAGCTGTTCTCTCAAGAACTGCTGCAGAAATAAAATCTTTTCACCTAAACAGAGAAAAAAAGTTCAAATTTTGACTGTGGAACTGCAGCTTGTGTGGGGAAGAATAAACCCAGTTCTGAAAGTTGAACACATTTATGTAATGCAGAAAGCAGGAGGGATCAGGAGTGCTGAAAGTCACAATTCTGCTGAATTTGTTAACTAATTGAGTTAATCACTTTGTTCCAGGCAAACTCAGAACAGGAGCTGAAGGAGCCAACTGGGAAGATGGGGAGAGACTGGAGTGACAGGAAAAGAGGGAATGGCTTCCCACTGCCAGAGGGCAGGGATAGATGGGATGTTGGGAAGAAATTCCTCCCTGTGAGGGTGGGGAGGCCCTGAAATGGAATTCCCAGAGAAGCTGTGCTGCCCCTGGATCCCTGGCAGTGTCCAAGGCCAGGCTGGACAGGGCTTGGAGCAGCCTGGGATGGTGGAAGTTGTCCCTGCCATGGCAGGGGTGGGATGGGATGGATTTAAGGTCCTTCCAATCCATTCCATGATTTATAACTGTTCAGATCTACGTAGATTGTGGTGTTTTGACTTTTCTTCCAAGGTTAATTTTGACTCCAAAGACATGAAAATCATTTTCACACGACTCCTTTAAAAATGAACCGCTGCAAATCCCAAACACATGTGGCTCCAGCAGAGCTTGAGCAGGCAGAGCAACAGCCACAATTCATCATGAAAAGCAGGTGTGAAAGGTAGAGAAAAACTGTAATCAAAATGAAAAATGACCGGGGTTTGTTAGGAAAATTGTTATCACTAATTTAATCGAACCATTATATTTTTATGCACATTTTTAGGTGGGTACTTCTTATTTCCCCCCTTTAGTAATGTCAATTTTCTGGATTTCCCAGTCTGTTGTAATAACAGATATTATATATCTTCCATCTATGTAGTCTCTGTAAGGATTCTCAAGAGATTCATCAACTTTACAAGGCATGTAGAAATGAATCCTCTACAAATTACATATCCCTGGGGTGTCATCCTAGAAAAAAAATAAATCCCTGCCTTTCCATCAAAAAGTCCTAAAGCAGAAATTTCCCCAAGTGAAAGACCTGCAGGAGCGAAGGGTTAATAAATTCCATCGCGCCGCAGAGTCAGAAAAGCACCTTGCGGGCAGAGCTGAGCGCAGAGCTGTCTTCCTCCCGTGATAATGGAATAAACAAGGTGATTTCGGCACAACTAATTGTCAGAGATAAGGAGCAAATGTCAGGCGGGGAGGTGAAGCCGAGCTCTGACACTCGGAACTTGTTAAACACCTTTACCTGCCTGAGCAGCGCAGCTCCCGAGATCAGAGCACAGAGATTAAACCTCATTTGCTTAGCCGAGATGTGGTTTGTCTCTCAAATGCGCTTCAAGAATGGCTAAGAAAAGGTGAATTCAACCCCCTTTTCCCCGGGGTTTGCCTGTTTGGGAAGAAGGCTTTCGAGAGTTGTGTAAATAAAGCTTTCACCGAAGTGTGTTTGCTGTCATTAGCCAAACCACTCATCGCTGCAAGTATTCCTTGGAGAACATTTTCATCCCAGCCTCAGCACGTGTTTGAGCTCCACCAGCCTTCCACGAGCACTTATTAAAGTCAACTGCACCACGAGTTTAGTGGAGAGCATTTAAAAGGGGAACTGGGAGTTAAATGCCATTAGTCGTTTTGAAAGTATTGATAGAGCCTCTTGTTAGCGTGATTAGAGATATTAGTTATCCAGGTATTTGCTCGGGAATGGGGGTGAGGGATGGGCAGAATCAGTGCTGCTCTGCTCAGGGAAATATTTACTATGTCACAAAATTTGTCTGCAAGCAGGTTTGGACTTCATAAATTCCCAACGTGTTTAATGCATGCAGAGTAACCCCAGGTATTGCTGTGGGTTAGATATTCCATTTGGGGCATTCAGGAATCTCAGAATCACTGAGGTTGGAAAAAACCTGTGCCTGATCCCCACCTTGTCCAGCCCAGAGCACTCAGTGCCACATCCAGACCTTCCTGGGACATCTCCAGGGATGAGGACTGCAAACCTCCCTGGGCAGCTCCTGACAAGGCCTGACCACTCTTTCCAGCATGAAATTCTTCCTGAATTTCCTCGTGGAAATGCAGGAGAAGCCCTGCATTTGCCTTCAACCTATTTACACACTGTAAGGTTGAAAGATTATAAATGATCAATCAATGTGTGAACCGAAAATAATTCCAATTTTTAATGATGTTTCTGTCTATTCCAAAGCCAACTGCTGCCAGGCAGGGAGGAAGAGAGCATTTTCCCAGGCAGAATTCTTCCTCAAATGCAATTAAAAGTAGTAGAAGGTTAAAATAAAAGTTATAAGAGAGCACAGCACAGCAGGACTGGGAGGAGCAGGGCAGCAAACAGCGATTCCCTCTGGACTACGAAATGAAAAAGGCTTACTAATTCATAAACTAAAGGTGTCTGAGCTTTAAAAGAGAGAACTTGTGGGACCACAGCTTCGATTTTTCCATTTTATTAACCATATGATGTGCTGTAGGCATGTAATTTTGTGAGTTCGGAATTCACTCACTTGCTCAGCTCTGTCTTACAATCCCTGCCAGCACCTTGAAATAAGAGCATTGCACAGCAGCAATATTCCCTGGCAGAGACTCCCAGCTGAGGGGGAAAATCCATTTCATGTTCTGCAGGGCTGGCAGGGAGGAGAACAATGAGGGAGCAGGGAAAGGGAGAAGTGATGAAAAGGGAGGAAAAGCAGTTTTTTTCTCAATAGTGTACTGATTTTTTTTTTCTTTTTAAGGAGCTATTATTTTTGTTATTATTGTTATTGCTATTATTTTACGGTGTTGTCACAAAAGCAGCATCCTGCCATGGTGCTCAAGTAGCTGAGTGAGGATTCTCCACTTGTGCACCTTCTGCATCCCGAGAATAGGATTTGGAAATTAAAAAAAAAACAACCCCACATGGAATATAAGAAGTGTTGTTATCACCTTTCTCCAGGCAGAGCCACTGAAATGAGTGCAGGGAGAAGAGAGGAAGAGGTGGGAGCAGCACGGATCAACTTCACTCTCCTGGGTCAGGGTTGGGATGCTTTCCTTATGACAGCTCCAAACGGGCAAAATGTGCCAGGGATGGTTTCCAAGAGGAGGAAAGATTACTCTTTACCTGCCAGGTTATTAATTCCTCCCATAATCACCACTGCCACAGAACAGAATCTTGCTAAATATATCCTTAGCCTGGCCAGCCGTGGCTGTTCTCGTGTTCTTTATTTTCCTCAAGAGTGGCAGCACCAGAAACAAGATATTTCCCTTCTGCTCGAACCTTGGTTCATTTTCTAACCCTGGCTTTCAAACAGGCCACAGGATGAGCTTCTAAACTGCTCTAATTGTCAGGATTCTGCTCTCTAATTTGTGTCTGAGGTGTGCTAGTGCCAGAGAGGAACTGTTGCATGGGAATGACTGGGAAGAGCTACAGGTGATCCCTCAGTCCTTCAGGAGGTGATTTATGGAGCCTTCTGGCCAAAGCAGTGTTGGCAGTGAAAAGCAGCTCTCTGGGGAAGAGTAAAGGCCAGAGCAGGGAGTGGGGAATTGAGAGACACGGTAAAGAAAGATTATTTCACTTAATTATTCCTCTCAGTCCGAGGTCTGGCTCCCTCCACTGATGCCAATAGGGAGAGGAACACACACAGCACCTGCAGGTCCCCGAGGAGATTCCTTCAGAAAACATGCAGACACAGCTCATCTGAGAGCCTGGGAGAATTCCCAACCTCCTCATTTATCTCTGTATCCAGATGGCTACCTAAATGCAGGGGAAATTCCCGTGGTGCAGCAGGACTGAGCTGCCCAGTGAGGCAGGGAAAGCTCCCACTGCAGGGAGCAGCTCTGCCTGGCATTTAATAAGGATGGGGAGCAGATTTGGAGAAAACGTGGTTTGGAAGCTTTTCCACCAAGGCTGGTGTCTTGGGAAAGGAGATCTGTGGTGTGGTTGGTGTGGGAATTGTCAGGCAGCAGCCATTGATAAAGGAATGGGATTTTTTTAAATTTTTTTTTTTTTTGCACTTGTCCAAGTTTTGCACTTGGAGCTGTTCCAAAGGAGATGCTCCTGCTCAGCCAAAGCAGGAGCTCTGGGTTTAAACTCTGTCCCAAAATATGCAACACCCCCAGGAAGGCCTTTTTAGCTCTTCACACCTCGTAATCTGCACCATTCTAGTGGGGTTAGTTCTGGAATAAGGAATTGCTCCATAGTCCTTGAGGGTATTGCCTTGCTGATCACAGAATCCCAGAATGGTTTGGAATTTCAGAGACCTTCAAGCCCTTTTTCCACCCCTAGGCAGGGACAGCTTCCCCTATCCCAGATTTCTCCTAACCCCTTCCAACCTGGCCTTGGATTCCTGTTTTCATTTTGGAAAGTCTCAATAAAAAGCCTTAGACAAAGTACCTGGTGCCACAGTTTAGGCAATAAGTTAAATAATTGCATTGCCAATTAGAAGTATTTTTTAAGCATTGCCATGCATTGTCTTGCCTGATTAAACTTTGCTGTGACATTTCAAATTGTTAATGTGTGCTGCTTGGAAAAGTTTGCCAGTCAAATGGAAATTGAGACCTTCAGGCTGAATTGTAACTAATTATTCCAAATATTGCTATTAGTAGGCGAGAGTAAATGATATGAACACGAAATTGTGGCTCAGATGTCTAAATTTTGTGCTGTACAAGTCGAGCTCTCAGAGATTTCCATGAGCATGAATTCATACCCTCGATATTGCTGGATATACTGTAATTCCATCCAGGAGATTTGGCAGGAATAAGGTTTCTATTGCTGGCAGCAGAGCAGTGATAAACCCCACATATTCCAGGTGCTCAGATCTGCCACATAACATCCCCTTGGTCCATTAGGGGTGAATTTTATGAGTTCTGCTGGAGTCGGGAGAGAGGCAACCAGTCTTCATCCTGATTTTATGGGACTGGATCAATCTTTAAGTACCAGCAAAGCTCCTCGCAAGGGTGACCCTAAAAACTTCAGATCAGGGTATGGAAAAAGCATTTTCACTGCGAGGAGCACAGCTGTGACTTTAATGTAACTTTAAGGCAGCTCTATAGAGATGGATTTATACTATTTCAGACTTGACCTTGAGTGTGTACATGATCTTCAGCCCTTATTTTCGCTCTGTGAACCACAGTCACCTTTCCAGTGGCCAACAAATTCATGGCGCAGTGGCTTTGAAAGGCTGAGGGGAGGCAGGTCTGAAGTCATCAAACATCAAAACTTGGGGAGATTTTACCGTGTTTAGTTAAAAAAAATTAAAAAAAATATATATATAAAAAGAAGTAACAATCACAAAGATCTTAACATTTCTAGTTCCACTCTCTATAAAGACAATCCCTGAAACCATTTTGAAATGGTCCTGAAAATATTTAATGAACTGTGAACTCTTCTGTTATAAGAATTTAAAAATTCATCACTTTTTACTTTCCTTAGTTCATGTGGATTTTGTTCTGAGTGTATCTAAAAGGGATCAGGGGTTTCTGTGTGAAGACACAACCCAATATTTATGTGCCAACAGCAAAGGCAGGCTGAGTCTAATTACAAGAGAAATTTGAGTGATTTCCATATGTTAATGGCAAATCCTTGCTTTTTTTGCAGTGTTGCAAAGCTGACGGAGAAAATGAACTGCCATAATCCAATTACATCTCAGGAGCTGTCTGGTGATTTTAGGAAAACAACATTTACTAATCTGTTAAGTAAGTCACTGATATGATAAAAATTATGCTTAATGTGATAAGACTTCATTCTGCATTAACTCCCGATCACATCTGGGAATTGCAGTCCCACAAAACACTCTCCAGGAGCTTTGTGATTTAAACCATTTTAGGTTCAGGGGAAACAGGAGATGCTCAATGATTTGACAGCCATTCCAACGTTGAGGTTTCCAGTCCATCCTCAGTGAAAAGGTGATGTGCTCAGGTCGGGATTGGGATGGGAGCTGATCCAATTCCAGGATGGGAGGATGGGGAGGATGGGGAGGATGGGGAGGATGGGGAGGATGGGGAGGATGGGGAGGATGGGGAGGATGGGGAGGATGGGGAGGATGGGGAGGATGGGGAGGATGGGGAGGATGGCGAGGTGGCACTCAGGGCTGGAGGTTCCTCCCTGGACAGCCCTTGACCTTCAGCTCAACTCCCCTGCCAGCTGGGATGAATCCCTTAAAAAGATCAATTGTCCTCCATGGTCTGAACAGAGCTAATCTGAGTTTTCCTTGAAATGTGGAAACTTTTTACAGCCAGGAAGCAATGCAACGATGTCAAGTATGAAGAGGCAGTTTCTGCTGGTATTTTCCTCCCCTGACAAATGTCCTGTGCTATGGGCTCTGAGTCTGCTGTGAGGACATGGCCAGCTTTTCCCTGTGTAAATTCAGGAGTTCATTTCCTTCACATCCACTGGCTTTCATTTCCACATTTGCTCTTTGACAAGGAGCTGGCACGGGATGCTTTGGAAAGAAGTAGATGTCTGGAACATGCCAATTTGGGATGTTAGGCACTCCATCTTCATTCATAACCATTAATGAGGTGGCTCTAAACCCAGATGCACCAGGCTTCATGTCTCTTTTAAATTTTTGAGCTAAATACGCTCCAAATAGATGCATTTCTTTCTATTAAAGCACAAAAAGATAAAATAGTATCATTAGAGACTGGATGCTTCTGCTATTCCCAGCAATGACCAGCTTTGAGATCCATCCCCATTTTGTGCATCAATTAATCTCTCTGACTAATCAGGCACTACATGAAAACAGCTCCTTTTTATCCACTTGGGTTAAAGTGGATAATGTTCAATGATCCCTCACTTGCACAAGCTGGGGTGCTGAGAACACCTCTCAGCCATTCAATATTTGATATAATGTCCCTATTTTTTCTGTATCCAAAGGGAGCAGCTTTGCTTTTGCAAATTCCTAATCCCTATCATCACACCAAAGTTGTTTCCTTAGCCAAACCAGAAATATCAGCAAGTGCTCAGCAAACCTTTAGTCCATGCAGTTGCTGGATTAGTTTTCCAATCGATTTATGACATATTGGAAATTTATGTTGTGCTTTATCCTATATGTCCTTCTCCTATATGATTCCCAGTAAATATCCTGTTGGAGAGATGGAAGGGATAACCTAAGACAAAATTAATAATAATAATAATGAAACCTCAGGCAGAATAAAGGAAAATTATGCCTTGAACTCTGATATGAGGGGACCAGAAACACCACCCAGACCCCGAGTGTGAGCAGCTGGAGCTGTCAAACCCTTGGGAACCTTTCCCAGAGCTGGGATCGTGCTGCACCGACCCAGAGCACCAAAGCAAAGGGAATTTTATCCAAACTCCAGGCTGTTCTCAGCAGGCACCTCAGGCAGATGTCACACAGCTGTGCCTGTGACATATTGCTTGTCAAACAGAATTGTGAAGGTTATGTTGGACTGTGAGGATGAGGTGGGAGATGGTCGTCAGGATGTCAGATAAATAAGTCATCATCCCTCCAAGAGAAAGGAGGCTAAGAATAACTCAACCTAGAGCTTAGAAAGGAAAATGCTAATGAGTCTAAATCAAAGCTCATTTGCATGTGGAAACACAGAGTCTTTAAGGAGTAGCTCTGTGCAATGACCTGGTGCTGCCTTTGGGGTTTGGAGCCCCAAGGTTGTTTGCTTGGAGCTGCCAGGCTGCCAGATCATGGAATCACTGAGGCTGGAAAAGATCTTCGAGATCACCAATCCCAACCTTCCAAATCATGGAATCATTGAGGCTGGAAAAGATCTTCGAGATCAACAATTCCCAACCTTCCAGATCATGGAACCACTGAGGCTGGAAAAGACCTCCAGGATCACCAAATCATGGTGTTTCTGCACCATGATTCAAACCTTCCAAATCATGGAATCACTGAGGCTGGAAAAGACTAAAAAAGATCAAAAGATCTTAACTCCAAGATCACCAAGCCTAATTTTCCAAATCATGGAAACACTAAGGCTAGAAAAGACCTCCAAGATCACCAGTCCCAACTTTCCAAATCAGGGAACAACTGAGGCCGGAAAAGACCAAAAAGGATCAAAAAATCTTAACTTCAAGATCACCAAGCCTAACTTTCCAAATCATGGAAACACTGAGGCTGGAAAAGACCTCCAGGATCACCAATCCCAACTTTCTAAATCATGGAACCACTGAGACAGGAAAAGACCAAAAAGGATCAAAAAATCTTAACTTCAAGATCACCAAGCCTAACTTCCCACCCCATCCCACCCTTCCCACCACCCCAGGCTGTGCAGTGCCACATCTGCTCCAGGTTTGGACACTCCAGGGATGCTGATTCCACCACTGCACCCTCAGGCTGGAGCTGAGGATTCCACCGCTGCCTCCCCAGCTCTGGGCACCCCAAATCCCCTCATTTCTCCTCCTGCATTCACTGCAAACAAATCTGCTCTGTGCCATTTGTTTACCCTTGGACTCTGCCTGCCTGCCTGGGTATGCATTTTTAATTAGGTGCACTCCAGTTCCTTCCCTGCTTGCTCGCACTTTAATTTGGGGAAGCACAGTTTTCATTAGCTCTGCAAATATCCACTGTTCTTTGCAAAGTCAAATCTATTACTCGCAAAATAACCTTGCTTAGCCCTGGTTATCAGTTATCCCAATAATACTGGGCTCTCTAATTAGTCCAGCTGTTAACTGTTCAAATTCACGGGGCTTTAGCTCTACCAGCTCGGCATCAACACCATCCATGCTGTCACTTGGCTGATATTTCCTGGCAGGCAAAAGGGGCTTTGTCAAGCTCCTGGGAAAGGGATAGGTTTGGATTTTTTTATTTATTTATTTTAAATTTCAGAATGATTTTCTCGTGCAGTTTGCACTTCCCTTTGTAATCCCACTTTTCACCTCCTGCCAGGGGTTTCCTTGCTCTCTTCACATCCCCAAATGACCAGCAGCTCGTGGGGGTTTAGGATTTCTGGCTCCAAGAGGCAGAACAGGAAAATTGATCCCTTTTTCTCTGGAAATTTGGGATATTGCTGATGAAGGACTCAGTGCAGGTTTTCCACAATTACCAGGCTTTATTGAACAGTTTATATTTTTAAGAGCATTCGCAAAAATCAGGTCTTTGTGTGAACTTCTCCACAATGAGCATCAAAGATCAGTATAACCTTTCTCGTGGGCCACTGCAAAAATCTTAAAAATCTGAAACTTTTATTAAACTACAAATTTTTTGCCAGATTGATTCAGTCAAAAGAAAAAAAATCTCAAACCGTAAACCCCAAACCCCAGGTATGTCCATACTTCCTGCTGTAAATACAACATGATTTTTTAATTCCATGTTTACTTCCTCAATGTATTTGCACCTCATTTAGATGTTTAAGCAAGCTTTCAAATAGAAAAGAGCATTGAATTTTGGATTTGAAAGGAACATTCTGTTCAACTCTGAGAGAAAGCTTAATTATTATTTTTAAATCTGCCAGAAGCTTAGACAAATTATCATGTCATATTGACTGAGTTTTGTTGATTTTTTAAAAATAAATTGAAAATAAGCTACAAAATCTTTTCTCAGGCTGTACCTCCAATTATTCTTTTCAGTCAGAACTGAGATGCAGAAGGGTTAATTCTCATCCCTTTCCCATCCCTCTGTGGGGTCACAGATCCAGAACAGCCCCACTGGTCTGAGCAGAACCTGCCTGCAGATCAAGTGACAGGGAGAAGGGAACATTCAAGAGCTCCTTGAATTAACTGGGGACACCTTAACCCACAACAGAAAACAAATGCACTGCAGCAAGGAGAAATTGAAACTTTTTTGAAACGACCCGAGAGCATAAAATGATATTTTTGCACATTTGCCCACTGAAGTATTTTCAGATGATGTTCAGCAGCACCGAAGATAAAGGTTTGCCTTGCCTTTGATGTAGCCAGGGAGCCTGAGAGAGTTCCCAGATGATTGGAAAAATGGATCTGATTTGAATTTAAAGGTGAGTCCAGCAGCATCCCTCAGGAAGTTAGGTTTCACCCAGACTGGTGGAGGTGACCAGGGCACCACTCACTGCCAGAGCCCCTCCAAAGCCCACAGGTCCATCAGGACAATCCAGGGCAAATTATAAACCTTTTTTTGGCAAAATTATCATTTTCTCCAAAGCAGTATCTCTGTCTTTTAACTCTGATTCACTGTGACAAGCAAGAAAGGATGAAAGTTACTGCAGAAACTTAAATAAATACCCCAAAGCTGGAATACTCATCAGAGACTTTGCAGGGCAGGGGGAATTCCTGCAGATTTTTGGGGCAGAACAGAGGTCTCTCCTCACCACTCTTTTCCTTCTCCCCAGTGTGGAGAATCTCATGGAGGAGCAGCATCACCTTTATTTGGGAAAACCCAGATCTCCTGTGCTCCTCTTTCCTAAAGTCATCATGGTAGATGATTTAGACAAATCCACATCAGAATTTGGGTCAGATCAAGGCTCTGCATGAGCAGAAATATTTAGAGATTTTCAGGGAAAAGAGGCAGGAGTACTCTGGAGGGAGTTGGATGGAAAATGTCAGTTAAGAAAGCAAATCATAATTCAGCTGAGCAAGAGCCAGGTGAAAAATAAAAGGTTTGGAGATAAAGAATTGGAGAGAACTGTGTAGGTGGAAAGATGGAGAGTTTAGGCAAGAGTAATCCCTGCCCAGAGAAAGCAGTGAGTGTATCAATGAGTGCTGAACAGGAAAGAGCCATCCTAACACTCCAGATAATTTATTGGTACCAAAATAGTTCAGGTAGTACAAAAGATATACAATTCTTTCCTCAATCTGGAGAAATATCTTCAAAAAGCTTTATTATACAAAAGTAAAACTCTTGAATAATGCTGGCCAGTGGTTTCTCATCCTTCTTAGCCCACAAAGAGATCTTGGTAGTCCACAGAGAGGCCTAATGTTTATCTGGACAATGAAGGTCTCCAGCCCAAACTGTGTCAATAATTTGTGTCAACAGTCACTAATTGTCCTTCAGGCATTGCTGGAACAACCTCCCTGCTTCAGGATCTAATCCAGCTCTGACAAATCTTCCTGAGGGATCTCTGCAGAGGGCAGAGAAATCAGGGAAGGTCAGTGACAGCTCCACAGAAATATCAAAATAAGAGATTGGGAAATTTTAGGTCCCCAGTGACCAGCTCAGCTTCAGGATCAAATTAGCAAATGTAAATATCTTTATCTTTTTCTTTGTTAAGTTGGGTTAGAGTTAACCCTTGAATAATAAATAATGCATTGAATTTACACTCCAGTCTCCCTCTTTGCATCAGCCCAGGTAGGAAGTAACACAATATTTGCTGCAACATTTTCCTGGAGCTTCCAGAAAGTTATCCTTGCAATAAATAAATAAATAAGGCAATGAATAAATGCATATTAATTGGGAGGGCTGATTGTCAGCAGGGACACACTGGCTTGGCAAACAGACATTGTACTCAGTCTTGGGCACCATTTAAATCCAGGGTTAGAATTCATTCTCACTTCACTTCATGGGGAAAATAAAAAAAAAGAATGAAAACATAATTTTCCAAGATGCAACTTCCATTACCTTGCAAGAACTGTGACCCAGTTAGAGTTGAGATGGATAATTCCTTACCTGAAACTACAGATAATATTTTTAAAATCTTCTACCACTTCCACCTTAGGATTCTTAAAGACAAATCTCACTGGAGATAATCTCAAGAGCCCAGAGAATGTCTCCTCTCCAACAATATCAGTTTCATTCCCACTCTTCCCATGGGTCAAAGTGGTTTATTCCCATTTATTTGACGCTGCAAAGGCCTCTGGTGCCATCTCCTCATATTTTCCAAGGCAGGAGAGAAGAACATGTCTTCCCTTCTTTGTTGTCCTTCAAGATCAAAAGTTTTCCTGCCTGTGGTTTGGATTGCTGAGCAGGACAGTGATTTATGCATCCAGAAAGCTGAAAATAGGATTTCAATTATTTGTAGGTTGTATATAGATTTTTTTTATGAGTGATCCTAATAAGACCTTTTTAGCATTGGACAGGCAGAAGTGTGAGTGTTTTCACTGAGGAAATCAGCTGGGGGAAAGGAAAGGACTTTGATCACACCTGGGGGGAGGAGGTGACTCATGGACACAGAAAGGACAAGATCAGGGGCGAAATGAGGTGGCTAAAGGCAGATTTTGTCATTCCTACCTGCTCTGCCTTGGAGGAGACTGCAGGGAGGATCTTCCTGGAATCACGGAATATTTCAGGTTGGAAAAACCTTCTAAGATCATCAAGCCCAACCACCACTAACCCACTTCCCCAAGCACCACCACAGAATTCTTACTGGATGAAAAAAGAGCACCTGAAGATTGGGAATTCAGTGCATCTTTTAGGAATAACACAGGAATACTTGCAGCTCAGAGGGTGCTTCATCTGACTGCTGAGCAGGAAAATTCCTAAAAAATCCAGGCTCAGCAGATCCACAGAGAAATCTGAGTGCACAAGCAAAGTTTGAACCCCAAGCCCTGCTCCTTCAGGGCTGCAGCAAAGAAAAGGTTGGACTTGATGCCCTTAAAGGTCTTTTCCATCCCAAACCATGCCATGAAAACACCTCTTTTGAAAGAGGGGTTTTGTTTAGGCATCACTTCATGGGAGGATAAATTTTTAGCAGGAAGCAAATGGTTTTTAGCCAGGGGTAAATGGTTTGAAACCAAAGAAGGGTTGATTCAGATCAGCTATAAGGGACAAGTGTTTGATCATGAGGGTGGGCAGAACAAAGCTCTTCCCAAGAGTGCTAAACATTCATGGGCTCCTGCCTGGAAAAACATTTCCCTACTGAAATCAGGCTGGAGAAAACACCTGGACACTTCCCAAACCTGAGATCTGGGGCTGCAGTGAGGAAAACACCGTAAGCTGTAGGGTTTGGGGCAGCAGTTTTGGGGCTGGTGCTGGATCCAAGGAGCTCTGCACAGCTAAGGAGCAGCTCCAAGCAGTGAGGACAGAGATTTTTTCATTTTTTAAGACATGTTTTTACTCTTCATATCCACCCACACAGAAGCAAAATGCCAGCAGGGATGGGTCGTATTTCTATTTTATGTAAGATAGATGCTCCTGTGGTAATGTTACCTAAACGTCTCAGCACCTCCTAAATCTGTCATTTCCTTCCCAGGACCACATTGAATGGATATTATGGACTGTGGATGCAGCAAGGGGCTGAGCAGCACAAACAGGTCTGCACAGGGGGTTTGGAGTCCACGGAGCAGGGAATTGCTCCTTCATTTTCCCAATTTCCTGACTATCCAAAACCACTTTCCTCTGTGTTTTCATCCTTCTCCCTTGACCAGATCAGCTTCTGCAGAAGTACAAATCCTTCAATTTCTTTCTGCTGTTTTCTCTGAAAACTTCAAATTTCAGCCATGAGGTTCACAAATCTGAAGTTTATTTGCTCTCGAGGGGCAAAGATTAAAGGCTCCTTTTTTATCTCCCTTGTGACATGAAAACAAAGCATTTTGCTTTGCCATCAATTAATCCCATTGTTACCCAGAAACACCTCAGTGCTTCAGTGAAAAGGAAACCTGGGAAAAGGTAAATCCCTAAACGCCTTTGCAGGCCCCAGGTGACAACACACCCAGGGAATAAATCACCTTTACAGCCCACGTTCATGTCCATGATTCGGTGCTTTATGGGCTGTGCTGTGGAAATAGGTGTTTCTCCTCAGAACACAGGATGTTTGTGATGTTCCTTGTGTGAGGAAATAGTGGGATCAGCGAGGGAACTTTTTCTGTGCTGCTCTGGCAGGACTGTCACAGGGCTTTGGCAAAACCTCTCCAGCCAGCCCTTGGTAGATTTTATTTGCCTCTAAAAGATGAAGCCCAGAGCTGATCTGACAACCCTTTATGGAAATATTTTACTAAATATTTGAGGGCCAAAGCCACTTCAATCTGCAGGGTCCATAAGGCTGAAAGGAACTTGCCATGAGGTTTGTTCCTGTCTGGGTAATTTCCTTCTCACTCCCCTAAAGGCAGAACTGTTAACCAGCCAGGAGATCTTTATTGTTTTTGTGTCAGTGCTGGAGGAAAGGATCCTGCACAAAATGCTTGTTAAGAGGGAGGCTGTTCTTGTGCTGCCGTGTAAAGGTTTATAGTTTTTGTGTTTTTTCGTTTTTATTGAGTTGTTTGTTGTTTATTTTTAATGTAGACTTTGCAGAACATGTTCCTGCGGTTACAGATCTACTTTTCTCTTGTGTAATTGAATTATTTACCTGCTCCAGGGTCAGCAGAATGGCTGATTTCTAAATCCTGAATCCTGGCATCATTATTCACATCCAGCAGCACCATACTCAGCATGAGGCCTCGCTGAAGGATCTACCTGCAGATTCTGCTGCTGCTGCTGGGAATTAAATTGGTGCTCCCTAATGAATGGAATCACAGTCCAGGCTGCAGGAAATCCAGAGGGGTACAACAAGCCTGGGCTGATGGAAAAAAAAATCCAGGTGCACTCGGCTGCAAGTGACCTCAAGCTTTGCTTATCCAAAAGAGCAAACCAAAACCACCAAACACCAAAAATCAGCAGTAGGCATTTGGAAATACTCTCCTGGATGGACTGAATTTCTGTGCATTAATAGAATCCCTTTTCTGTTTCAAATGCCTGCTGCAAAACTTTTGCAAGCCAGAATGAAACTTCCTAAAACTGAGTATTTTCAGCTTCCAGTACCAAAATCTCTCAAAACTTTGTGTGTGCTATAATAGAAGAAAATTCCCTGTAACACATCACTGTTATATCCTAATTCTTTAGATATCCTGGCTCTTCTTTATGCTCTGTCCTGCTCTGCTTGCCTTGGCAAAAAAAAAAAAAATTAAAACAAAAATCAGGTCTCCACAACCTTTTCTCCACAAATAAAAAAGAAATAATGATGAAGTAAATCACAGATGTCAGGTCATATCATTGTGCTCAGAAGCGAAATGTGGTGTTAACCAGAGAGTTTACAAGTCATACAAGCCAGAGGGCAATTAAGCATGAGGATTGCTAATCAGGCTTTCAGTAATAAAGCAATGAATGAGCTAAAGGGAACGTGGGAACCTAAAGCACATTTTGTAGGCTCATCTGGAGCTCCCTGAGAACAGAAATCTGTCATTGACATCATTTTTTTCCTGTAAAGCAAACATCCGTGTTTCTAGAATTAAAAAGTAGCACTGCATGCTATGGGTAGGACTTATTCTAGAGAATATTTTCCAGAAAAAGAGTGGAATTTTGTCTCTCTGGCTTGATTGTTTCAGTTTCCCTGGTAGCCCTTGGAAGCAAACAGATCCTCCAAGGATACAGTGAAATATCCTTCTCCATCTAAGTGTATTTCAGGGAAAAAAAATATTTGGAGGTTTTTATTTCTTTCCCCTAACTCAAACTTTGGCTTAAATTATGCTCAGAGGCAGGGAGGCTGCTCCTTAGTCCCAGTTTACACCCTGGAGTGGGAAGAGGAGGCTCTGGGTTAGTGAAGGTGCCTCATGTACTGCTGAGGTTGGATTTTCCTGATAAATCTCTCACATTGGGAAATGTTGATATGTCACAAATACTCTCAAAATTACCATTATTATTATTATTATTATTATTATTATTATTGTAATTAGCGTGAGTAGTGTTAATTTGGTTTGCAGCTGCTGGGTTTGTTCTCTGTTACATCCCAAGGAGAAAGACTGATTTTTAATTTTTTTTTATTCATTAAAAAGTGATTTCTGGATGTAAAAACTCTTCTCTGCTGTGGTCTCTCACAGCTGATGGCTGAGGGGTATTTCCTTTTTTAAAGAGGAATATTTTGAGATGGTGTCCCAGCAATGTGCCCTCTGCAGGGTGTGAGGGATGGAGCAGTGGCTTTTCAAGATCTCCATAATTTAATTCAAGCATTGAAGAGTTCTTAGGTTCATCTTGATATCCTGGGAAGGAAATTTGATTTACAGGAGGAACTCTGAAACACAAAAGTCGCTGTTGAACCGCTAGAGGAGTGAAGAGTCCAGAGAGATTCTCAGGTGCAGAATTCTGAATTTATTATTTAATTTTAAGAACTTATATAGACTAAGAACTTATATAGACAGGTCTTCAGGATTGGGCCAATTCAAAACCTCCCCCCAGGCCGATTGGCCAGGCTTGAACCGCCTATCTTCCAAAGATCGTTTCAATAACATCCAAATTTTATCTTTATTTATAGAAACACAGGAAGAAGAAGACAAAATTCCCATGGGAAAGAATCTATGTTGCCACACACAAAACCAAATTTCAATATACAGGAGGAACTGAACACAAAACTGAATTTCAATATCTAGGAGGAACTGAACACAAAACTGAATTTCAATCTATAGGAGGAACTGAACACAAAACCTGCCCAGCCACTTCCGCTGAATTTTCCGATTTCGGAAGTCTTTTCTCTACCTTCAAAATAATTACAGCTTTTCTTGTCTCCTGCTGCATTTCCTCGCCGCTCAGCCGAGGCAGAGCCACGGAAGGAGCAATTAAAGCAAGCTGAGAGGAAGAGCACCGTGGGCTCGGTGTGTGGGATGGTTTCCAGGTGGGATGGCTTTCATAAGAGCCTTGAAAAACATTCTGCCACATGGCTCTTTTGAGGCCTCCCCACAGAAGCAGCTCAATTATTCATTCGGAGCAGAAACTGTTTTATTACATGTCTTGTCGTTCGAATGGTTCGCCTGAAATGTGGGACACTCTGCTCTCAACAAGGTTCTGGTATTTGCATTTGTACTTGCACTCGTCCTGTGGAGCTCTAAAAGAGTTGCCAGCGCCAGCTGGGAGAGAGGAATATCATTAGCACATATTTTCTTTTGTATCTTCAAGGTTAGTGCAAATCACAAAACCTCTGCAGCTGAAAGAGAGGGGTGGGGGAAAGAAAAAAAAAGCACAACTCTGGAATTAAACTTATTTTTCGAATCAGTCAGAAAAATTTTGAAGATGTGATGGAGGATTTGCCTTTGGCCCAGGGGAAGATCACTCTGCTATGGCACTGTCTCGCTCAGAGTTTGTTGTCATCCTTGCTGGAAAACTGCTTTTTCTGCCCCCAAGTCTGTATTTTGCACTCCCAGACCGTCAGAAAGGCAGATGCAAACCTGAGGAATGCACAGCCCATTCCTGCTGTCTCTCTGCCACCTCTGCCCACCCAGGGGGGACACTGAGCACCTGCTTGGGGTTAAAAAAATATTTTAAAAAATTATCATTTTTCCAGGTGAAGAAAAACAAAATTTCCCCCTTCATATCAAGCAGGAAGTTGTGTGAGTTCAGATGAATTTTGTGCTGTGAAGGTCCAGGGTTGGATGTGGGGCTGTGTGATCCCACAATCTGACACTGCATTAGCAGTGAATGATTTCCAAAGATTTTCCTTGAGCTAACATTGACTTAATTGTGTAACACATTCCAGATTACCATATGCACACATTACCGAGCCTCTTGATTATTTTCTAATTTGAATTTCTCCAGCGGTTCTCCAAAGGACACTCAGTCAGGATCACTGGGAAAATGGAAATTGTTCACCAACCCAATCTCCTGTATATTTCCCCATTTATCCACAACTGTGAAGAATGCCTCGTTAATTGTGGTCAGTGTTTACACAGGCAACGAGTGTGATTTCACATTGCTCTGCCCTGCTTTAAAATGGGATTAATTATGTTATGATTCTTCACAGAGCCACTGCGTTTGGCTGAGCTCGTTTGTCGACACATCAGCAAATGAATCATCTCATCAAACACATCCATTAATTTTGTCCTGCAGACAGGCTGAGCCTTTTGTCTCAAGGGTAAGGCTGAATCTAGGATTCCTTCCAGGGGGATGTGGTGGTTTCCAGTTGAGAAATAACCAGAGAGCCAAATCCTTGTGGGCACAGAGCTCCTGGAGCAGGGATGGCTTTGCTGCTTGAGCTGCTCTTCGTTTGATATCCCTGGGAAAAGTTATCCCAGCTCTGAGACAGAACATCTCCCTTCTCCAAGGTTTCAGAGGAAATGCATAATTCCACTGGAAAACAGGCTCAGAGTGATCACTCACACCATCCCATTGCCTCCATGCTACCCCAAACGAAAGGGATTTGTGTGGTTTGGGAAGCTGTACCTGTTCTGCTCCATTATTCTGGTCTCTTTCGCAGAGTTTGCCATGAGAATCAAGTCTCAGGAACTCTTCCCACAGCCAGAGAATGAACAAAGAGAACACAAGGTGCAGGGGAAGGAATTCTGCTCAGATCTGGGCACTCACCATGGTAGTTGTGGCTCCTCATGGCTTGAGAACCTCCTTGTCCTACCTGCTCCTCCCAAAATCACCTTCCCCTCCCTGATCTGCCATTGAGGACATCAGCAGGATGGCTCTGCCTGTAATTTAGGCTGCAGTTTGATTGGAAAAAGAGAGATCCCTTGTTCTGCACATCAGCTCTGGGACAATGGCATCTCTGGCACCAAATAACACAAAATAACAGCAAATTTACCCAGGTTGGCCTCAGAGAGAGCTGAACCTCCGTGAATTTTTCAAAGAGTGGCCTGAGGTTTTAATTTCTAATCTAATCCAAACTCAGCTGAACTGCAGCTCCATGATTTCCTGCCCAGCATGGGAGCAGTGCAGTCAGCAGCACAGTTAATGAATATGCTAATTGGGAGTCAGGGAAGGAAAGGAAGGTGGCAGAGCTCTGGCTAAAAGCAGCTCGGAATTGAGATGCCCTCATCTCTGCCTGTGCCACTCTTCTCATTCCAAGTCTGGATCAATCTCCTCGTGAGGGAAAACACCACCATGAAATAAAATAAGTGTGAATTTCAATGTAGATAAAGAGCTGAACAACTTCAGGGGAGTCCAGCTCCCAATTCAGATTAAAACCCAGCAGTGCCTCACCTGGGGCAGGTGACATCTCCATCCTCCTGAGTGTGATGAACTCCAGCAAAGAGCAATCCCTGCTCCTGCCTGGAGCTGCTGAGAATTGCAAAATAGCAAAGGGTCAGAGAACACATTTTAAATGAAGACATAAATATATGTACAAATGGTAACATGATTATTTAGGGCTGGCAGGGCTGACCTGAGCTGATCTCATAAAATGCACAGAGGGAGAATGGTGCAGGGGTGAAATTCCAGGTACTGTTATCTTTTGGGGAAGAAAACACAGAAAATGGCCCATGGGTGAAATTCCAGGTACTGTTATCTTTTGGGGAAGAAACCACGATTCACACAGAGCAATACCTGGGTTGTTGCATGACCCAAACATTCCTCAGATGCAAACACACTTTTATATGTGCATGCAGTGGCATTTTTTGTGTTTTATCACTTTTTTCCTGTCCTATTTTACTAAATTTCTAATGTGCTGTGTAGTGGAATGTTCTCCTGTCACTAAAACATACCTAGACAGGACTCAGAAATGCATTCAATTTTTACCCACTGTGCTTGATTTCAGACAAGTGGTTTAGACCTATTGAATATGAATTTAAACAATCCAAGTGAAACAGGAATGTCTGGTCTGGAGCACATTCATAACCCTCAGTGTCTGAAATGAGTTTATCCAGAGGATTCTGTTCATACATGAGGAATTGTTCTGATCATCACCACCTAGCCAGGGATCAGAAAAAACTCTGGATTGCATTTTAAATGAAATTTAAGTGAAAGTGAGGGGACACTGCAAGGGAGCTGCTGGATATTCTACAAGGAATCTTCAATTTATTTTAGATATTCCTTCCCTTCCAAATCCCCCAATCCCCTCAAAATTATATAAAAACATCATGTTTCATTTATTAATTCCTTCAAGTTAAGTATTTACCTTTCATGAATCTATATTTTTAGCATTTTTATTTAAAATCCCTTTGCAGGAACAAGTGGATTCAACCCCCCTGCCCAAAATGGGTTTGTATCCCTATAAATCTGTCCTGGGGAACAGAAGGCAGAGACAAAACCCAGCTCTGCTTTGCACCCATTGGGACAATTTAGGGAACTCAATTACTGCTGGAACTGTGAGGCAGGAGAGGCTCAGCCACATCCCCAGAGTGTGGGCACTGCACCACTTCAAAATGAAAATATTGTTAATTTGCAGCTCTGGAGGCAGAAAAGGGAGTTTGTAATTAACCCCAAATGTCTTGTTTTACCTGATCCTTTTTGTCACAACAGGTCCACCACAGAGAGATGCTCTTGCTATTACTCTGAGCCCAAAGCCTGATTTTCCAGCCAGATATTCCAGAGGAACACATTCCAAAGACTATAAAGGCATAGAGTGAGGATTCTGGCTTTTTTTTCTTTTTTTTTTGTAAAATAATTTCATTTTTCCATGTAACAGGCAGCAATTCTCACGGAGGCCATAAAGTGGACAAGAAGAAAACAAGAGAAGGGAATTCTTTACCACACTTATTTATACCTTCCTCCCACGGAGCATCTTGTGGGGAGGGAGAGAGGGAAATGCTGCCATTCTATCAGTCCTTGTGGCAATGCTGATATGGAAATGAAGACATCTCCCAGCAGAGGGATAGAGCATTAATAAGGATTGTGCTGGAATTGTCTGGGAGAGGTCTCAGGAGGAGAAAGGCTGGAGGATTAACTACTTTCTATTAGGGTTCTCTTTCTTCAGCTGGGTGATGGAATTGTGCCCATAAGAGGGGATGTTTTGTGCAGATGGATTTGGTGTCCCAGGCTGGCTGAGAGTGGCTGGGAGAAGGGAAATGCATGAACTGCCAGCTCCCCAAAAGTTTATCACTGACCTCTCCCAGTGAGGAGAAATCCATCAGCCTGGATGGAGACCTTGGGGTTCTCTTACCACCAGAGCAGGATTTCCACACAGAGGTACAAAAGGACAAACTGATACCTTGGAAAAACTGCTGGCACAATTCCTATTACATGGATTTTTGTGCAAAGAATTCTGTTAGCCATTTCTCCAAGGTATCAGCTTGGTTTGCACCTCTGAGTCCCTATGGTCAAATCCACCACGTTTAACCTATGAAATCCAGAATTCCCATTCATTCAGGATTTTTACCTGTTCCTTGAATTGCAAATTCTCACTTTGGGAGGTTTTTAACTTCTGATCTGTCAGGGCAGCCTCTGACTGAGAACTCCCTGATCGGCTCATCCCTTCCTGGAAAAGCAGCTCAGACACAGCAGAGCACATCCAGGTGGATTTGCTGCTCCTGTCCTCTCACCCAGTGCCTGAGAAATTAAAAAATGTAATCACAGACTGAAATACGCTTGGAAAGACTCCATTTGTTTTATGCATCCCTGCTTTGCCTCCTCCAGTGAAGTATTCAGGAGACACACAGATCCAAACTGCGCTGGAGCTGTTTGGATGTTTGTAGCTTCCAAGAGCCAATGGGGAAGAAAACATTCCAAGTCCTTCCCAACCTTCCAGTGATGCCCAAATTTCCAGCAGACTCTGAGATTTGAATATTGCCTGACTCTTTTGTGGTGCTCATGAATGATTCAGGCAGTGCAGCTCAACAAGTGAGGTTTTACAAGCACAAAAACCAGCAACAAACAAAACCCAAACGCGAATTAACCCCAAAACGAGCTTTGTGATGTTGCTGGTGGTGTTTTTGGGCTGTGGTGCAGCTTGGAGAGCACTCACAGACCTTGTCAAACCATGAAATTAAAAACCCAGGGATGTGCTGAGAGCAGCAGCAGGAGACATTTCCCATCTCAGGGTCCATCTGTGCCTCCTGCATGTTCCCAGTGCCTCTCCAGTGCTGGGGAGCAGTTGGATAATCTGAATTTCTGGCTGTGGGAGCACCAGTTGTGTCCAAGGCTGTGATTACCCCATCATGGGCAGTGGAATTCCCACTCCAGCCCCTTGCAAAACTGGAAGCTGTCATTCCCAGCAGCCCCAGAGCTCTCCATAAACCCCCTCAGCTCTCCAAGGGCTGTCACTGCAGGCTGGCCACCCCAAGCTGCTGTCACAGGGTCAGGAGCTGTCACTCTGCTGTCACCCAGGACCTGGTGGCACACGAGGCTGAGAACTGGGAGGAAAAGGTCAGGGCAATTGGAGTTTCACAGGGGAGTTAATTCACCTGTCTCACCACTCGGGCTCTTCAAAGGAGAAAAACTGACCACAAGTCTTAATTACCGTGCCACGAGCTGACTGCTAACGAAGCACTGAGGATATCATCTGCACCTCATCATAGCATGTAGCTCAGGGGAAGAGCAGGGAGGTTTTGAAGGGAACTCCAGGCTCTGCCTTCCCAGAGGTGCTGGTGGCAGCAGGATCAGGGATATTTAGCAATTTGCTGCCTGCTGGGGAGATGATGCATCACTGAACCTTCCTTTGTGGAAAATATCGTTTGTGGGAATGAGTCCTGATGTCGTTGGTGCTACCAGAAAGGAGTTTGCACACTCCTAGTTTATAGTTTTTATAGTTTTATAGTTGTAGTTTTTATAGCTACAGTTTTTACTATTAAAATACATTATTTTTATGTCTACAAATCATTTCTATGCCCCACAATTCCACATTTCCTTTACATCACATGTTTTTTCATGCACATCCCTTCACTTAAAACCCCAAAATCTCTGTTGCTGTGTGTTCTCCTTCTTCCCACCCTGTCCTCCAGCGGGAACATCACTGCTGAATTTCAAGGTCCTGCCCAGGAACGTGTCCCTGGCTGCTGCACAAACAGAGATAAAGAGCAGCACGAGCTCTGCAGAGATAAAATCCACCCTCAGGCAGGATTTGTAGCCTCCAGGTGAGCTGAGCTCCTACACGGTGGCCTTGGGGAGGTGAAGTCCCACTCTGCAGAACCACTTGGATTTGGGAGGTGCAGTCTGGCCTCTGGGGACTTCCTGGGGACAAGAAGCCAAACTTTTGCTTTATTATCCTCTTGGTCCAGGTTAAGATCAGGCTCTGTTTGAAGGTGGAAGGACACTTCAGCTTTACACCATCAATTTTTATTAAATTAAATTTAAAAAACCCAAACAAAATCATCAAAGAAAACCCCAAACCATTTAAATACTTTGCATTTAAGCAAAAAAAAAATTAAAAAGTAATTAATAAAAAGGAGGAAGAGGGATTTTTTAATGTGGGCAGATAGGGAAAGGACAAGGGCAATGGTTTTATAAGTGTCAGAGGGAAAGTTTAGATCAGATATTGGGAAGAAAATTTTTACTCAGAGGGTGGAGAGGCTCTGGGATGGAATTCCCAGAGAAGCTGTGGTGTCCCTGGATCCCTGGCAGTGTCCAAGACCAGGCTGGACAGGGCATGGAGCAGCCTGGGACAGTGCAAGGTGTCCCTGCCCATGGCAGGGTGGCACTGGATGGGCTTTGAGATCCTTCCAACCCAAATCTTTTCTGGGATTGTGTAAAAAATGAAATGTGGGCTTTGGGAGGGCTCAGAACTCAGTGACTGAACAATTTCCAAGGGGTTCAGAGAATTACAAAGCATATCTGTTAGTAGAATTTCTGTCTATTATAACAACACATGACAGAAAACATCTTGACTCCACACTACCAACACCTCAGTAAATTCACTATGGGCAGCAGGTTCTGTAGAGGTTATGGATATTATGGATATTAAAGAAATTACGGATATTATGAATATTATGGATATTAAGGATATTATGGATAAATCCATTTCTGCTCCCAGCTCAAGAGGTTTGTGTTCCTCACCCTCCCCAGCTCAGCCTGGCAGGGATCAGAGGCTGAACTGAGTGCTGATGCCGCAGCTGATCTCAGAAGGGCAGCAGCACTTGAGAGGTGTTTGTTTAACAAACAGCAGCTCGAAACCATCGCTGGCAGAGTTTAATGAGGGATCAACCATCCACTCTGCGCCTCCTGCACTCCGGCTGGGCAGAGGTGGCAGGGAGGTCCTCACATTGGTAACCACAAGAAGCCTTAATTCTCATTAATTCCTCACATCCTGGTGGGAAAAATCAAGTTCCCAATTTAAAGCTCAGTTTTAGGAGTCCTGGATGTCCTTAGGCAGAGCCCATGGGCTGCTGACAACCTCTTCTGTCCCTGATCCATCCCCGTTTTTAATGATCAGAAATCATAAAATCCCAGCAAGGAAAACTTTCGCCTTCATTGTCGGCTTTGTTTCAGATATCGATTAAATTGGGGCAACCATTAATTAACACCATTAGCTTGATACACCCATAATTAAGTGAGAGGATTGGTCTAAAGCTGCTCAGGGAAGTCTGAAGATTTCTTTTTTTCCCCCTCCTTTCCCCCTGGAGCTGTCCGTCCTGATGGTGCGGTGATGGGTGCGCTCCTCTTCCCAGTGATGTTATTTCCCATTGATGAGTTAAATGCTTCATGTTTCTTTCTGTTTGTTTGGGGTTTTTTGTTTGGGTCTTTTTTCTTAATTAGTTTGTTTTTTGGTTTATTTGTTTGGTTTTATTTTTCTTTCCCTCGAAAAGTCGCAGCGCTTGAGTCGGGCGGTGGATGCTGGAGAACTTTGTTTAAAGAAAAATGACTCAAGAAAGATCAGCCTGGGAATTTGTGAGAAAAAAGTCGTGGGGAAAAAAAAATTAAAAAAAAAAAAAAAGTTATACCCGTTCAAAAATGCATCGAATCCCTTCGGGGGCTGCACTTTTAATTTGTTTTAAAGGAAATTTTCCGGCTGGCGCTGCCCAGCTTCCCCTCCCGGACCTGTCCTGCTCAAAGGCATCACCCCCAAGAGTCACCTCCTGCTCGCTGCTGCTGGGATTTCCCAGCTAATTCAGCTTTTCCTTAAGCTGAGCATCCCTAAGGAACATTTGGTGTTCCACAGGCTGTAATTACTTCACCAGGTTCGATGGGAATGACCTTCGCTTGTGCCAAATGTGTTTTTATCCCGCGATGGCCAACTGCAGCTGAATATCGCAATGTAAAATCCTAATGGGGAAGGATAGGAGCCGCTTTGGTTCTCGTGCCTGTGATTAAATCAATAATGCATCTGCCCCCTCTAATCTATTCGGCTTCGGAGGTTAAAAATAATCAGCCTTTTGTTTCGCAAGAATTTTGTATTAAAATGCACTTAAAGGCAGGGTGAGTTCCCAGTTCATCGGGAGGAGTTTGGGTTCCTCTCCCGGAGATCCCCCTGGATTTGTCTGTGTGTAAATCTGTAAATTGTTGGGTTGCTTTTCTGCTGGCTGGGCACAGGCTCCATTTCACCTGCCATTGGGGGTGTTTAGGTGGCTGATGGAGTGCGAATCTTTTGGGGATGGAAGGTGCTTCACAGCCACCTAGAATCTGGATTAAAACAGTTTAACGCTGCGGGAAAGGACTTGGAAATCTGGGTCTTGCTGGGTGCTGGAAATGCAACTTCACGAGTTTTGATAATTGAGGTGTTTATTTGAAAAGATGAGAATAGCACCGCGTGTTTTTTTGTTGGTCTTATTTTTTAAAAAAATTACTTACAAAGCATTTTTTTGATTATTGAAGGTTTGTAACGTCGATCATGATCGCGGTGCGTGCAGAGTGTGTTGGCAGAAGGATCCTTTAAAAGGGTTTTGTGGATGGAAATCATTGGTGTTGGCACTGAAAGCACTTCTGGAAAGAGGCTGGACGAGGGGCAAATCTGACATTGTGTCCTATATCCTCCCTCGACCCCAAATTCCACCCCAAATTCCATCCCAAATTCCATCCCACGCTGCTGCTGAGGCAGCCAAGCTCAGCGCTTAGCACAGACTAGCAGAAAGCAGCAGCTCCATGTTTCCATCACTTTTCAAGGTGAATACTCTGAAAGCTTCACCTGCTGCAGGTTCCTTGTTCTTTCCACCCTGGAAGGAGCAGGGCAGAGCCTCCCAAAACTGTGACATCCCAAATGCCACTCCAACCCCTCGGATGGCACAAGGCCACCAATTTGGCCATGCAGAACCTCTGGCGCTGCCTGGCTTTATTTTTAGCTGTATATTTAGGTGCTGGCTGGATAAATCCCGCTTTAAAATATTTTAGCAAATTAAAACGTCATCTCGGTGTAAGCCTGTCCTCCTGGGCTGTCACTTTGAGATTAATTATTGCATAAACAGGGGGTGGGCAGGGGGTTGGCCTCGGGTGACCTCGGCAGAGTCAAACCTGCATGGCTAAGAAGGACAATGACTCACAGCATTAATCTAAAGTAAATAAGCCTGGCTGTAATCGCACTAAAAGGGAATCTGCACCTTCTCCCCAGCTCTGATGTCACTGCTGGGATTCTAAAGCAAAGGTGCTTTTGCTAAAACCTCGTGGAGGTTGAGACAATTCATCACACTCACTTTTAACTTGTAGGTTTTGCGTTTTCAGCTAAGTGTTTTGATTGGAATTAAGGGGGATGGAACAGATTTTACTAGCCCCAGAACTACAGAAAACTGTGTGATTTTTTTATAACGTGAGATATTTTAATGGGACACCCTAGAGAGAATATTGCAGGATTTCAAGCAGTATTTCATCCCTTCATATAGAAAAGTAGCCAAGGAAAGACAAATTCCAGCAGCCCAAAACACTGCTGGAGGAGATGGCAAAGGGGTTGAAGCCCAGGGATGCTCCTGTTCTGTTGATTTCAAAGAACATATACATATATATGTGTACGTGTATATATATATATATATATATCTATATATATATATATCTATATTTGAACACATATTTTTGCTGCAAGGATACAGCAAAATCACTACTTTGATCACTGCAAATGAAAAACAAACAAAACAAAACATTAGACAATACACTATTTTAGGGGTTTCTCCTCGGGAGAACAGATGCTACAGTAATGGAAAAGGACCAGAAGTACAAGCTTTGTCTTCAAAGGCATTAAATAAAAGATGTTGAATAGCTTCATTTGTGCTCTCGCCTCATAATTACAGGAAATAATTAAAATTACATCACACCTGCATTTTCTTCTGCTCAGCTGCTCTGAAACACAGTTGCAAACATGAGAAGGGGAGCACAGTTTGTCCTTTTAATCTCGAGCCCAATTAAATCCAGCTCTCTGTAGCCTCAGTTTAGTCAGAAATTTTGTTTGCAAACCCTAAGAGGCACAAAAGGCACCCTAAAAAATGGGAATAAGGAATCCCCAGGGCAGTTTTATTTAGGATACACTCCCCAGCCTGGCTGGAGGTGCCTGTGGGAGGCTGTAAATGAATTTAGGATTAATTCCTTGTGGCTAATCCCATTGGGAAGAGGAGAGGAATCTCCATCCAACACCACCAGCACCAAGACCCACCTTCAGGCTGGGAATTCTGTGCCTGCAGAGTGGCAACTTCCATGGAGGAACTCTGGTGGAAATGGGATTAATTCCCAATGAAACTCTCCAGGGCCTTGTCTCTCAGGATGTGTTTGATATCAGAAGAACACGGGAACTAGCTGATCACATCATGTTAAAACATTATTCCCCACGAATAAAATCACTGAGTTCAGCTCACTGCTTCGGGCACAGCTGATAAAATCAGTCGCTGGCTTTTTGCTAAAACATGTCTTATTTTGGTATTTCTCATGGAAAATAGTTAATTTATTGAAGGAGGGAAAAAACACTCCTAGTGCAGTAGCAGGAGCTTTCCTCAAGAAACACTTTGGGGATCCTGAAAAGCTGTTCAGAAATAGATATTTTTGGAGCTAAGTGAATAATCTAATGATTACGAAATCCAGTTTAGCTCTTGGCAGCTGTGTTCAGTCGTTATCCTGCCTTGCTTTGTCACACACCCTGAGACGCTGGGAAAGCTCTGATGGGCTGCTTTATTTATTAAGCATTTATTAAAATGAAGCAGCTTGGAACTTCTGAAGTTCTGTCTGAAAGGAAGACGAGCAGCCTGTGTTTGCAGGAAGGGATAAAGCTGAGCAACAAAGAGGGAATAATCTAATGGAAAGATATTGGACAGAATTGCTTCTCTAATTACTGCATTGAGTGTTTACAGCTTCTTTTTTTCAACTTACTGTGCCCAACTGTTCCATTGCAATGCAGCTGAGAAGGGCAAACTTGGAAGGAGAGAGATTTCCAGAAAGCAGGAGCTGCCCCTTCTTGATTTTTCTGTTTAAATAAAAGTACTCCCACTAATCTGTGGCAAAAAAAAAAAAACCCAAGCAAACAAATAAACAGAAAAAACAAGCAAGAAAACCCCAAACACGTCTTCAAACAATGTTTCTGTCAAGTAGGGAGCATGATTGTGTCTAGCTCAGGTGAGTTCTTCCTGCTGCTGCTTTGATGGCTGAGGCAAAATCTGCTTTACAAATAATGCATTTTCCACGAGAAGTTTACATTTTTGTAAATAATGCCATTATTTTTATGCTGGAGAAAACCCCCAGTAAGAGAGAAGCAACACAACACAGCGGGAGGGACAGGCAGGGAGGAGGTAATGGATGCTTTAACTGAAAGAAAACTTCCAGCCTGTGATTCAAGGAATAAAAATAAATTTTATTTTATCTCACAGTTGTGGGGAACTGAGTGTTTGGATGGATTTAAAACAATGTCTATCCTTATGCTAATGCAGAATAATTCCCGTCCTGTGGCATGGCCATGTGGAATTGCTCTTCAGGGAAGTGAGAGATCTCCTTAACCAGGGAAATAAAGTCTTTCTTTGCACTCCTGGCATTGAATGAAAGAGTTTTTACAATTATATTTGCTTTTACTTCTCAGGACAGAGTAGTGGAAATATGGACAGACCTGAATCCTGACAGAATAATAGGAAAACAGCCATGTCCCCAAGTGCCACATCTACACAGCTCTCAGTCCCTTCAGGGAGGAAGGAGGACAAGGAAATTAGCTCTTTTTTAGGTGGTTTTGGCCACTTTCAGAAGTTTCTGACTCCCTTAGAGGGCTTGAGGTATTCTCTGGTCACACCAGTTTAAAAGTTGCTTTCCCAGGCTCCTTGATCCTGAGCTTTATGGATTTTCTCTCACCTTTATTTCCCCTCAGATATATATTTTTTTGTAACACACCAATATTCTGTTCCCTAATTTCAAGACCCACTTCAGAATGCTGGTGAACCTTTGAATTTTGAAGGAACAGCCCTGTTCTCAAGTGTGATCTGAAGATCTGTAAACTCAGGATGGTAAAAGTGTTCTTGTCTAACTGGAACTCAAATCCATCATTTGGTTTAAAAGACGCTGAGTTTATCATTTCAGTACCTGAAAAATAAGAGAATACACTAATTAATAATTCCTCATGGCCCTTCACTGTAAGAAATGACATTGAAAGCTTCCTGGTATTTGAATATATTTCATGCCAGAACACAGCAGCACTGAAAAGGTCTGGGGTGCTTTGAATTGCTGATGGCTTTGACAGCTTGACAGGGATCTGTAAACCGGAGGTGTTGGCACAGCTTGCTCTGCTGGCTGAGCAGGGACAAAGTTCAGGCTCCAGACCATTCCCTGCTGGAGCTCAGAGATGAAAAATTGCTCTGATAAACGTTTGCACTGCGGGAGGAGAAAAGCTTCTGCTCCTGAAAATAGGAAGATCTGGTCCAAAAAGGAGTCAAACCAATGGAAAGGTTTCAGTGAATTCTGGTGGCTGTTGAATCAAGTGCTTCTTTCACACATGTCCCATTTTATGGCATTTTGGGTCTGTGTTTGAGGTTTACCCCACGATCTACATCAAAATGAGAGATTTCACCAACATTAAAAGAGGAGCAAAGCTGAACAAGATGAAGCAGGTAGATAGAGTGATTTATATTCTGTAATCATATAAAACAGGCTGAACATCAAGTCTGAGTGTCCTTTCCCCCTCTTTCTCCATCTCATGAATTCATATTTTCTCTTCATACCAAAACCTCAAAGGGAATTATTTTCATTTCACCAGGATTTCTCTTTCACACACCTAAAGAGAATTCTACAATTCTACCTGCAAACAGGGCCACTTCAGCCGGCCATATTTGTAATTTCAAAGGAAAGAACCTCATTTTCAAAGCTGGTTGGTTACACGATCTTCTGCTGGGATCTCCACAAACCTAGAAACAATTAAACGGGGCAGCTGAGCGTGAAACACCAACACCTGCAAAGTTTGCTGCCCGTGAAAATTTACAGTTGTTTCCCTTGCAGTGCTGTATTTTACCCATTAAGCCGAACCCACACTCCATTATGAAACCATAAATTTTCATGGCTTGCAAACTTTGCAGGTGTGGCGCTCGCCGCTCAATTGCGCCGCTTAATTATTCCTGCCGTTCTCCCCAGCCTTGCAGGACACTTGGAAGCTGCACATGTGGCCACTAAAAGCCCTGCCCAGGAAAAAGGCTCCGAGGTGGAAATATTCCAATTAAAACCTTTTGAAATTTTTCTCACAGGGCTCTATTTTTAGCTCAGCTCTGGGAATGTTGGCAAGGCAGCGATGCTCCGCAGGGTGTCGAGGAATCCTTTCCGAGGGGAAACTCTGCAATGAAGAGGAGTTAAGAGCCACTCCACGAGCTGAGCTGTCTGCTCGGCTCCTGACTCCTTCTGAGCAGCTTCAGGCACCTTTTGCTCTCTGGGTTCTCCTCCTGCAGTGTTTCCTCAGCTTCTCCCTCCTCCCTCAGAGCTCCCCAGCAAATAATTTTTTTCTCTGGACTTTGCTGCCCAGCCCAAGCAGCTCTTGAGAGATGAGCACAATCCTAAGATTTTGGCTCATCATCAGCTGAATATCCTGGGGAAAACAGAGGGAAATGGCCCAAAATCACCTGCTGAGGTCCCACCCAGCCCCATTAATTTCTGACACTGTGTCACAGAGAGACAGATGCAGAATAAATATTTTTAGTGTGTGAACCGCCCGACACAGTCAAATGCTGACTCTTTTATTTGCTGTGATTGCCAAGGAATCAGTAACTTCACATAGGACTTCATCATTTTTTCCTGGTTTTTTTAATCTAATGAAGTTTAATTTGCTCTATTTTGGCAGCTTGGGAAGCAGATGCAAACAGAGATCCATACCTGCTCTCTTAGCATCAGCTGTAACTCAATTTGTGTCAGGCACGTCCAGTTTGCTGTGATTTACCCACCAAAAAAGCCACTGGTGCAACTAAAAATAGAATCAGCATCCCAAATCGCAGCGCTGTCCCTATCCCAAAGGATTCAGACTCGGGGAGAGGGATGCTCAGCATTTAAGGACGTGGCAAAGCCTGAAACCCACAGATTCTATGGCGAGGAACATGGAGAAGGTGACTGGGAATGTGCCATATGTAAAACGCTGTTTGTGCACCGAGTCCTGCTGCCTCACACATCCCTCAGCTTCCCATTAGGCTAATGCAGAACAATATTAATGAGGGAATCAAGGTGTAATGTTCTTGCAAGGATGCTGACAGGAGGGAGCCCAAGTTTTAAGCAGGGATTGCTTGCTTTAGCATTATCTCTATTGCCGTTAAACATGCTCTACATTTTCTGGGCAAATATCATTTGGAATTAATTGAATGGAAAGGAGGATGTTCAGAAAATGCATCTTCAGAGCTGTTGAAGTATGACTTTTTAATCAAACTGAGTGATTGTAAACATAAATTAGTTCTTGTTCTTCCTGCTGACTTGGAAAGGGAGCAATGTGAGTGCTTTGAGGTTAAAATCTTTTTCTCCCGAGTTTGCAGTTTCCAACCCTGTAGATGTTTTGCTGGTCTGGTTGAACCATTATGTAATGATTATTACTGGAATGTTACTTGCAGCCCAGACTCTCTGTATATAAATTGATTTTTTTTTCTCTAAAGCTTTTGCTATATTCCGTCATTCTCCACGTTCCCAAAATGTCATCTTATGGCAAAATTTTTCTTGTCCTTCTATCTCCTTCCTCCAGGAGGACATTTCAGCATGTCCTTAACAACAATTTCTGATATATTTTCTTCATGAGGAGTGACCTTCTTCTTTAGGACAACAGAGAGCAAAACCACCAAGTGTTCAGTTCTCCATGCAATTTTTATAGCAAGTGAATAAAGCTTTGGAGTCTTGTAGGTCTTCAGCCTCTGTGGAGTTCTGAGAGAGGAGCAGAACATGATGTGGATGTTCTGAGCATCCAATAGTCTAATTAGGTCTAAGCTGTAAAGTTGAATGATCTCATTTAATATCTGCTGGATGGTCTGATTGGAGTTTGGTCTGGAGCTCGATGGGAGCAAAGGGAAATCTGAGTAGCAATGCCTGGAAGGAAGGAAGGAAGGAAGGAAGGAAGGAAGGAAGGAAGGAACAGCATCCCTGGCATATTCAGGATTTTATTCCAAGGTGCAATTCCTTTTGTTTGCAAAGCCCTAGTTATAAAAAGGGGGATTAAAAGATCTTAAATATGTAACTGCTGCATACATAGAACACTTCAAAACTCTTTTAAACCCCTTCAGCCTGCAGCACACAGGAGGGATGTGCAAAATGTTGGTGGGTAAAAATAATGGGAAAATGGACATCAGCTCTGGGCAGTTTCAAAAACTTCCTCTGCTGTGCCCTGAGTGCCTCTGCATGTGGTGAACACACTGAAATGTCAGTTCAAAGGCATCAACAGCACAATTTGCTTTAATAGAAAATACTTTTACTGCAGATTCAGAAGACCACTCACTCTGAATTTTGATGATGATGACTGTCTGAAGTTTAAGGGTTTCTTTAAACATCTAGTTTAGCAATAATTGTCATTCCCAAGCATAAAAAGACTAAAAACGTAGTTGAACAAAAGAGAATGACTTCAAACAACTGAGAGGGCAGTTTTTCATTTTGTTCTTTAAAAGGGAAAAAAACAGATCCTCTCTCCACCCTTCCTAACGGGGAAGTCAAACGAGAATGGGTTGGGCAGCAGCTTCTCCACAGAATTCTCTGTTCACTGCTGCAAAACAAACAAATGCTCTGCTGCCCTGTGCTTGTTGTTCCTGTGCTTGGAGAGATTTGGGGACGCAGAATGGGAGCCATGTTTTCATTCCATGTCTCTAAGGTGTCTCTCAGTACTCACCAGCAGCCTCCAGACGTGTTTCACTTTGTTGCTCCTTTTTATTCAGAGTTTTAAAAGATGACTCTTCTTTTTGTTCTGCCTTTTAAGCCAGTTTTCATATCAATCCTTTTTAGGGAGTTCAAGATGGATCTGAAGGTGTTCCTGGCTCATTATTTTGGTGCATTTGGGCTCCTAGAGATAAAAAAACTGCTCAGGCTGTGGCAAGGGTTTGTGTCAAAAGTTGTCCAACAAAAGTAGGAGAAAGTGTTTCACCCTTTAGAGATTCAGTCAGGACTGGTGGGACTATTGCAGTGCACAATGCCCTGGCTCTAATAATTCACTCCAGGGCATTACCTCTGCCCACACAGGATCTGTGGCACACTCTAGGCTGTCCTTCTGTTTAAACAGTTAGAAAACTCAGAAAAACTGAATTATCTTCTGGTTTGAGCAATGCACTTAAAATGTGACTTTCTGGTAGTTCATGTCTGTTTAAAATTATTAAAATCCGTGATTTAGCTTAGTCTTTTTCCTGTCTTAGGAAGATCTTTGTCCCCAAAGCTTATTTAACCACCCAGAGCATGAACTGATAACCAACAGCTGTGCTATGAAATGACAGGGATGGCACTGCAGCTCTGATTATTTATTTATTTTCATTCCCTTAGCATTGGGCAGCATCAGAGCCATCAGGGACTCACTGTGTTCATTGCCCTTCTGAGACTGGGTGATAATTGTTGGGTTTGGCAGTGCTGGGACAAGAGTTGGACTCGAGGATCTCAGAGGGCTTTTCCAACCCAAATGATCCTGTGATTCTCTAATTGCCAAGCACTTTGCACCAGGAATTGGGAAAATTGAAATAACAGAAGGAAAAAAAGGACAACCTGTTCCTTTCAGTCTCCCACCATTGTGATTCTCCCCTCTCAAATAATTTTCTCACCCACTGGCAAATCCCCAAAAATCAATCCCAGTCCTTTCTGTCTCACCACTGCAGGTCACCTTCCTGCAGCCTCTGCTGATTGGTGGGTGATGTTTGAAACAAAATTGGCTTTGCTTTGTCTCCTTCCCACGCAGCAACAAGGATATCACTCCCATCTTCTGGACACCCATCAGCATTGTCTCTATCTCTTTGTGTGTCGAGGCAGAGCGAAACAAACCCGCGGAATTTGCTGTTTGCTAACAAGTCAAAACACCTCGTTTTGTCTGCAACAAAATCAATGTCATCTCCTGGGCCCTGTTCCTGATAAGAGAATACAAATGTGAGAGAAGCTCAGGCTCTGCTTTCCACACACATCTTGGCTGGATGGAGTTTATAAACTTTTCAGCTGAAAGCTGCTGTACCTTTTGGAAAGGACAGGAGTCAATTTTGTGGGTCCCCAAAAAACCACTTTACCCTTAATTCTCCTCCTCCCACCTTCCCTCCACACTGCCGTGGGATATTTGCAGATATTGAGACATGGAAAATGGTAAAGGAAAAGCTCCAGCTTTACTTCCGAAAGAAATGACTCTGGTTTTGCTAATTAAAGTGGTTAAATGTGTGGGTAAATGCTGTTTTTTGACCCTGCAGTGGAGGAACCAAAATCCTATTAACTCTAACAAGAGCTGCAAGGCTAAAGGGCTCATCTAGAGCCAAGGTGACGTTTTTAACTCCTTTTTTCCCCTCATTTTAATGGACATGAACATAAAAGAAAATGAGCCAGAGCTGGAAACTTAGAGAGTGTATGTCCACGGCAGAAATTGGTGTTAGAGGGTGAGAGGAGAGAGCTGAGAGTGGAGAAACTGAGGGGAGAAGAACAGCACAGCTCTCACAGGGGAGAGGCAGATCTTAAAAATACCAAAAAATCTGGATATTTTGTGGGTGACAGCAGCACAAAGACATACATTAAAAATTTAAGGGAATGGCAAATCCTTTCTCCTGCATCAAAATGAACAAGGATTGAACTGGAGTAATTTAGGAGTAATAGTAAAACAGGTCCAGAGAGATCCAGCCAGCTTTAGTTTGAAAACACAGAGAAAAATCTAAGAAAACTCACTTGATAGTAAAAAACCAATCAACCCCCTCACTCCTGCTTTCATTATTCCCAATAAATAATTCAGATTGTTTCAAATTCAGGTCGTGAGTTTACTTTCAACAATTCCCAGCTTTGCTTTTGGTAGGGGAGATCATAAATTATCCCCTGGACTGTTAATGTCACACAGAACTAATCAGACATAGACTCATGTATGATATATTATAAGTTCCCCTGTACTGAAATAATGTTAATTATGAAGATTTCATTTATTATTAGCGTGGCAATATGTAGTTCTACTGTATAACTGAAATTAATGGACTGTAAATTTTGACAGGTTGCTAACATCATCTTTAGTGGCTCTTAATTAGTCACGTGTTGTTTCTTTTTTGGCTGCTTTGTTTGTATTACAGACTCTTTATTGCCATAAATCAGAGCTGGAAGGTCAAACCCAAAGATTTAGGGACAGAATTCATTCTTTTTTTTTGGAGATCATCTTTCAGAGGCAAGCATTTCCCTTACTTCCACAGGGACTTGGAAGTATTTATTTATAATATTTTTCTAATATTACAATTAGAAAAAATTACAAATAAACCCCTCACTGTTTAAATGTCCTAAAAAGAGAAACAACATGGAACAAAGTTGTTCTTCCCTTGCCTAAACTGTGTATTCAGCAATGGTCAATATCCAAGCTTCCCAGAGAGACCCTGAATGTGAATTTTTGTTTTGGACACACTGAGAAAGCGACAGCCAAAAAAAAAACCAAAAAAAACCAACCAAACAAAAAAATTGCAGTGCTACAGATTTGGATTTCCTTAAACTGTCTTATCTGCTGATGTTCCTTTGGGTGTTGAACAACATGAAGCAGAAAGCATAGAGGATTTATTTGTTTATTTATTTCTGGGCTATTTTTTAGTTTTCCATTAAAAAGCCAAAGCCCAGCTCTTTGTGCAGGCTGTCAGGAATTCCTGCTATTGGACATTGTTTAGCTGTCAGACCTGGTGAGCTCAGCACCAGCCCAGCCTTTTCAGCTGCTGCTGACACAAAAACACCTTTTACACAGCAGCTGCACAAAATCAGAGCCAAACCCTCCCTGGAGGCTCAGTCGATTGCTCTGCAGAGCTGCAATCAAGCTCTCCATGAGCTGGGATTGCAAAATTGGTACCTGTGGGAACTGCAGGTGGGATTTTCTGGAAACATCACCCTGTCCATGTCCATGGCTCCAGTTCAGCCAGTTCAGCCCCATTCCCAGTCCTTGCCTTCCCACCCTTGCTCTGTGCAATGGAGCTGAGGAGATCCACTAAGCCCTGAACTGGGAAAAGCTTGGATTGGGATTGTGATAAGAGTTTAATTTCCCATTTTGAAAATGGTCTTGATTGAAAAAGGAATTTGGTTTAGGGCTCAGGATCTGTGGTGATCTGTTGGGAATGGCAGCAGAATCCTGTGCTGTCCTAATATTTAGGACAAAACCACTCCCAGTATCTTTTTGTCGCATTTCTGGAGGATTTACCTTCACTGGTTCCTCCAGAAGGGAATGGACACCCTTGGCTGTTCATATGAATGTGTTTCTTATATGAGGAAATTGTGACTGAAGGACTTTCAAAACGTTTTCTTTCCAAAGTAGATTTCTGTGTTAGATCAGATTTTGACTAAACGAAATTTGCAGAGAAATTGTGGTGGCAAAAATAGAATTTGGAAAATTAAAAGAAGAAAAATGATGATGTCCTTTTCAATTCCATGAGCAGCTACTTGAAAGGAGAACTGGAAAACACAGGAAATATGGAAAAATTATTTGCAAACAGCCACAGTACATAGTAGAAAGCCAAATAAACCTGTCTGATTTAAATCTTGTTTGAAACCCACCCTGATCTTCCATTTCTACAGCCAGCAATGAGAAAATAATTTAGGAATTATATATATATTACTAGTTCACTGGATTGTGGTCCTTTCAAAGCCTGGGAAGTTGGTTGTAACTGGAGTTGCTGAATTCTCTGGGACTTGGCTTTGGTAGGAAACTTCTAATCCTGGAAGAGCCAACAACTCTTTCACTGCTGTGTTGGTTTTCTGGCGTATTTTGTTTTCTTGGAGGCAAAAAAAAAAGCCAACTTAGCAAAACCCACCTCTGCTCTGGCTGGGAGCTGAAAGCTCTTTCTTCCTGGAGCTTTTGGTCATGGAGGACACCTGTGCCTGTAGATTGCTCTGGGGTGCTGAGGGATGAAAATTCCTTCTGTCCAATGCCCCCCTGTGCAATTACAGCGAGAAATCAACCAGGGGAGAAAAACATCAAAAACTTTTGTGCAAAAGAATTGAGTGACAGATGGTCTGAGCCGCGAACATATGGATTTTGTCAGCCAACAGGAAAAAATGTATAAGATCATGTTGTGGAAAAGTAGGTGTAACCTCTGCGTGTGTAACCTAAGAGGGAAAGGAGGCGGCTGAGCGTTTCAAAACTTATCATCTTTCCTCTGACAATGATTTAGAGGAAAGTGGGGGAGAAAATACTTGGTCGTCCACCTTTGTAACCTCCCAAGCAACGCCGGCGCCAGGAAAAACAGATGGCATTTGGGTCTCTCCTGAAATGAGAGTTATTCCTCTCCTGCCAGATCTCTGCGGTGTGCAAAATGTATGGTGTGAGTCACTATCAGAAAACAAGTCATTAATTAATAACATCTCAGTGCTCGAGGATCAGGCAGGTGAGGGTGCCAGGCTGCTGCTCTCCTGGCTGGCAGAGGAGGGAAGAGGCAGAGAGATCACTCTCCGTGGAGGAATCCATCATTACAAGTAATCAAGCCTAAAAGGATTTGTCATCCCTAGGGCATGGAGCTGCTTGAGTTTGGGAGTGTAAAGAGAACATCAGTGAAACAACAAAACGATCAGTCAAGTGGAAAAGGAGAAATAATAAAAAAAAAAAGGTGGGGAAAGCAGATAGGAGAATAACAGAAAAATTCTAATTAAATCCTTACTGTAATTAAATTCGGTGTGACGAGACAAACAGCACTTGCAGAGGGGTTTTTGCTGTTGGTGCATTTGCTGTACAACATTCAGGTGTTCTTTCTCCATGGGCATCACTCTGGTGAGGTTCAAGCAGGAGCACAAATAACACCTCCATGTTACCCCAAGATTTTCGGTGGGTGCAGCTCTCAGGTGGTTTGAAATCAGAGCTTTCCAGGGAAAACTGGACATACCTTATCCAAACAGAGACCAGGACATTTCCCATCATCTTCCCCACTCTTCCACTGACACTCACCACTGCAAGCAGAGCAGAGCAGGCTTGGCTGCAAATCAGGAATTTACTAATAACAGCATAATTAAAATGAGAATTCCTTGAAGATCACTTTAAAGGTACCTTCGGCAGTAACTGTTGCTAATTAAACTGAACAAGTCTATTGGAAAAGAGTGGGTTTAGGTTGGATATTAGGGGGAAATGCTTCCTCCCTGTGAGGGTGGGGAGGGGCTGGGATGGAATTCCCAGAGAAGCTGTGCTGCCCCTGGATCCCTGGAATGTCCAAGGCCAGGCTGGACAGAGCTTGGAGCAGCCTGGGACAGTGGAAGGTGTCCCTGCCATGGCAGGGGTGGCACTGGATGAGCTTTGAGGTTCCTCCAACCCAAATCTTTTGTGATTTTACAAACCTCAGGGTGGCTTTGGCAGGCAGAATGGGGTTAGAAGAATATTTCTTTCACGGGGAAACAATTTCATGAGTGTGCAGAAATTAATTTCCCTTCATTTTGTTCAGTCTTAAGCAGAAATTAAAGCGACGGCGAGCACTCAAGAAATATAAGCTCGTTATAATGAACAGATGGCAGCTCAGTGAAGATTGGTGTGAAGAAGATCACCAGTCCTTTTGTTTACAACACATACATGTCCTGTTTTGTTTTAATTATAGTGTTGTTTTTCCACCCAGGCTATTCACTTAACCAAACAGCAAAAACAGCCCCCCTCCACCACTGTGTTTGTGTCAGCAAAGCTAATAAGCAATCCACAAACTGGAACGGGGGAAGCAAATGCTCATGAATATTGAGAACTCTCTGATAGATGTGGTGTCTGCCTGTGCTGTTGGGATCCATCTTGATGGTCCTTGTGAAGTCAAAGGAAGCAAGAAAGAAAATCATCTTCAATCGCTGTCTGGCCAGCAGCTCAGGGCTTTGCTGGTTTTAAACATAAAACCATACCTGGCTTTATGTTCTGCTTTGTTAAATCCATTTAAGAGTCTTATGTTCATGAGGCTGAAATATATAAGGGAGGAAAACCCAAATGCTTTCCCTTTTGTCAGAGGCTGGAGGTTTAAGAGAGGATTTAAGCACTTTCTAACTCTTTTATTGTCTCGTATACTTTGCACTGTAAATGGCAACATTTAATTACAGGTAATAAACACAGAAGCTTTTAATAGGATTATCAACACCAGCTTTCAGTGCCTGGTGCTGCCTGGAGAACAGGGAAAGGTGCAGTGTGTGACTGGAGGCACACAGAACATGGAAAAAAAACCCAGCTGGGTCAGAAGGGTGTGTGTTGGGCATGAAAAAACTATTTAAACTATTCCTTGAGCTCGGTTGGAGCCTCGTTTGTGAGCACCTCGTGCTGCTTGCCATGGCTGTGACACCCTCTAGTGACACAGAGGCTGTGATTCAAGGATTCTGTCACTGTGGCACGGAGCTGCTGTCCCACATGGGGTGGGGGACACGGGGGGTCTGTGCCACTTCCCAGCCCAGTGCCACCAGCCCCTGGGGCTGAGCAGAGTTTGACAGCTGAAAAATTAACCTGCAAAAACACCAGCAGCAGGCCAAGGCTTGCACTAAATTCTGGAATAAATCGGGTCAAAGCCATACCTGTCCAAGATTTTCTTTTCTTTTCTTACTTTCCCTTAATACAGTGCTCAGTTAAAAAAAAAAAAAAAATCCTATCAATCTTCCACTTCATTTCTAACTTTTCTCAGTGTTTTATAATAACCCCCTGAGCTGTTGCAGTCTAGAAAGACCCAAATTCTAATAGCCCTGCACCTCAGCTGTCAGCTGTTAATACTCTTCAGTCAGTCAGCATTAGGAGAGGTTTAACAACGTTCTCTCACATAAAAACGCCCAAGAAAATTACAGGTTACGTTTGGCTCCAACCACCATCCTCGCTGAAACAAAAACGTGGAGTCATCGGCGCTCTCACCGCGATAAACTTCAGGCAGCGCATTATATATGACTTAAATTAAAATAATTTAACGCTTCAGAGCAGCCCTGGGAGGCTGCAAAGTTGCAGGACTCGTTTCTGTCAGCATTACTGTCAGTGCTATACACACAGCGCCCTGTGCCTCGCCGTATTTCACGCTGGGCTTCTGCTTCCCTGGTGAGCCCAAAAATTAACTGCTACTTACTCTAATCTCTGCCTCCAGACCTTGTCCAGGTTGGGATGGAGGTCCAAGTGCAGAGTTATTTGGTTTTCATCACCTTTCTGACTGCTTGGCAGCAGTTTGGGAGAGCAAAAGGAGTGGTGGGTGCAGATTTGGAAACTGAGGCACAGGACTTTGGCACTGATGTCAAAAACATGCTCTAATTCCAACTGCCCATGTACAATGGCTACGGAATGATTTTTTTTCCAGGATATTTAGCATTTCCCAGGGCTGTGGGAATAATTTTAATGTGCGTCAGTTGCTCTGTTCTTCTGAAATATGAGCTCAGACGTGAGTCTGGGAACATGTAAAAGACAGGGCAATACTCAGAGATCATCTTTCCAAACTGAATTCCAGTGATTCACTTGTCATCACACAGCTCATCTGAGCTCCTTCAGCTGCTCCTTCCTCCTCCTAAAACTCCCTGCTCTCGGGAGGTTTGTTCTCAGGCACCATGGCCAAGCTCAGGCGTTTCTGAGATTGGGTTTGGTCAAACACAAATCCCTGTGTTTGGCAGTGATTTGAACTCCTCTGGGGTCCCTCAGAGCAGCTGTGCACCCACAGATGTGGGGAAATGCTGGTTTGCCTCTCTGCCCTGTGAACTCTCAGGTGTCTGAGGTGTAGGACAGTGCAGGGTCTAGGATGTGGTGAACTGGTGAAGCTGAAGGCAATTTTTTTCCTTTTATCCATTTTACAAACAGATTCTTGCTGCGAGAAGCCTTCAAGATTAGCACACTTGTAGATTAGAAATATTAGAAATGGATCATTTAGAGTGTTTACTTGTGGTCCATGTTGGGGGGAAAAAACCCCAGCAAGTTGCTCTTTATGTTGCAATATCCCTTAAAATTCTCATCAAATTATGGGGGAAAAAAAAGGTTTGGCTGTGAATATTGGGGACATAAAACTGGATTTTTCTGTCAATCCCTTTCAGTGGACAGTGAGGGATGCACAGCTTTTTTTCAGGGATCCAACAGCAAACACTCCTCATCAAAAGCTCTGTTTTCCATCCCAGCTCAGCCAGTTCCTCAATTCAATGATCCCTTTGGCACTTCCCACAGAGAGGACTTGAAACGACCCTTCAGCTTTCCCCGTTGGCTCTCAGAGCCTCTCAGCACTGCCAGGCTGCTGTTTGCAGGGTCAGATGGAGACAACGAGCTCTGCTGAGGTTGCCTCTCATTAAAGGGTTGGTTTTACTGAAGGCACAACTCTTGACCTGCTTTATTCCCTCAATTGCTGCCTTTTCCCCCCTGCTTTGGCGAGCTGCTGTGCAACCATCATGTGAGGCTTTACAGGAGCAAACCAGCCCAGGAGACCTTGATCAAAAATCCCTGGAACTTCTATTCAAAGCTTGCTTAGCTCTCTTTCTCCTCAGCAACATCACAGCCCAAGCCTGCTGCTGCTCCAGATCGATTTTTAACTCAGAAATGGGAAAGTTGTGATTCCTCCTTGCCCACCTGCCTTTGTGTCCTCACCCTTGTGTCTCTGACCCTGCAGAGTGAAAACTCTGGGTGGCAGTGAGACTTTTAATAAACTTCTGCTTGGTTAGCCACACACAATGAACAACTTCAGCTATCACACCCAGGGACCTCCAAAAATCCAGATCAAAGTGGCCTTTGAGGTTTCACCGAGGTCTTGCAGCACTCCTGTTGGGAGCAGGAGAAATAGAGTCCTAAATGGACCAAATGAGGAAAATATCATTGCATTTGATGACAAAGCCCTGTTTCCATCTCAGCAGCTTAAAATGTCTGGATGAAGCATGAATTAGTAAATAAAGGAGATAAAATATTCAGTATTATTAAAGCTTTCATTAAAAAAGAAGAAGAAAGATCACTGTTTTCCAACGTGGCGTGACGGCCGTAGGATTAAGTGTGATTTTTGATTTTTTTTTCTTTTTTGACATTTGCATAAAAGCAACTGAACAGTTGGCTGGGTTAAGCCATGTAACTGTGGCAGTATTGCTGGAGACAACAATAATCACTATGGAGATTAAACCATTTTGTTAGATGAGTGTTTAACCTGCTACAGCCCATTGTGAATTAGCGAATCGAAACAGCCTTTATGAGGAGGCATTAGAAAATGAAAAAATAGCTATGAGGAGGCCTAAGGTGATGCTGCTGCATTGATCCCTGCTGCTGTTGGAATAATAATGCGGTTTGCAGCACCCTGAGATGGTGGAAGGTGTCCCTGCCCATGGATTTAAGATGCCTGTCAACCCAAACCATTTTGGGATTCAATGGAATCTTGTGAATTCCCCCATGCCTTGAGGGATTTCAATTCTGGCTTTTGCTTACATTCTGTTCGGGTGAAATTTAGAGCCCAACAAGTAGTGGAGTTAAAGAGAGACTTTTTTGACTTGATAAAGATTGAATCAGCACAGCATTTTGTTTTAAGCTAACACAAATTTCCTGACACTTGTGGAAAAAATCAGTGTACAATAATTATGGGTTTTATTTAGTGTAGTTATCTGCTGGTGTAGCCACTCCCCCATGAATAACTTTGCATTCCTACCCATCTAGATGACATTAAAAGCACATAAATGCATTGTTTTTACCCTCTGAAAACCACAGAATGTCAAAGGGGACCCGAACGATTTATTCTCCCAAACGCACTTTTTTCGCTGTAGAAACGCAGCATTTCATAAACCTCAATTTTCAGCCCAGTCACAAGCAGTAAATAACTTAACTGTATCACATTATAGCCATTTAACAAATATTCCCAGACCAGCAGCAACATTCAGCTGTGTGAAATAGATTTGTTCTGGATAGGAAGCGAGGAGAGCAGGAGACACATCGCTTGGCCCTTGTGGATCGACGTGATGGAGCAGTGTGAGATGCCTGGAATTAAGATGGAGCGTGAGGAGAACAAGTATCCCCAGACAGGGATATTTATACACATTTCCTCCCAACCTCCCCTTTTCCCTCCCTCCCCAGTGCAGCTTATTATGCCCATTTCCCCCCCAATAAGTGGATTTTAAAGTTACGCCGCCGTTTTCTCACTCCCGGATAAACGTGTGTAATATATCTCTCGTAAAATGTTACTACACAGATGGGACTGAGAAAACTTTCTTTTTTTTTCTTCCCCCCTCAGTTTATGGAGCCGTCGTTAGTAATATCCACCACTTATGAATAATAAAAGAAAACGGCCTTTGGCAGGTTGGGGAGTTTTGTTTTGCTTTCTGCGGGATTCCTTGAAGGAAAGGAAAGCTCTGAAATCAAAGGATCAAAGGATGTGATACACAATTTCCTCAGGTGCCCTGATCCACATGGGTGATATCTCTGCCACGTGCAGCAAATCCTTTTCTCCTCTCTTTTCCTTCCCCTGCCTCTCTTATACCAACAGCAAATCTCAGCTCTCGATCAGTGTTTTTAATGAGTAAACAAAGATAAGGTTGTACTTTTATTTGGGTTGTGCTTTTATTTGGTGTGATGAATGTGCCATAAAGCCTTGCCTGTCTTTGGGGTGTCAGAGGAAAGGAGGTATTGCTAATAAATGGGAATCAACCTGGAGTAAAGACTGACCAGAGGAAGAGATGATAAAAAGATAAAGTGTCATTTTATTAGGAAATAAATGGTGGGGAAGGGTAATTGTTTCCCATATAACTGGAGTTGTAAAAAATGGGAAAATCTGACAGTTCTGGGCTATCAGGGAGCTGCCAGGGGCTGTTCTGAGCATCCTGTCCTGTTCAAATAGAATCATAACATCTCCTGAGCTGGAAGAGACCCACAGGAATTAAAATCCAACCCCTGGCCCTGCCCAGACACCCCAACAACCCCACCCTGAGCATCCCTGGGAGCATTTTCCACACACTCCTGGAGCTCTGGCAGATTTGGGAATGTCACCATTCCCTGGGCAGCCTGGGCAGTGCCAGCACCCTCTGGGGGAAGAACCTTGGAATGTGTGAAGGCTGAAGAGAAAACATCCTTGGATATCTCACACTGAGCATTAATGCTTCAGCCGGAAGGAAAAGGATAAAGAGACCGGGATTTGCATCATTTTTTATTGGTAATTCTCTAGAACTGGTAATTTTCAAGGCCCAGGTTGGATGGACCTCTGGTCTGGTAAAAGGAGGTGGAACTGGGTGAACTTTAAGGTCACTTCCAACCCAAACCATTCCACCTTTCTGTGGTTCTCTGAAATGGAAAACCCCAAACAGGAATTTTACAAAGTGTGCAAACACCCAGGAGCCAGACAAGAATTTCCTGTGGGCTCAGGAGACTTGAGCAAGTTGGAGATTTTGTCCAAAGTCTTCAGCTGCTAAAAGAAAAATGAAATATTTGCCTGATTGTGCCTTTGGCAGTGCTCAGAGTTGCTTTTGCTCATGTTTTGATTTACAGAGTGAGTCTCTATCAGGCATCTGCTGCTGGATGGATTAACAACACAGAGTATTTATTTCTCAGCATGGGATGCAAACTTCTCAGCAAAAGGAGAGAGAATAACAGTGACTATAAATTGATGCAGTATTTCAAGAGAGAAAAAACCTAAGTTCACTAATCAAACAGTAAATTATTAAAACATTCCTTTCACTTATCATCACAACAAAGGACAAGAGGCAAAATTATATATATTTCTGAAAAAGAAATACACTTATGTCTATATTTATATTGGCATGTTCTGCTTCTAATTTACTGAGCATTGTGATGGAACCTGTGAGCAAATCCAAGCCATAACTCTGCAGAGACAGGATCTGTACCTGATTTTAAACATAACAGGAACATGATTGACTCAAGTGGGCTTACCTGGGGGTTGAAAATTATCTTGCAAATTCTTGTCATAGCTGGAGCCTTATTTTCTTGCTAATCCACAAGTAGATCAAATATCAAGCCTTCATCTAATTTGATTTAATTAGCAAGTGGTGAAATGAACGGTGTCGATATGTGAGGTGAGAGGAGGGAGAGTTAAAAATATGGCACTTGAGACAGAAACCTGAGTGCTCTGACTGAGAATTCAGTGATTGGAAAAAGTGCAGCATGATGCTATTGACTCCTGATTTATATCCTGGTGGAGTTTGTCTGAAATGGACTTTCAGGACCAGGATTTACTCAGTGCTGTCCAGAGAGTAAGGAAATCTTAAGCTCCCATTAATTTAATGTAAACAGAAAAAATAAATGCCACAGATGATATGACTTTTGCAAATTTGGATGCTTGATGCTGAGAGCTGTCTGACCATGCAAAGACAATGCAAGCCACTTGTTTGTGCCATTTTTCTTCCTAGAAAAGGAAACTACACCTAATAATATCTATAAAATGACAGATGATGCAAAAATTCCTATATATATATATATAAATATATTATATTAATATACACAGGTGGCTACAGGCAAATCTGAGCTCTTCATTCCGAGCTGGTTAAACCCTGACAGTTCCAGTCTGAAAACCATGTAATAACAGAAATGGAATGAATTAAATCCTCATCAGCCCAAGGACATTTCAACAAAAGGTTTTCTCATGAGAACTGTGGAGAGAAGGAGGCTCAGAGGACACCTTATCCCTGACAGGAGGTTGTGCACAGGTGGGGATTGAGCTCTTCTCCCAGGTAACAAGGACAGGACAAGGGAAAACAGCCTCAAGTTGCACCATGGGAGGTTCATGCTGGATATCAGGAAAAAAAATCCTCACTGGAAGTGTGGTTAAACATTGGAACAGGCTGTCCAGGGAAGAGGTGGAATCACCACTCCTGGAAATGGTGAAATACCCAAGTGGATGTGGCAGCTCAGGGTACGATTTGGTGGCCATGGTGGTGTTTGGTGCAAGGTTGGGGTTGATGATCTTGCAGATCTTTCCAGCTCTAATGATTCTGTGATTCTCTGCATGGTTGGGATTCTGGGCCACCTGTGTCAGTCATCCCGAAAATTTCTGCTTCTAGTTTTGAATGAGACAAAAATATCTGTCCTGAGCTGTTGTGGTTGTGACATTGCAGACCTTGAATGGCAGTAAATGGCTGCATGGTGGAGGCAGTTTGGCTCCTGAAGGGGTAATGGACTTGTTTTCTTCTCTCTTGAACTTTCAGTTGTCCACTCTGCTTTAAAAACCTTACTATGAAATTGGTCAAGTACAATGTCCTCCTTCCTTTACTGGCAAAGCTTTGATAAAAACCCCTGCCAGTGATTTAGTAAATATAAATAACTTTCTATTGAAGCCTCAGGACTACAACCTGCTTTGCTGTTGCTTTACACATTTATAAACTCCAACCCCAGCCCTGTGTGTTGACCCTCTCTGAACCTTTCTGTGGCACCCAGGGCATGAAGCTGTTTGATCCAGAATCTTTCTCAGTCATACTGGGCACGCCTGGAACTATTGACCCACCAGGAATCTGAGGAGGATTCCACCATCAGCTAAATCAAAGGAGTTCAGGCACTCACAGGAGAGCTAATTGTGCTGTTTGATCTGCATTCTCTCTGCACAGAGGAGTGTGCAGAGCAGGGTGACTTTTTAGGGCAGGATTTCTGGTAATCCACCCTCTCCATTCGGCTACAGGTGATTTGTAGCAGAACAAAATTATTTTCAAGAAAGGCTCCTTGCATTGTTTCTAGTCAGTCTTTAATCAGCTTTAGGTTTCCTGGATGCCTTGATATAAATTTTCGGTCCTGGGAAGATTTATCCACTAAAGGTTCAGAGTTACTTGTATAATGAATTCCCATGTTCTTTAAAACTCCTAATCAATGAAGATACATTTCCAAAATGACTTCCCATAATATACCCTGTGTGCTGCTGGCTCCTGAGAGATCCTGGAGATTTATGGCAAACATAATTTTCAGGCTTCACAAACTTCAAAAGTTACAGATTGCCTTTGGAGAGAGTTTTTGCTACCCCTGTGGTGCTGCAGTCTCATGTCTTTCTTGAGTATAAACAGAAGCAGAAGCCAGAGAATATTGCACCTGGCTTTGATAAATTCCATTCAAATTGAGCTGCTGTGAATAGAACATAAAATTATTGCTTATTTTATTAATTTCTAGTCCAGATAATAAGAAACAAATCTTCTTTCTAGAACCTGCCTTATTTCGTTACCACAGTAGTGTTTTAACAGCATTTCTCTGAAATAATAACCAGATATTGAACACTCTATTGACACACTAGGTTTTGATTTCAGACAAATTTTAAATTCCAAACCACAGGGCTTATTTTTTGAGACAAATCCATTCCTCTAGGTGGGTACAAGTGACTATGTGAGTGACAGGAAAAGGGGACATGCTGCTCATGTCCCATAAAGGAGCTGATTTTACTATAGAAACTTTTCCTTGACCTTGTACGTCAGCAGTCTTTGTTTTAATGGAATTCATCATTACAGTGCCTCATTTTGCTGGTTCTAATTCAATTGAAAAGGCAATTTTCTTTGATGATGCATGTTATTTATTCACTGTAAGAAAAGAAAGAAAACAACTATTTTGGGAAGCAGGTAGTTTTCCAAGAAACTGGGCACGAGGGATTCATTTACATGAGCAAAACAAATCTACTTTTGAAAGAGAAGTTAGAGTAACTTTCCATAATTTTCTCAAAGCAATGCTGCTAAATTTAGTTCTGAAGACTTTCAACTTTCTGGAGCTCTCAAAGCCAGAACTTTCATTTGATCATTAAGGGTCTTCAAGTTCTATTCAAAGCAGAGTTAATTGCATCCTGCTTTTGTTTGTCGTTGTGGAGAAAAAGGTCATTACAGGACATTTACAGAACATTTATGGTACACATTCTCTACCAGAGATCAGTGCAAATTAGAGTGACTTAAAGATCTTTTTGTCCATCAGAATTCAACTGTTTTATCCAGACACATTTTTATCAAAGCTCCTCTAAACTGTATTGAAACCTTGAAGGTTTTTGGCTCCTCTGCAGCTGGAATTCTTATCTCCTATGGTCTCAGGACCATCAGAGCCAGACCTTCCCAGGATGCAGCCAGGGAGCCACTGGTGCAGCTCCTTTTGGAGAGAGCCAGGCATTTTGCTTTTAATTGGCAGCAGCCCAGCTCAGCAGTGTGGATTACCTGGCTCTGATGGGAGCAGAACATGCCATGGAATTGCTCTGCTGGCATAATAAAAGATATTAACTGCAGAAAATGACCCTGCAGGATGGGCTAATTCTCATTCACTGCTTCACTCTGCCACTTTCTTTTCCTTGCTCTTTCCGTATGGTTGGACAGCTCCTGCTGCATATGCTGGAGATAACACAGGGAACAATTTGGGGCTGTTTAAAGCCAGGGGGATTTTAATCTTAGCCCAGGAACAACAACTTCAATGTGTAAAGCACATGGACTGCACAGAACTGAGATGCTGAAATCAGCATGTGATGCTTTGAAAGGCAATTCATGATTTCATAGAAATGTTTGGGTTGGAAGGACCTTAAATCCCATCCAGTGCCACCCCTGCCATGGCAGGGACACCTTCCACTGTCCCAGGCTGCTCCAAGCTCTGTCCAGCCTGGCCTTGGACACTGCCAGGGATCCAGAGGCAGCACAGCTTCTCTGAGTAACCTGGCCCAGGGCCTGCCCACCCTCACAGGGAAGGTTTTTTTCCCCTAATATCTCATCTAAACCTGCTCTCTGTCAGTTTTAAGCCAATTTCCTGTATTCACGAAGTTGGCAACACTGGAGATCCCTTAACCTTCCTTCATCCCTCCTCCCTCTGCTCTCCAGACAGGTCTAGTTATGGAAGTAAAGGTCAAGCATTGCTTTTCTTCCCATCCTGGAAGGTGCCTGCCTAGGGAAATTTCCTGTCTTTCACCCTCTTGCATTACCTCAAAGTTCCAGCTACATCCAACCTCGTGATATCAATAATAAAAGATCCAATTTGAGCTCACAGGAGCTCCTTGCAGAGGAATTATCTGCCAATCCAGGTGGTGCAATTGGGCCCAGAGGAAAGGCTGTGATCAAACCCTTCTCATGTCTCCATAAGCACTTTAAGTCTCATCACTGCTAACTGCAGGTGGAGGCTTTGCTCCAAAATTCCCTCTCCTGCTCCACGTGTGACTGACAGCTCTGAAGAGCGAGAAGCCTTGGAAGGACGAGTTGGGACACCCAAGTGGAAGCAAGCAGGTCAGGTTTCATTGAGAAAAGGAAGGCTGAATAGTGAGAAAATCTATTAGCAGTCAGGGCAGGGCAGGAGTTAGAGCCCAGGAAGTGAGAGGGAAGTGAGATGCTGAGAGCAGCAACAAGAGTTCTTTTTCCGTTTGCTGGGAGCCTAATGAATGTGTTAGTGGGAAAGGAATTTCATGCATGGAGAAATTGGGGCAAGAAGAATATTCCTGGGAAGAATACTTCTAGAAATACGTCAGGTGATGCAATGCTACAGAGGAATTTGCAGGTTAATCCTGTGTGTTATCATTGGCATCCTGTGTCCAGTTTTATAGAGTTAGGCATAGACTCACCTAAGGATTCTCCCTAAAATTATCATTATCTAAATGATAAATATTATTCATTATTTCTCTGTGAATATTACTTTAAAAGGGCTTTTTTGGTCCAATTTCCATGGAATTTGGTGGATCCTACATGCTATTCATTTTACTGGAGGTGTTCAGTCCCAGGCTGGATGGAGCTCTGAGTGGAACTGGATGAGCTTCAAGGTCTCATCCAACCCAAACCATTCTGGGATTCTATGGAAAACATTATATAAAACCATGTAGCAAAGCAATCCCTATAAAACATCGGAAAAAAAATGTCCTGATAACAGAGAGCATCTAAATATTCCTCAGTGCAGATCTGGAGAGAGGTTTATTGAGTTTTAAAGTTATTTATTGGTATCATTTTTCATCGTCCCAGTTATTTCACATTTAGCTAGCCAAAGACTGGTATTTTTAATTAAAACTGTTAATTAAATTCTTTATAAAAAATATGGCATATGTGGAAATATGCTGATGCTTCAGCAGTTTGTACTGGAATGCAAAAAAAAATAGCATTTCATAATTCTCTGCTGAACAGAAATTCTGATTTTCAGCTCTAATCAATATTTACATGTTTTAAAAATCCTCCTTAAATTTATCTGACAGAGTCATGTAGGGATTTCTTTCCCAGGTAAAATGGTTAAATATTCAAGATATAAATTTTTCAGCTTTCTTGTGTTGGATTTGGTGCCTTTTGAGGTATTTTCCTTTTGGGAAAAAAAAAAAAAAAGAAAAGAATCCATTCACTATGAAAATGTGCTCAATTTTAGCGATTGGTTTTCTGTCAAGGATTTAAATGGGTTTAATTGAGATTTATGCCAATGAAGGTGAAAGAAGAACCAGGAGAATCTTTGTAGAAGGATGTAGGAGATTGAATTCTCCAGATGGGGAGTTACACTCCAGCCCTGCCCTGCTCAGCAGAGAGTGAAGCATCGAACAGAACAGATCATCCTAGGGTGGAACAAATCACTCTGCAGGGTTTATTGCTGTCTTCACCCAGAACAAAAGATTTCACACTGTGGAGGAAACACACGATGGTTTAAGCTCCAAACCTGGAATTGAGTGAAGTCAGGCAAAATGAATCCAAAGGCATCAGTTTTCAGCCCAGTATCTCCTATTGCCTTCTTTCAGCAAGGGACTCTTGGCTTTTCCAAAGGATCATAGGATCATTGGGGTTGGGAAAGATCTCCAAGATCATCGAGTCCAAGTTGTGACCAATCCTCTTTGGAGCTCCAATGGATCACAGAACCACTGAAGTTGGAAAAGATCTCCAAGATCATCGAGTCCAAGCTGTGACTGATCCCCTCTGGAGCTCCAAAGAATCACAGAATCACTGAGGTTGGAAAACCCCTCCCAGTCCATGGAGTCCAAGCTGTGCCTGATGTCCACCTTGTCCCCAGCCCAGGGCACTGAGTGTCACCTCCAGCCCTTCCCTGGACACCTCCAGGGATGAGGACTCCCAGCAGGATGCTGCTCTTACTCCCTGATTTCAGGGGTTTACTCCTTACCTACATCATTCCCACCAGAAGGAATCCAACCCCACCTTTCCAGCAGCCCTTTCATCTGCTAAATCTCACCTTTAGCTTCAGTTTTTCCAGCTCCTCTTATCTCTGTGTTGAATGACAGGTTTATGATTAGAGGACAACAGAAATGTTCAGGGAAATAGAAGCGTTGGCTCTAACCTTTGGTATTCTGGTGCCAAGAGGTTTTTTACACCTTCAGATATTCTGTGGCCCATTTCAGAGCAAAAGTCCTCTCTAAAATTCTTAATAAAGTTTGAATAAGCAGCGGGTTCGCAAAAAAAATCTTCAAAATGCCTGGACCCTGGGAAATCTTCCCATCCCTAATTGGGATTCAGCAGTTCCTTCACTGTCAAACGTGTGATAAATGCCAAAGCAGCAAGAGCACGTTCTGCTCAGTGTGAAGTTAAAGGCATGTTTGCCTTTAGACCTCGGAATTTAATATACAAGTTTCTAAGCCAGCCCTATTCTTTCTGCCTTGGTCAGAGGGAAAAAAATCTCAAGATTTTATTTTTTCTCTTTTTTTCCCCCACACATTATTAGCTTGTCTGCTGGGAACAAAAGCACAGCTTGTATATGAAGGAGAAAAAAACAACTTTTTTTGCTACCCTAAAGTGTGGGTTTTTAATAACACAGTATTGCAAGTTCAATGTCGGCAGCATTTACTCTCCAGACGATCAAGAATTCAAACAATTCACTGCACCTATTTGCATATGCAACTGACAAAGTGTCATCTCATCTGTCCCAACAAAGGAAAGATTTGAACATTAATTTGTGTATTTTTTAAAAATGAAAAATATTCTGTGGCGCTCCCATTAATACACAGAAAATGAAGAGCTGAAGTTTTCCAGCCTTTTATTCACCTTTTTGCTTTTTTTTTTTTTTAAGTCAAAGAATATTGTGAAAATAAAATGAGAACATTAGACGCTGATCTCCAGGTACTTAAACTTTTGTTATCCCTCATTCACTTTGTTAGAGGCAGAGAGAAGTAAAAAGACACAAATTCCCTTGTGTGAAGAGCCTTTCCTGCATCTATTTCTCTGAGCATTTATCCTCCTGGAGTAGAACGTCTGGTCAAAGAGATTTTCTCTCAAAATGCTCAGGAACAAAAGGTTACAGGAAAACCAAGTTCAAATTCAGGCTTTGTTAGTGGTGGAAGAGATTTGACCTTGAATATTCTGCATCTCAGGCAAGAAAAACATCAGCTTTTCAGAGTCCTCTGGGCATCCAGAGAGAGAGAAAAAACAGCAAACAAATAAAACTCAGGCCTTGCTGATATAAACCTCCCTATTCCTCTTCTCCATCTTCGCCCCATATTTTAAGAACACATGCAAAATAATTTCTCATTTCATTGGGAAAAGAGCTGCACTTCAAAGGTACCAACACTTTGTAACCATGGCCAATTCCATAACTCTGGCTTACCTTGAAACACAGAGACATCTGGCTTGAGGAACTCAGGGAAAAAAAATGCTATTTTGAGTCTGAAAATCTCACATGAGCAGCATCCTCAGGAGATGTTCTGTGGTTTTGTGTTTAGTGCTGACCAGTCACTGTCAGCACTGCAGACGAGGCTGGCCAGCCTCACACAAGGTGTTCCCCCAGTGCAGCGTGCCCAGAAAACCCATTTTAATGCAAATTAAGAATGACCACAGACTTCTAAGGGTTGTAGCAACTAAACACTTAATTGAGGTCTTGACTGGCCTAAGCCACAGGAGTTGTAAGTTATTAACCCAGAAAATCATGGAATTGGTTGGAAGGGACTTTAAAGATCATCTCATCCCACCCCTGCCATGGCAGGGACAACTTCCACTGTCCCAGGCTGCTCCAAGCCCTGTCCAGACTGGCCTTGGACATTCCAGGGATCCAGGGGCAGCCACAGCTTCTCTGGGAATTTCTGTCTGGTCCTTGTCCCTCTGCATCATCCACCCATTCCCCTTTTTTTGTCCTTGCTCCATCTCTAGCTTGCCGGAGGAAGCTGTTTTCACCTTGAATTGTGTTGTGATGTGGCACTGGGCAGCTGTTATCTCTGCCTGGATTTCACCCTTGAAGCCCCCAGTGATTAGAGAAGTGATGTGTTACACGCAGGTTTGGAGAGTGCCTCGGAGATAAGGATGAGATAAGCTGCTAACGACCCAGCAGATTAATAGCTGAGCTCTTGGAAAAACAGATTTTCCACAAAGTGCCAGCTGATTTGCAGGCAATCTTGGTGCCATTCTCTGTTTTAAGGTATTTAGGAAATTTACTACTTAAGTGAGAGCTAAGCTCCTCCAGCTTTTCTAGCGGAGAAAGTTCTCATTGTTTCTTGATCGAGTTTGTGAAGATTTAGGGGGAAAAGCTGTTTTATATTTGTTTGGTTGGTTTTTTTCCTCTCCTTCTGGGTTGCACTCGGCAGGTCACTTCCATCCTGACCCGTGGTGATGTTTGGACCAAAGGTGATCACCAGAGCTGTCCTGAGGAAGCTCCAGTGGCAGAGGTGATCCTCAGGGTGAGCTGTGAGCCCCGACCCTGCCTCAACAATCCACCCCTAGCCTTCCCTCTGGGAATTCTGTTCTTTTTCCCTTCCAGAAAAGTTTTCTTGCCTGTCTCAGCTGACTCCCTGGAAGTTTAACTCAGCTGCAGACCAAAATCAATTCAGAGATTCAATAACGCAACACGGACCACTCAGCAAACAGGCTGACACTTTAACATGCACTTAGACGAGCCCAAAAAACCGATTTTCCTGTATTTTTTTTTCCCTCTGTCACAGCAGCTCGAGCATAAAAGCCTAAGAAGCGGATCAGATGAAGGGGAAGATGCTGCAAGTGAAGAGCTCAGTAGGAGAAGAAATGCAGGTTGTTGGAGGGAGGTCATGCCAGCCTTCCCAAAGGTCTCACCTCAGCACCCCTGGGTATCCCAGGGCTGAGCTGACTGATAAAAACAGACACATGCTCTGCTCCAGCTGAAGGAAAAGCAAGGAATGGGAAAAGTTTGTCTCCTCTGATTACCTGAGAAACTGAACAGGGCAACGTTCATTTTCAGCACAGGCTGCCAGGCTCAAGATCAGAGATAATCCACAGAGAGGTGAAGCATCCTGGCTGTGGGCAGTGGGTGTTTTCCTTGCCTGATCCTCTGACATTTCTGTTCCTTTCCACAAAGCAGAGCAGTTTCGACGAGAGAGGAGTAAAAATAAAACTAACAGCACCTCCACATACCTGTTAAATTGTTAATTAGAATCACTGAATCATAGAATCACAGAATGGTCTGGGTTGGAAAGGACCTGAATGCTCATCCTGCCATGGCAGGGACACCTTCCACTGTCCCAGGCTGCTCCAAGCTCTGTCCAACCTGCTGTCCCAGCTCTGCCCAAAGAACCATCTCTGATAATTTTTAGCAATTCCCTGCAGCTCAGCCCTCTATATTATCACTTCCCTTCCCAGCTCACACCTGCAGCTGAGGAATCTGCCTCAGCATGGCCCCAAGACTCATTAACAAATGAAAAGGGAGATTGTTTCATTTGAGTTCCAAGTAGGAAAGAAACCTCCAAAACCTTCCACAGCTTGTCTCTCACAGACCATACTTCTCAAGCGATGTGGGAGCTGGAGAGAGGAAGGGTCCCTGAACCTGTGCTTTCCTTTGGCTCCAGCAGATAATGATGGTGATGAGAAACTCCCCAGTAATTGCACCAAGGGCTTTGTAACCATTTGCGGGTTGAGATCTCTGTGGGGAAAGGGAGAATTAACCAATTCCCCGGGCAGAGACCCCAGCTTCATCCCACAGCCTCGGGGCAGATGGCAATTAAGGGCAAAAAGGAAGTCCAACCTCATTAAAATTTGGGGAAGAGGGTGGATAGTGGGGTCAGGTTCTTAAGGATTTGATTGTCTTCATTTACAGCTTGAAGTGTCCCTGGAAGGGCAGTTTGGGTTCCTCTCCTGGGAACAGCAATGCTGAGGGGTGCCGAGCTAGACTGGGGTTTTGTTTGGTTTTTGAGGTCTGTTTTAAGGATTAATTTTCAGTTTTGGACTCATAGACCACGTTGCTGTTAAACTGGAGGCTGTGGGATGCTTTGTATTCCCGTGTGCTTTCCCTCTGCTGCTCTCAAAGCGATTGGGTAACAATTCTAATTCCCCCCAGGTTAAAAACGATGCCATTCTCCTTTCTAAGGTAATGAGAGAAAATGTAGCCATTGGAAGCATTATCCTGGTTATTTTCTTTTGGGATTAATGACCCCAATGACAATATCTGGAAAGGCACGCAGGAATTAGAATTGTATAAGCAATGAAGCCTCGGGTTACCTTTACCTCTGAATTCCTACCTTCCCTGGAACTGCCTCCTTGAATATAATCTCTAAAATTTTCATTACCTACTCCAAGCTTTGTCAGCAGCACGTTCACAACCACCAAATGCCACAATTATGTGCATTCTGCACTGCCTTTACCCTTTGCATGTTAAAGGAGAATGCAGTAAGTTGTTCAAGCAGTCACAGAAATCAGGGATAATATCACTTGACCCCCTGGCACAGGCATAAAAGGGAAACATCAACTGGAAAAATGGGGTAGACTTGCTAAAGAGTGCTCACTTTGAATCCCAAATGCCTGGCAATAATTTTGTGTGTGTGGCTCTCTCCAAATCCCACAAATCTTGGGGATTTGTTTGCATTCAGGGCTGTGCTCAGCTCCGTGCAGGAATGGCAGCTGTGGTGCTCTAGGGCTCTTGATTTTGCCACCAGAAGTTGCACTTTTTGCTTTCTGCTGTGGTATTGCTTCCTTCCCTGTGGTGCCTGCAGCTGAAATGATCAGAAGGGATTTTACCCTTGTGTCTAGGAGAGCTCAGGGGCTCCTGTGATCCTGCAGGAAATGCTGATGTGAGCAGACAGGTCCCTGTTGCTCTGAAATGGTGAGCTCCTTGTGGAGCCTCTGGTGGGGAGAAGTGTTGGCAGCAGAGCTGAGCCTGCAGCACTTCTGGGTTCGAGGGCTCCTGTCGTGATGGGGCACTGGGATAAATCCTAAATCACCCCTGAGCTGTCAGCAGCTGCCCCAGTGTGGGGTTTGCAGGAAGGACTGAGCCCTTCTCCTTCCCACACTCACCTGCTCTAAACTGCATCTAAATTCCCCAAAACTCCGTGAAAAACTCCGTGAAAAACTCCGTCCTCTTCGTGCCACTAAATCAAGTTTCAATTTGCAAAGAGACCTGACAGCAGCTGAATTTTATCTTGTTTTATATTTGATTTCATCTTGACTCCAAGATTCTGCTTGCTACACCATTCAGTTTTGAAAGAACCATCAAACACCTCTTGCAAATAATTCAATAGAGCGGAGCCACATGCGAAAAGATCTCAGCAGACATATTTAACCTTGTGAATCAGTTTCATTTCCTACATGTTTAGCGCTTTATGAAAATTCATGTTTTTATCTGCATCTCGCGAATTCTTCATTGTATCGAGGCTTTTTCATTGAGAAAAAAAAAAAGTTCAGAAAGCTTGACTGATATTCTAATGAGTTCTTCTGCTGAATGCTGATCAGCATTAATGGGCAGAGATTCCTTGTAGCTGCTGTTTGACTTGAATGCTGTCAAAATAATCGAGGTTGTTACTCCTGCACCTCCAATTTACTCTCGTTAATGGCGCTTTAGTTGTTTCTGAAATCATCCTTCAAAGATGATTTTAAGTGACATCTGTGTAGGCCTAAAGACCTGAATTGCCTTCTAAATCATATCCACTTGTGCCCAGGGATTTAATTAAAATATTTTGAAATACAGAAAGAGGAAAAAAGGCTTTGGAAGAGCTGGAAATAAGATTTCCTCCTACCCCCAGTTGGCAGGCGTGCTTGAGAGACAGGGGACTGCTCATAAATATGCTCTAATTGTCTTAATGAAGTACATAATCACATGATATTGGAAAAAATAGGATGGAGGTGATGTTTAACGGGATGAAAGAGTCTCTGCTAGTTCTAATTACAAGCTACACTTTCCAGGCTCTCATATCTGTCTTGAAACTCCTGAATTTTGGGTGGAGGACTGACATTTTGTACCTCTGGGTTTTACTGTTTAATAAAACACACAAGCAGCTTGGCAGGGTTTTACCCCAGTTAAACAACCCCAAACCCATTGCCAAAGCAGGTTATTTGGATTTAGAGGAGAAAAAAGGGACAATCAGACAAATGTTGATGGTTAGGAATTAAAAGTAGCTCAAGGAATTTGAAGTAGCTGAGAAACTTTGTTGTCCTATAAACTCAGGTAAAGCATTGACCAGAGTGAGGTTTTTTTGTTATTTAAAGGCTATTTAAAAGCTATTTAAAGGTTATTTAAAAGGAGAACCATGCTGTTTGGTGGGAATGGTGGTATTCGTGGGAGGTTGGGCTTGGTGGTCTTGGAGCTCTTTTCAAACCTTAATAATTCGGTGAAAATAAAGGAGTCAAGATGAAGGACTGGGTTCTTAGTTAACCCTTGCTGGGTTGAGAGAAACAAATACTGAATTCATGTGAGTGTGGAAACTCTGTTCTTCAAGTGATGGAGCTCAGACTGAAACCTTCCTACCGAAGTTGTCCCAAATTGTCAAGAATTTGCATGATTAAGGAGGAAAAAGTTCCTAAGCTATTGTTGCCAGGGGAACTGGCACCTTCCCATTCCCCTAGCCAGAACAAATGTGTCCCTTTTATTCTAAGCAAAGGGAAGTGATGAATCAATTGAAGCCCATGTTCTGCTTGGAATATTATATTTTCCTTGCTGTGCTCCATGGCAGGAAATAATGAGAATGGCCTCACTGTGTTTTCAGAAGCAGAGAAGATAAATTTGAGGTAAACAAAACAAAAACAAAACAAAAAGTCTGTCTGTATTTACACGCCATTCATTCTTGGGAGTTATTGTTCATCCTTCATCCCAGGTGAAATATCTTTACAAGTTTCCATGGAAAACGTTAATGTTGTGTGCTGAACTGGATCCACTGCAGAGGGTGGAAAGCCCTGCCTGCTCCAGCATCTCATTTCATGTTCTGTGGTGTAACCTCTAGTGAGTGGAGAAATTCCACTTGAACTCTCTGGAAGTTCTTAAATTTCTAGTTGTTCCTTTTTCAAAATTCTGTACGACCTCAGTTGAGTTGTCTTTCCTATCCCTATACTTGTTTGGTTTGGTTTTGAATTTGTTTTTTTGGGGTTTTTTTGGTTTTTTTTTTTTGAGGTTGAAGGACTTTCCATCAGGTTCTTCCTGGTCACAGTAAATGTCATGGGTAGAGCACAACCAGACCAGCTGGACAAGGTCTAAGTGAAGCTCATCAGGAAGTGACAAAAAATCTTCAACTCTATTGAGGAAATAAAAAACAAAAGGTACAAATAAATCAAAACACAACCAGGAAACCCAAACTAACACCACCACCACCTCCCCACAGTCCCTCTCTGTACATTTCCTTCATCCCTCCTTTCCTTCAGGAGACATCCCATGGATCTCCCTCTCTGTGTCACAGCATCCACTGGTGGCTGTAGGCTGTAAAAGCTCTTTTCTCTATTATCTCAGAAAGAAATAAGGAAAAAGGCAAACCATTTTTCTTTGTACTCTCATCACATTTCCAAGATTATATCTGCCTTTTTTTTTCCTTCTCTAATAGTCTTGAGCACTAAAACTTCCATGACTGTGTTTTTCAGGCACTAACTATTGGTTTAACAGAAGTCCTCACAGGGTATTATATTCCTGAAATATATATTTTAACCCATATCTATATAACAACATTAATTTTTAAGAAGGTTGGATGTTCATCTTATCAGAGAAGTGCTTGAAATAAAATAAAAAAGAATAAAAGATTCAAGCTTAAGATACAGAACACTTTTTGTAGAATATGGGACAAAGAAGGATATTAATGTTTGAAGTGATTTTAGCTTTCCTGCACTCTTTGTGTGTCTTTAGCATTCTCTGCTCTCTCTAATCTCCACTGCATCACTCAGTTCTTTTAATCCTTTGTGCTGCACTTTCTGGATGTGCTTTTTGATGCTCAAAACCCTTCACTCTCAGACATTTGCTCTTCAACAGAACAGTTTTGATACACGGATGGAGAACAAGAATAAAGAAGTGCAAACAGTGTAAGGAAAGTCAGGAGTGAAGACAGAAGAAAGGAGCTCTAATGAGAAAGACAGTGAAGGTACGGTGCCAGCATTGAGAGGAGAAGATGAAAGTCCCTGTAAAGCTGAAATAATGAAATATTTGTTATTCTAAGGAGCTCAGCATCTAATGGCAAGCAATGTCTTGGAGCTCTCCTAGGCCCACCCCCAGGATTGCAATTCCTTCTCAGCTCCTGCTGAAGGAAGGAAATTATTTGCTCAGGCTGGAGCAAAGCTGGGAGGAGTGTGAATGTTGCTCACCATGATCTCAGGTGAGGACAAGGCAAAATCTGCATCTAAAGCTGCCCACAGCCCTGGTTCTTGGCAGGGCTTTGCTCTGGGATGATGGCCACTCACTCCAGGGATCTTGGAATTGCTTGGGCTCTTCATGGAATCCCAGAGAGGTTTGGGTGGAAGGCCCTTCATGACCATCCCATCCCATCCCATCCCATCCCATCCCATTATCCCATCCCATCCCACCCCTGCCATGGGCAGGGACATCTTCCATTGTGTTGCTCCAAGCCCTGTCCAGCCTGGCCTGGAACACTGACTCTCCAACTCTGGTTGCTCTCTAACAAAGCTGAGCAGTTTTACATCCTTTGTTTTATGTACAATTCCCTAAAATGGAGCAGCTGGTTTCAGCCTGAATTCCTTCCCTTGTAGTTCCTGAGGTGGCTGTGCTGCTATGCTCCAGCAATTATTCCTTCAAGTGATGTCCTGAAATAGCTTTTGCCATCTTTGGAGACTTAACATCTCAATAACTGAATAACTTCTCAATACCTTTTCACTGCCCAGCAGGGCAAAGGTGTCTGACTGCAAACCCCATGGGAGGTGTGAGAGTCAAGTGCCTCCAGACCAGGATAAAAACGTGAATCCCAAAATATTCCTGGAGCTCTGGAACCTTTTCCTGATCTCCACCCTAAACTCCCCTGGCACAGCTCAAGCCATCCAGGAGTGTTGCCTCACAGCTGAGAGCTCCAACAGAAGCACTTTTGCTCATTTAATCACTGAAGCACAGCAGATTGTCAGTATTTCTGCCTTGAAAAGCTGATATCTCTCTTGCAAATAATCTTTTATAGAAGATGGACATGAAATTAAGATCTTAGCAAATTTTAGGGACCTAATTATGGGCTCCAGAAAAGGTGTATCACCTGGATTATAAAGCTGATCATGCTAGTGGCGCAAGGAGAAAATCTGAATTAACTGAGGGAACTATAGTTTTTAATTGTACTTTTTATCACTCAGAAGACTCATTAAAGAAGTCATAAAGGCTGTAAAAACCATTCCAGGAGATTTCACTTTTTAAAATTGAAAAAGGAGCAAGACATTGGGAACAAAAAAAAAAAAAGCCAGAGAAGCTCTCTTTTTGTCTGAGCTTGTTATCTGCAGGTAAATTTTTTAATGGGTTCATTTCACTTTTAATTCTTAATCTATATTCAAGCCTAAGTGTAACAGCAAGTGGAAAAGAGGGGAATCATGGAAGATGTCTTTGGAAAAAAATGCCACTTGGTGGATTTTTTCCCCTCTCATCTGGAGTGAGAATTTGTCCATAAACCAAAGGAACTTCTTAACCTTTGGGTTAAATTTGGTGCCAGATTTTATAATATATATAAAATAAAATAATGGTACAGGGAAGGTATTGTAATAATACATGTATATGTTACGGAGAGAAAGAAGAACAGAGTTTTTCCTCTTCCAGGAACAAAAGAGTTATCCTAAATGGAGAAACCACTGAAAAAAGGACCAATCAGTTGATTCCCAGTCAGCATGTTCCCTTGAGAGGGATTTCCTGGAGCTGGAAGGTTGGAGGAGCAGCTGCAGAAAGCAAGGGAATCCCAGCAGGAGAGACAAAAATTCCTGCAGAAGGGCTTGGAGTATCTGAGTTCCTGCAGCTCCTGGAGATTCCAGTGGCAGCTGAAGGCACTTGGTGAGGCTTTCCAAACATGCCAAGCATCACCCAAGGTGAGCAGAGTGCTTTGGATAGGCTTTGGATCAGGCTGAGAGCTCGAGGGGAGCTGCAAAGAGCCTTTCCCTGGAAAAGGTCATTTGTGGAGTTGGGTTTTGCTGTGTGACCCTCCTGGTGAGTGAATGCTTGAGCACCTTGATGTCAGCCCTGAAAACATGACTGGTTAATGCCCAGAGCAGCAAACAGATTGTTCTGGATTGTGTATCATCCTGCTGTTCCACCCATGGAGCTGCTGGAAGTGAAAAATGTAAGGTTTTTCATGAAATTATGGCCAACAGCTTCAGAGGGTTGAGAACAGGAATATTATAGAGGGAATTCATTCCATAAAGAGAGGCAGGAGTGGCTTCTTTTCCAAGCACTCTGGTCTAATATGAAAGGTTTTGTAGATGAGGATTCAATTAACCAGGGGCTTTCAAAATTTAGCAAGGTGTGAATCCCAAATCTTAAGTTTTTGGATTTGGTGCATTTTTAGTTGGCTCTCCTCAGAGTGGTTGGAAATAGAGAGATTTGGGAGTGGTGAGGGAGCTTTGTGTTGGGAGATGTGATGGGAATGATTTTGTGCAAATACCTCACACAGTGTGAATAAATGTTAGAAAATGATCTGCCACGGGACAGATGTGGACATTATCCACAGTGTCATCGTGGAATCCTGGAATGGTTTGGAAAGAACCTTAAACATCATCTCATTCCAACCCCTCTCCATGGGAAGGGACACCTCCCACTAGACCAGGTTGCTCAGAAAAGCCAAAAAAGGCAGACTGTGGTTCTATTCTATTCAAGGAGAATATCAACTTGAGTATTAAATCACTGAAAAGCTCTGGGTATTTTCAGATATTAACAAAACTTTCTGGAAAACAGGCTAGAAATCAGGGTACTGTTTCTATATTAATAAAAGCGAGGCCTAAGTGAAAATTCCTCTGATGATTTACTCGCTGATCATTAAAATAAGACACTTCAGGAAACACTGTTGTGCTGAAACCTTCAACCTGTTGCATAAACAAGGATGCTCCTGCTGTTTTCCAGACTCTGACATTCTCCATTCCCTCACATTTCTGCTTTTGTTCCCGGAACAAAAAGAAAATTGCAGGTTGATTCATAAAGGGTTGGTTTTTCTACCCATGAGCAGCTGTGTGTTAATTGACTGCACTGGGATTGCTCCTGCTGCCAGCAAAGACTTTGTGTGTGCAAAGGAAATTGTTCAAGGAGGAAGTTGTTTTTGACATATTTGCCTATAGTCTGTGTTGCAGTATTTTCATCTGTCAACAGCTGGTAAGGAATACTTTAGGAATAAATATTTTAGATTAGTGAAATTGGTGCACTTTCAGTGTGTTGTCTCTAGTGGAGGTAAATATAAAGATGCATGGAAAGCATGGATTGAGCCTTTCACTTCTGTAGGAGCTTCCAGATCGTAATGTTCAGCATTAAAATGTATGAGAAATAAAAAGATGGAGTGCTTTAATTCTAGTTTAAATCATTATTACTTAATTTCTACTTTGCACCAATAATTGAATAGTGGAAACGGTTTTATATTTTTATTTATAGTGGTGCAAAGAGATACCACAGGATTTTCTAGAAATATTCTTGAAGATTGATTCTCTATAACCAATTATCAGCTGTTCAGAGATGATCCCAAATGTATATCACACCTATTTTCTGGACATTTTTATTGCTGCTCAGAGTCCTCCTTCCTCTCTCTGTTCATTATTCCAGTGTGCCTGAAACCAAAGCAACGAAACAGTACCCAAAGTTTGTTCTTTCTGCATAAAGAAAAGGCAAAGGCTGCAGATTTCAAAGGAAATTTCTCTACTTAACAATCTGGGAATATGTAGACAGGCATTTGAAGCCACAGCTCAGGGCAAGGAGGAGCAGGATTTCAGTCTGCTCCCAATCCCTTCTGAGTGTCAGCCTGGGCTTGAGAGGTGTTTTCATCCTGGGCTCTCAAATATGCAAAATCACCACATTATGGGCTAAAATAATGATGAATAACAGAAATTAATGCTCTGGAACTTCAAATCTTGTAGTTGGCTAAGCTGCCTGCAGTGAAAGGGCTGCTGTTTATATACCTGGATGGATACACCTATAGGATAGCAATATTTGAGTCTTAGAAATTCAAATTCAAAGCAGGGACATAGCCAGGATCTCCAGTGCAGAGCAGAAATTAAGAATATGTTAAAAGTTGAACATCTGAGGAGTAGATCAAGAAGTAAATCCTACTTACTGCCTACCAGATGACAATTAATTCTATATTTCCCAGTATCCGTTGATCCCTCAAAGCAGATAATTTGTGTCTCCAAGTCTGTCTCGGTGCAGTGTTTGAGAGGAGATTCCAAAGTTTGCCCTGTGGGGTTGGGTGTGACTTACAGTGCTTTTGTGTGCTGCTAACAAAGGACTCTTCCTCCTTCTGCTGTGCACTAGAACAGGCATTATGTTGATATGAATTGGATCTAACCCAGGCACTGCAGTCCTCAGTGAAAACTGAATGTTTTATTGTGTACCTGAAGCTGCTGGATAAATGGGTATTTTTAAATTAATATGTGGTCCTCTGCTCTGCGCTGTGACCTTTGCTCTGTGCACTTTGTGTCTGGAGAAGGCATTGCCCTAAATGCTGAAAAATTCCCTATATATAAGGGATTATGTTGTTATCACCTTAATTTCTACTTCTGATTAAACAGAATAAAACCAGCACGACTTTACTCTGATTAAACAGAAGTAAAATTGCACAGCTGCTGTCCTAAGTCTAGATAATTTTGAGATGGTTTAGAACCACAAAAATATTTGCAGCAAGTTGACAGTTTGTTTTACCAAGCTTGTCCAAGCTGGGTTTGAGGGTGGCTCTCACTCTTCTAAAGAAGTGTTATATTTCTATAGGGTAGGTTCAAATATCTGAATGAATTTTTACATCAGGGAATCATTAAGGATGGAAAAGCCCTCCTAGATCACTGAGTTCAACCATTAATCCAACACTACCAGACCCACCACTAAATCATTTTTCCTAGTATCCTGTCTGAACCTCCCCTGGCTCAACTTGAGGCCATTTCCTCTTCTCTTCTTGCTTTTTGTGTATCTTTTCCTTGGGGATATGAAAGGCTTTCTTTGCACATTTAACAAGAACCAGCAGGTCCAGACCAAGACCCTAAATTCAGATCCTCCCATTTCTTAGAGAACATGTTAAAAAACAAAACAGTGGCTTTTTCAGTCCCTGGACCAGAAGCATTGTGCCCATGGGAAGTGTGTTTTCCCCAGCTCTGAGCCTGCTGAGGTGGTTAAATTTAGCTGATGGTAGACTGTTTGTTCTGAAGGGTTTTTTCCCTCTCCACCCCCTTGTTGTGTAGGCTCGTGGTACGAGATTGAACACGACTGTTTTATAGTGGTTTAACAAGTTCCTGCTCGCCAGCTGAGCTTCTCCCCCTGACTCTGCAAGTGCTGGGAGCTCCACTTCACTGAGCAATAAATGCACTGCCTTAAACCCTCTCTGGCCATGCCAAAGTGAATATTTTTCACCTCCCAGTTGCGCTGGGAGAGTACTGGCAGTGGGATCAGTAAAGGCAGCTCAGCAGGCTGTACTGAATCCTTTTGCCTCCACTTTCATGGTCTAGAGCTTCTTGAATTTTTCCCTTTTTTGGGGGAGTGGGGGGGAAGTGTTTTCTCTTTGGAAATTAGCATTTTTGCTTTTAATTCTGGCTCCGGAGCGCTGAGAAATCCAGATGCAGTCGCTAGAAGAATGTAGGCAGCTGGCATCTGGGCTCTGACACCAACAGCTCTGCTCCATATGGCCCAGCTTCAGCACCAGAGAATTTTAACAAGTGAGGAGAACAAACAATCCATCAAGCCTAAGTACTGTTCATTTCTTATTTTTTAAGGGAAGCAATTTGTACAGCATCAAGAGACATTGTTGTTCCCAGCGACTTCTCTTCAGCAGCGTTTCTTCCAGCCTGAGCCACAGCAGAAACACTGCTCTGAATTTCTTTGCAAAACATTCAAAGAAATGGAACAACAAATGCTCAGGGACTTCTTTATTTTGGATAGAATACCCCAAATTAACCCCGTGGTTGAATAAGGCTGGCTAGGGATGTTGCAGCTTCAACACAGCAGCTGAGGTGGTCAGAGGGAAAATGTCTTGGTAAGGATTTGTTGATGTGTCAGGAAGGTTCAGGGTGGACATCAGCAGGAATTTCTGCATGGAAAGGGTGGTCAGGCATTGGAGCTGCCCAGGGAGGTTTGCAGTTCCCATCCCTGGAGGTGTTCAAGGAATTCCTGGATGTGGCACTCAGTGCTCTGGGCTGAGGACAAGGTGGCCATTGGACACAGATTATCATTTTGCTATCCCATTGTAATAAAAACATCATTGTAAATAATTTTTCTATTGCATTGTAAATAAAAAAAAGCCACTGTGGAGTGGAACACACAGTAAAGTTATTGAGAGTTGGGAATTTGCTACAGGTAAAACAGGACAAGTGATTTTCGCTCCTCTGCCCCAGTGTAGAGGCTTTAAAAAACAAACAAACAAACAAAGCTATAAAAAACCCAACCAAAAAAAAAAAACCAAAGAAACCCTCCCCCAAAAAAACCCCAAACAAACAAAAACAAAAAACCCCAATAAAACAAAAAACAGACAACCAAAAAAACCCACCAAAACCAAAAATCAAGAAAAGCAAAAATCTCACAGCTAAACCTGTGAAAATCTTTGGGTTTTTGAACCTTGCTGAAGCCAAAAGCACAAATTCATTAGCAAAGTTGAGATTAATGTTGTTAAATCTAAAAGTCCTGCTGTTATTTGTGAGTGGGAGCTGTCATTGCTTGACTAATCATTTTTCTGACTGCTTTTTGAAAGACACAGGTGTTCTTTTGGGCATTTCCTTTATCCCTCTGGAATTTTCCTTTTATGTTATCTTGACTACTAAGGAGACAAACTCCACAATGCAAATTTGTCCTAAATCGACAGATGGAAACCAGAGTTTGAAGTTCCCAAATTAAGCAGCATCTCCTCCACAGCCATGGCACAAAGAAAGTGTTATTGTGTGAGGGAATCTAGGTTCTGTAACTTACAATAACTGAGTAATGATGTGGTAAGGATGCAATTAGATCTCATTTGCTTATGTAAGTGAGCTGAATAGAAAAGATCAATATTCGCTCTACACCTAGTGTGAAAAACAATTAGTTTAATTGACAAAAAGCCTCCAGTTTCAGCTAATTACCTAAAAATGACCCAATACTCATGCAAATTAAGATTATTAATAGTACATGAGTATTTTTAATTACATAAATCATCTTTACCTGTGAAGTGGTGTTTTCTCTGTAAACTTAGGGATTTAAATTTTAGGACAATTTCATTTTTTATTCTTGTTTTCAAAAAGTTCTCTATTGCTTCCAAATTAGAAATGAAGCCATTTCTCTCACACTGAGGTGCTGTGGAAACAGTGGAGCATCAAAATTTACTGTTCTGACCATCCAAATAATTATTAATCAAAAAGCAAGAGGACAAGGAAATGTGATGTCCCGAGATGTTTAATGTGGATGACATGGATAATTTCCCATTACTGCCAGAGCAGACAGTGATGGGAAGGGGGACAGAGCTCCTTCACAGAAATTCAGAGCACAAAAATTAGTTTTCTGCTCTGAATTATCTCTGAAGGAAACTCCTCAGTCAATGAGAGGAGACACCTTAATTTGTGATTTTTATCTGTAATGAGGCTGTGCTGGCCTTGCTGTGGCATGATGGAGTGTCAGGACTGCAGCTTTAAATTATTTTCTAATTTAAAGATAACTGCCACACGTTGCTTGGCTGCACCTGGTGTTGAGGACACGAAGGTCCCACCGTTCTCCTCCTCATGACAGCAGGACAAGGATGGAGGCAGTGGCATTTTCAGCCTGTCAGGGGGACAAGTTCCTGGCCCAGCTCTTCCTTCCCATTGTGTGGAACACAGAAATACATTCCTCAGCCAGAGCTGCTGCCAGGGAACTTCCCAAGCTGTCAGAGCAGCCATTGTCTGACCAAATCCTTCTCCCATCTCTGCTGATTGACACTTTTCTAGTGGAAGGAAAGGCTTCCCATGGAATCTGTGGGTTGGAAGAGACCTTCAGGATCATCCTGTTCCACCCTCTGACATCTTCCACCATCCCAGGTTGCTCCAAGCCCTGTCCAGCCTGACCTTGGGCATTTCCAGGCATCCAGGGACAGCCACAGCTTCTCTGGACAAGCTGTCCCAGTGATTACCAGCTTCTGGCCATAAGGAATTATTCTCTGGAGACCCCAGTGGGTGTCTGAGCCCCCATCATGAGCTAAGAAATGAATTAATTGGTGATGGCACCCAACCAGTGCCATGAGAGAAGGTCTGGCACAGCTGAGAGGCAGCGTAGGGCTGACCTGTTTCCATCCCTTTTCCATTCCTGGAGCAGAGAGCCCCAGGCTGAAGGCAGAGGGAATGAAAGGTGGTTGGATTTTGGGGATTGTCCTTTGCTGTGAGGGAAAAGCTGGTGTTGCTCAGAGCATTGTCCTGTGAGTGTTTAGGGCACAATTGGGATTGGGAAACCCTGAAGCTCCGAGGGGCAGGAGAAGTGAAGATTTCACCTTTTAAGGGGCAGGAAAAGTGAGGATTTCACCTTTCACAGGAGCATCCATCAGTCTAGTGAGAATTTGGGAAATGAGTGCTGCTCTAAGCCCTTCCCAATCCCTGCTCAATGTCACTGCTGTGAGCAGCGGAGGTGCAGAGGAGGATTGACTAAATCTCTGTACAGAGACAGAGGTGACCCTTGGAGTGGAGACTTTCCTTGGGGTGTAAAGTGGTTTGGATTAAGTCCCAGTCTCCAATTCCCACCTTATCTTCCAGTCTCATGGGCATATTCTATACATTTCAGGAAATGATGCTAATATAGAACAGAGCAGGATTTTTTCCATTATACACATTTCCAGGAGTGCTCAGACCTTTGCACCAATAAATACAGGACAACAGGAATATATCTTATATTTTGTTATTTTCCCACCCCCTTCTCAGCCCAGTTCCTGAGTACAGACCACCTATCCCTGGAACAGGAGACTCCATAAAACCCCTTTAACCCTTCCCAATCCACCACCACCCACTGATCCATAACATCCAACTCCACACAGAGTTCAGCCTCCAAGCTCTCCCAATCCTGCAACCCACCAGTGTATTTTTTGGGTTTTTTTTGTAATATATACACAGGTCTGAATGCAGTTAATAGATTTTTACCCTGCAGAGAACAAAATCCTCTGCAGAACAGTTGGTATTTTCTGGCTTTCAGCACTGTATGGTAATGTAAATGTCAGGACAGCATAAGGTAATAATTATGAAATCATATTTTGCTGCTTTAAGGAACTAAAAGGTTTCTAAAAAGTAAATAAAACTTGTCTTTTCCATTGCAAGCTCTCTCAGCCAGTGACTCTATTTTCGTGTGTTTGTGGACATTATTTAGTGCTGTCTGAATGCAAATGGTATTTATTGGAATAATAAAAGCTGTTTCCTAGTTATCCTCTCATAAAAGCTTATCGTGTTCACTACCTACAGCATTCCAGCTTCCCAGCAGGACAAAAGCAGCAGCTTTGGATGCAATGTTTGTCTCATCTTCCTGAGAAGAGAATCATCACAGAATCACAGAATGGTTTGGATTGAAAGAGACCTTGATGATTATTTGTTTTCTACTCTCTGCCATGGCAGGGACACCTTCCACTGTCCCAGGCTGCTCCAAGCCCTGTCCAACCTGGCCTTGGACATTTCCAGAGATCCAGGGGTACCACAGCTTCTCTGGGAATTCCATCCCAGCCCCTCCCCACCCTTTGAGTGAAGAATTTCTTCCTAATATCTATGTGCCTAATACCTAAATATTATATATACATATATATATGTAAAATATCTCAATGGGCCATATTAGTTAAATCACTCTTTATTCCAGGAGATTGACTGAGCCAGATAGTTCAGTTCACCTCTGCCTTGCAGTGGAGTGAAGGTTGTTTACAGCCTTTTCACCTTTTATTAAAGGCCACAAGCAGTGCTTTACAGCTTAATATCTCCCCCCCAAAAAAGGACAAAAATGATAAATCTCTTTCAATATTTTTTTGTATGTTTTATTAGATTAGACCAAGAAATACAGGTAGAAATGTTAAGTGGAATGTAAGAGGTCACAGAAATCAGGTAAATTTGGTCTTTAAGTACTATTTCTTGTATTTTACATGCTGGGGACACTGCCCATCATTGTCACTGCCAGAGAAATGAGAACACCTTGAAATCAGAGCCATCCCTGCAGAGTGCTGTGGAGTCTATAATGGGGCAGAACCTGGTGTTACCATCCACCAGCATTTTTGTGATCACACACAGCTGAAAGGATCTCTCCTTACATTTCTGCTCCTCATTTTTCCTCTTTATCATCCAAAAATATTTTACTTAACACCTTCCATCTCTTTTCTATAACACATCATTAGCATGCAGGGGAGATTGGGAGCAAATTCCCACAAATTACAGGAAGGCATTGAGCAGGAATCCTCACAATGTCCAAGTGCTTTCCAACGTGAGCTGGTCAGGTCCTTGCTCCAGAGGTTGACATTTGAACTCCATAATTTTAGAGGTCTTTTCCAACCTCAATGATTTTTGATTGTCCATTTTCACCTCTTCCTCCTCATGCCATCTCTGTGGGGTTGTGCTGATCAGGTGAGGCATGGGCAGCAGGGACGGTGGCTATTCCTGGAGCTGTGCCTTGAGGCAGAGCAGTCTCTGATCATTGGCAATCATTAACAACACCACAAAGCTCTTCACAAGCAATGGCTCATCCAAATTCTGAGCCAGGGATATCCTGATTATCTCCCAAGCATGAAAATAAATTCCCTCCGCTGTTTAAAAAGACAAAGTATTCACATGTTTCGTACCCAGAGGGAGTTTCTGGAACTTGGCATTTGGATTCAAGGCTGGAGATGAAGCTGTGCAAATGCTCAGGGCAGTGAAATCTGCTTTGCTCTTCTGTGAGCACTTTCCAGCTGCACAAAGCTGTAAAATAATTGGGGAGCCATTCATCTGTGGTTTGAACCCCTTCAATTAATGGTGTACACAAAAAAAACCCACTTTAAAGTACAAACCAGACTGAATTTGAAGGCATAAACAATATCTTCAGTTATTGAGGTGAAAATGTCAGCAAAAAAATTGTCATCAAGGACAGAATAGGCATTTCTCCAAATGGAGTTGAAGGTTTTCTGAAACAATGAGAGGGGAGAGAATTTGTGAATATGGGGAGGGGGTGGCAGCTAAAACATTTTAAAGCCTGCAAAGAGTAAATCAGAATTAATGACTCTGCTTGTTGATTGGGAGCTGCATCTTTTTATGTCTGTAAATACGAACAGATGTGTTGTTGCTTGGAACAGTTTTGATGAGGGATTTCCCAAACATAATCTATGTTTGTGGGTATGTTGGTCTGGAGAAAACAGTATTTTCTCTCAAAGCAAGAATTGTCAGATCTGGGTGCTGCCTTCCATTGAAACAGGAAATGCAGATTTCATGGGCATTAAAAAAGGAAATGGAATTATTCATAAAATACATTAATCACTTAAAGAAAAATCGGGGCAGGTCAGAGTAACTCTTAATTGCTCTTATTCGTTAAAAAGATGTTTAGTCAATGGAAATGTTTGATTGAACTATCTCCTTATCTTCCAGAGCTACTATTCTTCCTTTATGGGTTCATTCATCAGAGCTCTGTTCTGCCAAGTAACTGTTCTCTGTTGAGAAATAACCAAAAACTCAGAGAAAACTTTAAATTGGGGCCAAATTCTCAGTCAGCATAAAGTAGGAGCTGCTGTTTGCCTGCTTTTCCTGACTTGAACTCTGAAGTCACTCTTGGACCTTTGGGATTTGTGGAATCTTTTGAGAATAGCTGACAGGTGATTAGATATTAATGAGTATTAGTGAGATAAGCAATACTGGATTTTAAGAAAAAATACTCCAAAACTTCCTTTTTCACGCTGGAAGTTTTGCCTGGAAAAGGCAAATTTTAAGACAGAAGGAAGTGGGAACTGCAGGACGTTATTCCCATGTTCCTGAGGTTCCTGAGCTCATCCCAACTCTCTCTGCAGCTCATGTATCCCATTTCTCCCTGCCTTACTCCTTAACTCTTCCAGAAATTCTCTTCCCTCCCTTCCCACGAAGCTTTGGGCTGAATTTCCACGCTGCAGCCTGCAAGGAGCTGTCCCAGCGTGGATCAGCATGCAGCTCACATCAGCTTTTCCACACGGAGCGTGCAGGGAAGGCAAACCTTAATGAGAATTGTCAAAGTGAGAAAAGAGAAGGCTGCTGTGAGCAAATTCCAGGGCGAGCTGATTATGAAGGACTCTGCTCCTTCCGCTGCTCTCACAGGCTGCTAAGTGCTGAATACAAGCTTGTAAACTTGCTGCACAGATTATTGCTTTACAGTCAGCCTTTTTACTGGGGATAAATGGGACGACTTTCCTCGTGATGGGTGAGCTTGGATCGTTCCGCTGATGCCTGATGGGTTTTTGTCTTTTCTCTTTGTACCCTTTTTCTACATTTTTGTACCCTTTCCCTTTCCTTGGACCCTTCACAAACATTCCTTGTGCCTTAGCCCTACGTGTTTGTAACTCTTGTAGTCTGATATTTAGCTTAATTTGGGAGTTCTCTGGGGGGGAAGACAAAACATTTATAACTATCTCAAAACTAGAGGCTCCAACCTTGGCCAGAGCCTCCTCTCTGGAATATATTTTTGTAAACCAGGCTGTAGTCTCACTTGGGGGGGTTAATTAAAATAGGGGGACAATTACCTCATTTGTTAAATTTCTTATTAGGGTATTTTAGGTAAATATGCTAATTTTTGAGGTCCATAAATTGGTATACTTGTTCTACACCATGTGCTCCTCGGTGTGTTTCCACCTTTGACGAGTAGAGCACCAAGGATCCTATCAAAACCAAGATAATACCCTTTTCCCTATACTGCTGTGTCTGCCTCATATTTTTACCAGCTTTAAGGCACCACCACCCCAGTCTGGGTGTTTGAAGGATATGTGGGTGTGGAACTTGGGGATGTGGTTTAGGGAGGCTTGGCAGTGCTGAGGGAATTTTGGACTCGATGATCTTAAAGGTCTTTTCCAACCTAAATGGCTCTGTGATTCCATGTGGATGTTCAGGATGGGAAAAGGCACAGCTTGGAGGGGATGGAGAGGGATTTTTACCTGGATTGGTTGCTCTTTGGGGTCACTTTCCATCCCCACTGCTCCTGGGAAGGCCCCTGAGCTGTAGCTGTGTCACAGAAAATGTTGGAAGTATTCCAATAAATAGAAAATTTGGATTTGTTTAATCACGAGGAGTTCAGTGCAAACCTCACCCCAAAACCCCTTGGATTTTCATGGCCTCTGTACTGCCTTTGTCTCTGATCTGGGGAAATGTTGGAGAAGTGTGCACAGAGTGTAAATCCAATCTGTAGAGATGTTCATTCCTTAGTGATGAAGATGATGAGTAGATTTAAAAGCGAAATCAGGCAGAAATTCTGCCCTGTGAAGCCCTGGAACCCTTTATATTCCCTTTCATAATAATCATCCTGCAAATACCAAGGAAACATGTCTTAATCCTTTTTAAAAATAAAAAAAACTATGGTTTAGTTCAGATATATCTGCTTAGTATAAATCACCAAAAAAATTCTAAATATTCACATGTTGGATGTTCATCAGAATGCTTCTATTTCATGGCAATTATTTAAGATTACTATTTTTAAACAAACAAAACCCCCCAAATGTTTTCCTTTCAATTAGTTTTATATGCAAATTGGTCAAGCTCAGTGGAAATGGCTGTCGTAGGACAAAAAGCTTTTGGCAACAGTCACAAATAAAAGGCTTAAATTCATTTAAAATGGATACCTTTCAATGAAAATAGATCTGTTCTTTTGAAATCTCCTGGCTGATGTGGCATGGGAACACACAGTGCCAATTCCCTTCATCCAGAGGGAATTCTGCTCATCCATTACAGTGTATTTCCAGAGGATTTATGGGTTTTTTTCTTAATTTTTATTACTGGACTGATCTGCATGAAAACAGGGCCTTTGTTCCGTAGGGATTCATTGGATCCAGATGTTTGTTTTCTATGGGAAGTCATAATCTCACTTGTGACATTGCACTGGGTTGTGGCAAAACGGTGCTGATGACAAAGGGAGGATTATCATCACTTCTGCAAGGGATAAGCAGCAGCAACGGGGAGATTCCAATGAAACAAAGGCTTTGATTCCATGCAAATGTATTCTGTAATAGGAAATTTCACATAGGGGGTGAGAGAAAGGAAAGCAGAACGAAGAGCTTTGTGTAGAGAGAGGCCGAGCAGGACCTGCAAAAACCTCTCTGCTGCTTGGTGGGTCTTTGCCACCCACTCAGCTTGTCCAGAATTCCTCATTCCAACCTCATCCTGAGCTGGGAAGTTTGTCCCCAGATCTGTGGAATCTCCCAGCACCACCCCAAAGGCTCCATTCCAACATCCAGCTCAGCCCTGCTGCTTCTCAACCACATCCTTGCAGATTTTATGGTTCAGTCCCATTCCTGTCACTCTAGGTCTGAGTTTTCACCTCTGTTTCAGAGGAGTGGATGTCTGGAATTTTCTGTGAGGCACACAGGGAAGTTGGTCTTCAAATGGTTGAGACTTGGGGGATCTTTGCCTGCTGCCTCAGGAGTTTTACCAGCAAGACTTTTCATTATTCCCTGGATTGCTTGCTGCCATCTGTAGGAATGTTGAACCAGAAATAAAGGGCTGCTTTCCCTTTCCTGGAGATATTGCCTGGTTCAGCTGGGACAAACTTTTTTTCCCTAAAAAACAAGTAAACTCTTGAATTTTAGCAGGAAGTGGGAATTCTCTTCATATCTATGCAATTCTGTACAACAGAAATCTCTTTGTCCATGGATTCTTTTCAGGGATTTTTAAGACAGAGTATCTTAGTAAAAAGTAAAAAACTCTGGATTCCTCAATGACCCCAACCTTTTTTTTTTCCCCTTTCAATGCTGCAAGGTTCCAGAATTAGTAAAAAATACAAGTTCATGCAACTTTAGCTCATTTTCAGCCTTTAAATGTGTTTGCAGTAGCTGTTAGTTGGGACACAAGACCATGCTTGGAGCTGATAAAGGCAGCTTGGTTTAGTACCATTGTGCTGAAATAAATCTTGGGGTGCATGCTATCATTTATAACCCTGGGTATTTCATCTTTATTAGGTTTAATGATACCAGATATCCTGATTGTTTTAACAAGTTTGCTCAAACGTCAAATCCAGTTCGCATCATTTATCAATAAATTTAATTTTTTTTGCCTCCAGCTTTGGGCTGGCAATTTTATGTGCGTTCATGTCTGTGTGTAATCTAGAGAGATTCATTGGGAGCTGCAGAAGAACAGAGATTTTTACATATAAAATAAGAAATCACACTCTACAGAAGGCTCGAGGGAATGGCAGAAACAAGGAGTATTTGTCACTTGCAAGCTGGAGCAAAGTGGTTATAAATACATGGCTCACATTAGCATCCCACTTCCTTTTGGGTACACTGTGCACAAAGGCTTGGGAATAATTGAAATGGAGAAACCAAGCACGGCAGGATTGCTGATCACAGGTGGGAAGGGAGTTTTTAGAGAGCAACAGATCTGGGGGATTGTCACTGCAGAAATATAAATTGCTACCCAAAGAGGGTATATCTGAGAGGTTACATTCCATAAACAAGGTAAATGATGAAGTGAACGAAAACATCACCTTAATTGCATATTTTTACAAGTATAACAAGCAAGAAGGATGTTTTTTGGGGTTTTTTTGTTTGTTTTTTTTGGTTTTTTGTTGTTGTTTTTGGTTTCTTTGGTTTTTGTTTTTTGGGGTTTTTTTACTCAGCACCTTGCTGCTTCATAAAACTTTGGGATAATTATGGCAGGAAGAGGAAGCAGCGTGAATGGAATCTAATGAATGGAATCTAATTCTTGAAGGGCATTAAATCACCCCCACCTCATATTTCTCCTGCATTCTTGTCCTTGAAAAAGCTCATACCATGCCCTAAAGGGAGCTTTACAGTGCTGAATGACCCAAAAAATAAATCTGTAAAGGAAGCTAAAATACGGAGCTAAAATATTCCATGATGCTGGAATGTGGAAAACTGAGGAATGTGTTTTAGGAAGGATTTAAGTATTGTTGGAATCTCATTTCTTGGAGCAGTGCAGCTGCTCTGGGCTGAGTGAATCCTGCCTCAACCCCCAGCAACCACCTGGCTCCTGCACAGATCAATATCAGGGCATCCTCAGCCTCCCCCACCTTCAAACACAAAAGTAACTCTGACTCTTTTAATCCTCCATCAGGTCCAAAATGATTAACAATTATTATGGAGCCGCTTAATGGCCAGTGGCCATCCAGTCAGGGGAGATTTATATCTCCTTACAGCAGCTTAATGTGGACTTATGCTCCCCCAGGGTCCCTGGTCCAGCTGAGTGGCCAAAATGAACACGTTCAGAACTGCCTTACTCTCAGCAAACTCCAGACCCAGTGGCTACTTGCGCATTTTAATCTGATTTATCTTGTCAAGGAGAACGCCAATGCCAAACCGAGCTGCACCAGCAGATCTTGTGCAGAAACTCTGCTCTCACAGGCTGCCCTGAGCTGTCAGAACTGGTGGCTCTGCTGGGCTAGAGCTTTGTGTGACACTGGGTTAACATTTGGGCACTAAAAGGAGCAGATCTCTGTCAGACTTTGGCTTTGGGGCATTGCTGGGCAGCACTGCTCTCATTTAGGGTTAGGAAATATTTAATATAAAACCTTCAAGTGTCCTTGTGGGAAGCACAGATTCAGAGCACTGAGTGTTTTGTCTGAAGAATAATGTTGGCATTGGGTGTACAGTGCATGTAAGTGTTGCTGTTTTATGCTAAGTTTAATTTCACAATATTTTGAGTCTAAGTACAGAGGTAATAGCTGAGCATCACAGCCAAATAGCATGGCAAATAATGCAGCTAAAATGAGTGTGCTTCAAGAAATCAGCCAGAGACAACGTTTGCTTAAAGCTCTGATCTGAAAGCCTCTTATTTTTACATTCTTTACAATGAGGGAATCATCCTTACTCATGATGGAAACATTCTTCAGTCAAAGCCTCTAATTTTTTATGGGTATGCAGCTACTCCATCCTGGTAAAAGAGCCACTGAAAACTTCCTGTTAGATTTCTTTTTCTGGATCTGAAGTTTGACAAAAGCAGCTGACCAATGTTTTCTCTTTTGCTCAGAAGATGGGAGCAACCCCTACTTCCATGGGCAGGAAAGTAGACAAAAGCTCCCTTCTGTTTTCTTTGGCTTTGCTTTTAGAGCAGCACAGGGTGAATCTGATCTTCCCCCAGCCCTTGCAAAGGAGCTCTGTGACACAGGCAATGATTCCTAAAGCATTCCCTTGCCCTGATTCCCAAATCCTTTCCTTGCCCTGATTCCCAAATCCTTCCCTTGCCCTGATTCCCATGTCCCAGCAGATGTGCTGACTGCTCCTGCATTCAGATTGCTCTCCAGAAATGCTCTTTCCCTGCACTCCTGCATGGAGCTGCAGTGAAGAATGTCTTGAAATCCTCACAGAAGTTCCCTGTTCCATCAGATCTCACCTGCAGCCAAGTTTCTTGCAGCATCACTCGAACCCCAAGCCTTTCTAATCACTGCAGCCTCATCAGCAGGACTCCAAGAGCTTCCTGACTCCCTCATTCCCATTCTCTGCATCCCACGAAGCGCTTTGACTTTCCCAGCAGTCAAGGAAAGCTGAGGCAGTTCTACCTGAGCTATTTTTTCTGGGAAGCAGGCAGGCTCCCCAAAGCACCTATTCCTGCTCTGCCTGGAGCAGAGCCATTTTGATGAGAAGCATAAATGACACAGAGTTGTATTAAAAAAGGCAGGAGCTGTCCTGGTTCCCCACGTCAGTGGATGTGTCGAGCCTCAGTGCTCAGAAGGAAAACAGAGTGTACTTTGTGCCCATAATCAGCATGTTTCCAGCAGCCCAGCAAATGGTTTATGATATTATTCACAAGCGTTGCACCATCAGGAGCAGTCCTGCATTTCAACTTAATTGAGCCACTGCTATGACACAGCCAAGCTTTTCAAGTGGTAAAATTGTAATTATAGAGAGTGCTTCTCTGGCATTTTCCATTGGGTAGCTGCTTGCAAAATATTAAGCCTTGCTGGTACATCTGTGAGGAAGATTTTCCTGGGGAAACTTTGCAGCTCCTGAATCCTTAGGAGAGAGGTTTGGGGGTTGGACTTGATCTTGGAGTTCTTTCCCAAGATCAAGTTCTTTTCCATTTTTGGTTATTTCTGTGCCTTGAACTCATGCATTCTAACCCCATTTCCTCCCATTCCTACCCCAAGGAGCTCAGAGCTGAGGTGACACCTCCTGTACTCCACACCCAGACCCTGGGATTGCTCCAGCCCACAGGGAAAAGTGGAAAACTCATGGAAAATTTGTCATGGGCTCACTTCTCTCTCCTCTAATAGACCCTTGAGCAGCCAGTTATGGAGTGTGGTATTTTCTGGTCCTTAATATTAGTGATGCACAAACCACAGAGAGAGAACAGCACGGAGCTGGCAGAGGTGGTGGAGCTGCAGTTGATTATAGATTTGTCCCAGGAAAGGTGTGTTCAACCAAAGGTCACAATTTAAAGCTGTCAGTAGTTGATCCTGCAGCATCTCTACACCAGGTGTAGCTTTCAGGGGGAGGCCTGTTTGTATCAGGGAATGTGGAATAACAATGAAAATGAATGGTTTTTATCCTTTTCTGCTGCACTGAGCCTGGAGCAGAGCTGGGATAGCCATGCAGGCTGGGAGAGTGCAGAGGTAAAATAATGAAAAAGGGGAAAAACAATAAAAATAGGGGCAGAGTGTGTAACTAGGGATCTCCTTCCTCTGCTTGTTAAGAACAAAACCATTGGGCAAGGCTGGATTTCCAGGGATGCTCTGGAAACCACGTGAGACACAACTGGTTTTTACCCAAGTTCCTCCAAGCACAGGTCCCAGGGAGGCTGAAATCCCAACCAGCTCCCTCTTTGCCCCCATGTGACAAAACCACTCTCTGCTGGTTTCAAATATCCTCCAGCTTTTGTTGTTTGGCTCTGGATTTGGATGTTGGTTGTTTTTTCCCCTCTTTACCCTCAGCTGCTGCTCCAGTGCTGTGAGAAGCTCTGGGGTATCACCAGACACACTCCACTCCTGCTGCTGCATCAATGCAAATCACCACTGCCTCTCCCTGCCTTTCATCCCAGACAGTCTGGCACTATAATTGCTTGGTTCTAATATTTCCTCTCCCAAGGCTATCAATTTGTTTTCAATTTCTCCACCTGTTGGGTTGGCTCAGGTATCCCACAGGGTTTTGTCCTAGGCAATCCACTCCTTAATTTATGATGCTCCCAGCTCTGGAACACAGGCACCCTGAAGCATTTTCACAAGCAGGATTCTATTACGGGGTTGTTTTGTTTGCCAGAGATTTTGGCAGGAATGAAGGAGAGTTTTTCGTCTTTATTTGCTCCACACAAGCCTTGCTGTGAAGCTGGTTATTGTTGCACTGCATAAATCTGAATTCTTTGGGCAATTTTCTGGTCGGGAGTGTGCTGTGAGGTGCTGAGCAAATGGCCAGGCTGAGGGAGAGCACCTGAAGAAAGGGCTTTGCAGGTGATGTTTCCACATAATTCACCTGCTTTTCCTGTGGTTGACCTTGAAAATCACTTTGGGAGATGATGGAAAGAAGCCAAATTTTGCATTCTGCAGTGTGGATTTGGAAAAGCAGAACTTAACTCAGGGGCAGGCACTGGGAAATGAGCTGGGATCACATGGATGGAGAGAATTGGGAGAAAAACAGTCTGTCCTCTCAGCCAGGGCTCAGGGGCTGCTGCTGAACTGTCTGAGTGGAGACTGGGATGACAATCATAGCAAAAGGAGCATGGAATCACTTCTGTGCTTGGCATTTGGGGCTTTTCAGGCACACATCTCAAATATATATCTAAAATATCCTGTGAATTAGTGTTCTAAAATTTGGCATAGCGGATTGCTGGCTGGAAAAGCCCTGAAAACCAGAAATTGATAAAATCCAGAGGAGTGGAAGCCACACACCTGTTTTTCCACCATATTTCACGTGCTAAATGAGACATTTTTCCCTTTCCATAGGATGTAAATGTCCTTTGCACGGGGGTTCTCTGTGGTCAGTGTTTTCCAGGAGAGGGGCAGAAGCAGGTGGTGTTATCCTTGAATAATTCAAAACATCCATAACAGAGTCCTAAACATTCCTCTGAGCTCTGTGTGAGTATTTCAGTGTTTGCACGAGCCATCTGAGGAGAAGACTTTCTCCTGAAGGGTTGAATAAGTGGAGACAGAGGTGTGAAAAGAGGTTGTAAGGCAGCTTTTAATCCCATCGTTGTCAGCACAAGTAGGCACAGCAGAGGTGGATAAGCAGCAAAACCTGCGTTTATATGAAAAGCAGTGAAAAAACCCCCAAATCCCCACGCTTTTCAGGGTCTGCTCCACAACCTCTTGAGAAAAATGTTAAGAAAATAACTTCTATATAAGACAAATCTCGGTCACCTTGGTGACAGAGTGGCCGCTGCTAAATTGCACTCGGTATAACCTACAATTTTTTACTCTTTCTACTTTGATATATTAATACTAAAATATTGATGAATACTTTGTCTTATCTATCTCCCCTCTCTTCCTAGCAGACGGAGAAAGTAAAAATAGCTGGAGCAGTGTGTTTTCTGGTCTTGCTGTGGTTCAGGCAATTTAGGCTTTGATTTGTGTGACCCAGCAATGTTTGGGGCAGGAGGGCTGAGGAAGAGAGGGAATGAAAGCAAACCTTAAATCTCCTAGTAAAATGCTTGTTCTGCTCTTTCTGCTGAGGGGGATAAGGAAAAAAAAAAAAAAAAAGATAAACAGCAGAGCCATTACAAGTTGGCCTGAGTCCAATCCCTTAGTTACATCTATGCCTTTAACTCTGCCTGAGAAAGTCATTTTAAAGAAATACAGTTATTACATGCATTAGTCCTCGCATCCTGGGAGGTACATCTGTACTCTTCAATCTTTCTGGATTACCTCAAATGTTTCCTGAAGGCTTTTAAATCCAGGGAAGACCAATCTGAGAGAAGTCTCGCTGCAATCCTTTTCTGTTTCTGGTTTCGCAGGCAGAAAAAATCTGCAAGAGGCTCACAAAATACGCTTAAAAAAAAAAACAACAGGAAAACGGAGAGAAAATTCAAAATGGTCTGTAAAACCACTGCAGACAGGGAATTTGACAGGAGCAGAGCTTCCCCCTAGAACCAAGAGTGATTAACTTCTCGGGCTCTGGTCTCCAATCTGTGTTTTCTGAGAACACAGGCCATGGGCTCAGCTGGGCAGAATTATTGTGGCTTCCCTGATTTCAGTGGAGATGTCCCAGTTTATTGCTGCTGAAAATGGCACCGAGCAGGATGAGTGTCCACAGCCTTCCAAGCACACCCTCAACCACCCACTTGATTCTGATAATGCCTTATTAGTGTTTCCCTGATGAAACTCAGCGGTGCTGTTCCCACTTCACATCGAGGAGAACTGAGACAGCAGCAAGTCCAGCATCACTAATCACTGGGATTCTGGTTTTGGGCAGTGTGACCAGAGGTAATTGCCCAGTGTTTGGTGCTCTGAGGTTCACAATCAGCTACAATTGAACTCTTTGTCCTAAAGCATTTCTCAGTAAAAGCCTCTCTATTTGCTTGGACTCGTAACCAGACCACAATTATGTTCTGTAAAGTGATTAATCCAAAGGCCAGTTGACAGCTGATGCTGCTGCTCCTGCGGATGCCTCTTGGAATGTCCCTGGACCTGCTCCATGTCTCTTCCCCTGCTCCTGGGGTTGGAATTCCAGCTCTGGGCCATGATCAGTGCTCCATCTGTGTCTCCTCTGGTCTGGCTGCTCTCGCTGTGTTCTTCTCCAGGAAGAGGCAGATGCTGAGCAGGGCTGGTGATGGTCAGCTAGAGAAGGTGCTCAGGCCACCCACGGCCACAGAGCTGTCCCCTCACCCAAGGCCATCTCCAAATGGCTCATCTGCTCTTCCAGGCAGATGGTTTGCCTCAATTAGTGGAGAAATGCGAATTAAAACACAGCCCTTGGTGCATTATAAATGGAAGGAATGAGAAGATCCATAAAATTGCTTATGGTGGTAAATATTGTGTTTGTTTTTTTCTGTGCAATATTTCCCCAAATGAGCTGTGAGGGACTGGAATCACAGAATTTATGTGGTTGGGAAAGGCCTTTAAGATCATCAAATTTAGCCATAAATCCAGCACTAAACAGTTCACCATGAAGACCTTCCCAAGACTTCATTCCTGACTCTTCTTTCTTCCACTTAACACTAAATATTCAATATGTAAAAAAAAAAAAAATCTAATATACAATAAATATAGTATTCATTGTTTAAACTAAATACTTATGTCACAGATAATGTTTTCTTCTGGAGGATTCCTTCAAACCAGCATTGCCCATTCCATGAGAAAAATCCTGTGTCATTGACATGTATATTCTGTGATTCTTGGAAACTCAGTGAGAGTTGAAGTGTGTTTGAAAATATGAGTGAAAACTGTTCCAGCACCAGGATCAGTCACTGCAGTTCACCTGCATGGAATAACCAGAAATTAAAATCACAAGTCACAAAAGAATAGTAGAATTTGTGCTAATATTATGTGTGCCTTCCCTGGTATTAATTTGAACTTTTAGCTTTACAGAGAACTTTCCTTATGATCTCAGCAGGAAGTTTTCCCCCCTTTGGTGCAGCTCACATGCCAGGCAAAAAAAGCCTGTTTTTTTCTCTTACAAATTGTCCAATTCAAAGGTCAATAGCGGTATCATGTATCACAAGTCACTTGCCACGTCACCCAGAGCTTCAGGGCACATGTTTTAATGTGATCTGTCAGCCCTTCCGAGCAGATTTAGGACGTACTTGTAATATATTAGTCCTTTCCTTTTTAGACTCAGCTTTCAACCCAAATCACAGCGGGAAATTGATTGCCAGCTCCGTGGCTCCCCAGTGGAACCAGCTTGCTGGGCATGAGTTACAGCCACAAAAATCACCGCCAGATCCCGCATGGAACGTGATAAATGGGACGTATTTTGTCCGTGGCCAGCGCTGCTTTCATTAGGATGAAGTCTGCATTTTCAGGCTGAAGAAAAGCTCGGCTGGGCGGCCAGAATTCCACTCATTTGCGGTGGAGAGTCAGGCAGTTTGCTTCCCTTTGTGCTGCGAGGCAAAGAGCTCAGCACACAGAGCTGGAGGCACAGTTTTCCAGCGAGCTGGAAGTCAAGATCAAAACTAAATTAACTTTCCAGAGGCCACAACGCTCCTGCAGTGCTTGCTGGAATAATTGCTCCAATTGAGAGGAGCAGGAGAGCTCTTTGCCCATGACCTCTGTGTCTCTGCTCGTGTTTGGGTGTGAAAGGATGGGTTATTTACTAATTGCTACCATGGGATCTTTGTTAAAAGGGGAAACTTACTCTGCTGGGCTGACTGGTGTTGGAACTCGGTAGTGAAATCACCCCTTGGTGGTAAATAACAAGTGCTGAACTCACCCACAGCTCTGTCTGGGACTTGAGTTCTCTGCTATAAATTCTGGAGGAATAATGGTGAGGAGTCCATGAGTCAATCACATCCCAATGATACTGAAACAGGATGATCAAATTCTCCAGTAGCTCATCATTATATTCAGCTATTCCTGCTCCTCTTAGGAAGAACTATTTTTCAGTTCTGACAGATCCCATTTGCTCCCTAAGTCACAGCTCAGGTGTTCAGCAATAGCACAGCAACAGAAATGTTGTTATATCTGCAGGAATTATCTGACACAACCAAAACAAAGTCACTGTAAAGTAATGCTGGCATATATTTCTCCTAAAAATGTCTCAAAATAGCAATGATTTTATGGAGTATAAATAACTTCAGATGATCTCATCCTTTCTAGTGGCAGCTGATGTCACCCTGCACAGAGTTTTGTGCAGATGTCTGTCTTAACTTACTATTTTTAAATGTTCCCTCACTATTAAATGTATCTTTATGTCCTTTTCCAATCGTTATTTGCTATTCATATTTAGTTTTCCACCACTTCATCATCTGAATTTTGCTACACAAAGGAACCCTTAAAAATAAACATCCTAAATTAATTCTGTTTGTGGAACTCATAAAATGATCTAAAAGGTGTTTGCAGGACTCATTTTAGATTCTTGTCTTGATATAACTTATTTTTATTACAATCTTGTGGGTTTTAACCCACTCCAAAGCTGCTACTTTTGAAATTATCTGAAAAACAGCTCTTAGCTGTTTTCCTCACAAAGTGCTGGCTGTTTTAGTTGTTAACATGCTGTTAGAAGACAACAAGGTTTATTTTTTGGGTGGACCTTTCTCGTTTGTGTGTTCCACAAGACATAATTATAAATACAAATGCAATTCTCTCTTGCCTACAGCCTTCCCACGGGAATGCTGCAGCTGATCTAAGAAACCCTACTAGAATTATGCATTTCAAACATTTTATTTAGCTCAGGTTATCAGCTGGGATAACAAGGTCCAGCCCTGTTTGTTTGGGTTTTTTCTTGGAATATTTGCAATGTTCAAACAGAACAGTGGAAAGTCTATGGAAGTGGATAAACTTTTGTCCTACTGCACTTCCAACAGAGAAGCTGTGCTGCCCCTGGATCCCTGGCAGTGTCCAAGGCCAGGCTGGACAGGGCTTGGAGCAGCCTGGGACAGTGGAAGGTGTCCCTGCCATGGCAGGGGTGGCACTGGGTGGGATTTAAGGTTTCTTCCAACCCAAACTATTCTGGGATTCTGGAATTTCAAGATTCTCGAATGTGACAATGATGAATCCAACTTCTCTGCAAAGGGAACACATTTCCCTGGTGGACAGGTGGATCCATGTCAAGAACCCAACTGTTCTGCTCTCTGCCCAAGCACAGTTTTAGGTTTTGGGAGTCTGACAAAACCCTTATCTTCCCTGTGTGGGGTTAAGGTCAGTGGGAGTTCCTCCACTGAGAATAATTATCTTGGCATCACATTTTTGGGTCTCTCTTGTGTCTGCAAAGCTTTCACAAAACCCCACTGTGGATCTCTCTTAAACCTCAGGATTCCTTATTTCCTGGTGGGATGCCAAATCCTCCTGTTTACAAAACCAAATTATGTTTGTGGAACCAGTTAAACTGCAAGAAGAGATTTTTTTGTGTTGCTTTGAGAAGCGAAACAACCACATTACAGAGGAGAAAATAAAGATGTTAGAGATGGGCCCGTTTGGCTGAAATGAAAAGGCTCTTGGCTAAGTTTACACAGAAGAACATTCCCTCACCGAGGAGATGCTTGTGCCAAACCCATCCCTGCTTCAAGCTCTGTTTTATCATTCCTGCTCTGTTTGCTCTCTGCCTTTGTTCTGTCAGCTCAGCCTCTTCCAGGAGCTGACTGGAGGGCTAGGAAATCTTGTTAGGTACATAAAACCCTGCATTAACTGTCAGCAAGGAAATATCATTTGTTTATCTAACCATGCAAGTCCTCTCCCCCAGCCAGTCCAGCAGAACCACACTCCAGCAGTTTTCAAAGCCTTTTACCCTCTGTCAGTTGTAGTTGCTGGACCTTTCTGGCCTTGCTTTGACTGCATTTCTGACAAGTTTGGAAACGGAAGATGAACAGAAATCTTGATTGCAGATGGTCTAGTTGAGTTTCTGGTTGCTGCAGGGGTTTTGCTGCACTGGCTTTGTTCTAAAAGCTCTTTTTCACTTCTGGCTTTGCTGATGAAACTGAGGTGGGACAGGATTGGGACAGTTCAGCTGGAGCTGGTCCTTGTATGGATGAAGCCCATCTTTGCTCTAGGTTAGCAATCCCAGCTGAGCACCAAAAACCCCTTTTTGCTGAGTGGATTGGCTTTCCAAGTGCCTTCAGCGAGTGACTCAGACTGTGTTTTTAAGAGCTCTCGCTAATATCTTGTGTTTGTTTTGCTTCTGGCTAAAGCACAACCTTTCAAATCCCAGGGCTCTGCAAGGAAATTGGAGAAAACTGGTTTTTCTTGAGTGCCATAGGTCGTTTGTTCTCCCCAGACAGGTCTATTCAGCAACTTGCAGTCCTTAACTATCAATTATTTAAGAGCTGATGTACCAAAACGATCCTCCTGTGTCCTTAGCATAAGAACCATAAGGCCCAATACAATAAAAGAGAGTCATAAGACAGTACAGAGAGTCACCAGATATAAGAGTAGAGGTAGTTCATAAAAGCACAATGGAATTCATAAATCATGTTTAGACAAGTTCCCCCCAATTCGTCAAACAGCCAAACACTGCTAAATGAGATTTTTATATTGGCTTGGGGGACTGAAGTTGGGAGCTTCAAAGAAGGTGGTGTTTTCTTCTGTCACTGCTGACCTGAATGCTTATTAATAATGAATACTGCATGAGGGCCCTGATGGCTCTGAAGTTGTTGTTGCTTCCCTGCGAAATAAACATTGATTTCAACCAAATTGGGTGTTTTCCTATGATGGGAGACAGGGCACAGCCTGAATCTGGGGGGACTTTGTGTTGGAATTAACTCGTGATTATCCCTGATGTAAACTGAGAGAAGCAGGAATAGAATGCAGGTTCAGGGAATGAATTTGCCAAAAAATATTTAAATCTCTGTTTAGAGTGGTAGCCAAGCAGTTTGGTGTTTAGGAGGGAAGGTTATCCCAAAACACCAATAATTTCTTTCAAGTGGAGCCTCCCAAGAGAAAGAACTTGGAAAACGCAGGTGGCCAGAGCAGAGATTCTGCACACAGAGCAGCCAGGCAGCCCCAGGCACTGGAATTACCTGGAGAATGAAGGTGTTTCCACCTTCCTGTGGGACTGGCAAAGGAAACAGGGCTACTGAAAGGCTGTTAAAAACCCCAAAAACCAGCCAGCTAAATTGTATCTCAAAATGGAAGTGAGCCTGCACCATAATTTGAATTTGTTCTCCCCTGACAGCTCCGGCCAGAGCTCAGTGCAAGGCAGAATGAACTAAAAATATGTAGAAAATGCAGCAGTGCCCTCAGCATCCTTTTGGCCAAAGAAGTGGAGCTGCTGCTTTGGGATGAGGCAGGTGAGGGAGAGCCTGTGCAGAGAAATGGAGAAAATGCAGCTTTGCAGAGCTCTGTGTTGGAAGGAAGCAAAGGCAAGAGAGTTTCACCTTCATCTACTTACCCTCTTTACCTGGAGTTGCCTTCTTGCAGACCAATCCCTTCAATTAACTCAGAAACCAAACAATCTTATTAAATGTGCTCTGAGATGCTTTGGGAATTGGGAAGGAAGCTGTCAGAGAGGTTTTTTTTTCCCTTGAAAAGTGGCATTTCCTTCCCACCAACAGGCAGGTTGTACCCCAGCAGAGACTGGGCTCCAAGGAATGTATTTGATTGCAAATTTCCTTCTCCTTTAGCAGCACTTAGCTCTTATTCAATCCTGCTCCCAGATTCCATGTCTTTTATTGGCTTTTGGCTTTGGAATTGCTTTGGTTTGTTCCTTTCCTTGCCATGTTTCTGCCACAGGGAGCAGAGGGGTGTGAGACCATCCCTGACCTCGAAGGCTTTGCAAAGCTCACTTGAGTTTGCCTTGCATGATGTGCTCTCACAGCTCAGAAATTAAACTCATCAAACTTCCTAGAGGAGTGTGCAGAGAAAGGGGGGAAGGACACATTAAATTTGGGGGGAGTGGAGGTCTCACCTCAAGGAATCCTTCAGTTACTAAACCTGTGATTTAAAATGTGCTACGTATGTAGTGTCAGGTGTTATCTGTAAGTATTGGTGTGAGAATAGTCCTGAAATAATTTAAAAAACAAACATAACAGCACGGCCAAAAGCCTGCTCTGTCATTATTTGGTGAGCAGGTTAACCTGCAATGTGCATTCACACATTTCCCTCAACTTCCTTCACCCCGAGCCAAACCCCTAAGCCAAAAGCCAAGCCTTCCACCTCGTGCAAATGGACAAAACTCAGTTCTCCTGAGGTGGCTGCTGGAATTGGGAATTGGGTGCACCTTTCCTGCAGCCACCCCTGGCTTCACCATGTGCCACAAGCCTTGTCACAACTTGTCACCTGCTGCTTCTAGTTCTGCTGTGTTTGCCTTGCACACGCAGGTTTTTAGGGGGACTTTGGAGGAGGGAAAAACACCCTGAATTTAAGGAGGGAAAACCACCCTGAATATGAGGTGAGCCCAAAATTTGGGGTGAGCCCAAAATTTGGGGAGGTTCTGAGGAGGTTTGGAGGGATTTGCGGGGATTTTGGGACTTCAGAGGAATTTTGGAGGGATTTGGGGGAGGTTTTGGGGGATTTTGGAACTCCAGAGGTGGAAGGATTGAGCAGGTTCTCATTGCCTGGTATGTGTCAGGTTTTGTTTCCTGTATTTTTGTTTCCTGTATTTTTGCTCTCCCAGGCCTGTCCTGTCCCTGACTGTGGTAAAAGTGCTGCTGCTGACCTGGGCAGGCTAATCCACCCTCAGGCCTGATCTGGTATAAATAATAACCTGCTTCATCATGATCAAGTGTTTCCCTCAAGGAAACTTGAAAGAGGGAGGGCAATGAAAATCCTGGCTTTAAGTTATGATTCCTTAAAGAGCAGTGGGTGCAGAATGTGCATTTAAGCTGAAGATGTGATATAGGGATAATGTTGCCTTTTTTTTTTTTTTTCCAAGCAGCAAAATTAACTACCAAGTGCCATCATTTTAAGACTATAAACCAGTGTAACCTATAAAAGATTTACTGGGAATCTAACTCTTCTTTTCGATATCTTACTGAAAGAAATAAACATAAAACTGAAATCAGATGCTTTAGGATTTATGAGGTTGATTCAAATTTTTTTTTTTTCCCAGTGACTGTTTTAACAGCCTATTAACATCTTCCCCACAGCAAATATATAACAAAATTGATATTACAGAATCAAGTTGGGATGGATCCCATGAGTGTACTTAAATATACCGTAAACATCTAGAGCTATTCATCTGTATTATGGACTGGGTGTATAAAGTACATCTCTATAAATTCTCCTAAAGCAAATTCTTTCCAGTTCCTTTTGCGGCATAAAAATTAAAGCTCTGATTCTGCCGAGGGTTGAGCGCTCGTGCTAAATTCCCAGCTCCCTTGTAAAAGGATGGTTCCTGCTCGGTGCTCTCAGGGCTGCTCACAAAAGACTAATTTTCTCCCTTGCAAGCTGAAATCAGTTGTCACCGTGCTAAGAAGTCTTTCTACAGATGATTTGTGTCGTGCTAATTTCTTAAGTGTCAGACATGAGCGCCTCTAATTCACGGCCAAGAGTGGAAAAGCCATTAAATGCTGCTAATAAAGGGAACATGGAGAGTGTTGTGCCCAGTGCTGCTTTGCCATTTATCTGCACCCTGCCAGCTCTGCTGAGGGACATCTTGGGCTCACCAGGGTGGGTGAGGTTTTCATGGTGAATGTTGGGTTTGCGCCTTATCCCTCAAAAAGGAAGGAGTAAACTTTTTAATTAGATAACCCAGGACCTAGAAAACTGCCTTTTTTTAAAAGTTCTGACTCAGATTTTGAGGAGGTTAAGCCAAGGGGCAGTGTGTTAAAATAATGGCAAAATGTTGTTTGCATCACTGGATGATTCAGAGCTGCCTGGGCTGCTCTCCTGTACCTCCCCTGTTTGTTCTGCTACCTTTTACTGAGCTAAAGAGAAAACAATCAGAGAGCACCAAAGCTGTTTGGAACAGAAATAGCTGGGCTGCATCCAAAGTGGCAGAGTGGAGTGTTTGGAGAAGAGGATTTGTACAAAGGATTTAGCTCCGGCTTAGCTAATTTTCGCATTTCCAAACAGTATCTTGATTTCTGTACAATAGAGACAGGATAAGTTTTGAATCATTTGTATGATGATGTCTCTGTTCTGTTTTATAATTAAAACTAAACTGCATGACTGAAGGTTTCTAAACTTGGTGTAGTAAAGCTGAAAAACTCCAGGCCTTTCTGGGAAAGTAAATTCTGAATGGGAATCTTTCCCTGTAGCCAAAGTAATTCCATTAATTTCTTCAAGTGTTTTTCTGTGCTACACTGTTTAATCTGAGCATGGCCTTGCAATGAATTCCTTGCAGTTCATCTCTGATCCATTGAGCATAACGGAGTGAATTTTGAGACAAGATTAATTTGATTTGACAGAGTAAATTAGTGACTCGGTACCAAAGTCTATGAAGTACCCAATGAGGTGGTTTTTTTTCTGTGTAGAATAAGTGTAACTGTTCTTGCAGCTTCAAACAGCGAGAGAAAGACACTACTACTTAAATAGAAATTGATTTATTCACTTAGGGCAAAAATTGGAGCCTAAAAGCTCCACACTCAAGAATAAATTGAGATTTATTCTGGGTTTTGAAGTGAAAACACATGGTATTTAAATCCTGGGGACTTCGGGGAAGTGTTTGTAATGAATAGGGTAGAGTGAGGTGTATTGACAGCCAAGAATGCATCCAGTGGGGAAAGCTTCAGGCCATGGATCTTTCATCAGTTGTATCCTCGTGCCTGAGCCCAGGTGGAGTTTCCTCGTAATGTTCAGCCAGCTATGAAAAGGTCAAGCAAACCAAAGGAAAAAGAAAAACAAAAAAAAAAGCTGAAAAGCTCCAGCTGCTTGTTGTCTCATTCTTTTTGGTTTTTAAGCAAAGTTGTAGGGAGAGCTGAGCAGTGGGACTGGAATAGCAGATCCTCACGTCCCTCTGAGGAACAAGGGGGCTTTTGCACCATGAATATTCAGCTATATTTTGGCAAAATTACCACAGGAGATTTTGTGAATTTAGTTTAAACCGCAGGATTTACTTCAGTAAGGTTTGGATTAAGCCCAATGCTTTGGAAAATTAGTACCTTGAAGGGTTTTAATGAGACTACTTAACAAGGAAAAGCTACAACGAGCCAGGTCTGGAAAAACACTTTAAAGTATTTCTCCAGGTATTGATGCCATAATTTTTGCTGCCTGCAGCTGATGCTTTAGCTGCACCTGTCCTATTTTCCAAATGCAAATGTTCACACCATTGCCTCAGAGTGATGTTATTTTTCAGAGTCTAAAAATATTGTGATGTCTCAGTATTCACTGCAGCACAAAACACCCCAAATTAAAATAGCAGCAAAATGGAGATAATAGCTCAAATCTGACTATTCTTAGTGCTTGAGAATGTCAGAAGAAATGAAAATTCAGGCAACAGACACTACCTGTGATTGGATTGAATTTCCCCTATTCAGAATATTCAGGTGTTTTATTTTGGCAGTGATCCCATTCACACATCACTGCACTCTGGTTATGACAAGATGCTTTAGTTTCAGATCACTTCCATGGAATCACAGAACCATTAAAGCTGGAAAAGGCCTCGAAGGTCATTGAGATCATGAGATTATTCATCAACCACGAGCCCAACAGCACTGTAGTCACCACTAAACCATGTCCCCAAGTGCCACATGCAGGGATGGTGACTCCTACCCTTCTCTGAGTCACCTGTTCCAGTGCCTAACCAACCTTGCAGTGAGAAAATCTTCCCTAATGTCTAATCTAGGACAAAAAATTCTTCATTGAAAGGGTGGTCAGGCGTTTGAGACTTTGAGATCCTTCTGGAAAGCAATGGCAGGAAGGGTGGGGAATCCCAGGAGAGACCTGGGAACCTCACGTGAGGTTCTGACCAGACTGAGAGATGCAGCAGCTCCGGAGAGACCTGATCACCTCATATCCACCACTCCTGCTCTACAGCAAACCTGGAATCACTCCCAAAGCACTTGGGTTGGCCCTTCACTCCTTCCCATGGATCATTTCTCCAAAGCCTGGGAGATCCCTCACTGTGAGAAACCCACTGGGACCAGGGTGACAATGTCACACCGAGCAGCCTGCAGAGCCATCCCCATTCCCCTCCAACAATAGTGGCTTTGTCATTTGGGATTACAAGTTGGGACCCAAAAATAGCTTGTTCCCAGGCAAACTAATCTGTTTGCAACACGCATTGCAATCATTGCAGCAGGAAGGCCGAGATGAATTGCAGCAGATGGCTCTGAGCTCGGTCCTCATGTCACCCCTGTGCTCAGAAACAAGGTTGTGTAACACTTCAAGGTCACCACATCAGCTCCTCCCGAAAGGTAATGAAGGATTTGCTCCTTCCAGCCTCCAGCAGTTATTTACAGGAGCTGCTGCTGGAGCAGCCCTGGTGATTTGAGGCTGCAGGGGGAGGCAGAGGGGGATTTAAGCTTCGGGAATCAAACGTCCAGAGGGATTAATCCTTCATAACCATCAGTTGTGTTATCCCTAATCTCTCACGTTCCCCCTCCAAGCAAGGTCTGTGGGAGATCTGGGGAGGATCCAAGGTGTTGGGCTGGTTTGCCCTTGTTCCACAGACCTTGGCATCTCCAGTTCGTGTTCCTGTGGCCAACAGGACACCTTGGGAAAGCATTTTTTGGCTCACTTGGAAAGTACAAGGGGCAGAGCTGTTCCATCAGCTGGAGCTGTGTCAACAGTATGGTGGAGGAAGGACACAACTGGTGGAAATAATTATTTCACTGATATTTGGAGAAGAAAGGGCCTGATTGAAATCCATTTTATTAAAAAAAATTCTTATTTAGATTTAAATATTTTACTTTGCATTATGCCAGATTTGGTGGAGAAACAGAGCTATTCTCTTCCCATTCAGAAAAACCTGCCAGTGCTTCCCAGTTTTCTGGAGTCTGTGATTTATCAATTCTTAATTTCCTAAAAACACATAAACCCCAACACAGTGACGTGTTCATTTCTGGTGTCTTGTTTCTGCTCTTTTCAGAACACACCTTTCACTCTGCTGTCTGAGCATAGCACAGCCTTTTAATGTATTAATTTTTACAATAGTCAGGGATTAGCTTTATTTTGCAGATAAGTCCATGAAAACACCTAAGAGCTACATTTCCAAAATAATCATCAGCCTAAACATGAAGAGCTGTCAGCTGGAAATTTCAAAGGAGCTCTGGTGCATGACACCTGTCTGGAGCCCTGCAATGACATTTATTTGCATATGTGGTTGCCTGTGTATCTTTAATTATTGAAGTTTTATTACTTAAATAAAAGCACCGATGCTACAATGAGTTACTCAGGGAGCTCCTTTGAAAGTCCTTTTTGCATTTCTAGTGCCAGGATTCCTTGGAAGGTTAGGCTCAGATGATTGCTTTGAATAGAGGTGGCAGAATCAAGCTTGTTGGAATACGTGGAAGGAATTCAACTCCCATGCAGAGCTGCATTTGAATGTTTGATGTGCTTTATGGTAAAATTAAGGCTCAGAATTTTTTTTCCCCCCTCCAAAGTTCTAAATGGTTTCAGACAAAAAGAGATCACTGTTGGGAAACGGAAAGGTGCAGTGATGTTAATAAGAATGTTTCTAGGCTGTGGATTAAGGGGTTATTTGTGGTTTATCTCATGGAATTGCAGAATCCCTGAATGGTTGGGGTTGGAAGGACCTTAAAATTCATCCAGTGCCACCCCTGCCATGGCAGGGACACTTTCCCCTGTCCCAGGTCTCATCCAACCTGGCCTTGAGGCCATCTCATCCCCACATGGTTGTTTTAGCAGCACATTGATTGCTAAAGCACATTCCAAAGGTACTTCATTAAATTCCAGTTAAATTCATAGTGGTCCTTGTCAGGTTTTTTTGGAAAAAACAACAACAAAAAAAAACCCCAAAAACTTTTTAATTATTTCTCATAGGATTTACCATTGACTCAATTGAAAAGAAAAAAAAATCTACTGCTCTTAATAAGCTTCAGTACATTCTTTGAAATGATATAATGATCAAATGGGCTTAATTTCTTCCAAGTAAATGAGAATGCTTTCTGTAAGGAATTATAAATCCCACAGGCACGTTCCTGGTTTCCAGAATGGCTGTATTGTGAGTCCAGGACAACATGTTAAATCTTTAATCACTCACTGGTTTATATGGCTGTAACTGCCTCACTTTATTCTGAGTGCTTCCTGAAATTGGTGTTTTGGAGAGTCGTAAGATGTTTCATCCTAATTTCACTTAATAAATTCCGGGAGTTCTGCTCTGTTTAGATATTTATCAGGGTACAACCTGAACTGGGCCTTGGAACAGCACAAAATTCCACTTTAGCAGCACATATTATCTTGAAATGATGTCTGAAGGGAAAACTATGCATCTTAGCTGGAAATCAGGAAAAATTTCTCACAGCAAGGGTGGTCAAGCATTGGAACAGGGAATTGGTGGAGTCACCATCCCTGGAAGTGTTCAAAATCTGAGCAGATGCAGCACTTTGGTTTAATGGGCATGAGGTGTTTGGGCAAAGGTTGGACTCGATCATCTTGGAGGTTTGTCCCAAATGTAATAATTTTAAGATCTTGTTGATAAAAGCTTTTAGCCAAGGCTAAGCTGAGCAGCCTGAAGAGCAGAAGCAGATCTTTAATTTGTTGATTATTTTAAACAAATAGTTCAACTTAGCTCTAAATGTGACTTTATTTTGGGCCATAACCACATGTCCCAAGCTCTCCTGTCCTAAAAGTCTTCTGTTGCCTCTCCAAGCTCTTTGGGTTACTTCCCTTGGCTTTTAACAAAAGTTTTTCCAAAAATCAGGGCATGCTTTAGTTGTAGGGGCAGTGAGATGGACATGACAAAGCATTGCTTGGTGCTGGGGGCTGTTTTGGAGATACTTAAAAGTGGTTTATTACATGACCAAAATTTTCCACTTTGGATCAGCTCAGTTAAAGACCAAGGGAACAGTTTGGGGACGATTAGCAGGAATATTAAAAGAGTAGCCAGATGAAACTTGCAATCACTTCCAAGGCTGTTTTCACTTGCAAAAATAAACCCTGTGAATGCAGCATGTGGGGAGAGTTGTGATTCATCAGGCCGAGACGTGATAATGAATTTTGCTGCTGTGCTGAGCTGACCCCACTTCATTAACCTGCCATGATCCTCCTGTCAGCTAGCACTGTGTCCATCACCCTGCCAGGCATCAGATTTTCCTGAGCAGATAACTGTCCATCATCTTCCCGATCTATCAGACAGCTTACCCTTTGCAATGACAGAGATGGTTTCATGTCTAGTTTTTCAGAAGGCTCCAATTCCATGACAGACTTGGGGCAAAGTCCAGAACTAATCCAGTCCTTGGAGCAGCTTTTTAGTGATTTGCCAGCTGCTGTGACACTCCCTGTCTGCTGCTAGGGAGAGCCCTCATTGGAAATAATAAAAAACCCCAAATAATTAATTACAAAATGCATCATTTCCAAAAGCAGCTGTGGCTGTCCCATCCCTAGCAGTGTCCAAGGCCAGGCTGGATGGGGTTTGGAGCAACCTGGAATAGTGCAAGGTGTCCCATGACAAGGATTTGGGACTGTAAGGTCCCTTCAAACCCCCAAAATTCTCTGATTCTGTGGAAAACGCATGGGCAGCAATGAGGAGTTTGGTGTTTCCCCCTAAACCAAACCAATCAGCCTGAGCTCCTGGTGGCAAAAATTGTTATACTTCAGCTTGTAAAATCAGAGTTTTTCCAGTTTATGAGAGCTGAGGATGTGGTGCATAAGAATGAAAATTGGGAAACCAAATGGAATTATAAAATATCACACTTCCTAGGGGAAGGTGTCCCTGCCCATGGCAAGGGGATTGAAACTCGATGATTTTAAGGTTCCTTCCAACCCAAACCACTCTGTGATTCCTCTGGAAAAGGACAGATATACAAAATATTTCTGTATAAAACCTCTAATAGCCACTGTAGTCACAGTTCATTTATAAAGAACTGCAAGGCTGAACACACCCCTTAATATCCAAGCCATTTGATTTTATTTATGAATTAAGCTTTTGATCTACAAAACAACCATGTTCAAACCAGATTTGATGTGACTGAAATACAGAAATACTGTTCAGGCACTGCTGTTTGGAATGGATTTCCCTTTATCTGAATAAAGAACAGGATTGCTGACAAACCCCCGTGTAGTTAGGGTAGTAATTAGCAAAAATACATGTAATTTAGTTACCTTTATTTACCCAACTGATTGGTGTGAGTGCTTCTCACATATTTCGCTTTTTAATCTGCATTTAATTAGTCAGAAAACAACATATAAACCGCAGCTAAACACGAAAGAAAGGTGTTAAATTAGGTTATCTTTTCCTTGCCAATCTCCTATCTATCCTGCAGAATGAGTAAGAATTTGGGATTTTGCCCTTGGATTCATCCAAATCTTTCTGAAATTCATTTAAAAGTTGAAATTATTGAATCAATACTTTTAAATTTGGTGAAAATCGTCTCTCTTTCCCCAACATTTCAAACAAAACAGCTTAGAAAATGACACAGAAAATCACAAACCTACCATTTCTCCTCCAAATTATTAATATCTTGCTTCCTTTAAATTGCAGGGGTTTAGGGCAGAATTCTTTGCCAATTGCTACTTTTGTTTACCTGTTTTCCTTAAATCAAACAAAATTACCCAAAGCCACACTTGGTTGTTTAATTGGGTTTTTTTTGTTTGTTTGTTTGGGGTTTTTTGTTTTGATTTTTGGGGCTTTTTTTGTTTGTTTGGGTCTGGATTTTTATTTATTTTTGTTTGGGGTTTTGGGGGTTTTTTAGGGTTTTTTTGGGGCTTTTTGGTTTTTTTTGTTTTTTTTGAAAAGGAGTTTAACAAGCAATATTGAAAAGCTTTACCATCTCATGTGTGGCTCGGATCTAGACAGCTGCACTTCTTGCTTAGCACAACTTTCTAATTTAATTTATCTTTATGCTGTTAAAAAACTACTCCAGCTGCTGGAATGTTCCTGGAAAAAACAAGTCCCTTTTTCCAAGGACAAGGAGAACAGAGAGCAGTAATCTCCAAATGCACACGCCGTGGGTCTTATCTCCTCTATGGGAAATTGGCCAAAGAATCAGGTGGAAAAACTAATTTCCTCCAATATTTTTTTGGGAATGGGTGCAGCTCTGTGAGAATCCATAAAGACAGGAGACAAGTATTGCTCCTGGAGTGAGTCCAAGGCTCTTGGATTGTTTTATTTACACCTGATATTAAGGTGCTTTCCTGTGAAGAGCTCTCAGATGCACTGAAATCTCTGTAATTAATTCCTTCCATAGCGCACGGATGGGAAGTTCAAGCAGCAGGAAGAAAAGACACTTGGAGGTGTCCTGATCTTGTGGAAAATTCAGGATTCTCCACCAGGCTGCTGCTGCCTCCCTGTGCCCCTGTTTGTGGGACAAATGGTGGTCAAACACACAAACTTTTAAATTATTTATAGCAGCACATAACCCATTGCTCTGAGACTCAGGGCTGCCAAACTCCCGGCCAGTGAAGCTTCCCAAATTTTAAGATACTTTCAGGCTCTTATTGTCTTCTGACACAGAATTATACATTGTGTTTTTTCCCTTGGGTGTTATAGCTCTGGGATTTTTATCCCAATAGGATCGAGCAAAATATGGTTATTCAGAAAGTCCCAGAAGGCCACAGAATATCCTGAGCTGGAAGTGATCCACAAGGATCAGGGAGTCCAACTGCTGGCTCTGTTTATTGCTCTGCATTTCAGGAGGTAATGCCTCAAATTTAAAAGCACTTAAACTCATGTGGTTTGTTTTTTTTTCCTTTTCCCTTAAGTTCTTAACAGTAGAAAAGTGATGTAAAAGGCAGTGTGTGCGTGGAACAAACCCATGGTGTGCATGGCTCTTTGTCCAGTCCTTTCTGTGGAGGAGCTGGAATGCAATCTAAAATATTAATTACAGCAATATCTCTGACATGGAGCTCAGGCTCTCACACCAAAGCATAATTCAGTGCTCTGTCCACTCCATTGAACAAAGTTACTGAATGTGTGTCAGGAGCTTTACACTCCCTAAATGTTGGGGGTGAGAAGGAGCCTCCTGAGATGGTGGATGTGCCATTTTTTTGGAAGGCTGTGACCCACCCACGTGAAATTTTGGGTGACTTTGTCGATTTTCAGTCATTTTGCAGGTAAATCTGGCATCAGTTCCAAGTCCCTCAGCAGCTGGGAGTCTCCAATATCCAGCAGAGCTGCAGGTCCCACTGGATAGTCTGAGCATTCAGACAGACAAAATGTTTTGTTCCAACACTGATTAAGGATAATCCTGATCTTCCTTTTGCCCATTACTCAGAGTGGCCCAGCCATAACAACCCTTTTAGGCTCAGAAACACAATTTGTAAAACCCTTTGTGAAGCTTGCAAAGTGCTGTAGGCTAACTGCATGATCAGCATCATAGAAATGTTGGTCATTAAGCGAAAGAATCATCCTAATGATCAGCAGCATAATAACAATTAGCTGTTCCCTGGCTCCCTGAGCCATGTGGGACCTGCAGAACACTCATCTCCAATGAGCTGGGCTTGGGACAATGGCTCAGGCTTTGTCTCAGCACCACAACTGATCAATAATGGGAGCAAAGCAATCGCTTGCATTGACTCCAGCAGGTAATTTGTGTTCAGTGCTGCTGCAGCCCAACATGGAGAGCAGCAAGCAGATAAAAGTGGCAGCACATCAATTCCTGCTGCTGGCTGGGGCCAATTACTGGAATTAAAATAACCTCTTTCAGGCTGCAGCAAGATTAGCTGTTGACCCTGTGGCCTAATGCAGTTACTATTATACTTATTATCATCACTCCCTCTCCTGCCTTGGCTGGTGAGGCTCTGTCACTGAAGGCAGGGGATCTTGTGTGTATTATTTGTGCTGCTGCCAGATTCCAGGGGTTTGAAGAGTGCCAGGAACTCTTTGTTAATAGAGCTGGAGGATGTTAGTGCACAAAACAAAGGGATCAGCTCAAGATTTAGTGGATAAAGGGGGAAGGCCACTGTAAGGCTGCACTCATTGGGCAACTTCAGTGAGGCTAGGAAGTACAAAAACCTGAATAATCTCTACGTTAGCTGAGGCTTAATTAATCTCTTTTAGAGGATATAATTTCCCTCTGTTAGGAATACCTTCTTTTCCTGCTCCATGCCTAATGATGTGCATGTAACTGCAGAAATGGAACATCAACCATTTGAAACCCTGCAGAACCAGTGTCAATCCAGGCTCCATCTGAGGACTCTCTAATGGGGAAATCCATGTTAATGAGGCTCCTCAGAGACTCCCTGGCTCAGCCAGGCCTGTTCAGAGCCCTGCTTTGCACCTACTGCCTTCAAATTGAAATTCTAGGGTGAAATAAGCCTCCTAAAGATACCTTTACTTGGAAGTTTTTGCTGTGCTATCCATTCGTTATTATTCTTTATTTGCAGGGAACCATCCATAGATTTTTTCCAACCTGTGCATCAGACCTGGCACAGGGTCACAGACTGATTGTCATCACATTGGCAGGAACAGCCAGAGCAGTGCTAATCCCCAAAAAAATGCTGAATTTCCATAGCTGACTGACCCAGTGACATGTTTATTGTGTGGTTTCAGTGAGGATGAACCACCTCAGCTGCCTTTATGAGGAAAATCAAATGTGTGTTCTTACTCCTGACAGGAAACCATGTGCTTTGTAGCTGAACTGAAGAAGCTTAACTCTCCAAATAAGATTTCCACAACCACTAGGCAGGAAATGTAGGACTATTTACCTTGTGGAGCTTTTCCCATGGAAACAGAGTTCATCCCAGGAAATTTTGAGAGGGTGAGGAGCAAATGTAACCATCACAAACATTCTGAGACCCTCTGTTCATTTGTCTCTGTCCCCAAATCACAGGTTGTGTGTTTTCAGGGCATATCTGTAACTCAAAGCTCAAGTGGCAGCTGTCAGGCCTAGGGGAGATTTCACAACAATCTGTTTTCCTCTGGGCAAAGATGTGGGGGAAAAATCAATTCCTGGAGGAAACAGAGCACCAAAAGGGTGCTCAGGAATATTTGTCATCAGTTCATCTCTCTGCTGTTCAAAAGGAGCTGAGCAATCCCTTTCCCTTTCATACTGTGGAAGATTCTGACTCGACAACTGCATCTCATCCCCAAAAAGAATCTGAGATGCTGCAATTATTGTTAGGGGGACACAGTAACAGTCAGACCCAACTTCCTGTGGATGATGAGTTTTCCTGCAGAGGGAATAATCCAGAGGGAAGCAGGAGCCACGAGCCAGAGCCCTGTGGAAAGAGACACCTCTGGGAAATGTGGGAGGATAAATGCCAGAGAGGCTGGGAGCAGAGCAGGGCTGGAAAAACTTCCCCAAAGGGAGCTCCAGCATGACATAATCCTGCAGGAGGAATAAATTCACCATGCAAAGCAGCCAGCTGTAGGGAACAAGCAGCTACTGTGGCATTAGGCTTGAATGAAATGTCTGCTTTGCTCTTGGGGGATTGGAAGTGGAATGTCACTGACAGGAAATATGAAATGTTGGGTTTTTTTTTTCCTTTCCCCTGCAAGAATAAGTTTCTGCAGAGATGTTTTCCCAGCAGGAGTGTAAAAGCCTTTTAGAAAATAAAAAAATCATAGCAAACAATAACTTTTTTTTTTCTGACTTGCATACAACTCTTGCCGTTTCCAACCTCTTAAAAATTTGCATTTAGTTGGAAATGGAAGCTGTAATTAATTCTAACACAGAGTTACTGTTGTGATTTGTAAAAGAGAGTCCTGCACTTGTACCAAATTGATCCTGGAGCATTATTTCTTGAGCCAGTCTCTCTGAGAAGATGAAATGGAGCTGTTGGGATCTCCACTAATGTAAATCCACCCTGAGTCAGAGCTGGCATCACAGCCTGAGACGTTGTGGTTGTGTGGAGTGTTTGACAGAACAGCTACTGAGGCAAGTAAAGAAGATGAACTATGCAGAACGAGTAGATGAGATGAAGAACACAAGGTCAAATTTCATGAAATAACTCAAGTCAGGCATAATAAAGAGGGAAGACATAGAGCACAAAATGCTTTGGAGGGACAGGATGTTGGAGAGGACTGGATGTGTGCTAAGCAGAAACCCAATAAACCCAATTACTCTGCTTATTACTGCCTTCACTGCTGCTCCAGAGCAGCTCAGCTCCTCATTAGTCATTCCTCACAGAATTATCATCTATCATGGCCTCATCTTTTCCTTGCTCCCTTGGGAATGCAGAAAGGAAAACAAATCCATAAGCTGTCCCCTCCCTGTGTCCCCCAACGAGCACTAGAAAAGCTTCCTCATCCTTCAGAAGAACAATCAATATTAAGCATCTTTTACTTTGCCAGCGATTGATTCTGTCTCATTTCCCATTGCTCATAAAAAAAAGGGACATTTGGGCTCGATTTTATTTGTATTTAAGAGATGACAGAGACACAGGTACCTGAAAAATTCATGGAAACTTCACTGGTGTTCCTTGTAGAGCTTTGGCAAGAATCTCAAAAGACAGTACTTCTCCAAGAATGAAAACTAATCTTTTAGGTCATCCTCTATGAACTCACATAAATATGGCAACAGCTTAAAACTCTTAAGAATGCTTCTTTTACAGAATTTTGCAGTTATTCTACCTGTAGAATCTGTGGGTTGAAAGCTTAGATACCTTTAAAAGTCTTGGTTAAAAATATGTGAGGATTCTTGTCTTTTTATTCAGGATTTTTATTTTAATCAATGCTGAAGTAGCACTGGAAGCAGAGCTAAACTGGCTCCTGGAATTAGTGGGATTTTCAGGTGGTCCTTGTGTTGGTGTGAATATCAGCCCCACGAACACAAAAATTCCCTCAATTCTGTTAATCTGATTTGAAAGTCCTATCCCCCAGAAGGGCCAGACCTGAGCAGAGCACCTGTGTGCAGCTCCTGGAGAATTTCAGGAGCTTGACAAAAGATTTTTAGTTCAGAACATGTCCAGAGTCAGCAGAATCCACCTCAACATCATTGAACAATGTCAAAACCTTTAGTAAACGCTGACAAATGCCACCATAATGTGTCACAGGAACAAGAGAACTCCACAATATTGAAAAATTCCCTGGACATGGAAGAATAAAATTCCCATAAATTCTAAGGAGTAAACTGTACCTGGCTATTGAAAAGAAAACAAAGAGCCTTGAGACAAAGTCTGCTTTTCTGTCTTGAGAGGAAATTCTCTTTTCATCTTCGAGCAGCAATAATGAAGATAATAAAGTAGGATAAGCAGCCTGCTTTTATTGAACTGCTTCAGAACAGAGTCCTTAACAACATGTTTCCTTCCATCCTGTGATTTCTTCTGACTACAATAAAGTTAAATCAGAAAGTCTGGAATATTGTGCTGGGGATGTTCAATTAGTTGCACAGAGTGTCCGCGTGAGTTAATGCGATTTGAGGGAAGCAGCACTGGAGAGCTCACGGAAGATTTGTGCTCAGCTCTGTTAATTCAGACACATCCTAGCAGATGTCTGATTAGACTAATTTCAAATTAAATGACAAGGAAGGGGAAAAAAAAAAAAAAAAAAAAAGTTTGCATTCATTGAAAATGATTGAACAAAAGATGAAAAGTGTGTATCTCTTTGTTTGCTGAGCATGGAATGTTTCTGGAAGAGCTGAGCTCAGTTTTTTCTCCCATCCCTGCTCTCCATGCAGCAAAGCCACCCAGACACCACCAGGCTGCACATTCCCCTCGCAGAGATTGCCTTTAAACAAGCAAACACTCCAAGTTAAACAAACATTTGGTGAGCGCAGCGCTCTGGGATAATCGGAGGAATTGAAAATAAGAAAGCAGAGATCCTGTGCTCATCATTCCAGGCTGGAATCCCAGCTGCCATCCTGGGCTCCAGGAGTTCAGTTCCATCAGGAATCCTTCCGTGGGTTTGGAAGGAAATAAGGATTTGTATTTCCTGTTGTTGGATCTGATCCTTTTCTGGAAGGTGTTGTCCTGACTTGGAATTGTCTGTGTGCTACTGGGGGTTTTATTCAGCTTTGGTGCTGGGTTTGGACAAATTCTGTGGGTAGCAGAGTGTGGCTAGCGCAGACCTTTCCCGTGAGAATTCTTTCTCTCTTCTTCCTGTGTTTTATAAACAAAGATAAAGTTTGGATGTTATTAAAAACAGTTTTTCAAGATATGGACAGTTCAGGCCTGGTCAATCAGGCCTAGGGGGAGGCTTTGAACTGACCAATCTGGGTGACCTTTGAAAAGTCTATATATGTTGGAATTAAATAATAAAAGACACTTTTATGTCACACTGAGGACCTGGTCCTTTTTTCTCTGCTAGTGGCTCAACAGCAACAGCAGAGTGAGGTGGAAGGCTTTTGGAGTGCTTCCCTCTGGATTTGGCTGTTAAAAGATGAAGGAAAAACATAGATAGCAACATTGTAATCAGGGTAGAAATTCTGGGTAATTTAAAAAATATCTGAAAGTTAGGTTGGGTTTTTCATTATTACTATTTCTTTAAAGAAATTAATATATTTTAAAAAGGAGGTGTTTTCAAACTCTCCTAAGTAATTTAGCAAATTAATTGTGCCATTAAGCACCAATTCCAGAAAAGTGCTTTTAGGAGGAGAGCTCTCACTGAGAGTCAAATACTCCTGGTGCTGGTGAGGGTGGAGAGGTGAAATTATTTGTGGCAAAATCCAAATCACTCACGTGGCACTTGAGCAGCAGAAATGTCACCAATTTGTCTGTGTGCAGAAAAGCTCTGTGTGGAAGGATGGAGTGGATTGGATTGGATTGCCAACAATTTCCTTTCCTGTTGATTTTCCCACCTCAGCTCTCTGCCCCCTCTTGCCCCTGGGTTAGGATGAGAACAAAGAGCTCCCCTGCTTGGGTGAGACCCAAAAATGCATTTACAGGAGGAGTCAAGGGGATCAGAGCCCCCAGATTGGAGCTCAGGAACATGACATGAGTTCTGGATTATGGGGATGATAGTTCTGGCTTTACCCAGCTCCTCAGGCACTGGCTTTTTGACTGAATTTTGGCCTCAGGAAACCTTGATTTTGAATATCTTGATGTTTGTAGAAAGGCAGGAAACTCAGAGGAATCCTTACTCCCCACCAAATTTCCAGCTCTTTTGGCACAGGTCTGCAATTCTCATTATTTTTAGCCTAATTTTACAATTTTTCTGCTTAATCCTGCTGAAGGTTGGAGGTGCTCACCCAACCAACCTCCTCCACCACGTGAGACAGAGGAGAAGTTCTGTCCCATTTAAATGTTTGGACACATTTGATTTTTTTTTTTTTTTAATTTATTTGAAAGAAAATATCTGATATTTTTCCAAGCACCCATATTGCAGCTTGAAAATCCTTCTATTTTTAACATGGTCTGACTGTCAGAAGTGGACTCAACAATGTTTTAATGACAGCCCATATGTTTTCAGTGTACTTACCACAGCTACAACTTTGGAAATTCCCTGTCAACAGGCCCAAATCCACTGGTGTTTCACTCAACAGCCAAAAGTTTGGATTTTTCTACTCTGCTTTCCCCTAGTTACCTCTGGAACTTTCTTGGAGCAGAATGAAATGGCTGCTCCATGCTCTCGATATATTGCAGGGAATATTAAAGATCTACCTGCAGCACCTAAGGCTACAAACATAATGTATGCAATTAAACCTCAGATAATAACTTTTTAAACTTGCCTTTAATATCCAGCGAGTTTCAAATTAAAATGGAATTTTAGCCAATATGGGCTAATTTAATATATTAAAAAAGTTCTGCTGTATTTTTTTTTTTTTTACTGTAACATGCCCATCTCAGCTCTTATTCTCACAGGTGCTGTGATTCTGTGGGAAAGGAGTTTTTAGGAGAAGCAGGTGTTTATTTTGATTGCTTCATGGGCTGCTGGAGGGATTAGGGATGAACCAGCAGCTCCGATTCCTGTGTTGGGAGATTCCTGTGTGGATGCAGAGTGATGATCACACCAAGTGCTCATTCCTTTGAGCTCTTCTTTGCATTTTCTCTCCTCTGCTACCTGTTTCATCCCAAAAAAAAGAGAAATAACCAACTGCAATGTCCTCAATGTCCTCATTGTCCAGCTCTGATGGTGAACAGGGTCATCCCACGTGAAGGATTTGAGGAAAACCAGGAAGGTTGTCATTGGAAGCACAAATCAACACCAAAGTTTTGCCATTGCCTCTCTTTCTGTGAACCCTGGAGAGGTGAAGCTCTGTTTGCACTCAGAGGTGGGAAAGGGCAGGATTTCTGGTTTAAATAGGTTTATTTCTGGTAATTTCTGAGCTGTGGTTCTTGGGGCTGAGGTGGATCTCCTGATCTCCCAGACGGTGGAATTCCTGTTTCCCGCTGATCCCAGGGTTTGGCAGGGGAAAGCACGTTTTCCCTAAAAGAGAATAATGGGGCAGCTAAAATCCACTCAAACACACGTTCCTTCATCCAGCAGAGCAGATCCTGCTCCGTGTGAGGCAACCAATTATCCCTGGCTAATTTTAGCTTGGAGCCCAGATGGCATTTTCTTGGAGAGACAGAGTTTGTGTATCAACTCGGCAAACTTCTCCCACTCTTCCATCAGCTTTATGGAGCCTGCAGGAGAGGAGGAGGATCAGGAACAGCTGGCACAGGCTGAATTTGGGAAAGATGGAGGGGATGATGCTGAGGGAGGTGAAATCCTTTGAGGAATCAGCCCAACAGCAGTGCCCAGGCTCTGTTCCTCAGGCACTGGGAAGGATTCTGGAGAATGAGGTGGCACCAGGTTGGATAAATGCACTCCAGAAAATTGTCACCTCTTCTTTCAGGTGGGATCTCTGCACAGCCAGCCCCAAATTTGTCACTTCAGCCTCCACCCAGGATCACCAGGTGGGGTTTGCTCCTGGTTCCTGCAGCTCCAAACACAGGGCGCTCCTACATCTGAGGGAAATAAAGCTGTTCAATTCTGCTCCCCATGAAGCTCTGAGGGGATTCTGTGGGATGTGTGACACACTTTGGAAATCCCTCCTTGGGCTCACTGCAGCAGCAGCAGAATAATAACAAACTGGACAGGAAACACAAACAGAGAAATGCAGTTTGAGAGGAAACAAAACTCTGTTCCACGCAGCCCTGGGAGGATCTGTGCTGATGTGTTTGAGAATTCCTGCAAAGCCAGGAAAAAGATTTCAAGCCTGAATGGCTAAATGGAAATTGGGCTAAATGTTCCTCCAGCTGCTCTCCCCCTGCTCCCCTCTCCTGTAAAAACAAGGCATCAAAGCTGAAATGATCCCCCAGCTCCCCCGATTTTAGTGCTGGAGGACAACTCGTGCCTACAGAAGATAGATCTGTATGACAGCAATAGTCATGATTTTTAATTTGCATTTCAGTGCTCGGGTTATTGCATATATAAAACTTCAATTAGAACTTTAAAAGGCGGTTTGGATGTGATCCAGTGCCTGCTGTGAGAGATGGAACAGCCCTTGCCCCAAACCTGCTCGTGCTGCAGGTGCTGCTTTCTCCCAAGAACCAACAGGAGACAAATTTTGGTGTTATTGGTATTTTTTTTGTATCAGATTTTGATATCTTGTATGTTTTGCAGAAGCAGGAAATGTTGTTACCCAAAGGAGGAGGAGGAGATTTCCACTTTACACTTAAATGCAGGAAATGCTTTTCCAAGGTGGCCTCAGCAGAGATAAAGCAGTTTTTCTTTTCTTTATTCCCCAATGTCATTTGTTACCATGGGCTTCTATTTTTGATATTATAAATACCTCTATCTCCCCTTTAGCTTGGCTGGGATTGGATTCTAATTTGAGATAAGTGGATAACAGTGAGACCTTCTCCTTCCTCTGAAAGGCTTAGTGAACCCACAGGTGAGTATCTCAGCTCTCCAGCACATCCTCCAGCATATCTGATGGACACAGAGTGTGCAGAGCCCTTTGCCAGAAAAACTCAGCTAGAAAACTCTCCCAGTGGTCATTGTGGCATTGAACGCTGATATTCACCAAAATAATGATGTTTGCAGTTGAAATATTTTTATTAAATGGAGGAACATCACAAGGTTTATGTGGTTTTATACCCTAAAATATTTTTTTTTCAAAAGGCTTTTAATTCTGGTATTTCAGCAGTGACTCAATGTCCAGGCTGTCATGTGTGTCTCAGATTCCATAGATTTTATGCAGCAGGAAAATCAAAACAAAATTCCACTGTGAGTTGCAAACACCACCCTGAATAACAATTTCATGGAATAAACGTTAGGTAATTCATACAATTAGGATTTTTCATAGGGCAAAGCAAGAATACAGCTTGATGCTAAAGAAGGTGAAGACATTTTTACTTAAAGTAGAACCTCAGAACTGTCAAACTCTCAAAAGTTAGGAAAAGAAACTACTAAAATTTAGGAATATTTAAAAAAAAAGAAGGGTATTAAGATGGTAATTTAAATTTTATGTTTGATTAGCAGGAAGACTTGAAGGGATTTATAATCTGATTTGAACTCATTTTGTTTGACCATTAGAAGTTCATGGAGATGTTTTTGTCATTATCATCACTAAACTTTGACTGTCCTTCAGAATCTGAGGCAGGACTGTTTTGAGTTGGGATTTCCCCCTTCTTATATAGAATATGGTATTTTTTTTGTCATTTAAAAATCAAATGAAGTAAAGCTGAGATGACCCAAAAAATCATGGGGATTTGCAAGTTGCACTTAAAATTCAATATTCTAGGTATATCTACTACAACCATGACATCCCTGAGTTCATCTTTTTGAACAGTGAAGGTGTAAAATACCTGATTTTTGTGCTGAAAGTGATTTTTGGCATGAAATTTGAACTTAATTATCCAATACCCAGTTCATGTTGTGCAGTCATTACTAGAAAGAAGCAAGGTGGAGACATGCTGAGTAGGAGTGAGCTTAAATCACATTATTTGTCAAGAAAAAAAACCATTCCAGACTATTCCATTGTGTAACTGGAACCAAAAGAGAACACATTTCTGCAAGCTTTTTATTTTCAGTTTTATACTGAGCTAGTCCATGAAGAAATTATTAATTTAACATTATCACGAAAGACAGGAAAGGCTGAAAACACTGCGATTTAGAGCAGTGAAACAGTGTCTATTTTTGATACATCTTTTAAAATTAATTGCTGGTTAATAATGGCATATTCCCCTCTCAGAAGATGTTTGTGTACTCAAAGCCTGTGACACCCAAGTGGGGGTTGAGGTGTCAATATGATTCATTAATAAAAATTATCTCGTCTGTGTGTACAACTCGAGGCTTTTCCCAGGCGCTGATAAACAATCCCCATCTGCCCGAGTGGCTGCAGCCTGTGCCTGTGAACACAACTTCAACCTTTCCCACCCAAATCACAGGCTTGAAAATTCCACTTTGCAGCCCCGAATGGAGTGGTAGCAGATGGGAAACTTTTCCAAGTTGTGCTGCTCGAGACACCCCAGCGGAATGTACTTTTTCTGGGTGATTTCTCCTACAAATAAACGGCAGAATTGGCTTTGGAGAAGCCAAACTCTGTTTGTCAATGGAACAGCAAGCCTCCAAGTGAGCACAATCAGACTTCTCACAGATGTTTTTCCTGAAGGGCAATAATAATGGCAGACTTTGAGCGACTTCCATACCTGGGAGCTTAAAATATCCTTCCAGAAAAATCTCCTCAGCTGTGCCACAATCACTCTGCCAAAAGAAAAGACAGGAAAAAAATTCTCCATCAATTCTGGGCCAAATTCAGCACTTGAAGCTCATTCCATCCCCTGCCCTGCTGGAGCTCTGACCCTTGGTTTGTGCAGGATGGAATAAAGAGAATTTGATCACTCCTTTTACCTTTTCCCAGAATTTTTTCTCAGTGTTTCCCAGATTTCCACCCTCTGCTCAGCTGAATGAAAACCAGGTGAGATTTTTTGAGGGTGAGTGAGATGAGGGTTTGTTCCTTGCAGACTTTCCAAAGGATTCTCCTTCTCCAAGCAACCCCAACAAAAATCAAATGGCATAAGAGAGCTTTGGGCATCCCCATGGTGGGGACGAGGCTAATAATAATTTAATAATAATAACAATAATATGAAACTAATATTAAACTAATTATATTAAAATAATTATAATAATATTCCATAATTTGGCACAATTATGGAATAATTCCCTCCATTTGCTGGAAAGGAGCAAGCCAGCAATATCCATTTTTTTCCTAGATTATCCATGTTGTGCTAATTTCTGAGGCAATCCAATTCCTAATAAACATCCCAAAGCAGAGCAGTTTGGGGCTGCAGTGACTTCCCACCCAACCCCAGGTTGAGCCACTGTGCTCTTTACTCTTCCAAAAATTGAGGGCATTGGCATAGAAATTGGTTTTTTGCTGGAATTAGACAAATGCAGGTGGTAAGGAGAGTTAATTATGTAACAGTGGGAATGCAAGAGCTCCTAAAGGATTTGGGCATTTTCCAGTGATCCTAATCTGCTTGGGAGCAAGCAGCACCTGGGAGGGAATATTTCACAGGAAAATGGGAGTTTGGAGATGTGCATGGCTTTGTCCCAGAGTTCTTGTTTTTATGTGGAATTTGAGCATAAAGAGGGAGAGATAACAGCTGGACAAGGACTACAGAAAGAGATATCACAGAGAAAAGCATAGAAGGATTTATGTCTAAAGGAGAATAATCTAAAATATATCCCTGGCAGTGTCCAAGGCCAGGTTGGACAGGGCTTGGATCAGCCTGGGATAGTGGAAGGTGTGGCAGGATGGGATGGAATTTAAGGTTCCTTTCAACCCAAACCATTCTGGGATTCACTTCACCAGCTGCAGAATCAGTGTTCCAAGGGCTGATATGAAATAATTTATTTTAACCACACAGGACAACATCACCCACCCAAATCACTCTGCATGCACAAATCCACAGAAAGTGTCTGGGATTATTGATAATTCAACACCTTCCCATTTTCCTCAAAACTTGACTTTATGTTTTTTATCAAAATGAGTAAGTTGCTTTCCCTGGGAGATCTTGGAAAGCTCTTGATGGCTGCAGCCCTTAGGGAAGCCAAAACCTCCACGCAGAACCAAAAACTCTGCCCAAAGTCATGAGATTTCTTCCTATTGGATCACTCTGCCATTTTCACAGTGGAAGAATATCCTCAAACTGGTTTCCCAAATGTCTTTCAATTAAAAAAAAAAACAACAAAACCCACAAGATTTTATGTCAGTATTTCAAAAAGTCTGAGAGTGGGAAACATCCAAACTGACATGGTTTTAAATGGGGTAAAATAAATATTTCTCCAGCATTGTTTAGTGGTGGCACATGGTGAGGTGAGGACCCCAAAAGGTCACAGGTAACAAATTGGGGATCTCCTCCTTGAATCCACAGAGCCAAGGGTGCAGCAATAAATATTAAATGATGTTTCTAGCTGGGAGATGATTTGTATTCCACAGCTGCATTTCTTGTATTCAAGACAGAGAAGTGAATTTGCATCCCATGGAGATGTTTTATTTATGCTTTCTTATTTCCAAACTTGATAAACACAGACACCAAACTCAGAAACACAGAACTCCTCTTGGTTAATCCAGCTTTTAATATGATTTTGCTAGAATTTAATAATTTAAGATGAAAATAGGAAAAAAAAACTCCAACTCCTTCAATGTATCATGGTTTGGGACTGAAAGTCTGGGGTTTTTTTTAGCATCCACTAAAGACCAGACAACTGGAAAGGCCCAGGAGAATTTTTAAAATTTTTATTGCAGAGAAATGGGAAAAACCTTCATTAGACATGAATGGTCTCACAGATTTTGGACCCATTGCAGCCCAAATAAGGATCTCTGTGGGCTTAACCCTGCTTCACCATATTGTAACTGAGAGTAAACCACATGAGAACAACTGAGTTTGACATTCATCACTCTCATTTTAAAGCACAGCTCTGTCTGTAATAAGTTCACATGGACATTCAATTCATCCCTGGGTTTCAGGGAAATCCTGGGGAGTTTTGTTCCTAGTGCAGTTTGATCACACCTGCCCTGATCTTTGTGCCATTGTGGTGCTCGAGTCACTGCAAGTATTTTTTCCAAATAGTTTTGCTCACCTGGGTGTTTGGGGAGGAGATTTTGGTTTGGTTTTTTGTATTTTAGGTGTTTAAACCATCTGTGGGCAATGACCACAGCAGGACAGGATCATCACTGGTCCCAGTTTAATGGTTCTGTCCACTGGGAGAAGTGTCCAAGGCCAGGCTGTGCTGATCCAGAGGAAGGTGTCTCTGTCCCTGGCAGAGGGTTGGAATTAGATGATCTTTAAGCTCCCTTACAACCCCAGCCATGCTGTGATTCCATGATATGGGGAATATTTAGGGATTTCTTGCTATTATAAAGCAATTCCTTGTGTTTGGGAGGGAATAATGTCACTGGAAAAGAGACTGGGAGCTCAGGGGGAAGGAATGCTAGCAGAGGCTGGAATAGGAAAATATGGTGCTTTTTTTCTCCTTTTAGGAGCTCACATTTGGAAATCTGGCACCCACCAGCTGCAGGAGAGCCACAGAACCACCTCCTCCACATTGCAATTCTCCTGCAGAGTGCACCAAGCACAGCCTGTGTGCCTCCAGGTGCCATGGGCTGGCTTGGAAACTTCCCTTGGCTGCAGGGAAAAGGCATGGCTGGGGCTCAGCTGGCCTGGGATTGCTGCAGGTGGCTTGTTTTCCAGGATATCATCAGAATTGGAGCCTGAAAACATCTGCCTGATGCTTCCCCAGAGCAGCTCTCCATCCCAGTGATGCTCTTTGGAGTCACAGCCCAAGTCAGGAGCTGCACAGGTTGTTGGGAGGCTGAGCCAGTGCTGATGGCAGAGTGGAGATTATTTGGAAAATGCTGACCCATGGTCATCTGGAGTCCATTCCATTCCTGCCAGGGAAAGGCAGAACAGAGATCTCCAATTAGCTGCTGCTCATTTGCAACCACGTCAGTTAATTAGCTGAAGACCAAGCAGATGGGGAAGGATTTATCACAGAGCTTTCAGAAGCACTTCTTGTTGCCCAGTTTCAAGCACTTGGGATTTTATTTTTTTCCATTTTTCCAGGATGCTGAGCACAGGAGGGGAAGGTGAACTCCCAATCCTTTGGTTTTTCTATGGGAAGGGTTGGGTTCTCCTTAGGCTTGCAGAACATTGATTGGAACCTGAGTGACTTTGTGTCTCACCAGAGATCAGCTCTGCTCTCTGTCATCCTGCCTGGGAACTGGGAATGAAGTCCTGCTGACCTCAGAGCCAGAGGGGACAGACACAAGGGGACAAATCCTTTCTCCCAAGCTGACCAGGGCATCCAGGCTGTTTCCCAGGGTGTTTCTGCCCAGGTGGGCACAGTTTGAGCTGCACAGCTGACCAGCAGCACTGGGCTGGGATCTGGAGATTGCAGAAGGAGCTGGAGATATAATTCTCCTCTCTTCTATTCCAGCACAATGCAAGGATCTGGCAGGAACGGATGCACACAGGTGAGTGCATGTCCTAAATTATGATAATATATGAATCAAATGGTCACATCTGGCAGAGTCACCCATTCTGATATGAACAGCTGTCTCCAAGAACAAGATCAGCCCTTGTCCCCATGGCAGAGACTCCCCTGCACCTTCCTTCCCCACATTTCCACTTTTAGAGCTCTGTTTCTGCTCTCTGTGCCCTGCTTCCCCAGACTCCTGTTTGTTCATCCCTCACTTCAGCCCCCTCCACCATTCCTCACTTCCTCTGACATTTCTTTCATTGCTCTCCAGTGCACCAGCTCACATTAACACGTGTTAGAACAGCAACATCTCTTTGTAGCCCTGGTTTTAATTAGTCTGCAGCTCCCCCAGGGACGGCTGTTTGCTCCAGAGCTGCCTGCAGGTGCTGTTCTGTGCTCTGTGGCTCTCTGAGTCCCTGCAGGTGACACAGCACAGCAGCTCCTGGCGCCTGTTGTGTCTCAGGTGACTCCAAAAGCTCTCCCCAGCGTGCAGAATTCTCTGATCTTTGCTGTGAAAATCCCTGGCAGCGTGGTAAGGATATTTCTAACGATGAGGGAAGGGAAAGATGAAGGTGGGCACTTTCAAAGCTGCTTCTGTGAGTTTGGTGTTTGGAGCTCACTTGTTTGAAGGGAAATCTGTGTCTGAGGCCATCAATGGCTTTCAAGGATTCTTTGTCTCAAAATGTGCTAAGAACAGGACTGGAGGAGCAGTTTCTAGGATCAAAAAAGCAATAGATGATACAGTGCAAACAGGCTGTTTTATCCCTCTTTGGCTGTGCTCACAACGACTAATCCCAAGAGGAGCTGCAATGAAGTTGTGTTAGTTGTGCTTCTCCCTCTGAATCTGCCACGCCACATTTTCCTATTATCCTACCCTGCACAGAGCCTCTGATAACTTCACAGCTCCCTGTGTTGCGCTGGTAGGCTCCACAAACCCTGACTAATTATTTTTGCATCCTACATCTCCTCATTACAAGGTTTGCCTGACTCTCTGGGCCGTGCTGCTCACAGCAACTTTGGTGAAACACATCACATCATCAGCAGTTCTGCTGCTCCAAGCCGTGGAAAATACAAAACCTGGCAGTTCTTTCTCAGTTTGGTTTCTAACACCTGGAATCCTCGCTGAGGATTATGTGAGCTGCATCTTGGCTGATTTAATTCCTCCTCTGTTTGTGTTCTGGAGTTGATAATTGGTGGTGCTCACAGAATTTACTGTAACTGACCATTTATCCCAGTTCTGTGCAGAATCACAGAATGGTTTGGGTAGGAAAGGACCTTAAAGATCACCCAGTGCCACCCCTGCCATGGCAGGGACACCTTCCACTGTCCCAGGCTGCTCCAAGCCCTGGGTTTGGACACTGCCAGGGATCCAGGGACACCACAGCTTCTCTGGGAATTCCATTCCAAGGAAAGATTTCCTCCTGCTATCCACTCTAAACCACCAGAGGAAAGAACATGAATTGGGGTGCAGGAAGGTCATAAAATTTGTCATAAAATAGAAGAAACAATTTTCCCCCACCCTGCTGTCTGAAATGCCTGATGGCAGGAGTGCTGTGCCTGATTCCTGCAGGCTGACTCACAGGAAGGTGGATTATCTAAAGCTGAATTGTGTGTCGCCTTCACCAGAGCTGAAAGGAGAAATTCTCCTCGAGAAGACAAAGAATTAAACGCTTGTGTCATTAAGCCTTCAACATTTGCAAATGGAGCTTTGGCACAGCTTGACTTCCCGGCGCTAAGTACTCCGTTTGGTTTTGGTCATTTAGTTACTCATTAAAACCCTCAAAGCCTTTTCAGGATTTCTTCTTTTGTTAACTTCCCTCACACAAAGTGTTTTCAATGCCTTTTCTCTTTTTTCCCATATATTCAAATATTCAAATCAGGCAAGTGGAAGGAGCAGTGATTTAATTATGAATGTGGCAAAAAAAGTTTGCAGATCTTCCCCCTGGCGCCCAGACAGTCATTTTCATGACACGAGTCGAACATCAGTGAATTTGCTGTTATATTTCCAGGTAACCAAACCTTTGCAGCTCAGGGAACCTTTTCAGCTCAGCTCCACCACCATTTTTGAGGGAGATAATCTGTCATTGGAAAACCTTGCAAGTGGAAATTAGCCCACAATAACCCACCCACGGTCCGAAGCAGCTCAGTGGCTTTTGAAATGACACTGAACAGGCTCCTGTGTGGAAATAAACAGCGTTTTAACTGTTGCTGGGATGGGGATTGATGGGGGTTTATCTCTGGGACAGTGTCCCCCCCTTTATTTTTCATTCAGATAATTAAACAGCAATTTGCTGGGATAACAAGCGGGAAAAAATAGTACACATAGTAAGTCTAGAAATATTATATGCTAGGTGTTTTAATTAAAACTTTTATTTATGAAATTTTAGTCCATTTGAAATGTTGAGAATAGCTCGGGGTTTAATGCAGGAAGGATTTTTTTTTTAATCTACATATAAAAAGAAAAAGGAAAAGGAATCCGGTTGTTTTAACATTTTAACTGCATTTATACCAAGCATAAAATAGAATCCTGAATTTTATTTTTTAATGAAACTTAATTCAGCCTAGTTAGGAAACCAATAACCATATTTCCCAATTCAGTTTATTAAAGTAATAAACACAGCTATTCCAGGAAATGAAAACATTTCAGGCTATGAAATACAGAGTTCTCTGAAGAAGATATTCAAGTGTGGATATCAGACATTTCCCAACTATTTTGGTACTAATCAGAGCTCTTTGATTCTGCAGATGCTGGTTTTCATCTGCTCTGGCTGAGGCTGTGAATGGTACAGATTCTCAGCGTTTTGAGAGCTCCTCTGGCTTATTTGGATGTGTAAGGTGGATTTGGATGTCTAATTTTAAGCCATGAGACATTCATGTGCTTGTCTTGGGCGCTGACTTTCAAAGGCAGCATCAGCTGCTTTAAGCCTGACCTGACAGAGCTGGAATTATGTTTAATTATGGACTAAACCCTTCCCAGGCTGCAGAGCAGGAATACCAAATTCAGCAGAATCAGCAGGAGAGGCCATCAGTCACTGCAGCACAGGGTTTGTTCTTCAGTCTCATCTCTAGTTCCTGGAGATGGGAGAAAGGGTGAAGTGGGAAACACAAAAATTGGTCTTTTGCCATCAGACTGGAGAAGGAATGTCTGGGTTCTTTCTCAGCTCGTGAATTTGGAATCACAGAATGGTTTGGGTTGGAAAAGCCTTAAAAATCATCCATCCCACCCCAGCCATGGCAAGGACACCTTCCAGGCTGCTCCAAGCTCTGTCCAGCCTGGCCTTGGACATTCCAGGGATCCAGGGGAGCCACAGCTTCTCTGGGCAGCTCCTGATCCAAATTTTACTTTCTTATCTCTCAAGTCACAATTCTGTTTTACTCAGTCTGGGACCTTGGAGCTCAAAAGGAAAGAAGAAAGAAGTCCAGGGCTAAGGATGAGATGAAAAGGTTAGTTCAGGAACACAGGCAGCTTTAACCTCCTTTCTTATAAATCACCACCCTGATGATGGAGATAAATCATACAGCTATGGAGACATCAAGACAGCATTTATGGATCCCTATAGATTTTTGAGCATTGATCCCAAATCAGCCAATTCTTGATATTTCCTCCTTTTTTCCCCTCATTCTGTCATTCCAGTAATTCAGTCATCCAGATGATGAATCTGCTGTTTCTTCTTTTACAGGCAATGAACACAATTATTAAAAACTATGAAATTGCAGTTAAAAATGAACTCTAGACAGGGGGTTCCTTTGCTCCTGAAGAAGCTTGTGTTCAGCAGAGGTCACTTTCATTTGCCTTTTAATATTTTGAAGGAGCTGCAGCTGAGAGAGACATGAGGTTTCCCACAGAAGCTCCAGAGCCTTCCCCATTCCAGGTGGCTGATCCTTCACTTCTCGTCTCAGGATCTGGACTGGGCTTGACAACCTCCCATTCCCCAGGACCTGCAGGAGCTGCAGTTAATTAATCTTCTCTTTTTTCCAGAGGTGATTACTCTGATTTGCAATTAAGGATTTTTAATTTTTTTTTTTCCCCAAAGAGGCACCATTTCATTCTGGGCTCCTCAGCATGGGGAGGACAAAAGGCATGGATTCCATGTGACAGAGGGCAGGGAGAGATGGGATTTTGGGGAGAAATTCCTCCATGTGAGGGTGGTGAGGGGCTGGGATGGAATTCCCAGAGAAGCTGTGCTGCCCCTGGATCCCTGGCAGTGTCCAAGGCCAGGCTGGACAGGGCTTGGAGCAGCCTGGGACAGTGGAAGGTGTCCCTGCCATGGCATGGATGAGTTTTTAGATCCCTTCCACCCCAAACCATTCTGGGATTCTCTGGACTTCTGAGCTCCCCATTTTTTCCTCACCCATAAACCTCTATTGTTTCCTCTTCTGGCTCTCTAAGAATATTGGTTGTTTTCCTTTAGAAAAAAGAGCAGAGGGAAAGGCAGTGAGCAGCCAAACCTGTCCTGGCAATGCAGGGCAGCACAAGGAACATTTTCCAGCTGCACCGAGCAGGAGTATTCAGCAGAGCTAGGGGGAACATGAAACAAGGAAACTTCCAGTTATTTCCAGAGTCCTGCTAGGAGCCTAAGTGTGTTTAGTGGTGATAGTTAGAAATTCAGTGACTGTCTCTCCCTCTCCAGGCAGAGCAGCTCACTTGAGTGTGCTGGAGAGGAGCACTGGGAGGGAAACAGAGCAAGGCAGTCAGGAGGAGCAGGTTTTTGGAGAAAGGTTTCAGAGATAGCCTTTCCCAGGGAAATGATCCCTCCTCAGCTGCTGCTGGATGCACAGCTCTGGACAGTGCACAGGACAGTGCTGGCAGTGCTGGCAGTGCCACTCCTGCCCCTCAGCCATTCCCAGCACAGGGAAGGGATGCTCTACTCCCAGGAGCAGCTCTTGCATTGCATTAGCCATGGAATTTCATCTGGATCCGTTTTTTCCCAGCCTGAGCAGTCTGGGTGCTGAGCTTTGGCTTTTAACCCTGGAATTGTCCAGCTCCCCACACTGAGGTCACTCCTTGTTGATATTTCAGATCGATGTTTCCTTGCATTTCACCTTGTAACAAACACCATTCACGTGCTGTAATACATTGGAATAAAAGTGCTTCATTTCCTATTGGAATTTCCTGCTGCTTGTGAATTTATAAATTGGATTTCTGAGGGGTAGTGCTAAGCTCAGAGCCGTTTTCAAAGGGACAGGCAGAAAGTCATTAGCAACACTTTGATAATAAATTCTTCCTGCTCTGCATCAGTGAGATTTGTGATCCCCTTTACATATATTTTATTCTGATTATTCTCTGGTTATCTTTTTGGCACTATTAAAGTAATCTGGAGGAGTATATTGGATGTTATGAGCACTACTTTTATTACAGCACCCTCCTAAGTAGGAACACAGGAACACTGAAAGGGAAATAGAGGAGGGAAAAGATCTCCTGGGTTGGCATATCCTGTCTCCTACTGGCACATCACATCACATCATTCCTTCCATAAATATAAGTAATCTAAAACCCTATGTCTTGTTCAGTTGGAAAGGAAAATATTATCCTAATGTGTCTACAGATGATTAAAATGAGCCAATAATAAAATTGCAGGAGTGATGTTGGTTATTGCTAAACAGACATTTTTTGCCATGGCATGTTAGAGATATTAATAACGTTAATTCTGATTTTACTTTGGTGTGCCTCAATGCCTCATTTTCATTCAAAGCCAATTTTTTTTTTTTATTCTCTAAACAAAACTCAGGTGATGCCTGCTCAGCAGCATCCCATCATGCAGCTGAAATATTCTGTGCCATTCTGCACAAGCCTGAGTGGCAACATGAAGGCTGAATTCGTTGTGTCATCACACAATGCACAACACCAGCTTTCAGCTTTTCACAAACCTGATAAATCCTTCACAAGCCAGCCCGAAATAGAAACAGCAATAGAACTCTCTGAAGTTGTCAGCAAGATTTCTTGAATGAATTTTAACACATCTCTCCTCCAGGAAAAGGTTTCTGTAGCAAAGGTTTCTGCAGCAAATTTCAACTCTCAAATACATATTAAAAACAGCTTGCAAATATATATATTTACACACTCATATATTTACATAAAATTGTTGAATAATCCACTTTTTGTCTTTTTTGCTAAAGTAGCTTGCACTTAAAAAGCCAAGTCTGGATGATCCAAATGCAAATGCAGAAATTCAGGAGGTGAAGAGTTACTGAAAATATCAGTTGCATTAATATTTTTCACGAAACATTAACTCCAGCTGTTGGTTAACATTTTAAAAATAAGTTTCTGAGCAGCCAAATGCTCAGACACACAGATAAGCACATGAATAATTCTGTTGGTTGCAATAAGGAAACTCATTAAGGATGCCCAAATCCAGCATGTAACAAGCTGGAGCAGAAGTGATCATTATTGAATTAGCACTGCTTGATGGAGTTACAAATAACTGAGTGGTCACCCTCCACAAAACATGGAGGGAGACAGAAAATTCCAAGTGGAGATTAGCCCAAAATGAGGGATTCTTTTCCTAGATTGTTCCTAGAAGCAAGATTGGGTAAGTCTGAGCTCTTCGGTGCACTTGAGGCCATAAGAAGCTGAAAAAAAACCCCAAAAACCCAACACTGAAATTGCAGCTCCACAGAAATTACAAATCAAGTCAAATTTCTGTATTTTCCCTGATGTTGGGATGTTCCATGCTGGAGTTGTGCTTCCTGGCAGGTGGAATATTCCACCAACCCAAGGGTTTCACTCAAGGTGAGTCCAACAGGGAAATAAATTCACCTCAAAGTTCTGTTCTGCACAAGGGTTGTTCTTCCAGCTCTCTCCCCGTGTGCTGGCTGAACCATGAGCCAAAAAGTCATGGAGTGTGTATGGAATGTTTTACTCAGGAACTTGTACTCAGGAATTTTGAGGCTTCAGAATTTTTCCAGGATCCAAGCAGCTGCTGATTGGCCAGAGTAAATGCATGGTTGTTCTTGGTGAGACTCTTCCAGGATGGGAAGAGTTTTGGTTTTTTGGTTTTTTTTTCAGTGTCTCATGGCCTCAAGTGCACCGAAGAGCTCAGACTTACCCCATCTTGTTGGGTAATAAATAACCTCTCAGTTATTTGCAACTCAGGTAAATCAAAGTAACGGAGGATTTTTAATACATTTACATGAAATGAAAGATCAATTCCTTAGTGGAAAGAGGAATCAACCAACATTCTTTTCACAGCGTTATGAACAGCATTTGAAGTTCCTTTTCCATCAGCTACCTTTTAATTACCCACACTTCATCCCATTTCTCCCATGTAAAACCCACCAAGGATTGCTCTTGATCTCATAAAATGGGTGCCAAAGCTGCTTTTTTCCTGCTGCAGTTGTAACTTTAACTGCTTTAATCACTTGATGGGTTAACCTTGATATGAAAAGTGGCAGAAGTCTTTAATGGTTTAATAACTCAGAGGAGCCCTGGCTTTGGAATGAAGCTCAGAAATGTGCTTTAGAGTTGAGAGAAGTCATCTCCAGATGAATACAGGCCACATCCTTGAAGGATAAGGAAAAGCAGCTTAAACAGGGAGGTTCTCTGGAGAAATAAAGTTTTGCTTGGGATTGTTGATGTTATCCCAGCCCCAGATGCATTGCTGCTCACAACAGATCTATTCCAGCCTGACACTGAATTATTTTGGCTTTCCATGCTACCAGAGGACACAGGAAAAACTCCTACCATTAGAAAAAAAATGCATTTCTATCCCCAAGTGTGAGCATTTGTGTGTGAGCACTCAGAGCTCCGAGTAAGGATGAAAGGACATTTCTCTGAGTATGCATTTCTAGGCATGATATATTATTTAATTTATAAATTATGCAGCTCCTGGGTGTTTTGAGGATGTTGCTGCTGCTGCTCCCAGAGCACAAGCAGAGTGTTCATGGTTCAGAAATGTTGGGTTGGATAAAACCTTCTTCCCAATATCCAACCCAAAGCTATTTTTTTTAAATTTACAGCTTTTGGCTGCTTCTCATTGCCTTTGTGCTGATCAGATTGTTCTCTCCACGTTGAAGTTATTTATAAATCTCATCTTTCCAGGCTACCTCTGCTGTCCAGCCAATTGATGATGATAATGTTTAAATCCTAAATGCAATTTGTCAGTTCAAACAAAACCCTTCACCCCTATTTTGCCGTGTTGCTGTTCCTTTTTCTTGTAAATCTCAGCCTAATGATCTTGATCTTTGTAACTTTGTCAACAAATGGAATGGTAAAACAACTGTGATGTGTTTCTGCTCTGAGGAGAGCTGGGCTTTGTGATATTTGCTGGTTGCATTTGTTCCAGTGTTTCCTCCCTCTTTTAAAATATTTTTCAATATTTTAAAATATTTTTCAATATTTTCAATAACAAAATTTAAGAAATAAATTTTTTAAAAAATAATAGTTTATATTTAAAAATATTTTTGAATGATATATCAGAAACCAGATCACAATGGTTGTACTTAGTGGTGTTTTATTTGCTTTTCAACAGGAATTTTTCTATTTCGTGGACAACCTGATCTCTTTGACTTTCATTTCCTAAAAGCTTCTGTTCTCTTTTAAAATATACTGGGGTTTGATTCAATCTGTATCTGCAATCTCAACCTGTATGTATTTATATATAATATGTATATATATATATATAGGTATGTATATATATATATACATAAACAAGGACCTCTACATATGGTTCATATATAAATATTTGGGAATTTCACAGCACAATTTTGGGCAAGTCCAAGAGCAGAGCAGCAAGGCTGAGTGAGGTCAGAAAATTGGATTTTTTGGGGGCAGCTCTGCCAAGATGCAGATGGGAAAAGTTTCCAGAAGAGCCAGGAAGAGGTGAGATTCTCAAGGGGAGATGAGCTGGGGCTCAGCCTCTGGTTTTATGGTTTCCTCTCCCAAAAAAAGCTGGATAATTCCCCAAATCCTGAGCTTTTCAGCTTTTTTGGAGTAAAAAAAAAATCAGCTGGCAGACAAATGTTTCTTTTCTTTCATCCCACCAGGTTGTATCCCAGCTAAGGGAGGAAAATGGTCATTATTGCTCTCAAGTGGTCCTGCAGGGCTGTGGTGCATGGAGTGTCCAGAGGAAAAAGTGAGGGAGCCATGGGAATTTTGGATTCCAAGGACAGGTTGGTTTTCCTGGTCTAGGAAAAGATAAATTCATAATTTCATGGGTTGTAAAGGTTGATAAATGCCAGTAACCCACTTGCCCTCTCTGAAGGGCTCAGGGGCAGCCAAAGGATGTTTGGCCACTGTTTCCATGATTGGGATCCCAATAAATGGTGATTCATGGAGCCACTTGTTTGGGAAGTGTGAAAAATGGGGATGACCTCTCCATTATCATCCTCATCACCCCAGCCCTGCTCTGAGGCAGATAAAGTGCTGGCTGGAGGCAGATGTTGTCATAATTGGGGTTTTTTTATTGTTTGAAAGGATAATTTCTAAAGGTCGTTGATAGGACTTGATGGAAATTGGTATTTAAAGTGTGAATATTGATGGCTGAGTAAAGTGAGTCTTCACATGGATGATGCTGCAAAAAAAAACTCCCATAATTTAAAAAATAAATGTTATGGGTCAAGTTGATCTCTGGCTCAGGACACTTTAAATCTGAAGTCATCTGGAGAAATTATTGACTCCAGTTGAAATGAGGGCAAAACCCTCACTGGATGAGCTCCAGGGTTTCATCCTCACAGAGGAGAGCAGAACAAACCAAAATTAAACAGGATTTTGCCACAGTCCTGGTGGAGTCTGAGAGAAAAGATCAGCTCTGTCTTGGGGAATCCCTTTAGCTTCTCCATGCTTCACCCAGAGAGGATTTGAAGGTATTTTTGGAAGTTTAGAAATGTAGACGTGAGGCAGAGGTGAGCTCTGGTTCTAGTTTTGAGAGCCAGTTCTATCTAAAGACACAATTATATATATAAATATAAATATTATGTCTAAATATCATTTTAATGCTTTAAATATATTGAAAAACACATAACCCCAAATAGGTCTGCTGTTTGATATTCAAATATCATTTTTCCATGAGAACAATCCCCCCACTAAAATAATTCCAATCTACACTCATATACACATTTATTACGTGTTTCTATTACTTCTATTAGACATTTATGCTTCCCTGGTTTCTATTAGGCCTTGAGAATATATCACTATATTTTATTTACCCATTGTTAATGGGCATTTATAGAAATATCATCCAGATTTATAGAAATAATCTCCTCAACAAAAACCTACACGGATTTTCAGAGCAAATGTTTATGGCTACTAGGAACTTGTGAAGGTTGGAGTTTGTAATACTTTTGTCCCACAGCCTCAGCTGCCAGAGCACCAAAGTGCCACTGAAATTCAGATATTTTGGACAGTGATAGCTGGCAGAGAGAAAAAAATCGAGGGGAACAACCAGGAATACAGGAGTGAGATGAAAATAAAACTTCACAAGTGAGAGTCTCTCAGCCAGGACTCTTTGGATTGTGCCAACCTTTCAAAGAGTTGGGAGAAAAAATTCCAAGTCTTCACAGAATGAAACACTACACAGCAAGACCAGTTTCATCCCAGTGTTCCCCTAATATTAAAAGGATAATTTTTTATTAATATTGAGCAAAAAACTACTCAAACCTTATAGTTACATTGTATTTTTGCAAGTTAAAATTTATGTAAACCTGAAAAAAGGTTCCCATGTAAAAATTGCTTTGCAGAAATTCACTTTTCCTGAACATAAATGCTGTTTCAAATGTACATAGCCTTCTGTAGGAAGAGAAAAAAATAAGTCTTGAGTGAATGTTTTCCATAAACATCTCCTTTTTGCTACATGGATCAAATTTTCCCACAGAATCTGATCAAGGAGCACCCTCAAAATCCCAGCACCTTTATCCTTCTTAGGAAGTTTGATTTTGGTTACTAAAACAGACCTTTTTGCCCATTATTGTGCAGAAATTCTTCTATTTTGGAGCTGCTGAAGCAGTTTTTGAACTTGTCTGACAAACAGAGAATTAAAAACTAACAGGGAACTGAACTCAAGAACAGGTTTAACAGCACTGCAATTCTAGTTTGGTTGTGATTTCAGACTTGCTATTGTTAAAAAAATATAAGTAATATTTGATCTGATCTTTCTGCCCAGGGGAGACTGATGGTTTTGGTGCAGAATCACCTAAATTTGAACTGAATTCACTCACAGCACTCAATTGACACAACACTCCAGACAAGCAAGGAGCCTGCAGGCTGCAGTGCATTTAGATCTTCACTAAATCTGCTTTTCAGGCACCTGAAAATATTGGCAATGTGATTTTGCCAGAATTTGGAATATTTCTGTTTGAATTAAGACAGCTCAGCCCACACACAGGGCTTGGGGTAGAAGTGCTTGTGTTGTCTCTGAAGTGAGAGCTGCAGCTTGATTTTGTATCCCTAATGATATCCTAGAATGACATGATTATTATTATTATTATTGTTATTATGACCATTATTATGACTGTTATTATTATTATTGATATTTTAATTATTACATTGGTAATTATCAATAATTATTATTACCAACATTATATTACTATTGTAATTAATATGATTGTAATAATAGTAATAGAAATAGTAATACTAATACTAATACTAATACTACTAATAATATGATGCTGATGAGGTATTGCTGGATGTTTTCCACTGACACATTTCCATGAATGCAAACAGAACCATGTCAAATGTGTGCAAAAATCCCCCAGTTGTCCATTCCACCCTCAGCTCTCCCAGCCTGTCCTTCACACCTAAACCATCTGTTTGTCATCTCTTGGCTCTGCCTGCGCTTCTCCCACCAACCAACCATCTGCTGGGAGCCTTTCAGCTTCTATTTACAACCCAGCCTCTTTTATCCATCTTACAACTCTTTGCATATGTCAAAATTTTAATTACACAGCCGCAGATTAGGATGTCGTGGGCTCAGGGGGTTTTTTTCTAACCGGGATGGGCTGGAAGGCATTGAAAATGTGGTTTATGGCTCGCTGATAAATGGTGTTCCTGAAGAGTGCAACTGGTTTGGAAGGGAGGGAATAGATGATGCATGAAGTCAATAATTGTTCCAAGACACCTCCGAGTAATTGATGTCTACATAATTCCAGAAATGCTGTGGCTTTATTAAAATACAATAACAATATTAATTTATATGAAAATTCGCTTGGGCTAACAGCTAATGCATTTAAATTTCGTGTAATTTAATGCTGTCCTATCTCCTGTTAGGGTGGGGAAAAAAAAAGAGGTTTCTCAGTAGAAATTCACATGCCTCAGATCTCATAAAATATAAGGTCTGAATGACTTTTATAAATGCTATAAATATGATTAAGATGTCCCCCTCCCAAGGCAGGAGGGTGGAACAGATCTCACTGAACAAAAATCAGCCAAGAACATTAAAAATTACCATTTCTGTTATGAATACTGTACATAATACACAGATTAAAACAAAGCCTTCCCTCACCCCTGCCAGCTGGAGGGACAGAGGATGAATCCCCAGTTTTTATCCACAATTTTGATACAAATTGCTGAGGAATGTTCCCTGTTTTTTCAGGATGAGTTTGCTGAGTTGATGCCATTTTCGGACAGGAGGATGGAAGGGAATTTTAATAACAAGAGCTGACAGAGGAGAAAGAATCAGCAGGGCTTTTGCCACATGATCCACAAAATAAAGGAATTACTGAGGATTAGCAGGATCAGATTCCCTTTCCCTGGAGTTCAAGGGCTTTGCCTGTGTCTTCTCCTCTGCCCTTTCACGCCTCAGGATTGGTCAGCTGCTCCATGAAAAGGAAGGATTTTCCACCCTGGAACCTAAGAACACAGAGAAAGCAGATTGGTGGGGAAGTGGGGAAGTGAAAAAAACCCTCAAACGACTCAAAAAGATCTCCAGAAAGGTCCAACCCCACCAGAAGGGCACAGTGCAGCCCTGCTGAGATGAGTCTGCTCCAGCAGAGCAGCTCCTGGTTTGGGAGCTGATTTGGGAACCTCCTAGCCCAGCTGTGCCAGCTGCAATCTGCTCTTCCCAGAGCCAGGCTGTGCTCCAGCCTCCTCCAAACCCCATCTGCCTCAGGGAGCAAATCCCAATCCAAACAGCAGCAGCTACAGCTGCAGCTGCCAGGGTGGGAATGAAAACCCTCAGAAATTTGCTGGGAGCAAAGCATCCCAGGGAAGAGGCAGTGGAATTGAGCTGCTCAGGCTCTGGACAGCCCATGGAGCTGGGAATGTGCTGCAGGTGGCTCTGGGTGGCACAGGGACAGCAGGGACAGCCTGAGCACCAGCAGGAGCCCAGCCGGGGAGAGCAGCAGGCAGCATGAGAATGACTTTGCCACAGATAGGATGCTAAAATTAAGTTCTTCCCCAAATAAAGGTGGGTCAGAGGTGACCCAGCCAGGGTGTGGCAGCAGGGACCAAACTGGGTGGCACTGGCTGCAGGAGATGAGATTCTGGAGGGAGACAGAGTCCACAGTTCAATCCCATTAGGGGAAGTCCATCTCTTCCCTCCCATCTCCCTTTCTCCCCTAGCCCTTTGCTGCAAAGCATTTCCTGGTTTTACACCCCAGAATTTCTGAGAGCAGGGGGAGCTTTGCTCAAGGCAGCGAGAGAAACGAAGCATTTTGATAATTCTTTGCCTTCATTCAGCTCTGCACACAATGGGATGGAGTTTTTCTGGGGAATTTTATTATCTTGGTTAGAGTGAGTATCTGTCCTAAGTCTAAAATTACACAGAGTATTGGAGAAATTCCAAAAGATCTATTGGGAGGAGACAGTCCTATTTTTTGGGGGGTGTTTTGTTGGTTTTTTGGTGGTTTGTTTGTTTTTTGTTTTGTTTTGTAATTTATTAAGGTAAATATGTAAAGCCTGGAACAACTTGAAAGGAGCCCCTTCCCTATTATTTATGGAATATAAATTCCCTGTAAAATATAATATAATATTATAATATAATATAATATATAATATAATATAATAATATAATATAATATAATATAATATAATATAATAATATATAATATAATATAATATAATATAATATAATATAATATAATATATTTAGGGAATATAATATTCCCTGTATTTAACAATGTAGCTTTGGAAATCACTGACAGAAAGTTCACTCTCTCCACCTGATGCTGTGGTGGAACACAACTGCATTGAGAGCTCTGCACAGGAATCAAGGTGTCCAAGTTTCCTGACAACATTTTAAAAAAATCCTTTCAAAGATTAGCCCTGATGATCCCTCAATTTACCCACTGATCTTCTGCTAGCAAAGCAGGGCTGCACAAATTAAGAACAGCTTTGAGTCATCTCCAGGCACTGCGATTCCTCCTCTGCACCTCTTCCAGCACTGGGGATTATGCTCATAATGCAGATCAATACTGGCTGCTTTAATACTCTGTGTTCAGTTGCTTTCAAATCCTCAAATTTAATCATGCAGCCTGAATGAGCAGCTACATTGTTTTGGAGCGATTTCAATGTTTTTAAAAAGGCATTCCGTTTGGAAACAGTCTGGAGGAACAAGACATCACATTCTTCACATAAAAGTTCCTGTGAATTTTCAGCTGAAAGGCTTTAACGTGGCTGTGGTTGAAATGATTGGGTTGGAACTCCTTTTCTGGCTTTCCCGTGTTGATAAAGAATAGGAGACAGCAAATTTAATTTCATTCAAGGTGGAATTGTATGTTACAGATCCAAATAGAGAAAACTCATTAGACAATAACTCTTCCTGTGGTGTCAACATCAGTTACCCCAGTGCTTTCTGTGCTGTTCCAGGCCCAGCAAAACAGTTTAGAATCGATTGATCTATATTTTCTCACCAAAGATGACACAAAAATATGATCTGCTGTGATATATCTGCTCTCCTTTTGCCGTGTGTATACAATGAATTCATACATATTTTATGAAAACCTTTCACCAAAAGCTGTTGCAATCCTATAAAAACGCCTGCTCCTTGTGGTCGCTGAGGTGCAGGAAGATTGATATTTGGGGAAATGATGGACTTCAGAAATAAACTTTGGGTTCTCTGAGCTGCTTTCCTAAAGCAGGGAGCTGTAAAAGCAGGGAGGGGGAAATTCCAGGGAAGGGGAGGTGGAGGAATGATCATGGCATGAGCTGCTAAGCCTGGAGAGAGCCTTAGAACAAACAAATCTCTGCTTTCAAACCTCTGTCTCCTGTTTGCTGACTGTTCCCATCCTAATTTAATCGTTTTCCTGCTTTCCAGCACTCTGTGATCAGAGAATCAGTTGTTATTACTGTTTTTTTTCCCAGCCTTTCTGGTTGCCACAAAAGTTCCATCATCACCAGGCTTGAAGGCTGAACAATTAGATGATGATTTCCTTTAAGCATCTCCCAGCCATCGCAGAAATCCAGCTGTGTGAACAAAGTGCAGAATCTTCTCGCAGAGCAAATGCTGTTTGCAGCCTCACAATTTGCAGACTAAAAATTAAATGACTATTTTTATCCTCCCTTTTCTGCCAGACGTTAACTAAATTTGTCAATGTTAGCATGCTTGGGATTAAAGTTTTATTGACTTTTTTTTATTTTTTTATTTTAAGGCCAACTTAAAATGAGGCCCATAAAGTTTTCATAGCTGCATCAGAAGACTTCCTGGCCCAGATTCCAACTTCCAGTTTTGCTGCCAGGAGCTCTTGATCCCAATCCTGGGGACAATTTTCAACCCACTGCACTTACCTGGCTCACAGCTTGGGCACATCATCCCAATTTGGGGGTAGAAGAGTTCATAAAAAAAAGAAAAATATAAAAGATGGAGCATGAGAGGAACTTCTGTGGGAAAGAGGAAGATCAGCTGGTGATGAGCATCTCCCCAGGTTAATGGGAATGATCCCCAGGAATCATTACTGCAACACAGGCTCTAGTAATGAAGAAAAATTGGTTTATTCACCATTCCTTCTGAAAGCCTCCTGTCAGGTTATTGTCTTGTTTTTATTCCTGGGTTTGAGACTTGAATTAAGGCCTTTTTCTGTGTTTCCCTTACCTTTGTCTCTCATTTCTGTGAGTTGTCTTCCACCCCCTCCTTAACATTCCCCACATGCAAATCTGCAGCTTTGAGGTGAGAGGAAAAGCAGAATTATTTTGGGAACTGCTGTTCCCACAAGTTCCCTTGATAAACTGCTTTCTGAGGTCGTTACCCACCCATGTCTTTGAGCTTCTCATCACATTTTCTTGTATTCCACAGAGTCCCCTGGTCTTCTGTTACCCAGACTGAACCAGGCAGGAATTTTTAATGATTTTCTAAACAGCTGGTTGATGTTTTCCTATCTGAAATATTCCTTGTGTTACCAGTAAAGGCTTAGATATCTATTTTGGCAACATAAAAATGAATAGATTTTCTAATATTTTTATTTATTTATAATTAAAATCATAGAATAGTTGGGGTTGGAAGGGACTTTTAAAGCAGAACACCTTCCACTAGGCCAGGCTGCTCAGAGCCCTGTCCAATTCCACAGTGAAGGGGTAAAATTGAAATTGTAACTTTTTACCTGTGTTCCAGGAGATGAAAGAAGTCTTGGACCCTTTTATCATGTATTTCACTGAGTCCAGCCGAATTCCTGGAAAATTCTGGCAATTTAATTGTGTGAGGTCTGTAGCTAAAGTTGCTAAGAGGTGAAGGGAAAAACAATCAGTTTATGGTGTTATTTGGAAAATCCAGGAGCAATTCTCAGGGCTGTCCTGTGCAGGGCCAGGAGCTGGACTTGGGTGACCCCTTTGGGGCTCAGAATATTGAGAATAACCTGAGATTTTGGGCCTTTTAGTACAACCCAGAGAGAGGCAGCGAGTTGCAGCATCTGCTGAGCTGTCAGCTCCACCTACAGCCAAGGCTGCTCACGGCTCTTGCACAAGAACCTGAGCAGACACCCAAAATACCAGCAGCACACTGAGTTCAGAGCCATTACACTCCTATCGAGAGCTACAAACAAGCAGCAGATTAAAGGGGACTGCAGGGAATTACCGAGTCCTCCGTGCCTCTGTGGAGATGAATTTTTAACAGCAGGAGCAAATCACTACCAGGAGGTACATTGTGATGTGAGGCGTGAGGACAGAATTGACATGTCTCCTTCCGGAAGCAATCAGGATTTGTTCATATTTCTGCTGCTAATTGAAAAGGAGAGAAACCAAACCCCACAGGCTGCCCAAGCTGAGTGCTGAGGATAATCCAACCCGTGTTGGGCTGGGAGAGGATCTTCCCATGAACTGATGCCAAATCTCCATCTCCAATCCCGAATTTCCTTCTGGGTTTAGCTGGGAGTGGAGCAGGCAGCTCCGTGCTGCAGTCACAACGTGTCACCAGCACATTGTCACACGCAGAGCCCATCGTGCAGCCTGTTTGATTTCCTGGCTGCCTTATTTGTTTACAACAATGCTCTTAAAATTGTCTCTCCCATCTGTGTGGTTCCTACTTGTTTGAATGAGAATGAGATATTAAAATGCCATCCAGATGTCGAGATGCATATCAGCATTAACATATTATGCAAATCGTCACCGGGATGGGTTTGTAATTTTTTTTTTTTTCCCTTCTTAAACAAAACAATATTTGGAGGTGGAATGTAAAGAAGGAAAAAGCTGTGAAGGATGACGAGTGGAAAAAAAAAGATGCACTGAGCACATTCAGCTGAACTTTTCAATCACTTTGGATGAAAGGGTTATGTACAAAGTGCCCTCAGTTGTTTTCACTGTAAACCCAGAGAAGGACAATTGGATGAAAACAATCTTGAAAAGCAAAATACACAATAAGCGAGGAAGCAACACTGAGCCTGAAGAGCTCGGGAAATTAATTCAGCCAAGTGCAATATGAAAGTTGCCTCTGATCTCGTGAGAACAGCACTTGATAAACAACAGCATCAGATATTTGTTGGCTACTGGGCATCTAATTTAAAGAAACCTTTGGCTCTGCCTCTGCAGATGTTTGAAGTCCATGGAACTAACAATGCAAGATCATACCTGAGCCTTTGTTGCTCTGAAAATGAGAAAATGAAGATCAATATCTTTAATTGAGGTTGGGTTTGGGGGGATCCTTACAACTAACAATAAACACGATGTTTTTTGAGTTTCCCCTAAAAAAAACCCCACAAAACACAAAAATTTTAGATTTGTTATTTGGCTTCAAATGATTTAATTACTTTAAACTTCAGCTGGATGTCAGGAAAGAAATAAAAATAGAAATGTAGAAAGCAAGGATAATGGAAAAATGGTTTCTATGAAGTCACCCACATTATTTTAATCTCAAGATATCCTCAACCTGACTTGAATTGTGTCTGTTTAACCTGTCCTTCCACAGATCCTCCACTATTTATTCCAGTGCCCATCTAGCCTTTCAGCTGGACATTTCACCTAAATTTCCCTTGCAATGTCAATTTGGAAATTCTCCCATTCAGGGGTACAGGACACTTCCCAGCTCTCCTCCCCTCGAGGACAGAGCTGGGATGATGCTGTGGAGGTTCTACAAGAACCTCTCACCTCCCTCACCATCCCCTTCCAGATTAACCCAGCTCCATCCTGCCAGGCTATCCTCATGCTCCATTTTTTCTGCACATCTGATCTCTTGGCATCTTCCCCCCAGGATTCCCTTCAGTTAATCCATACCTATAAAAATCTTGGCTCCAAGACCAGCCAGATATTCCAGCTGTAGGGTTACTGAGGAGCAGCCTTGGAGAAAACTTCCCATTGCAAATGTGCTGCTCCTGCTCATTTATCCTGATTTTCTCTTTGTGAATATCTCACCATCACAGTCCTCTCCTGCACACATCTTCCCTTCTTCCCTCTCCACCTTATCTGCAGAAGGTAGCTTGATATGCTTTGCTCTCAGCACATCCATGCTGGTTCTTTCCTTATCATCCTTTATCTTCTGAGGGCTTGAATGGCTTGGCTGACTATTTATCCTGGTATCTTTCTGGGCCCAGAGCAGGAAATGATTGGGCTGTTATTCTTCCCCATTTTTAACAGCATATTTCTCCATTATTGTTATTTTTTTGTCTAATACCGGTGGCACATTATCTTGCCAGAGAGTGTCTATTATGTGTTTCATCCACAGAGGGATGGAGAAGAAAGGATTGAATTTCAGCTGCTCCTGCAGCCCCTCCTGAGCGAGGATGACAATCCCAGTGTGCAGGGGATCAATGATATCACCCAAATTGATCTTTAATAAATAGACTGAGGGTTTGGGTATATCCTGTAGCAGTCAGAGCAAACAGAGGCACTGTGTTATGTTCTGTACATTAGAGCAGGATGTATGCACAATCCCATCCTGAAGATAGATTTCATATCTTTCCATTGGCTGCATTTCCTGGGGCTTAGCTTTAAAACCACCAGAGACTTGTAATCATTCTCAAAAACCACTCCAATGTCACAAGAGACTAAAAAGAAAGCAATATATTCATATAGTTTAGTTCCTTCACTCATTAAAACAAGAAAAAAAGCTGCTGGTTTGAGGGTTGCTAAGTAGTCAGAGAATAAATCTGTTTGTGGATTATTAATTGCAAAGTTAAAGCTAATTTTGCAATGAGTGAATATCTGCTTTTTGTGTTGGAGTGTTTGGAGTGGCTGCAGCCACAGACACAAATATTTGTAAACCATCCCTCCATCCTGCTTTAATTTGACTTCCTGAGAGTTATGAACAGCAGGAGGATAATAAACAGAGCACCAGATCTTTTTGTAAATCTGATTTTTGCATGGAATTAATGGACTTTTAGCCACACTTCTTAAACCAACAGGGTGAACATTACCTGCAACGCAGAGTTCCTCCTGGTGACACCTTCCAGATGCTAAAAGCAGAATCCCAGTTCCAGTGGCAGCAATCCTTTTACTGTCATATTAAGAAATAATTCATTTTTAGTTGGCCATGAGTCCTTCACAATAACTCTCCCCAAACACATCGATGAGTTTCAGGTGCACAAAATATTCACAAAAAAAACTGACTTTAGCTACATATATTTTCTCTGAAGATGTTTCTTAAATACTCCTCAAATACTACATGAAGAGGTAATATTAGACTTTCTCAACTCACAGCATTACCTGTTTGTGTGGAATTCTGATGAGCAGATAAAATATCCCTTGGAAGTGATTTGCTTCCAAGGTACCAATACTTTTCGAGAAGGAATCCTTCTAAACCTAACCAGGAACATTTCACAGAGTAAAAGTGATGAAATTAAGCTAATACATTATTTACAATGAGTGATTTGCTCAGCTCTGTGCAAAACAGAGGAACATTTTTAACCAGTTAAATCACATGAGAAGAGGTGAAAGACATTGTTTCCCTCATTTTTCTCTCTTTCATGGCAGACTGTCTTAATTACTCATTAAACCCTAACTTTGCCACTCGCCATGTGGCAGCTGACAGCAAAGAGCTGTGCCTGAGCAGATGAGCAAACATCTGGCAATAGTGGCATTGCTGCTTGCTCCTGTCCCTTTATTTTAGCCACAAACTCCTTTCCTTGAGGTTTTCCCGTCTCCTTTCCTCTTTCATTGCCTTCCCACGCAGTTCTAACAAAGAAATTGCAACTGGAGGAGCACTGGAGTGCGGAGTGGAGAATGAGTTCTCGTTAATCATGCAGGTACAGCTCACTGGATAATTCATGGCACAGCTCCCTGCCACATGTAGGACTTCAGGAGTGATTAGCCAGCAGCTCTCACTGCTGTCCCACCACGTAAGGAAGTGTGGCAATAAAAGAGGATTCAGCTTCACAGCAGCACAGAAGCTTAAATTTCACTGATAATAACAAGGCGGACGTGGAAATGGGAGAGATGGGGAAAATATTTCAGGGAAAGGAGAGGGAAAAAAACGGGGTGAGAAAACAGTTCTTCAAACGGAAAAATGAAAAAGCAGGAGAACATCATAGCAGGAAATGTAACAAATTTCCAAAGCGAGGCTGCAAGAGAAAACACTTCAATCCCACAAGAAGCAATTAGAAGATCCTGTGGAAATGGTGCATTAAAAAGATGAGTCTCCAAAGGAATGAGCTGCTTTTTCCTCATCCCTTTTTTTTATTGTTGTTCCAATGGAATTCATCTGCCTGCACGTTCTCTCAGCAGCCTTGGAAGGGTGCTTCCCCCTTCCAGAGGATTATCTGGCCTCTATTGTGAGGGGCTGTGAATAAGCAAGAGCTTTCAAGGCTGCTGAAGAGGATGAGGCACGTTTTTATTTCTCTTTGTAGAACACAAAGCCTGTAGGAGGGAAATTGCACAATATTGTTCTCCTCGAGCAGGCGTTGGAGAAGCACTTGGTTTATTTACTCCTCTCCCACCTGAACCAAGGCTTCATTTCAATAAATCAGCTCCCTCTACGTGGCTTTTATGTGTGGAGTGGGGTAAAGAGAGGGAGGGAAATGAAGGGAAATTCTTTTGTGGAGTGCATTACACCTCTCCCTCTTGCTCCCATCCCTTTCTGCCTGTTTCTCTTGCCTTGTGGAGGGGATTGACCTGAAAGGGTTTGGGCATCTCAGAAATGAGGGCACTCAGTCCTTGGGTTTAGACATCCATCCCCTTCTGGATGAGCTCACACGGGGCTTAAAATGCAACTCCTCATTGCAGTTCTTCAGCCCCACTCACCTGGAATCTGAAAAGACCTTTTCACCCCCAATTTTGCTCCCTGCCATCACACCCTCAGCGACTCCTGCTCTTCCTTGGAGGGAGCTGCAGACAGCACAGATCTGGCTTAATGGGTTTTATGATCAATCAGCTCATACCTGTCCTATTAATAATGCAAATGGGATAGGATTATTGAGTTATGAGGAGCTTACACACAAATATTAACCACTAATACATTCATTAAGCTGACTAAAGTATTAATTAGCTCTGATGCTGCTGGATTGCAGACTACCAGATAGTTTTACCAAGGCCTGCTCACATTGATTAGAGTGATCCCATGCTGTGAGCTGTGTTTCCACAACAGAATTGATCTTTTTCCTGGATGCAGACAAACAACATTCTAACCCCCACCTGGGGATGTTTGTGACTCAGCTTGGGTAGGGAAACAAGGAATGGAAATATCCTGCTGGAGTGTTTTATCCTGGATGGGATCTTATTCTGAAAGCAATCACTTCAAATTTTAAGCCCAGGTTGAGACCCAAAAGAAAAGCAGAATAAAAGGTTCTCCATATTTGACTGTAGAGGTTTGGAGCCATGGCAGGGGTGGCACTGGATGAAATTTAATGTCCCTTCCAACCCAAACCTGTCTGGGATTTTCTGCTCTCACCTTGGAGAAATGAAGACACCAATCCTACATGGAAAATCATGATCCTAATGAGGAGGACACTGTGGATTTCTCTGCTGGTGAAAATCAGAATAAATTGGCCTTCTCAGCACAACATCAATACAGGCACTCCTTGAGCTGGGTGCAAATATTGGTACTTAAACATTTCACAGATTTAATGATCATAATTGGGGTGTTTTTAATGTATCTTTGAAAAGGTCCAAGACAAGCCTATGAAAGATTATTCTAAAAACATCACTGGTCTGAGCTGACATGGGGTCACTTCACTGCATGTCTGCAGGGCTGGAAAAGTTCTTCAGGGCTTGATCTGAGATGAGATTCTCAAGGTATCAAAAGGGCCTTGATCAAGGGAAATTTCAGTTTCCTCACAGTTTTTCCCCCAAGTCTGGATGCCTCATTGTCCCTGCAATATTTCCTCGTTTCTCTGACTTCTGAAAGTGCCTTTTCCTTTGCAGCACTTCACTGGCAGTGAGTGGCAGTTGTTCATTAACCGTGAGCTCCTCTAATTTTCTGTGAGCTAATTGCGAGGAGCATAAGAAAAGCTATTAGAATGGCAAAGCTCTGAGGGATAAGAGAAGAAAAAGAGAAGGTCAAGATCACCGCAATTTACAGCAATATTTCTTTCAAGATGTGTGGGGGTCTAAAAGTCAATTGTTAAAAAGAAAGCAGAAGGAGACCTGCAAATATCAATTCAAAAATCAATAGAAATGTCCAGTTTGATACAAAGTTCTACAGCAATTTCGAGGGAAAATACTTACCTTATGACATGACAAGCATCTTTATTGCATAGGGTAAATGAGCCAGTAACAGCAAAAAATTGGGAGCATATTGGAGCAGAGCAGTAGGACTGAAAAACAGGAATACTCAGGCACTGAGATAAGGTAGGAAAAAAAAAACAACCTTTCAAAACTCAGCCTACAAAAGAAACCCTTATTTGAGGTGATTCTTGCAGTCCAAAGCTGTTTTCTGAAAGAGAGAACAAGCTTGGTAATCAAAAGGCATCATTATCTGGCCAATGTTTCCCAGAATTCTGAAAGAAATAGAAATAAAATTATTAGAACTATCACAGGTTATGAGCAAAGCAATTTTGCTCCTGTCTGCATTGATGTGTAACCCCAGCAGGAGATTCCTTATAACCTGAGCTGATGATGATTGCAAATCATCAGGTTCATTTATGTGTCACTCATGGTTAAAATTCACTTCTGATAGCAGTGAATGGGGGTGGTGAAAATTGTAAATTAAAACATGCACTCGAGCTGTTGTGTCAACACAACTTCAATGGCTCGTGATTAAAAAAAAAAAAGGTAGAAAAACTTCAATGACTGTTGTGGAAATAAAAATTTCCATATTTCCCTGCCTTAAAATGTTGACTAATAGGTGGATGTAGCACGAAAAAAAAAAACAAACAGAAAATAATAGCTGCATGGATCACATGTAGGCAACAAGTAAGATATAGGAATGTTTATAAATCACATGTACAGCCTGAGCACAGATGGATTAACAGGTGGTGGAACAACAGCTGACACGTCCAACGTGATGGGGAAGAAATATGACCTGGGTGAGGACTTTGGACAAGCCTGAATTCAGCACAGCACCCTTTGGAAAATGGATGGCTTTCCAAATAACTTCAGCACATTTGTGCTCCCCTCGCAGTCCCTGCTGGCCCCTGGGATGGGAATGAATCCAACACCACTGTGGGACAGCAAAGAGTGAAGCTGAGCAGCTGCTGGTGACCAGTCTGAGGTGATTCCTGTGAGCAATTAGTCAATTAGAGCTGTTCTGACAACACCACCAGCTCAGGAGTTCATAGAATATAAAAGAAAAGATCTATTGCCATGCAAAAGTCCCCCTATTTGGGTGGAGGAGAGCAGGAAAGGTATTCCTGAATTCCTCGTGGATGGGAACAAAAAAACCTTTCTTCTCCTTGGAGAAGATTAAAGGCAGGTAAAGAGAGCATCAGAAAGATCTGTCATCAGAATGAAGGTGAAGGAAACAGCTCTGCCAGCTTGGTAACCTTCAGTAGAGAAATGCAGGGTGAGATCATTGGAACACAGATTGGGAGAATTATGGGATGAAAAATTAGTTAAATAAATCAACAGGCGTGTCAGGGGATCCTCGGCAGCAGAGATGGATGTTTCCTTTTTAATTTAGTGAAAAGGGACAATCTCTTGGCTTGGCTTGGACTTGAGGATCCTGAAGGTCTTTTCAACATCAACTTTTCTGGTTGTCACAGGGACTGCAGGTTAAAGCAGCCACCTTGGGAAAGGACAAAATCCTGTTTTGCCCCTACTCCAGGGAGTTGATGAAGACTTTGTAGCAGCTGAATTTTTGGAAGTTGAATAACTTCGAAAGAACCCTGAGAAGAGGTCTCTGATGGTGGCCTGGACCATAAAGGACTCCAGGGCTTGGTGACATCTGAGCTGAGGCTCTGAGGGCTTTAATTGAAATGTTTGCACCAAAACCCACAGTTAAAATTATTTAAATCCTCCAGCAGGTTTAGCCCGTGGCACTTAAACTGTATAAAATTACCCTTTTGGTGATGCTAATAATATATGATAAAAACCAATCCAAGAGAAAAAGGTGGGAAATCTGGCTGGGTTGATACAGTTATTTTCTAAGCCCTGCTGCAAGCTATAGACAACTCCCCATTTTTATGGAGTTTATTTTATTTTCCACAATCCGTTCACCATTAATGAAAATCCAGGCGAACAAATTAAAATAAACCCACGTTATCACTCAGATTTAATGATTTCCTGCTGGGCCTGTTTAATGTTCAGGACTGACCTTTTTTTTGAAATACTTTCCAGCAAATTTGCCATCAGTCTTTGGTTTCTTCTCGCCTGGAATGGTCACCTTTTCCTGCCAGGTGAGGATAAACTGCCAGCAGGAACAACTTTTACCTCTCCTTGAGCTTGGAGTTCATAGCTCTGTGTCAACACTGTCAGCCCTGAAGTCCTGGAACAAGGGGAACATTCAGCTCCAGAAATTTCCAATCCTAGGGAAAGCGAACTTGCTGATTAACTCTGTGAATGAAATAAGTGCTTTAGCAGAGTGTTAAGATGTCAGCAAATGAAAATGTGTCTTAAAATACAGCAAAACCCGCAGGAAATTCCTGGTGCCTGCTGAGAAAGCAGCTCTCTCTTGAGCTGTAATGTGTAATCTTTTTGACTCTTGCCTTGTTCTTCTGGGGTGGAGGGAGCACAGGTCCTTGTGGTGGTCATGGCCACCAAAATGCTCCTATTAATCTGGATTTTCTGCTCCCTGGCTGCTGGCAGTAAGGACACTTAACATCCCAATATCACTTCCCCTTCAAGGATACCGAGGAGCATTGGAAGCATTAAGCTCTGAGGTCGGTAATTTACTAATGAGAAAGCTGATTCAGAGAGAAATTAGGAGCTGATTCTCTCCTCCACTGAAGCCAGTGGAAATCACTTTGCAGTTTCCTTGGGCAGACCGTGAGTGGCTTGTGGAAGGTCAATAAAAATCACAGAAAAATTGGACCTGAACTCCAAAACCTTTTTGCTTGTTCAGCACAGGAATAACTGTCCCTTACCCAGTGCTTGAATCCAGCCAAAGCCCTTTTCCATAATGCACTTCAGAATTCTTTCCATAAATGAAGATTTCCTAAACCTACATTTTCAAGTTCTTCCAAGGAGCTAAACTTTATCAAAAAGCTGTTGCTCTGTATTGCCCAGACCCTTCTGAGGCATCCAGGTTTCATGAGGACATTGAAGAAGACACAATGCTTCACACATTATTTTCGGGGTTGTGCTCTCCAAGGTCCTGATCCAAACTGCTCTCTACTCAGTAGGAAACTTCCCGCCTCGAGGCTCCCTGGGATGTATTTCAAGCCCTTCTCCCTGGCAATATTTCACGCAGTTGCTTTTGTATTTTCACGAGTTGCTTGTGTGGCTGGAAACCTTTATATCAAGAGTGCAGATAAATGCCAGTTCTGCCATCATAACACACCTCAGCACAGGTGAGAAATACAGCCTTGTGTTTATAAATCTGATCCTTTCAGGGCCTGAGGCTGCAGTAACTCAGATCTAGGAGTGTTTATGCACAAAATCAGCAGAGCAAACAGAGGATTATTTATCAGGATGGCCCACGGAGGGAGCTGTGAGGGGCATTAGCACCCACTTGATAGGCCAGGAATAAACATTTCCTGAAAGAACACTGGCAAGGTAGATCACAAACACAGCTTCATAATGAACCCCTGGAATATTTATGCTGAGCATTCCACGTGAAATATGCCAGAGCTGGCCAAGTGAAGTCCTCCCAAAACAGGGCGAGCAGGACACTTTTATAATGGTGATAAAACTGCAGGAGCATTCCTGGACTTTTATGAACCTTATGTTTCCTATCAGTGTTCCTTCAAATTATTTATCACTTAAACACCACTCCAGCACGATTGAAATAAATGTATTTCCATGGCAGGCAGAGCAGGCTGGAGTTTTTCCACCACTCTGGGCTTAACAAATTCGAGTGTGCAGTGAGTGGCAAACGTATTATTCTACTGTGTCATATAAAGGATTATTTCGGATGTTTGAAATAATGCATACAGTTAAAGGTTATGGGAGAATAATGTTAAAGAAATTCATTGTTTCAGGGCTGGCTGGTAATCTGAATGATAAAAAGGTGATGACTATTATAGCCTTGAAGCATTACAGTCATTTGGCTATGATAATAGTTCTCAGATTTGGTTATGGCCCTAATATGTTACCTGAAAGTTAAAATCAGATTCTCAGCTCTGTTGGCACATAATGATCACTTATTGTCTAGAATGTAATTTCTGAAAGAGAATGAGAGTTTATCTTGAGGATAAATCCTGGTTTATTTTATGTTTTCCCTTTTTTTTCTTTTTCAGAAGAGCTAAACATGGAGTTTGTATTTCAGAGAAGGAATCAATTCAGGATCATCATTTCTTGAAATACGCTGAGATAAATCTGTCTGCTGCTCCCTGCTTTTATAGCTCTTTGTTCCCAGCTGTTATGGACCATGGGCAGACAATGTTTCTGCTGTTCCAAGCAATCCACCAAAGCTGTCAGGGGACAGAGCCTCAAACCAGACCCTACAGGGGTCTCTCCAGGGCCTCCCCACCCTCACAGGGAGGAATTTCTTCCCAAAATCCCATCTAAACCCGCTCTGTGTCAGTTTGAAGCCTTTCCCCCTTGTCCTGTCACTCCAGTTCCTGCATTCTCAGCCTTCCCAGGAGTCCAAACCTTCCCTTTCCCTTCAGAAATACAGGAGAAAGGAGTCAGAGTCCCAATTTCCACTCCTTTCCCAGCATTTTTCCCAGCTCTGTTTCAAACAATTCCAGTAATTGTCATAACATCAGCACTTCACAATCCTTAATTCATCATTTTGAGGATTCTCCAATGAAGAACTTGCTGTCTGTGGTCACCACCACAGGTGCAAACTCCAGGATTGCAATTTTAGCCACAGCGAGGTCAAACAATAAAGCACAGATCAGAAAAAAGATCAATAATTATTTGCATTGGGTGTTATAAGTATAGAACAAAATTTAGTAGAAGAAGAGCTGTGAAAGTCAAACATTTTTCTGTTTGATGCTCTCTCTGTAGAGACTTATCCCCCAAAAAAATGCCAAAAAACCCCTCAAATCCAAAAACCCCCAAAACCCAAAACAAACCCCAAAAAAACCCAAAAAACCCAAAACCAAACCCCAAAACAACCCAAGAAGAAATACAAGGAAAAGAATGAAAAGAATAAGAATACTATACCAGCAAAAGCTGCTTCCAGACAAGCTGAAAAATAAATGAAATGGTGCCACAATTATTACAATCCAGACTAGAAGTTCAATATTTGTCCTCCAGTTTGTTCCCAGCTTTGCTTTACGGGGCTGGCAAGTGTTTGATTAAGAAGGGAGTCGTGTTTGCAAGGTGTATTATTCTTCCCTGATTTCACTTTTATAACTCAGGGTCGTCCAATAAATTCCTTACCCCAGAACCTTCCTTATGTGGCTGTATTTCTGGAGCTTCACGGGGATGATGATTGGAAATCAAACATTCAGGGGAGATAGTGCAGTTAAGTATTAAACCTGACAGCTTTTATATGGCGAGTACAATAATTGATTTCGTGTTATGCTAACCTGCTCGGCAGGTTAAAGCAGCCAGGAGAGTTCCATTTCATCGAGTAGGCACTGAATTATTATTTTTATTTTTTTTTTAAGGTTTTAAAAGCACTGAGTCAATTTACATTTCAATTTTCCTTTCTAAACATTGATATAGATGAAGAATACAGGGAGCGCCTGTGCGGGCAGGAGGACAAATTCAATCCTGAAATTTCCTCTGAGGAAAAAAAAACCCACTGAAGTAGTAAACAAATCAGGAGAATATTAAAAATAAGTCAAATTCTTGAAGGGAGGAGTTATATCTTTATCTGCTGTCCTCGTTTTGGTCCATTTACCACCTGCTGGTGGCTTTTCCTCAGGGTGGGGAGCTGGGGAGTGCTTGGAAGTGGAAACAGGCTGAGTGATTTCTGGGTTTGCAGAGTTTAAAGGCATAAAACCTGACACTCTTTAAAGGAATTTGGTACCAAAATCCACTGGCATAATGTCAGTGCTGAAGAATTCTGGAGTCACTAACTCTTCTTGCTCAGGGAAAAAAGTGATATTTCCAAAATCCTTGGTAATCCTCAGTTTGGAGTGAACAGTTTGTTATTGTGTCCCAAAATGGAAAATCATCTGTTATTGAAGCCACTGGGGGTTTTTGGCACCTATAATAAAGGTTTATAAATACATTATTATAAATAAATAAAGGATTCACAGAGAATTGGTGGATGTTATTGAAGTTGCCCAACTTTCCCTTCCAGGGTCCCTTTGCCTCTGCTTCACATCATTCCAACCAGTCAGCAGGGGGTTAAAAGTGTCTCTTATTTATCAGCAACTCCCTAAAATAAAAATAAGAAGCTCTGAGTTGGACTGTCTTTGACTTTTCCTGCTGTTTCAGTTCAAATACACATTTTACCCCTGGGATGGGGATGTTCCTGCTGTTGGCAGCTGCTGCAGGATTCACATCCTGGAATTCCACTCCACAGCCACATAATGCCACGTGGAAAACCAGGATTAATTGGTGAGATATCACCTTTTTACCCAATGTTATGGGTTACTGCCATGCCCCAGTGCATGTTGAAGGAACAGAATTTCTACCTCAGTAAGGACCTGTAGATGGTCAGAGATCACTTCCCTTGCCAGGCAGTTTTTGCTGTATTTATGGTGAGAAATGAGTGTCACTTTCTTTTTGCACATTAGGGCTGCTGAGCTGAAGAAAATGGCTATAACTTTTCTCTTAATTCTATAATCTTATTATCCCAGCTCCAGTAAAAAAACTGATAATGAAATCTGAGGATATTGAGAACTTGGATTTTTTCCATTAACTTGAACTTGGTCTTTTTTTTCCAGCGCCGTGGTACTTACCATAGTCCAACTCCTTTTAAAACCACCCAGGGAAACATAAACCCTCGCAGCGAGCCATTTTCTGTCAAAATTATATCTGACCTGCATATTTTTGCAATTCTCTGACGCATTATACAGTCAGATCAGGTTGTTCCTTGACCACTTGTTCACCCCTATCAATTGCATTAGCATTTAACCTGTCAGTTTAAATTACAAAGGTAACAAAGGTTTGGGAAGGTTACAATAGATCCAATCTCACGCAGAAGTGGGGGAAGAATAATCTTAAATCATCCTCGGATGGGAGTGTTATTTTTTCTCCTGACATACATTTACTCACCTTCTAGAAGCATCACTGGGCAACTTTTCATGGTGAGACTGCATGGGATCAGCACAGCCTGGCAGGAAAGAGGAGCAGCAGTGAGACGAGCAGGGATATTTTATTGGAGCTTAGATTGCATCTCCTGTATCTTCACTAATTTTGCCTTCTAGTCCCCATCCTTTTTCAGGGCTAAATTCCCTCTTTTTCTCTCTCTGGAGGGTCTGTTCTTCATTGGGGCTGATTAGTAAATTAGCTCCTCTTCTACAGGCACATGAGATGATCACTGTGGCTTGGAGTCCTTTAAATCCTTAATCCTTTAGCCTTGAATAGAATCAGAGAATCAGCAAGGGTGGAAAAACCTCTAAGCTCATCAAGTCCAACCATCAAGCCAGCACCTTAACCCATGTCCCCAAGTGCCACATCGATGTGTTTTTTGGACATTTCCAGCTTTTGGGACTCCACCACTGCCCTGGTGCTTTGTTCCAACGTCTGACAACCTTTTCCATGAGAGAATTTTGCCTGAGATCTGATCTAAACCTCCCCAAACATGAAGATATCTGCAAGAGGGACGTCCCAGCTTCTCCTCAAGCCACCCATCACCCTCTGCTGCAGATTTACCACTCTAGCACATCAGGGTTTGGGGGTGTGTTAATAAAATATCAATTAATAATTCCAGCACACTAAGGCAAAATCACTTCTCTCTAAAAAAAAAAGGCATATGTCTGGAAAAACCTAGAAATCATATTAATTTTACACAAATGCAAAATACTGATTCTGATACATAAATAAATATGTATTTATAAGTTATTTATACATAAATATAGGTGTGTATTTATAAAAGTGTGCAACTGTATTTACGTATTTATACATAATTAAGTGCATTACAAATACAGTTATTCCTCCCTTTTTTTAACAAAGGTGAAGAAAAAAGTTTCTGCCAACAACATTCACAATAACAAAGCTCCCAGCAAAGTTTGCCTGAATGGAAACTGCAGCTTTAAGGTGCTAAAGCAGCAAAACCAAAAGTAAAGCCAGACTGTGGCTGTTACTAAGCTCAGGGAGTACTGTTACATATTCATTTCTTTTAAAATAAGCAGATATTTTTAAATTCTTGTTTTCTGTGTAGCCAGAACACACATTAAAAAAAGCTCTGAAACAACAATGCCTGCATCTCACATTTGAGCAATAGCTAAAGGCTAAAAATAATGTTGAAAAAGTAGTTTAAGGAGATCTCTTTGCTCCACAAATGCCACATGCAGCTGTGGCACATTCAGAGTGCCATGATGAATGGTGTTTAATAAGCAGGAGAGCAGAGCTTGGCCTACATTGGGCTGGAGTGCATCTGCTGCTGGAATTGGGTGGCAATGTGCTCCTGCCATCCCCCAAAATGTGGAGCAGCTGCCTCTGCCTTCAAGCAGAAGAGCCTTTGAGGCAGGGTTTGTGTGCTGGGCTCTGGGCAGGATATCTGATTGCTGTAATTATTGAGATATAATTATCCAGATATATTTAAATGCATAACTGATAGAAGTGTAGAATAGCCTGGGTGAGAAGGGACCCTAAAGCTTATCTAGTCCCACCCTGCCATGGCAGGGACACCTTCCACTGTCCCAGGCTGCTCCAAGCTCTGTCCAGCCTGGCCTTGGACACTGCCAGGGATCCAGGGGCAGCACAGCTTCTCTGGGAATTCCAGCCCAGCCAGGAATTCCTTCCCAATATCCCATCCTTCCCTGCCCTCTGGCAGTGGGAAGCCATTCTCTGTGTCCTGTCCCTCCATCCCTTGGAAATTGTCTCTCTCCATTTCTCTTGTGGCTCCTTCAGGCCCTGCAAGGTCACGATTCAGTTACTCCAAATTTTCTCCTCTCCAGGCTGAACAATCCCAGCTCTGCCAGCATTTCCTCCCAGCAGAGCTGCTCCATCCTCTGCTCATCCTGGAGAAGTTTCCCACAGCTGAGATGGGGTGAAACTGAAGTCAATAAGCTTTGGTCCTGATCTTTACATTCCAGAGAAAACCAAAATACAACACTAACTAACAAACCCCAAATACAAGAGCATTCACCAGCTGTGTTATCATATCAGGACTATGCAGATACTATTTGGAAGCAACAAGACCTGCTGTGCCCTGATCAGGGAACTCCTCTTAAAAATGGATTTTAACTGGAGACCTCTTCTTAAGAATGCATGGAGAAACACTGCTCTACCCACATTTGCAACTCCAGTTTCAACCACTCCCTCTAATAGTACATTTGCATTAAAAAAAGCCCCAATTGTTTCATTTCTTTCGGCATAAACCCAAACCAGTCCCCAGCCCTTCCAAAAATAACCCTCAACACCATTTGCTCCGTTCTCCCAATGAATATTTATAGCAGCTCAGGTGTCAGACACTCCTCTCAGCTGCACAAGGACCTCGTTCAGGTTTTATTGATGTAGCTCACGCTATCCCTGCTCTTGTCCAACACAAGGTCAGGCTGCATTTGGATGTCAGACTTCATTAAAGTGTGCTCTGGGCACCCTTGGCTGGTGGTGCTCCCTGCCCCTGCACCCTGCAGGTCAGGAACCTTAGCAAGGCTTTCTCCTGCCACATTTGCAATGTTTTTGCCCAGTCAGCCGATCAATATCATGGAAAAAATGTGACCCAATGTTTACCTGGCTGTGATTATGCTTGCAATATTCCCAAGCTGATGGTGGTGTCAGCTGGGAGGACAGCCTGCTCCTTGATGGTTTCGAGGCTTTCTTCATCTCAATTCGCAGCAAGGGTTTAAAAATAGAGCTTTCCTGCCTTGTCCAGGAGAATAATCCTGTTTAGAGGATGTTATCTTCTGGGCAGAACTCATGAAATCATGGATCAGAGAGCTGGGCTTTGAAACTTCCAGCAAAGCTGGGAAATTTGCACAAAAGGAAAAGGTTTTATTTCAACGACGTCCTCTCCCTTCCCCCAGAAAGAAATGAGAGGGAAGAGAAAAAAAAAAAAATCCTGAGTTTCCTCTGTTTCCAGCAGGGAAACACTGGTGGAGCTGTGGCTCACTGGGATTTCCTGGGGTGTTGATGTGCAACAGGAGAATTCCACCCAGAAACTGAGATCTTGGAATAAAAACAAAGAAAAAGAAATAATTTTCACTTACCTGGAGAATTCCACTGAGGCAAAACCCATCCCACTTTTCTCTGAGTGTTTCACATCACACTTTGTTACACTCAGGGCTTTAATACTTTTGTGATTGTGTTCTGTTTTTCTTCCTTCCATTTGGTAACTGCAACAAGATAAAGAAAATTATCCTTAATCACAGTGAGATTATCGGAATTCAGTAAACACGTTTCCTGTCCTTGCTTCTTAATCCTAAAATTAAAGAAATATTATTATTTTCCTAATCCTACTGGCAATCTGAGGCTCCTGTAGGCTTTAGAGAATCTTCTCAAACTGAAGTTCAGCAGAGCTGGAAACCTGATTTCTGTGGACACCTGAAGAGTCCAGCTGCAGAATTAAACAAAAATATTAAATATTTTAAGTGATTTGAGATGCCTCCATTGACAGGTGTCTATCAAGTCATCCAAAACCTTTGCTTCCCAAAAAACCCCTGTGGGTAAAGAAGGTTTTGCTTAAAAAACATGAACATTATTGCTCACAATTTAAAAAATTCATCACATATCAGAAAACCACAACTCCCCTAACAGAGATCCATTACTGGTTGAATACACAAACAAGTTCCAAACTGACACACCTTGTATGGAATTAACTAATTAGGTGAATTTTATACCTGTTAAATGAACAAAACATGGTGTGAACTCATTTAATTCAATTCCAAGCTGGATTTATTTGCTCTGGGACATGTACAAGCAGAAATTTAATCAAGGAAAAATACCCCTGCTCCTCCAGTCTGTCTCCAGCTGATATCTTTCTATTAATTTAAGTGATGGGGAAGGAGATTCAAATAAATAAAACTCTGCAATTAGAGAAAGGCATGTTTTTTCTATTAAAAGGTCTCAGAGAAATAAGAATAATATCTGGGTTAGAAAGCTGATCAATATTCCTCTCAAAGTGGACCGGTTAAGTGCACTAATTGAATTAAAAATTCTGAGGATTTCAATAGCAAAGCAGAAGTTTTGTCCTCACCCACCTGCCAAAGTAGGATATTTCAGGATGACCTTCAAAAGCAGATGCTTTACCCTCTTGTGAATGGTAAAATACAAAGGAAAAAACAGGAAACTAAGGGAGAAATAGGAAAACTTGTGAAAAGAGGCAGAGAAGGTGAGGCAATAACTTCTGCAAAGAGGGAAAGTGTTCTGCTGAAGAGTTCTCGGGCAGAACTGAAGTGGATGAAACACATGTTGGCATCTTAATGCAGTTTTTCTTTCTTCCCTTTTCTTTATCATCAAAGGAAGAAAAGCACTTCCTCTCCCATCTTCGCTCAATCCATCAGACAGGAGATGGGGAAACCGTGTCAAAAAAGAAAAACATTTCCAAAGCAATGGAAACTCTCGAAGAAATACCTATGTATGTGCTTGATAAATTATTGCATTTCTATATTCACACAGATTTTCCTGCTCCATCGAGCAGAGAAATCCTGTGAGTTCCCAGAGAAAGCTGCTATTAGGTTATTTTTCTTCGACTGCAGAAGTTATTTGCTGTAGTTTTCAAACCCCTGGGGAAAAGCTTTGCTGCCCTTCCCGTGCCCTGTGGAGCACAGGTGCAAATTAAATTTTTTAAAAATGTTATTTTAAATGGAAGATCGTTTCAAACTTCAAATCCAAGTGTTTTCTCTGCACCAGGCTGTTTGCAAAGCAGCTTGGCAGGATCCTGATGTTGCAGTAATGCCGATTTCAAGCAAAGTCATGATTAGAAATGGATCAATATCATTTAGCACAAAAAATTTGGTACTCAGTAGGATTGAGACAAAAAGGAGAATCTCAGGAAATCCCAGAAAAACTAACCAGTTGGGCTGGAATTTGCTAAAAAGTTGAGCAGGACCCCAAGCTCAACTCTGGTGATGGAAACAAGCTGCTCACAGCAAAGCAGAAAACATGAAAACCAGGCTGTTAATGCTGATTTTCCCTTTAAATTCCCAAGTTTTCCCCGAGCAGGGATTTGGAGGATAGCAGCAGCAGCAGCAAGGAAGTTCCCCACCGAGTGTGGACTGAGCTCAGTTTTCCCACAGGTTTTCAACAGTTTGCAGGGAAGTTCTCTACGAGACAGGGTGTAAAGCTGTGATCTCACTTTGCCACCCACCAGCACTCCCCCTCTGCTTTTTTTTTTGTCAGGTCACTCAAATTAATTGGTTTCGACTTTCTTCTTCTTTTTTTTTTTTTTTTTTTTTTCCCCGAGTGGAAGTTCATTAAAATTTTGAAAAATTGCCATCACAAGGAAAAGCACAATCTCCAGTTAACAGTGTCAACCTGCTCTTGCTCTGGCTTCTTTTTCTTCTTAATTGGATCTGTTGAATCTAATTCTGCTTAGCAAACAGCTTGGATTTGGGCAAATCAGCAGTTTTTTTCCAGTTGGGGAGGGGAGAAAAAAATTATCAAGAAATTCCCAACCATCCCAAATAATTTCCCAGATGTGGTGGTATCTCAATACAGTCGTAGCCTATTTAAAAGTGGTTTCTTGTATCTTTGAATTCTTGCTGAAGTGTCAGGGGACAATCAGTCACCACTTGTGCTCAATAAAATGGGAGATGATACTTCAGGAATCGATGCAGCCCTGCAGAGATTTGAAAGATGTGCATTTATTGGAGGAAGCAGTAAATAAAAATAAAGCCTCCCTGGGATTTCATTTCGGCGTCCAATGGGTGAGTTTGTACTTCTGTGCATGTATAAATAACTTAATTATAAATCAAGAAGCCAGAGGAAAGGGAAAATTGTAAACTTAGCAACTATTGACTAATATACAAAAAAAAAATAAGGCCAATGTCATTAAGTTGCACTCTGGTATTCTAATTCTGCATTAATTTGCATACAGATCCTTGCTGATTTGATGCAGATAATTCCTGACTCTCCACTCCATCGAGAAAAATCAATTTGTGGATATCATAACCTAAACCAACATTTTCCCAGTGTTTTTTACCCATCCCAAGCACCAGTGCTCTCACAAGTGAGTTCCAAAGGTAAGAGGAGCAATGCCTGGAACTCTGAGCACACAGAAAAAACAAGGAATAATCTTATCTCAATATTGAGTTAATACTATTAAAGGTATTAAAGCATTTTAAAGGCTTCTTGGCCAACTCACAATTAACACTTCTTCAATCTTCTTAAATTATCAAGCACTATGAAAATAGACAAGGTCATTGTTTTATCTGCAATAAAGTCAAAGGAATTGCCAGAGAGTATTACACGTATAATTAACAGTGTGTAATTTATTCAATAAAGCTCTCATTTAATTACAGGAACCCATTACACTGAGTGATGTGTTAGGGGTGATTTATATCTCAGATGTAAATATTCAGAAAGAGGCCTCCCATCATGGAAGCAGCTGCTCTCTGCTCTCCATCTACGTTCAACTTTGGTTTGTTGGTACAATATATTAAATATCGGGAGGGAATTGTTGCCTGTGAGGGTGAGGAGGGGCTGGGATGGAATTCCCAGAGAAGCTGTGGCTGCCCCTGGATCCCTGGCAGTGTCCAAGGCCAGGCTGGACACTGGGGCTTGGAGCAGCCTGGGGCAGTGGAAGGTGTCCCTGCCATGGCAGGGGTGGCACTGGATGGGATTTAAAGTCCTTCCAACCCAAAATATTCTGTGATTCCATGTTGATACCAAGCTGGCAATGATCATTTTGGGAAGACTTAGTGTCATCTGTGCTCCTGGTGGGGATCATATGATGCTCTTGCACAATCCCTGTGCCCCAGTGCCTGTCTGCCCTTGGCTTATCCAAAACCCAGTGGGGATTCTTCACAGAGCTCTCAACCCCAGAGCTTTTAAACAGAGATATTTAGAGCTGCAATAATTCACTGCCTCTGCCTGAGCTCCACCTGTGCTGTTTTAGCACCAAAAGCATGGCAAATCACTCCATCACTTAACTCTTTTCCCGCACACATCTCAGCGCCTCCACAAAGCAGCAGCCCAATGAAGCCGTTTAGATGTGAGCAGAACACGTTTTTCAACATCCATTCCTCAAAAAACGCTCCCTTATGTTATCACAAATTGAAACAACAACAAAAACTTCAAACCCAGTCAAACCTGGCGGTGTCAGGCTGACAGGAGTTGATGACACTCATAAAAGGAACAGCTTTCTAAAGAGACATCTCTCTCGTGGAAAGTGTTAGCCAATTGATAACACAGGTAATATTCAGCACTCCAGATCTATGCTGATATATAAAACTGCTGTCAAAACCACTGCCTTTATTGACATCATCATGAATACTTTGCTCCCAAGGTAAAGACTTTATTGTCAGGAGGAGCTGGAAACGTTATAGAAGCTATTTCTCAGTTTAACTATGTAAAAGTCTGTTGTTAAAACCCTTTAAGAGTCCTTAAGAGCAGAAAAATTCTGAAAGAACCTCCTTCCCAATAGAATAAAATCTTCAAAGAGGATTTGAACTGGAAAAACCACTGGATTGGTGTCACTGGTCTGTGGCCAACCCAGATGTGCCTCATCATATCTCATGTTCTCTGCACAGGCTTAGAGAATCAAATGGATTGAAATTCCCTCAACTGATGAGGAAACTGCTCGAGAAGTGATTCCAAGAGGCCACAACAAGAAAGTCAATCCAACCACACAGATCCCATCACAAAGCCAAGGAATATTGCAGCACATCCAATGTCTGGGAGCAACAGGGAGCTGTGGAGGAGCAAAGCACACAACCTGCTGTGCCCTACCTGAAAATACCACAATCCCAGAATCATAAAATATCCTGAAATGGAAGGGATAGCCACAGGGCTCATTGAAAACCAACTCCTGGACTTGCACAGGCACTCCAGGAATCCCAGAAGGTGCCTGGAGATAAAAGGAATAAATCATTGCCTCCCTCAGCCCCGACCTTATTTAACCTTGCTATAATTTGGCAGAAAAGAACAAGTCACTGAAGCCCAAATCCAAAAACCATTTCCTCTAGCCACAGAGTGGAATCAAAATCCAGAGGCACAGGGATGAGCTCTTATCCCTGTCCTGTTGCCCTGGTGTCCCCCTGCCCCACCCAGAGCACGTGCTGCCCTGTTTGGCCCCATTACTGTCCCCAAGACATCTCTCCCCACTCAGCTCTTCCCTCTAATCTAATGTGACTGAGATGAAGAAACCTCCTGCTCTCCAGAGATCGATTCTCCTCGAGTGCAGCACATAAATGAATATTTTACAAGCCATAAAAACGCAGCCCTTTCCATTTTCCCTTTCCAGTCCTGCTGGTTGAAGGCAGACACTGATGCAGAGATTCCAACCCTTCCCCAACCTCTGCTTGGAGAGCTCCAAAAATCACACATGCTGCTGTTTGGGGGATGATTTGGACACAATTCCAACTCCTGCTTAGCTGTACCAGCTGATTATAAAAACATGGGATATTCTAGAAAACACCTTCCTAAGGTCCTGAGCATCAGCGACCTTTTTATTGGGAAAACCCCAACACTGAGTTCAGCACCTCCTTTAATAGGAAAACTCTTTCTAGCTATGGCTTCATTCCTCAGCAAGCAGTGGTCAGGAGCTGATGTGATGTTCCTTCACTGTGGCTGTAGGGAATTAACACTCAGCACCTCCAGCTCCTGCTGCAATGGCCCTTTGCTTTTGACTTCAAAGGCAATAAAAAAGTAATGCTGAGATCAAAGCCTCCCAGCACAATCACCCTTTTTGAAGTTTGCAGACCATAGAAATTGGAGGCGTTTCAGTTCTCTCGCTCTTGTTGGGTTTTTTTAGAACTCCTGAGCACATTGAGCCACTGTTCAAACTTTTGATATAAACTCGTGTTTTGATGCACAAGGATCTGAAGGTGCCAGGGAATTCCAGATTAATCCATGCTGACAGCAAGGGCTCTTGTTACCTTTCCATTGATTTTTCAAGGTCTGGGGAAAAAAAAAAAACAATCAGCAGAAAGTGTTTTAAGGCTTTCCTGTGGCCCAGGCTGCACCACACATCCAATTTTTGCTCAATTACCAGGACAGGTCCATGCTTAATGCTCCAAACTATAAAACTTTAGTGGCAAACCTTTTGATCAGGCCTTGAAATCCGTATTATTCAGATCCAAAATCATATCAGAGAATGCTGTAAGACCTGATCGAGTCAAATTCCTCTTGAAAAGCACAATATTGGCAAAGCAGAGAGCCAGACCCTGGAGCTGGTGGAGACTGTTGGATCCAAATGCTGTCAGCATTCCTTATCCAGAATTCCTGAAAGTCGCATTACATCACATGGTGAAGTGTTCAGCTTGGAACTTAAATTGCTTTTCCTTTAGGAGGGATAATCTTTGGATGTAGCAGAGCTCATCATTAACCCCATTTGTCCAGATAAGTGTGCTGGGCAGGAAAAATTATTTGAGATCTTGACAATATTCTGAATATCCAGGGTGCTAAAGGAGGGCAGCATCCTCTTCCTGCACTCCTGGGCCCTTGTAAAACAGGCTTTGTATGGCAATAAATCTGTTTATTTTTGTTATGGTTCTCCCCTCGCTCTCTGACTGCTTCTGTTTTCTCTCAGAAAGCACTTGATTGTACCATTCTCTGTCTGTTTGCAGCATCATAAAGTGAAATTCACTTCATTGATCAGAAGATGACCTCTATCCAGTGCCTCTTAGATTAGAGATAACAGCAGGCTGCTGTCTCACTGAGAAATAATTTCTTCAGCTCCTCTTTATTATGATTGCTTCCTAACATATCACTTAAAAACTGGAATGGAAAACAAATGAGGATATCTTCTTCACTGTTTGTATTTTGACTTCCCAACAAACACAGATGCACACACACTGCAGCACTTGGTGCTTTAGAATAATTCATATTTTCCCCTGGAAGATGAAGAAAATATTTAACTGCAGACAAACGAGCTGAGGAAAGGGGTAAAAATGGATTGACATAAAACCTACATTTTGCCTGAGAGACTTTACGCTTTAAACCAGGAAAAATGGGAGATGTACATTCATGTGAAATTTAAACTGTGCATATTCAGGAGCAGGTTTTTAAATATCAGCAATAAAGATCATGTTGGAATACATTAGCACATTCTGCACTGGAGCATGTGTTACATATTTATAACAAGGAGAGCGTGCAAGACTAATCATACACTATGAATAATGCCATGTTTTTCCAGGCAGATTTGCAAAGTGTTATCCCAGACATTCCCTTCTGCTGGGGGCAGGAGGAAGCAGAGGCTGCTCAGCACTCACCACTCTGCTCAGCCTCCACTTCCAAATGTGAGGTGTGCAGTGACATTTAGCTGGAAATTGGCATCAATGTCTGCATTATTTCGGCTATTTCAGGCCTATTGCTCAGCTCAGGAGAGCTTCAGTTGGCAGCAGTTTGTTCCCAAAGCCCTGGATGTTGCTGCCTTGGCAAAGTGCTGGGATTTCTGCAGGGCTTGTCAGCCTCAGGAAAGCCCCTCAGCCTCAGCATCCTCCACTCCCCCAGACTGAGCACTGCACTCTTCAGGAATAAAATTTACTCCTCTTTTCTCCCCCCACAATAAAACTTGGAGTGCCTCAGAGGCGGGAATGGGCTTTTGACAGCTGACCTTATTTTACCAAGTAATATTTAATTAAAGCTCCCTAAATCTGATGGTGCCTGCCACTAATACAGATGAAATATGACATGAATACATCATCCAAGCAATGCCACTTTTAACAGCTGTTTGCCCCGACATGAGCTACTCATGTAGCTCACCAGTGTGCTGAGCTTTTCTTCCTTTATTTGAGGACAGGGAGTGTTCAAAAGGGGAAAAGTCAGGAAGAAATGTGTTTATTCCTGCGTGTGGAGTGCCAGGGCTGCTTTCATGGATGCAGCAACCTGCTCCCAGTTTCAGACACTACATGGAGACTTGTCTACAAGACATTTACATTGAGATAACGAGAGTGAGCATGAAAACAAACCCTGGTGATAGTTCTGGCCCTGGGACAGTGGCAGGTGTCCCTATCCATGGCAGGGGGTTGGAATGAGATGATCTTTAAGGTTTCTTCCAGCCTGCAAGGAGATGTGCTCAGTGGGATTCAGGATCAGATACCACATAGGTTGCCCATAAAGCTCATCAGTTTTTATCAATATTTTGCACCAGTAGGCAAAAAAGCTTTCAAAAACCTTGACAGCACACCTAACACCAACCTTTTGCATTTGGTTGGCCAGCTGTGACTTGGTTTAAACTTAAATTTTGTAAACAAATTTAACTTACCCAAGTCTCAAAACTCAGAGCACATTTCAGGCAGAAAGGAGCAGCTGTTGATCAAGGTCAGCCTCAACCATAGATTCACAGATTGAAGAAAGGCTGAGCACCCCTCAGGCTGGAAAATATCATCCAGGAATCACCTCTCTCTTTTGTCAAGAAAAAAGTCCCTGGGAAAGAGACTCCCCTCTGCTCTGGGATTGAGACTCTGCTGTAGATTTGCTCCCTGACATCCTATGGAATAATAGCAATGAAAATTCAGAAAACAAGCTCTGCACAACCCCTTCTGTGGACCCAAACATATCCCTGAACTCCCCAGTCCACCTTTTCCCAAAAGGAGAGGGGTTAGTGACACCTTCACTGCCCTTCAGGTGTGAGGAACCCAAATTGTCCCATGGCAGAGCTGTTTTGATCTGTGCAATCCCCAGAGCTGCTGACAAACACACCCAGTGCAGCCCCTGCTGCAGTTCCAGACAATTTGCTCCTCTCTGTGATTTGCAGAGCTCCCCAAAACACCCAGATAAGTTGACAGCCACATTTGCTTTGTGACAGTGGCTCTGTGATGCTAATATTGGCTGCTGCCTGACATTTTACATAACAACATTTATATAACCACTTCTGAGGCCTGTGCTGCACCACACAATTCAAACCCAGCCTCTCCATTTGCTCCCCTTATCAGCTGAAAGCTGGTGCTGTTATCAAGTAATATCAGAGGAGATAAATTATGCCACTGTTTATTTACAGTTTACATCCCTGTAGTCGATGCACCTCATGCAGGAATTGACCTGTGGAAGAACTATAGCAGAACATTATTTGTGCAGCAGTAAAATTGATGGAAATTGATGATGCCTGAAAAACACACAATTACAGTGTCTTGATTAAAAATGGAGCACATTTCAATGAACTTTTTTCCCTTCTTCTCATGATTATGATACACAAGTACTAACATTAATGGTATTTTTTTATATAATGAACCATAAAATTACAGTTGGCAGTCAAGAGCACTCTAGCAGATAAGTAAGGCAATTTTCCTCATCATTTTTCCCTTTGTTGTCAATCTTGTTGCATAGCCCATTGCCTTTTCAATGAGCTGTAATGTGAATATTCAAGATCTTGCTTTTCCCCAGTGTATATATTCCAGTTGAAATAATTCAGTTTCATGCCACCCATTTTAATATGTTTTATTAAACAAACTTCATGTTTTTTAGGTTTTCCACTCGCACTAGAACTCGCCTGAGCATTGACAATGAGAATAATGGCATTTAAATTGTCCAGGTTTCAGGCAGATCAGCAGAAATGCTTATTGAGCTTGCTGTGCAAACAGGCTTAAAAGTTTGGGTTTGATTTTGCTCTCTTTACAGGAGGTTTTAGGAAGTTTAGACATGTTTGGATACTTCCCCTTGTTAAGTATGACAATCCAATTAGCTCTCAGTTTAGACCAAACCAACTTACAAGACACACACATTAGAAGTATTAGCTCTCATATTAAAGCATTTTAAGAGATGTTTAATTCATGCTATTTCCTGTTGTCTGGCAGTTCACAGCTCTTGAAGTAAATTATTGTCACTGCAGGATGAGAAATGAGTGAAATGCTGTATAGCCTCATTTATGTCCTACACGGCATAAAAAGGCAAGAAAAATGATTATATTATATAATTCTGAGTTAGAAAAAAAGAAGATGTGAAGTGCTCTTGAGGAGAATTATCATTCTTTTTTCCCAGATGCAAATAAGTGACTGTGGTCCATGGCCTGCTCTAGTGGGAGGTGTTGCTGCCTTGGCAGGGGTTTTGGGGCTAAATGATCTTTAAGATCCATTCCAACCCCTTAATTTCCATGATTCCACCAGGTACTCACAGCTTCCTCCTGCTGTAGCCTGAAGGATAAAGTCCAGGCTCCCATAAAGATAAAAAGCTGGTGGGTGTGACCTTCTCCAAAGCTTGGAGAGCTGGGTGAGAAGGATCCTTCCCAAAACAAGATTGAAAAGATCACTTTTCTCTCCCTTTGCTGTAGGATTTGTTCAGAGAGCTCAGCAGTCAGGGAAGGAGATTAGGAGATAACTCAGACCTGATAAAGATCAACATTTTATCCTCAGAGTAAGTGCAGAGCCATGAGAAACTCAACTTGTGGACATGGCCAGACCTTGTGCCCTCTGACAGGCAGACCTGAGGCTCCTGCAAACTGCCAGTTGCTCCCTGATTCTCACTCAGATCTCTCCTGATCAGCTCACTATCCTTCCTCTGTTGTTTGGGATTCACCAAGGACAGATGTTTCTGGTAAATAATCTATGGAACAACAACCCAAATTTAGGAGGTGAGCCTTATCTGCATTTTGGCTGTCTGTCACCATGTGAAACACAACATTTATCCTACAGAGAGAAAAAGCCCTCCAGGACCTCCTACATGGCTGATTTAAGCTTCTTACCATTCTCAACGTGATTGATTTAGGGCTATATTCTGTAGTATTTAAACATTATTAATATCTCTTTGACTTCAGCTGTTCCATTGAGCTTTACTTGAATAACCACCCAGAATTCCATGGCTCACAAAGATCTCTAAAACCACGGGACAAAACAAAGAACCAGCTTTTAAAAAAAAACCCATAAAGACCTGAAAATAATCTGCAGAGGGAAAAATGTGACATCAGGACGGAGCAGCCCAGATTGGAGTGTGAAGTGCTGCGTTTTCAGGGCTGCAGCTGCAACTCACCCATGAAAACCAGAGCATCTGGCAGCCAGGCAGCTGCAGGTGGGCTCAGGGATGAGCTCAGGGTGCCACAGACCTCCCTCTGCTCCCAGAGCTGCTCTTCATCCAGAGCTGAGCCATGGATAAATCTCCCTGCTGCAATGAGCTTCACCTGCTTTCTCCCAGCAATCAACATTTTTGTTTTCATGCTCCCTCAGCAGCTGGTTCCCAAACGCTCTGGGTTTGCACAATCTGCCTGAGACCTTTTCAGGCCGAGAGAATTGTTTTGTGAGTTACAATTGATCATGAAAATGAGCCAGGCTGGGAGTCCCTGTGAGGAGGGACATTGTGGATTTGGATTATTTGTTGGTTTCTAGAAAAATGTGGGGTTTTCCACCCTCTCCCCATGGCTTCCTACCTGCAAGAAAACAGGAGAGGCAACTTCTAGTGAGTCACACCATAATTCTCCTGAGGAGACAACCACTCTGAGACTTTCCTGGTGCTATTAATTCCCATTAGGAGCAAAGATGAGGCTCAGCATTTGAACACGCAAAGTCTGCAAGAAATTGTTGTGAAGAAGTGAGGCCACCTTCAGTGAAAAGAAACAGATAAAACCATGCTGGCTGCCTCTCCAGGAGGCTTTGAAACTGGGGTTAGTTTTATCCAATTTAAAGTGAACACAGAATCCACTCCTGGAAGGACTTACCCTCTTGTATTAGCTGTAAGTCACACAATTGCTTCCTCAGATTTCAGCTCCAGCAGCTGCTTCCTTTCCTAAAAAGAAGACTAAAGATTAAGTTGGCCAAAGCCAATTTTGAGAAGAAACTTCCAAGATGTCCATCACAGACAAGTTCAAATCTCTGAGTAGCAAGAACTCACTGCTAATTTCAATGGCTTGGATTTCAAGTGCAAAAGTTGTTATTAAGCCAGACCAAGTCTATAAAATCAGAGTTAAAACAAACAGCAATTAAATTTTATTATGAGGTGTGAATGATGAGATTTGTGTTTCTGGTCTAGAACACAAGCTGGTGAATAGGAAGCCAATGTGGAAAAGAAAACCCTTTGTGATGGCTTTTCATACCTGTCCATATAACATATATATATAAAACTTATATAACATATAACAAGCAGCTGTGGCTAATCCTGGCTCAGAGAGCTCAGAACAGAACGAAGGGCTGAGCAATGAAGAGTGTCAGCTTTGCAATGAGCTAACGTGGCACGAGGTCAAGGTTGACAAATCAGCCCCAGCCTAACACCTCAAACATGTCCAGAGCTGCGTTAGCCAAGAAAGATAAATGAAGAAACTGTCAGCCAGCTCCAGTCTAAACAATGGAGCAATTTAAACTGGAGGGAATCATCATCTGCAGCTATTTGTTTCATACTGTACGATCATGATAAAGAAAATCTCAATTTTTTCTCCATCAATTTGGAGTGCAAGTGTGAGTCTCAACAGAAATATCTTTCATCAGAATAAAAGTCACATTTCAAGGTATCCTTAAGGACAAGAGGCACATTTTAAGCGCAGTGGAACAGCAGATATGAGAAAATTTGGGTTGTGGGACTCAATAAAATACTGCCAGTTGTACTGTCTGTTTGGAGGGAGACAGCAACAGGAAATACTCACAGATGTGGTGTTTGGCAACAAGTCAGAAGAACATTCTGGAAAACAAATTCATGCACATCCCCTGATGAGGTAAACTGCATTTGAAATTTGTTTCTAGAAGGAGGAGATGGACTTTTAGCTCGTAAAGGATTCCTAGGCAGAATCTCTCCTCTTTTGGCCACCAAGGTAATGAAAGGAGAGCACAAAAATCATTATTTCTCATGGACTCACATAGGTTCTTCTCTTCTCTCAAGGACATCATCAGGCTCTTCACCTTGAGCCCCACAAGGAGAATGAGAACACACCCAACGAGAAGAGCCTGCAGAAAGAAATTGGAATAAATAGGTTGGAACGTGTACGTTCTGCCCCATAAAAATGGGGAAGTAGCAGTGTGTGATAAAGCCACACAGTGAAAGAAATTGAAAGTTAAAATTCTCACTGATCCACTCTCATTTCACACTTCAGTTATAGATTTTTATTTCCGCTCGTTCGTGAGGCTCTGATCTTGAGATTTTTCTCTCCCGTTTTCCAGATTTTAATGAGTCTATCAAGACATTTGTATAACTCTGAGGAGAAGGTTATGCAAAGTTTGAAGTAAATTCAAATTGATTTTGAGTACGAGGCACTTTAACTTAATATCCATCTCCTGCTACGAGAATGGTTTGTTACCACCTCACCCTTCCCATCTCACACTGGTTATGTTTAAATACAACAGGTTCAGATCATGTTATGTTAGAGAATGGATTTGATTGGATGTTAAAGGGATGTTAAATCATAATAGAATATTTTTTAATTCACGTTTTATTTTTTTACTTCTCACGTAATCATTATACTGGAGCAGCATCCCAAAAAATATGAATATTCTGGACCTTTGTATGATAACAAAATCTAAAGTAACACCATAAATTTTCAATATTTGTCTTATTTCAGCCTCAACCATAGGCTGGAGAATGACAAAAACAGTCCTTGACAAGCCTGTGTATGATGACCAATGTTTATGGTAAAATTCTTGGTAACACTAATGAAATCTATGGAATTACTCACGTTTAATGAGATGCATACAATTAAGCAGTTTTTTGGATTGGGGGAGCCCAGATCTGATGGAGTGAAACACCACAGGCAACTTCAAAACACTTGAGATACTAAAATTAAAGGAATTTCCTACCCCCAGCTGACAAAGCTCACTCCTCCTCAGGCTCTGACATTTCCAGGTGCAATATCCATGCAGATTTTTATAATTAATTCCATTTCCCTATAATTCTTCATGGAAATTGCACAAAGGGGGAAACACCACTGGCAAAACCTGAAACAACAACAGCAAGAAAAAAAATAAAAGAGTTAAAATAAAAAGAGGAAGGCAGAGGAGACAGCTCTAAAATTAGTCTGTTCTTGAAGAGCTGCCTCCCAAAATGCTTTTGAGGCTGTGCTGGTGTAACCCAAACCCCACTATTGACAGGAGCATGACAGACAATCGACTCAGGCAGGGAAGGATCCAACCCTGCTCATCACATCCCTCTAAGGTTACAGGGAGTGGAGTCTATAAAACTCAACCTGGAAAGTGTATTATTTCTCAGAGGACACAAATGTAACAAGCTTTTCCTGATGGCAAAAATCCAATTATTGTAGTAAAGGTTGTGCTCAGTTATTTCTCACTTCGTGTCAAAGCAAATTGTAAAATGAGGTGCCTGGGAACTCTGCTGCTCTACCTTTAGTGGTACACAAACTTGCACTCTCCCTTTTTTTGTTGTAGTTAGTGAGAAAACAGAAGGAAAAACTGAAGGGGAATGTCATCAAGTACTGGCCAAGAATGTGATATATAGATTTTTTTTTATTATTATTATTTTTATTCCTCAACAACTGGAAAGAAAAGTTTAGCGTAGATCGGATCAAATATATATTTTTCTTTGCTGTCAGAAATAAAGTTATCTTCATCTCTATTGGATTTTTCTTCTTCTTAGATGGGAGTGTATGTTAAACCAGCCCAACTGCTTTTTCTATTTGTTTGGCAGAGGGAAAGAAAAAATTCCACTCAAAACTAACAGCTAAAGCAATCATTCCTGGCTGTATCTTGTGTTTCTGGGAAATGACAGTAGGGCTGGTGAGGAAAACTAAGTTATTTTTTTCAGGAAGTTAAGTACAGTGACAATGGGTGAATTTTCTGCATGGACCATTGATGGATGTCACAAAACTCCTTTCAACCATGGAATCAGCAAGGTTGCAAAAGATCTCAAAGATCATCCAAAGAGTCCAAGCTGTGCCTGATGCTCACCTTGTCCCCAGCTGAGCCCTCAGTGCCACATCCAAGCCTTCCTTGGACACCTCCAGGGATGGGAAATCCAAACCTCCCTGGGCAGCCCCTTGATCTGCCAGCAGTGTGACCTCTTTGGACACCTCCCCCAGATTCCTAATTTATTAATATTAATACAATGGCTGTAAAATGCCTTTTCCCCTTCTTTTTCTCCTTTTTAACTTTCAGATGTTATGAGGGTATTTCAGCCAACACCCATCTGGTGCTTCCACTGGGATGTGCTCCCCCAGCTGAAACATCCAGTTCTTCTCTCCTTTTTGGGTCAAAATAAGGGGTTTTTTCCCTGCTACTGGATTCTGACATACAGAGCAGTTTCTCTCCCTGCAGTTGGTATTTTAAGGCCAGGCTGGACAGGGCTAGGAGCACCTTGGGACAGTGGAAGGTGACCCTGCCATGGCAGGGAGTGGAACTGGATGGACTTTAGGGTTCCTTCCCACCCAAACCATTCCATCATTCTGTGGTTAACTCTCTCCCAAGTACCTCTTTTCTGCAGGATTTCATGCAGTGCTGACATTCATTTTTCTGCTCAGGCATTCATTGTGGTCTCCCTGCTTCACTCACACTAAGAAAATATGGAAATCCATCTCAGGAAATAACTCACACACACTCTGGGCAAGTCCAGCCTGGATCCTGCAGTAGGAGCTACTCTGTGAAGCAATTCATGGACAGAACCACAGCAGCTGTAGAAGCAGAAAATCCTGGGCTGCCTCCCTTTGCCAGGAATAAACTAAAGCACAGCTTAAAATCAGGGATTTTCCCAGGCAGCCCACTCTGACTGACCTCGCTTGAGATGACCTAACTCAGGGTAGGAAATTCTTCTTTGGCATTTGCTAAACAGGACTAAATCAAACAAACAAATCAGAAAGCCACCACTTATTAAAGTCTGACCTGCTGCCCCTCAGATTGAACTAAAGCCAGATTCTGCTTAACAACCAGAGTCACGAATAAGTTCTCTGTCAAATGGGCATGGTTAAGCCATGTATAAAATGTAATTAAACCCAAAATCCAGCTGCCTTCATATCGAAGGGATAAAACAGCATCCTGGGGAAAGGATGGAAGAATTGGGCCCAAAACTTGCATTTAAAGCAGTTTCCATAAAGAACTGATTTGAAGAAATGACCATGTAACACGAATAGTCTGTTTTAAAAGTGGTGCTCACAAAGCTGCACTGCCCAATGAGTGGGAAGATGCTACATCCATATTTGAAAAAAATGTTTGAACATAAGAAGTGAACATCTGTCTTCAGCTGGAAACCACCAATTTGGCATTATTCTGTTGAAGCTGACAATTGTTTGCTGACTACAAATAGGATGACCTGTATTCAGACAGGAATTTCCCAGAACAAGTACTAAACATGCTGCTTTTAGCATGGATTGGGAGGTGGGATAACCCCTTCCCAGCCATTCAAGATGTTTTCCTATTTTAATTATTATTAGAAATCAGTAAGAAGTACTGTAGTTAGTGATTCCACTTAGGTGTCTTCATTTGAGTTTCATTTTGGGTTTTAATCCCAAATATCTCAGAGTGAGATCCCTTTCCTGGTTTGTGCCTTGACATTCAGCAAACATCCAAATTGCACCTTCAGCAGTAAGGGTTTTCTCACTGACACCTCTCCCAAAAACAACGAAGCAGCCAAATCTCAGAGAGCTCTGCAGGGTACAGTTACATCTGACATCATGCTCTCTGTAAGACTAACACACAACAGACAATAAACCACCATTTAGACCTCAAGGCTCCCTCTGCACAACTGCCCTTTGCTCAGCCTGAAAGGCTTTTAATAACTCTGTGACACTGCAGACACGCTCCCACCAGCTGATATTTATTTATTTATTGACCCCAATCTGGTGACACAGGTCAGGCTCTTTGTCAGACACGAGACAGGGCTTTGCCCATCGGCTGCTGTCACACTCCTTAAGTCTATTTTCATTTATCTTCGCAAAAATCTTGCCCAAGCCGGAAGCTGCAGGGCTCAACTCACAAAGTTTAGAGCAGGTTCGTTTCTCAAATTAAAATTGTGTAAGGCCCTGGCTGTCAGAGCAATTTGCAGACATGCCAAGCTCCATCAGTCCTGCTGACACCCTGTGCCTCCAGCCCTGTCTGCAGCCTCTGGGGCTCTGCTCTGCCCCAGAGCTGGAATCACCAGCAGGAGCTTCTGCCCTGCTTGCCTTCTCCTTCACCCCAACACATCCATGCTGGCCTTTTCCTTTGGATTTCACACCACGGATTTGATGCAGACAGCTTTATGATGACTATTTATGCCAAGCCTCCCTGCTGGGTCCATTTATCAGCCCAGCTGACAACAGGTATAAACCATTCCTTAAATACACTTGGGAGTGCAGAGGCTAAAAAAAAATACTGTAATCCTGAGAAGAAAGCATCTTTTGGAAGAAAACAAACCCAAAGGGAAGAGACGAGTTGATTTGAAAGTAAACTCTGAAAAATAAAATTATTCCCGTGGAAAACTCCAATAATCTGGTTTTAATATTTAGACTGCTTTAAACAGCATGCAGATTAAATTTGATATAGATGGAACTGCAGCCTCTATTTATTTGTGCTCATCCATACAGGAGCAACATAAAAGCCTCTGGAGTTTGTGGAGGAGTCTGTAGCGAATTTGCAAATCACCATATCTGCAGCAGCAGTGTATAATGGACCAGTATAATATACTGGGGAAAGTTGTCACTTGTTTGGCAATTAACACTGATATAGGAGGGAAAGGAATGAGAGGATATTAACAGATTAATCTTGGGGCCGTTTAGACGGCGCTGAAGTGAAATGATATTTTTTTCTCCCACTCCTGTTAGCTCAGTGCCCTCTGCTGCTCACTGCCTGCCTCCAGCAGCTCCACTCTGCAAAAACAGCTCCAACCCACCTGAAACACACCTGGATTTACAGTGACAGTGAGAAACCCTGCAGGGATTTGTGCCCTCAGTGCCATCCTTCCAAGGAAATGCAGACAACAGAGAAATTTTGGGACAACCTCTACTGACGACATTGCTTGGAAATATAAGCATCTCTGCATATCATAAATGCTGTGCTTCAGCCCAGAAACCAAACCCCTCTGGCTGCTGCATTCCTGCTAAACTTCACCTCTTTCTCCTTTCTGATCCTTTTTAATGCGTTATGAAAAAGTGATTTACATGTTCCTATTGCAGCTGTAATCACAGTCAGAATCTTATCAGACATCACTGCAACTGAGTGATGTCACAAATAGATAAAGCCACAGAATACCATGAAGACTCTATTAGTTTTAAAATATCTCAAAACAAACAAACAGACAAGCAAACAAAAAACCCAAGAAACTTTAAAAAAGCAGAATATTTACAAAAAGAGAGGAAAAAAATGAATAGCTAGCTGAGAAACTTGACAGCGCCCTGAGTTTAAACACTAACTGGAAAAAGGAACACTTTACTCCATAAAGAATACCAGTGCACATAGCAATTTTGGAGTCTATTAATGAACTTTATGTTGTCATTCCTTCTTTTTAGATTAGACTTTCAGCTTTTAAGCTCTCCACAACTCCCTGAAAGGAGCTTGCAGTAAGGTGGAAGTCAAGCTCTTCCCTCAGGTAACAAGTGCTAGCCCAAGAGGAAAGAGCCTTGAGTTGTGCCAGGGGAGGTTTAGATGGGATATTTGGGACAATTCCTTTATCAAAAAGGTTTTTAAGCCCTGGCAGAGGCTGCCTTGGAGGGTTTGAAGAGATGTGCACCTGTGGCACATGGGGACACGGGTTAGTGGTGGGATTGGCAGTGCTGGAGAATAGTTGGACTCAATGACTTTGGGAGGCTTTTTGAACTAAAACAATTCTGTAATTCCATCCCCAAATGTATCTAGAAAATAGAGAGGCTCTTCATAAGTGTTATTCCCAAGCTTTGCCACTCCTCAACTCCTCCTGTACAGGATCCTGAGCACTTTGCCACTGTTTTCCCTTCTGTGCTGTGAGAATGTCCTGTGCTTATTCCAGAGGGGTGCTGAGATTGCTCAATCAGGAAAAAATCACTGAGAATTAGAGTGAGGAGTGCAAATGAGGAGCTGACAACATCTTTACTTATCAGGAATCCTTTTAAACAGAGTGAACACACATGGATTCTGGGACAAGTCTCAGGGTGTTTGTACATCCCAAAGAGCAGGCTCTGCCCCACCTGGAGCATCCCAGCACGAGCACTACGGCAAAAACTCATCCAAAAACAGACAAAGGGAGCAGATTCCGCACTTCTGGGAGCAGCTGGGACAGCTCTGAGCCCCCTGCTTGTCACCAGCAGGCAGGAGCCTCAGAGCAGGGCACAGCCTGGAGCTGAGCCACATCTTCCCAAACAACACATCCCCAGCAGCTGCTGGGAAATCTCAGCAAAACACAGGAAACAACCTCTCGCCGTGCTCTTTTGTAGAACACGCGGTTTTCCCTGCACTTCCATGTTAATTAAGCTCCTGGCTGTGCCTGTTCCTCGGCAGCCCTTCCCCTTCCCCGAGTGAAATGTCAGCGCTAGCGCTGATGCAGCGGCAGCTTTCCGCGCTTTCGGGAGCTAACATTTAAACACAGCCGTGCTGCTGGCAAAGCCCTCCTTGGCACAGAGAGAGCCACAAGTTTGGCAACTCCAGGTCAACGTGGGCAGCAGATGTTTTTAATGCCAGCTTTGCCTCTAATTGTGAAGCAGCAGCAGCAGCAGCACGGCGGGGAAGGAGGAGAGCATAAATCTCCAGCGTGGGATGAGCCCATGAGCACATCAATCCTGCCACTTGTTAGGAGAGTTTGCTGACAATCTCCCTGCTCTGTTGAGGAGTGAGGGATGTGCAATCCCTCAGAATGGGCACAGCGAGCTCAGGCTGGGCTGGCAGGTCCAGGTTGCCATGAGAAGGTTCCTGAGCCATGGAAATTTGGAGCACAGGGATGGATCCTGCATGGAGCAGGGCCTTGGTGCCAGGAAGCTCTGCTCAGCAGCAGGGGGATGGAATCCAGGTGGAATCCACATGGAATCCAGGTTTCTGAGGGTGCAGAGCCCTAACAAGCTGTTCCTTCACCTGCAGATAAAGCCCTCAGTGCTCCTGCAGCAGTGAGAGTCGAGTCAATGGAAAAGTGTTCACTCTGCAGATATAATTTTGGCTTTGTACTCTCACTTTCCCAATGCAGTCACCCATCATCTACTTTCCTCTATCCCACCATAAAAACAGCAGCTTTCCTGGTGTAGGGAGGTGTCCTGGACCCCACAGAAGGCTGCTGTGGCTCCAGTAGGACCATCCAGCTCTGCTCCTCCCCAAGGTGCTAAACCTTCTATGGTGCTAAACCTTCTAGGATGTATTTTCGTGGGGCTGGGAAATCACTTCCTGAGATTTTTCTATAAAATTAATCCATGTGATATTATTCCTCATCCTCAGCATTCTGGTATCACTCTTGCACACTGTTTTTTGCCTGTCTGGAGGCATTAGCACCACAACTACTCTCAACATTCCTTGTTCCTTGCCCATTCCCCTCATGCTGCTTTCTCTAAACATTAAGGGTTAAACCACCAACATAAAACCATGGCTTGGAGCTGACCTGGAAAGCTAAGTTTATGAAACATTTATTTGCTGCTCTGACATCTGGAGGGAGATGCATCATTTAGGTCATGAATTTTTCTGTTTGGATCCAAGCTGATTGCTCACCCTGCCACACTCCACCCTCTGCTCCCCTGCACCTTGCAGCACACAGCTAATTTAAAAAAGATTGGAGGTTGACCCTCAGGAAGGCTCGGAAAGCAGAGTGTTTCCTTTTCTTTTTCAAGCAGCAGGAAACAAGGCTGTTCACAAGAAAAGGTAAGAAAAGAAAATTTGAAGGGTGAGGAGTCAATGTGAAAGAAAGAAAATACTGTATATTTATGAGCAAAATGAGAATGTGTCCTTTTGAACCTTGCAGGCAGAGGAATCTGAACAGTCAATCAATCACCAGAATATTGATAAGGAAAAAAAGGCTTATCAGTAAGCAGCTGGCAAAGGAGGCAGAGAAAGAGTGAGACACCCCAGTTCACTAAACCACCCAGGACAGACCCAGCTAATTTAAATCCACATAACAACATCCTGCCCAACAGAGCTCAGCCAAGTTCCCCAGGCTAAAGATACTGTTTGTCCAACTTTTGTTACCTTTATTTATAAAATGAAAGGATGAGGAGTTGACTTGCTGTGATCAATGCCACTGCAAGATGTTCTCTCTGCCCTCTTTGGCAGCAATGCACTCTCAGCCCCCATAAATGCTCTGGGAAAATTGGAAGGGAATTTGCAAAGCAAAGGGTGAAAACTGCCAAAAAAGTCAAATCTCAAATAGTCATTCTCCCTATTACAGTTCTTCCCAAGACAGAATCCCCTCAAGGAAGAGACTGTGTGAAAACAGGAGCTGTTTCTCTCTGACAGAGAGAGGATTGACAGATTCTGTATTTATTTTTAAAAAACGCCTAACTAAGCATCATTAGTCACCCATCATCCATATTTCTCTCCCTAAATGAGAGTGCATAAAGTTACAGAGTCTCCAGAGAAAGCAATTGCAATATTAATTTCAACTAAATGACAACTAGGAGAAAAAAGAAAAAAATCAACTGGTTTAAGTTTTCTCTTAGATCCTGATTAAGAAAACGACTTCACCAACACTGAAAGCCACCAATCACCAATTAATCTTTAATTGAGCTACCTGGAAGGAGCAAGGAGTGAGATCCATGTAGGAGCAGAGTTCAGCAGGAATGGGAGTGCAGGTTTCCCAGTGGGAGTCACAAGGGTTTGGGCAGAAACGAGGATGGATCCTGGAGGAGGAACCAGGCGAGTGTGCACAGCCAGGATGGGGATTCCTGCTGGAATCCTGGCACTGAAACTCATGGAAATGTGCTTTATTCCCCACCCCAGGGTCTGAGACCCTCCCATGAAAAATTTCACTGAAATCCTAAATTACCTTTGCCATTAAAATTCCATGGAAATCATGGGTGGAAGGGACTGCAGGAGATCACAGTTTTCCCATTCCCATTCTCTTCCTGCTGGATTAAGTAAACTGCACCTTTTTTCTAGTTAAATTCTGAAAATGTGCAAAGATGGAGAGTCCTGCAGCTCCAGAGCTGCTAGAGAAGATGTGGAGAAAGGGCTTCCCATCCTTTCCTGAACTGGAGAGCTTAATGATGAAAACCAATTCTATACCACCAAAGTTTCCCTTGTGAGTTCTCCCTCTCAACAAGCCCTGTGCTCTCCCAACCTCAAAACAACACCAAATATTTTATCCTAAATTTAGAGCTGCCAAATACAGCCTGAAATATATTCCTGAAAACACCAAGGCTGATGGGATGTTGTATTTTAACTACAGGCTGTTTCTTGACTTGGGCTTTACTGTAATTTTCTTTTTTTCCTGGCTAAGTAGCACCCATTAAAAACTGGAATAATTCTATAATTGCCTAGAAGAAAAAATGGAAAAAAAATCAAAAGGTTCTTTTGAAAGATTTCAAGGGATTTCCCATTTCAAACCAGCCTCTTAGATCACCAAAGCCTGCTTAGAAGTTGGCTGCAAAAGGAAAAACCAACAAAGCCAAGACACCCTCAACTTCAGGAACTTCTAAATATCCATAATTTGTGATGGAACTCATCCTTCCTTCCAAAGACCCCAAATGCCTCAGTTCCTCTGTCTGATGGGTTAAATGACCCCTGGTTGAACACAATTTCTGGGACACAGTGCAGCTGGGAGACTTTCAGTATTTTGTGTGATATTTTGTGTGACATTTGCTATTGTCTTGGAAAAATAAACGTAAAATCCACTTCGTTATCCATCATTGTCATATAATGTCATTCAAATGAAAATGTAAATCTAAAGAGCCAAATAGGGTTTTTCTCCTATTTTTTGAAACTTCTCTCTGTGCCTTCAGAAGTTGCAGATTCAAGTTTCTGACCCCAATTAAGCAGCTTTCTCTCCATGCTTCAACCCAGGAAACAAAAAGGTAGAAGGGGCTACCATATGTTTGAGGGATTCAGTTCATTAAATCCTTGATCGTGCAAAACCTTTTAAGAGCTACCACCCCATAAAATTCATACAAAGCTGTAGTTTTGTGTTTGTTTGGAAGAATCTTATTAAACACTTTCTCCAAAGAAATATTCCAACCTTTTGAGAATCAGCATGACACTGCCATGAATTATTCATGCAAGGCTCTGCAAGATGGGCAAGTTTCCTGCCAAGGCGTGCACAGTGAGGGGTGTTATAAAACTGAAATTGGAATGTGGAGAGAACTGATGGAAAAGATTTCAAAGATCATCTCTGTTGGAAAAAAAAAACAACCAAAAAAAAAAAAAAATCAAATGCAACTTCAGACCTTTAAACTTGCTCCTTCACGGTGCAGCTCCTCCTAAATGTCCTGCTTCACATCCATTCCCAAATTCCTCAGTTTTAGGCTGTGCTCAAACACAGACCTGCTCTGAAATGAGTGGTGGAGATGTGATTTCAGAGCCATTGACAAAATTCATTTTGGGAGTTATTAATGAGGCTGAATCTCAGGAAATTCTGGGGAGGTTTTTTTTGTCACCTCCATGGCCCAGCTGGGACAGAACCTCCTGTGCCCTGGGCTGATCCCAGCAGCAAAGGGAGGATTCTGCCAAGAACCAAATGAAAACTCCAGTCCAAAAAAATCACTATTTTTAAACTGCCATTTCCAGGTTGACATGCTGATGCAAATTATTTGCTTTGTCCCCCCCAAAGGCACTGCCCTGAATACCTGATGAAAGGCACATTTTAAATAATCCAAGAGGCCGAGGAGGCATGGCCATCACTAATGCAAAGCAACCCAGTACCACCTCTCATTGTTCTGGTGCTATTTGCACGAGGGGAAAAAAAGCCCTGTAAGCACAGAGAGCTGATGTGAGTGATTGCTGAGCACATTTTAATAATTAATTCCACAAATAAGCGAAGTCTATTTTAATTTCACCTTAGACAGCATTGCTGTCTCAGTGAAGGAAACTGCAAACTCTTCTGTTACTCAACCCAACACTGACACTTTGGAAACATTACAGAAACAGCAGGAATGTAATGAAAAATATATATAGTGCTGAAACTTCTGAGCTACCCAAAGTGCTCCTCAAGATCCTGCAGATAATCTGTGGGGAATAATCCAAACAGCTCTGCTGTATAAAGTTACATTAAATGACTGAACATCACGCTGTGATTGAAAAGTCATGCCCAGAAATGCTGATCAGTTTGATTGGACATGGATTGAGTTCCAGCACCTTTAAAGGGCTGCAAAGAACAGCTTAGTAAAGAAAAATAGAATGGCTGAAGCCGCCAAAGTGATCGTGCTTGCGTGTTTCAAACAGAAATGTAATGGAATTATTTATCTGTGAAGCAACTGCTAAGAGGATCGGAGGGAAAAAAAGAGTTTGGAAAGCTCTGTTTGTCTTCAACTCTGATAAAGCTGTTTTGTCCTGAATTTTGACTTCTGAGAAGTTCCCATAAAGCCCTTTGGCATCATGGATAAAACCACAACAGTGCTTTGCAAAGCCCTAATATGTGTCCACATGTTGGCCAAGAAGAGTTTCACACACAGAGGGCAGTTGAGGTGGACAATTCTGACAAGTGCATGTTTCTACATTTTCCCAGCTTCTTCCCCAAAAGAAGCTTGAAATTCACAATTTCCAAATGTTTTTTTTTTTCTCATTTGGGTTAGGTATGATTTTTTTCCCTTCCCTTTACCTCCAGAGCAAGTCCTGCTTCCAGAGTGGAGAGAATCCACTTTTGGAAGAAATTAAAAGTGTTTTCACCAGTAATGTTATGTCTCTGAAACCTGAGAATTCATTGCTCCATCCCAGTTTCAAAGGAAGGATCTCTTTGGACACACCATCCATGAGCTTTTCTTAGAAGAGAAAAGCTGCATTTTCTTACAAGATCTTTGCATTTTGAGCCAAAAGGATTCAGAAACTGATTTTTTATTATTATTGTGTCAGGTACAGATCTTATTCCTGCCCCTCTGAAATGCTGCACTTTAAGTACTCAGATTGTACTCTTGTCCTTTTTCTGAGAAAAGACCTTTGGCATTTCTTTGAGATCAAGCCACACAAGAAGAGGTTATAAATATGATACTGAGCTGCCCCAGCCTAAAATAAATTCTGCAAATACATCTTCTGGTTCTGTAAATAAGGTTACAACACATAATCCCACAGGTTCCAGCATTATATGTACATAATAAAGCTGCAGATCTTATTCAATTTCCAGGTATTTTGTGAGGAGAGCTACTGGCATATTCTCAAGGGCCAAATATTTCATTCAAAGGCGAGGAGATATTATCATACTCTGAATAGATATAGTAGTTAGTTTGTACAGCATCTCATAAAAGGGTAATTTGCAGACTTGAAGGGAAAAAAAGAGCTGCTTTAAGGAACACAGGGAATATTTATGCAGCTACACAAATTACTTGCTGGAGTATTATTCCACAGACTTATTTTAGAAACTGAAATTACTCCCTACCATGTAACTTTTGCCATTATTATTATTATCTCTTGCACTTAAAGATATTAAATCCTTGCCTTGAAGTTTGGCTCATGAACAGGCAATTATGATTAGAGCACTTCATCTCCTTGGCCCCTTAATTCATCACAGCAACAAGTCAAATTCCATACCAAGTCTGGAATAAATGGAGCTGGCCCAGGCAACCTCAGTGCAGCACAGTCAATCCACCCACAAGGTGAGCACATCTTTGTTTTTCTTCCAGTGACAACATCCCTGCTGCTTAAATATTCATTTTTGGATCTCAAGCAATACCTTGCAAATAGCAGATAAATCAGGTTATCTGGAAAATGAAGTGGTTTTGCCATTTTCCAGAGCAGTTGTGAAAATAAAATTAATTATTAATGTGAAGGAAGCAGGTTTTTCCTCATGCCCTGTCCAAATTGCTCAGGGTGGTGTTTTCATTGCTTCCCTGTTTCCCTGCCTCTCAGAAGAGCATGGAACATGTTATCCTGAAGGTTATATCACTGGATAACTTGAATTAGAGCTCAGTGAGCACAAGATTGAAACGCTGCTGGCCCAGGGAGGCAGGAGGGCTGCAGGACTCTGTGTTAATATGTTCACTTTAATAATCCAAGCAATGAAGGCCATTGCTTCAGACAAGATGTGCCTATCACGGTTGTATCTTATCTATCTTTCATACACTTAGTCAATATACAATGATGCTGAACATATCTGGGCAAACATAGCTAATTTTTTACCCTGAAAGCTAATCAATAATATTTCCTTTAGCAGGTCTCAGTTAACTGTTGGGAACAAGGGGTTGGCAACGTGGAATTGGTGCTTCCTCCGTGCCCAGCATCTGTGGTTCTAAATCCAAATTAAGATTATTGCTGAGCCTTGTGGTGACACCTCTGGGTCATGAAAAAACCCAATAGTTATTCTGAGGGTGTGGCTAGCACAGGTCTTTCCCATGAGAACTTTCTCCTGTGTTTTACAAACAAAGATAAAGTTTGGATGTTATTAAAAACAGTGTCTCAAGATTTGGACAGGTCAGGCCTGGCCAATCAGGCCTAGGGGGAGGCTTCTGACTGACCAATCTGGGTGACCTCTGAAAAATCTCTATAAGTTGGAATCAAAATAATAAAATCTGTTTTTCATGCCACACTGAGAATCCGGGTCTTTTTCTCTGCTAGCGGCTCAACAGTGACATGAGGGTATTACTGGAAGGATATTTTCTCTGCATGAGGCGTTTTAGAAGATTGGGATGACCCAAAATGGTTTTGGATAAGCTTCCAGTGTCTCATGGACCAGGAGAAAGCAGGATCAGTCCAACCTCACATGCACAGGCAGCAAAGAAAATCCCCAAACACCTCAGCCTGCAGGGCAGGCAGGAAGAGACTCTTCAAAAATATTCCTGGGAGCATGGATTGGGAATTTGTGTCCTGGGCTGCAAAACCTCCCTGATCACAGAGGTGAAACACCCCAAAAATCAGGTGGGGTTATTATTTTATCTCATCCATGGGATGCTGGAGAACACAGCTTGGGGAAGAGACTGGACTGAAACCCAAAAAACTACAGCTGCCCTCACACTTTCCCCTCCCTGCTGGTGCGTTGGGCACAAACAGGGATTGCAGGACAGAGATCCCAACTGGAATTGTCTGTGGCTTTCAAAGCAACAAAACATGACGTGATCCCATCAATTGCTAATGACTGGAGCTGGACCATGAAGTGATGCCCACCTCCTGGGGAAAACAGGGATAGCAGAAATAATAACTAGGAGAGGATGAAACAGAAGGAATATATTCATGGATAAATGAGAGCTGTGGCTGGAGCTTTGAGCAGAGCTGCACATCCCTGGGTGTGCTTTGATCACCACCAGCCCAGCCCTGGGTGCCTTTCCTCTGTCTCTTTTTCACACCACACTTCTTTCTCAGCTTTTTCCTCCCTGAAGGAGATCATGAGGTTGATGATTTCAGCACAGCAGAGAACCCCAACTCATCCCAGCAGGCAGCAGAGAACCCTGTGGTGGGACATGCTGGTGATGGCCAAGGCAGACAATCCTCCACTCCTGCTCTCCAATTTATAGCTCCAAAACATCACAGTTTCATGGCAACAACACAGAGATGCTGCAGGATTGGCATTCCTTAAAAATCACTTCCTCAGGATCAACATACCCTGTGAAATAATTACATTTTATTCCTTTCTCAATGTATTTCTCCATAAGGATAAATAGAACCCAAAAAAACCAAATAAAACTGAACCAAAACAGGTTGCACAATCAAAGTTCCGTATTAAGTTCCTGATAATTTCCTCCCCAAGTCATTCAAGTGGAAACCAGAACTCTTAAACAACATTACAGCATTTGGAATTCACAGCCATTTGCCAACTAATGTATTTCAGCACCAACACCAAGGAAAGACAACCTGACAACACTCAAAATATGGACATATTATAATAACAAAGACTTCACTAGAAACCCTATAAAAAGTGCTTCACCAAAAGTGGGATGTGTGCTCACTGCTCCTGGGTTTGCTCAGGATTGTGGAAATCACATTTGCAAATATTGAAAAGAGTTAAGAGGCATATTTCATCTTTTTTAGGGTTTGGAAACTGAGGGCAGCCTGTCAGGTGGTCAGAAAATGTTTTTTCTTTGTCCATATTAACCCAAAGTGACCATGATTTGACAAAATTGCCTCCAAAAAGAAGTCTGAATGTTGCTGGTTTCCTTTGAAAATGCTGCAGTTGCAAAAGCACTGACTTTTGGCAAGAGTTTCTTTAGCGATAAGAACAAAGAAACACTCATTAAAAACCTAAGCCAACAAACCAACCACTGCTAGGTAATTAAAAGAACTCTTGTTTTCTTAATTTTAACACTAAAGAGCTACAGAGCACGCTAAGAAAAACATTAAAATAAGATTTGTGGGGTGGGGAGTACTCAGAAAAAGAAAAAAAGGTGTTTGCTAATGGCTTTGGGTTGAAAGTGGTGTTATCCTGCAGGTTACATCCCATGGAGTTGGATCCTGTGGATTAAAAGTTAATTTAGACATCTGACTTGGCTCCACCCAAATCAACAGGATTCCAATTCCTTGCTGGTGGAATATTGGCAATCAGGCTCAGCAGCTTGAAATGAGCAGAAATTGATTTACCAGGAGGATGAGGAGGAGGAGCCAAACCAGACTCCCAAATATGTGCTAATCCTTGGAATCCTCCTTATTTAAAATAAATATTTTAACAATCTTGCTACTAATCTTGCTTCAAAGCATTATTTCCCTGGAGAGGGGGAAAAACTGGAATTCTGAAGGGAGGGAAAGAAAGAGTGGAAGGAGAGTCTGGAAAAATTTCTGGGAACAAATATATTCTAGAGGCTTCAGCAAATGTGAGCCCAGAATGGCAGGGGAGAGAGGAATGGGTTGGAAAAGCCTTTATTAGCCATTCCTGCATTCCAAAATCCATGTTCCAGCCTGACTGTCTGCTGCTCCCAGGGACTTCCACCTCACCAAGTGGTTTTTACTCCCAGCTAGGTCTAGGAAATAAATATTGCCCTGAGAAATATCAATATCAAATTTCACCTGCTGAGAAAGGAAATGGAAGGTTAAAAACCTAACCTGGGGGAGAATGGGAAAACGGAGTGGGAAAGTTGTGCTTCAAGTGTTGCAACCTGGAATTGTCCCCTAGTGAATGATCTGATGGACTTCATTTAGGTTTCATCTTCCAAAAAAAATGGGGTATGGATTTAAATTCCAAACAGAAATGCCATTTAAACCCTGAAAACCTCTTCACTTAATTACAAAGTCAAACTATACTTTGAAAATAGAAGGTTTTAACAGGGAAATTTGTCAAAAGCACCTTTATTCCCAGCAAACCATTTTATTTCCACATCTCCTTAACTCCTGGTGGAAATCAGGACAGGAGTACCCAAGATCTAACACCCTGCAGCCTCCCCCATCTCCTTCTGAACTCTAGGATTTTAACGTTGGTTTGGGTTGGGGTTTTTATTCCATAAAGGCATTGTCAGCTTCTTTTGAAACCCAAACAATTCACAAACCCAGCATTCATGTGCAAATTGTAATTGGCAATGCACAAGCCAAGTCCCCAAAATCCAACAGCATTTTCATTCAGAAAATCCCAACAACCAATTCAAGGGGAAAAACAGGGCAGATATTGTTGTTGCTAATTTTGCCAGTTAATTGAGGGGTGAAGTTAGAAAATAATACAGACAGCACAACATTTCAATGGCTGCTCTAAAAGCACGAAGCTCATGAGGTTTTGCACTGAGCTAAATCAAACTTTTCCATTGTAGCTTAAGCAGACTCCAGTTTAATGCATCAAGATTGCAAAATCTTTCCTTATTGTGGTGAATTTCCCCCAAATTCCCTCCGAATTTCCAAATGTCCTCACAAACTGCAGACACAAAACCAAACCAGCAGCATCCTCACCTGGATTTCCCCCTGGCAGAGCAGGAAATTCTCCCCAGCCCTGCTCAGCATTCTCCTGTTCTCCTCCTCAGGATAAGATCTGCTCTCCTCCTGCACCAGCTCCGTTCATTATTGCTGGATAGATGACCTTCCATTTGGTGCTATCAAACACATATTGATTGAACGCTCATCTGACAGCCTGGTAATTACTCAGGTCAGCCCATTTACCCTCTTTAAATAATGGCAGAGCAGCAGCTCCTCCAGCCTATTGGAACTTCCCCCGCCAGCCAGGACTTATTAAAAATAAACATTAACGATCCAAAGAGTAGCTCAGATGGCTCTTAAAATTTTTAGGTGCCAGTTAGCCAGACTTAGTGATTTAACAGAGTCTGATGAGAGGAGCTGCTGTTTAACTGCCTCTTAATCACTGCTGGGAGATATATTATTCCCTGCAGTGAGGAGGCAGCAGCATCTCCCTCCTCCCTCCCCTGGGAGAGCACAGAGGCACCAGCAGCCCTGGATCCACCTCAAAAAATTTCTCTTCACCTTTAAAGGACTTCATGAAATAGGTTTAAACTCATTGGTCATACCTTTTTTTTTTTTTGGGTGCTCTATGTTCTCAATCTTACCCTGTTCAACCTCATCCACATTTCTCTGCTTTGAGCTCCTAATTGCCCCACTTGCCTTTTATAGAGTATTTTGCCAGGGACAGGGAGAAAGATAAAGGAATTAGGGCAGTTTGGTTGTTTTCCTCATTGTGAAATTGGATCTTTTGGAGAACAGTAAACAAATTGAGATTTTTCTGCCACTAGCATAAACCAGACACAAACTGCTCTGCGCAGAGCAGCCACTCATTTTCCTTGCATTGATTAATTACCCTCTGGCTGTGGAGATGAGATCTAATCTAGAGCTCCTGCCTGCTGGATGTGAAGCACCTGGAATTGGGGAAATGTCAGCCACAGTTTTTATGGAACACCCATGGAATCTGCCCCAGATCTTCTATGTTGACTTCCCACAGAAAAGGCTCCAGGAGTTCCATAGTCACTCAGCCCAGCTCCTCCACCCTGCAAAACCAGAGAGAAGATCATCCTGAGGGGTTTATTTTCCTGCCAGCCATGACCAAGTGCCCCATCCTTTATTTCAGCTATTAGAGAAGTGCCCTGGAATGCTGATGGCTCATTTCTATTAATTGCCTGGGACTGACAAGGGCCCTGCTCTCTGCTCCAAGAGCCATTTCCCTGTCCCTGTTCCCCCTTGCTGCTTCCAAAAGGCCACAAAGAGCCACTAATTGTTATATTCAACACTCTCTCTTTCCTGCAAGCAATACCAATTTAATTAAATTGACATGGCTCTAAGTGACCAGCTACAACTCCTCTCATCTGTTTATACAGGTCACTGGAATTGATGAATCTCCATTTCATTGCTGACATCTTCTTTTAAGTGCTCCCTTATTCCCCACCTGACCTTTTAAAGCTGTTTTCTCCCCTTCCTGCCCAGCTGGTTGAAATAGAGCTCCTCTCCTTCCATAGGAACCCATAAACCCCAAATTCCACTCGGTGCTATCACTGCCTGGGGGTTTCCCTTAACACTTCAAGCATGAAGTGTCTTGGAGGGGAAATTTAAATATTTCCCCTTTTTTCACCCATTTAAATCCACTAGAGCCCTTCACAGATGGAATCAGAGGTTGCATTGCCCTTCCCTGTACAGAGACCATCCTCATTGTCACCCTGGCACTGCTGGTGATGCCCCAGCATGGCAAAATCTCAATTAACTGCAGATAATTCTGCTGCTTTGAGCTCCAGATCAGGAGGGACCTGTGGGTGGCACTGGATGAGCTTTAAGGTCCTTTCCCCCCAAGCCATTCTGTGATGCCTCTGCCACCCCTAATATCACCTTCTCTCTTGCACTCAGCAGGAACAACATATTTTTAGGCTGTTCTGACATATTTTCCATAAGATGATACGTCTGTTTTTTGGCTTTTTTTCCTGGCATGAGGGAGAAAACATCAGCAGCACCTAGAAATTGTTTTTATCTGAAGGTTTTAAAGCATTTTTGCACAGAAAAGGGTTTCTGGGCACTTTTTGCTCACCTGTGCAGGGAGATTGTCTTCAGGCACAAGCCAGTGCATCTCCAGCTCAGCTCTGGAGATGTGTTTGATACAGAGCAGACTGAACATCCCTCTGCTCCATGTCTGCTCAGGCAGAGACACAACTCAAAGCAGCCAAAAGGCAAACCTGGCCCAGTTCCTCCTCTTTCCCTCTGGGGAGAATTCAATCAAGAATTGATTAATGCTTGAATTCTCATCAAGAATTAATAAGTTCCTGATGTGGTGAAAATGAATAGTCTCAGGGAAGCAGCTAAGCTTGTTGTTTTGGACGGGGGGAAAGAAAAAAAAAATCCATATATTTGGCAACTCTGAGGCAGTGGTGAAGTTACAGAGAGGGGGAATTCTGAATTCCCTGACTCCTTATGATATTTAATAATGTAATGAATGGATTGACTGAAGGCAAACTCTAACAGATGACTTGGCTGCTTCCTCCTCTTTCCTCAGGCTTTGGGACAATCCTTAAACTCCACACAAGCACATCAGGATAGATCCTTTCACAGCCTTGGCAGGGACCAGCTTCCAGTAAACTGGTAACACTGTGACCTTCCAAGTATCTCAAATTTTGTGCCTTTCAGGAGCTTTTGCATTTTACTAGGATATAATGCAATTTGCATTTTATTGGGATGTTTTTTGCTATTGGATTGACAGATTTATTTAAAGCCTCTACTCTTGCTGCTCCCCATCCATTTGGAAAGGATCCTCCAGCCTCAGGTGGGTCAGGTTTCCAGGTGGAAGGAGAATACCGACCAAAATCCACCTCCCTCAGTACCCAGCTAGCTCTGGGCTGGGGACACCTGTGGGATTGAAGCCCTGAGGATACAAAAACTCCAGGGGAATCTCCTAAGGTGCTGAGCATCCTTAGGAGAGAGAACTTTGGGATGCACAGGGAAGGGCTGAAGGTCAGTGTTAAAACACAGCTTTTCTACAAACCAACAAACACCAGCTGCACTCAGGAGCTTCAGTTGCTCTGAAGTTCCTAAATCCTCAAGCAGCAAAACCCCTGAGATCAAAAAAAATCCCATTAGATGCTGAAATCCAGGAAAACCTCAAGATCTGGTGGCAGGAGAGTTGGAGCAGCTGATACTGAGCTGCAGGGACTCTGTGAGTCCAGGAGAGAGCAGAAAATGACAGGGAAATAACACACTCAGGTGATTTCTCCCAGCCAGGATGGCCTCAGATCCTTGCAGAGGACACAGCCAAGGTCAGCACAGGGATGATGTGAAGAGACACAGCAACAAGCAAATCCCTGCAGCAATCACTGCTTGCAATGATCTCCAAACATGTCCTGGAAGATCCCCTGTGCTCATGGCAGCATCTGGTGTAACCCTGGAGTAACCACAGCAACCTCCTCTGCTCTGGCTGGAGATGAACAGGAGGGATAACAACAGCAAAATGCCAGGTGAATGCTGAAAAATTAAATTCCAGGCTGCATTTTTGTATATTTGCTCTTAGGAAAAGAGTTATCAGTGGTGACCATCAGGAATTAAAAATTCAAGTGTGGCTCTCCTTGGCTTCAACAACTGCATTGCTCCCACCATGGCCTGGAGGGATGGGATTGGGAATGGAACTGAAAACACCTCGCTGTGAGGGTTACAATTAAGGTAGGACTGAGTAAAAGCTCATTGCAAGAAAAGAATAAAAACCCTAGATCACATCTGTCTCGTGCAGGGGAAGGGGTTTTCCTGTTTAATCCTATTTTGTTGCTCATTTTAGGGTGGGAACCAGGAAAGAGGTTTCTGCTTTATTTCATACATTTTCCTCCATCCTTGTGCAGACATTCATTTGTAGATGCAACAGAAGCACAAAAATATATTCCCCCAAACCCTTATGGATGAAATTCCAAAAGGAAAACATGCAAGGGAATTCTGCTGTGCAAACATGGGGAAAATGAGGGAAAGGCAGATTTTAGACCCATAGAGTTGTTTTTTTGTTGTTTTTTTTGGTTTTTTTATCTCCCTTCATGACAACATCCCACTGATTTCATTCCATCTCTCACAAGTTCCCAGGTCAGGGAGTTAATAAACAACAAGAGAAAAAAATCTACACTTAACTGAGGCCCTTGTTGGCTTGAATTTTCTTTCACGTAATGAGTAAAATCAGAGCAGAAATTGTTGCTTAAATCCACAGCATTGTGTTTGTTTGACACAGAGTGAGGAACAAACCAATCTCCATTTTATGGCTGTGGACTCAAAGGAACACAACATTTCTGCTCTTCCATTCTTCCAAACCTGCTCATTCTGTGCGGAAAACTTAAAATAAAAATCCTAGAAAATGTGTCTTCCTCATATTTCAATATATGGATGCAACAGAGCCTCTAGAATCCACACCCAAATCCTCTATTTCCTTTTTTTCTCTGGAAGGATTCAGCTCCAAGGGGAGCAGCTCAGGTGGGGAGCACTGGGGATGCAGCAGCTCAACACCACCACCAAAAATTCATCCCCTTCTCCCCAAAAAAGTGTCCCTAAGAAAAATCCCACAGTCAATCCTTTCTCATCAAAAAGGTCTCGGTACAGACTGAATAAAACGAGACTCAGCAGGTGCTAATAGTGATAAAGGTAAGAAATATTTAGTGACATCCTTTATGCTTCCTTTGACTGGCTGGGGAGCCTAAAACACCTTCAGAAAAAAAAGAAGAAAGGAAAACCCATGATGCTCTAAGACTAATTGAACCAATAATCAAAGGCTGTCTCTAATTCCTGGACCAGGAGGTCAATTACAGAAATAAATTTGACAGCAGATAGATGGGAACAGTGTGCAATTACCACTTAAAGACTTGATAATTATGGCAAGAATTAGTCTGCATTTTCAGCAGCAGCAAAATCCATCCGTTCTTAGCAGTTATTATCTTGATTAGGAGGAGGAATGGGTTCAGCTCTGTCTCGTCAGGCTGGCAGGAAGCTCCAGGTACAGTGGGAGCTGAGAAGTGGCTGATGAAACCAGCCCATGGAGTTTCCAGCTTGTGGAAAAAAATGGGAGGAAAAAAAATGAATATTCGGCAAGGAGAGATGTGGACAAATTTCAACTCAGATGTAATAGGACTGAGAAATGCATATATTTATGAGGTTTGCCAAAATTAGTCCACATATGGGCTTTTCTGATACTTAAATGCTGAATTTTGAAAGGCAGAGTCAATGACAGAGTCACAATGCTGAATATTTAAAGAATTTGCACTTCCATTCTCTGCTGGATTTACAGGCCATGGCTTTATGTAGTCAAAATGAAGAGGTTTTGTAACTTTTTTTAAAAAGTAAAATGTAAAATTCTCGATAAACCAGACTAAACCTGATGACTTTTATTCCTTGAGTTGGCTGTACTTATATTTTTTTTTCCTTATTGAAATGAACTGAAAGCACAACACTTGCATTCTTTTCTTATTCCTAATTCTGCCATCCTGGGATCCCAGGAGCTATTCTCCCAGAAAAATTGGATTCAGGGAGATGCTGCTGCCCTGGGAGAGTGAAAACCTGGGCAGGAGAGGGGCTGAGCCCACCAGGGGAAAAAAACCAAGATTTAAAAAAAAACCCCAAAAAAACAAAACAAAAACAAACAAACAAAAAACCCAAAAAAACCCAAAAACAACCCCAAAACAACAACAAAAAACCCCACAAAAAAAGCAACAAAAAAACCCCAACAACAAAAACAAACTAAAAAAAACCAAAAAAACCCAGAAAAAATGGATAAATCCTGGTAGTTGAGAAGCCTTGGGACAGAAAATACTCTGCAGCATCAGAGTAATAAAAAATGCAATTAAAAGTGTGAATAGTTTTTGGGGTTTAGTAAATACTTTCCAGGAAACAAACTAAAAGTTCTGCACAGCTGATGATTGTGGGAAATGAAACAAAGGAAATATTTCCAGCAAACAATTTCCTCCTCCACTCATCTGATGAAGGAACAATGAGAACAAGTGGCTTTAGCAGCTTCCAGGATATTCCTCCTTCTCTCAATTCCACATTCCAGAGCTATTCCCACTCCACTTGTCTTTGCCACTTCCACATCCCTCTGCTGCCACTCCTCTTTGCAACAATTTTTCCTCGTGAAAAATTCACCTATTTTTTTAAAATTAGGTGAATTACTGTGTCAAATGATCTGATTTCGCTGCATTTTATGCAAATTTATTTACTTAGTGGCCTCTCGGTTCCATGCTGAGCTTGGAAAATGTGCTTTTCAAAATTATAAATAATTAACCAGAGCTCCTGCTCCACTGGAAGCTGTTGCTCCACTCTCATTTTAAACAGTCCAGAACTATATTTTTTAATGCATGTTTCATATAAATTGCCACTTAGAGGAAAATAAATGCTCAGAATGGTGACTGCCTGAAGTCATAAAGGCTTACATGCAGTGAGGTGATTTTTATTAGGAACTGCATTTATGCTGTTAATTATTTAATAAATAATCATTAAATGTACTCCTTTCAAAATACAAGCAGGCTCATGTGTCCAGCCCTGCAGACATCACAGGAGGGAGCCACAAAAACAATTCCTGGGGTAAAGTTTAGGACAAATTGTTGTGTTCTTTTTTAAAAAAATTAGATTTTTTAAAAAAAATTTTGAATTTTTTTAAGTGACAAAAACGCTCAGGCACCTCGATCCACACTAAACTCAAAATCCCACCTGCTTCTGTCACAGGAACACAACTTCCATCCCAAATGAGGGAAGTTACAGCTGATGAGAAATAGGCATGGAGAGCAGGAAACTTCAACACAGCACAGAGACAAAATAGGCTGGAAATTTTCCAAGGAAAAAAGGAGGAGGAACAGAGGAGTTGAGAGATCAACGCAGATAAATCCTGATGGAGTCAGGAGGGAAGAAAACAACAAAACTTGAGCAGGACAGGCAGCCCTGCTACCTCAGGGACAACAAACATATCCCAGAGGAAACACAGCAGAGCAGCCACACCATCCAGCCAGGAAAAACAGGAAAATCCCACAGCACAGGCTGCAAACCCCTTTGATTAGCATCACAGCTAAATTTCCCTCCCTTCTGGCCTTCTCAGCCAGCTCTGGCAGGTAAAGCAGCACCAACCCCATTTCCACTGCTGGTTATTCTCACCTGGCTGTCTGCTCCAGCTCTCCATGGTGCTTCTAGCAGCTCCATCCCAGCCCAGGCAAGGTGTGGCAGCCACAGCCTCTCCTTTCCCACACGAGGAGCTGCAACTCCAGAGCAGGACTTGCCCTTCCATCCCCAAATGGAAGGAAAGGCTGAGATGTCAGCAGGATCATTAGTTAATTAATAATCCCCTCCTGTACCTTGTTTCCTTCAGGAGGAGCCACTGAAGGTGAGCAGCGCCTCTGGTCTGCTCCTGTGCCAGCCAGAGCTGCCCCTTGATTCCGACCTTTCCTCTCCCAGGTGAAGCACAGCTGCCAAACCATCCATTTCTCCAGTTTTAAGTCAATAAAAGTACCACAAACAAGTTTTGGGACTCCCAAACAGAACCAGGTGGTAAGAACCAAAAAACCCCCAAACACAGGGTATTTCTGCCTGTTTTGTGGTTTAGGATATTCCTGCCCCAATGTTCCAAACAAAGGGTGAAGAACGTGCTGCAGTCCCAAGGCTGGGATGGATTTGCAGCATAGAAGTACAAACTCTATAGAAAAATAAATAAATTCAAATGCAAAGAGAGGTTGATTTTTTACCAAAATGCCCATTTCTACAGCAGGGCTGGGCTGGGCAGGTTTAGCCACATCATGTGGCTTCAAGCATGGTAAAAATATCCACCCAAGTCCTGGTAAACGAGGGTTGGAAATGGGCAGAGCTCAGACCTTTCAGCAGAGTGAGACTGCTGGTGTTTTCTGGGGGTGACTGACTGACTGACTGACTGAATGACTCCTCTGCACTTCCAGCTCATTAACAGATGCTGAAGTGGAAAAGTGATGACATTTCCTTGTGAGAGCGAAGAACAGCACGAAATGTCTGAACATTTGGAGCCATGCTCTGCCCCCCAAACTGCGCTGATAATGCCAACTTGCTATCAAAAGCAAACTAGCAAATAAAAGCATATTTATCCCACATTTTATCCAATTTCTGTCGGATCTGCTCCCACACACCTGACGGTGGCAGCAGCACCTTTATTCTCACTCCAGTGAAGCACATGATTGTGGCACCTTCTCCTCTCCATTATGCTATTGAGGAAAGTGGAAATCTCATTATTCCAGGATATGAATTATAATAAAGCCTTCTTGGGATGCCCTTGATGCCTTCCTGAAAGGTGAACACAGTTAGCACAGCCCTGCATTCCCGCTGAGTGCATTCAGCTCTTGAATCTTCTCAGGTGAAGAATGCATTTAAAAAGTCCTGAAGCCTTCCTGCTCAAGTGAAGCAGCTAAAAACATGTGGCAAAAAAAAGAGAATTTCTTTCACTGAAATACACTCAGAACAGCACAGAGTATTTCAGTGAAATACACTCAGAACAGCACAGAATATTTCAGCGAAATTCACTCAGAATTGCACAGAATATTTCAGTGAAATTCACTCAGAATAGCACAGAATATTTCAGTGAAATTCACTCAGCATTGCACAGAATATTTCAGTGAAATTCACTCCAAATTGCACAGAATATTTCAGTGAAATTCACTCAGAATAGCACAGACACCCCACCAGGGCCGGGAACCTGTGCCTGAGCAACTTTCCTCACACTTAAGAGTCAACCAGATCTTTCAGATTGCTGTTAAATACATTTTAAAAATGGATTTCAGCAATCTCAGCTGTCATGGATTTGTTTGTTGGCTTTTAATGAGTCCTCAGTTTGGCTGTTCCAGGTACCAGGAGGGTGAATTTGCAGAACCTCCCAGAAGGACAGAGCAGAATTCATCCCAGAGCACTGAGTGCTGGTGATGGGGAGAGGGGAGGCAGGAACAAAAATGACCAAATTATTTCCCTGGGCAAACACAGCACCTTTGTTAAATCTCTTTACACTGAATACATACAGATTTCAGACTTTAAGTACAAGTGTAGTTTTCCCTAAATAAGGAAAAATAAAAAGGAGTATGATTTAGTTTCTGTGTGCCTGGATATTTATAAAAACAACAATACTCTGGAGAACTTTAATGAAGAGGAGTAAAAACTCTGTGTGCTGGGAGGTTTTGTGTTGTTAACAGGGTGTGTAAAGCAGGTGAGAGATGCCATCAATAAATAGGCTTTGCTCCAGAAGAGGATCAGTGTAATCAATGAGATATTTGAATTCAGGGTGTCTGACAGTCCCAGGGAAAGCCAAGGGAAGCTCAGCCTTGGTGTGAAACCAAAACCCACAGATCACAGCCTAGACTGGGCTGTGAGTGACAATTCAATCAGATTCCCAGCAAATCAATAGCATCAAATGAAAAAAAACCAAAAAAAACCCAAACAAAACCCCCAAATCAAACAAAAAGAGAAACTTGCCAAGCGATTGCAGCCGAGGCGTTTGAAGATTACATCAAGTCAAACTTTTATTAGCAAAGTTGTATTTCATGTAAAATGAAAATATCTTCTCAAACCATACGTGCACATCTGCGTGGTACAAACAGCAACTACAGTACAACACTTTTCTCTAAACTTGAACCAATGCACACTAACATTTAGCTCCCAAAAAAGTAACGTCGTGATGGCGACACCACATTTGCTTTGATCTTTTTCTCATGAAATTACAAAGTCTCTTGTTTAAAGTCAGAACCGTAATAATAATAATAATTAAAAAAAACCAGAACAGACAGAATGCTTTGGCTCAAACCCCGCCAGGGGTTCCTGCCTGAAAACAGAACAAATCAGTGCAGATCACTTGAGATTTTACACGAAGAGATCCAGAGCTGCAATGTAAACATGTCCTGCTACTCCAACATGGTTTTTATGTTAATATTTTGCCATAAACATTGACAGAGGTGCAGCTGAGGGAGTGATCCATTGGCAAACAAAGGAAATTCTCCACGAAGAATTTCCTTTCTTTGTATCTCTTCTTACAGGTGAGTAAAATAACCTAAATACACCTCTCATCTGCAAAATAATGGCTGTAAAAAGTCATGAGGAGGTTTCCTTTCAAAAGCTCAAGGAGCAGTGAATGTTATTCTAGCTTTGCTTTACAAAATGTGGAATTACCGTTTAAAACCCCCACCTTTTTATATAGAAAGATTGTTGTGCTACTATTTGTTTTCATGTCAAAATAATACTATTGGCCTGAAAACTTTGATGAAAACCTCTCATGCACTGGATTGGAGCCATTCAGTCAATGGAAGGAGTTCCCAGCAACAGAGCTACTCACTGGAATTTGTGTTAACATCAACACCACGGAACAAATATCAATCATTAAATGATTTGCTAATTAGAGCCATTTAAGAAGTGAGTTACAAAGAAGGTTTTCTAATTTTTTATACATGAACACAGAATTTTGCCCAGAGGGGGAAAGGCATTTTCTGATTTGGTCCCTAATTCAGCCCTTCCTGCAAATCCAGCCCCAGCAGGGCTTTGATGCCCATGCTGTACTGTTATCCTGCTGGAGCAGAGCCATGAGGATTTCTGGAGATTGGGTCCCCAAATTTTGCCAGAGAAGGAAGCTGGGGCCATTTGGGGCCATTCCTACAAGTTCTTGATTGTGTAATTACATTTTATATATATATATATTAGAGAAAATATTATGCTGCTCTGTGAAACCAAACAGCTCCTTTGGGAGAAAGGGCAGAGTTTTGGGGGATTTTTTCCCATTTTTTTCAGTGAGAGCTGATTTTATTTGTTTATTCTTATGCACAGTCAAAACTACACAACTTTTTCAGCAAGATCATTTCTCTCCTCTTCCAGAGGTTTCTTAAATCCCCAAACCTGGCTCTGTGGGGCAGGAAATGCCTCCTCCTTGCTGGCTGGAATTGCACTCTGGGTTGACTTGGATATCCAATCTGAAAGTGTCCTTTCCCCTCTCACTTTTGTACTGAGGCAAAATAACCAAACAACAGCCATGGCATGGGAGAATTAATAATTCCCTATTCTGGACTCTCTCCTCCCAGCAAGCAGCCTGGAATTCCCTGCTAGGTGTTAATTAATGAATTCACCACACATTTCCAGCAGCTAATTTTAATAAACAATCCTGGCCAGAGGGGGAAAAAAATCCCCCAAACAAACAAACAAACAAACAAACCAACAAACCAAAAGGATTTAATACTCAATGAACTATTTCAGAACAGGAGGTAATTTTTGGGGCTGGATTTTTTTTAGCAGGGCCAGGAGTTGGATTTGGATGACCTTATGGTTCCCTTCCAGCTCAGGAAGTTCTGTAAACTGCAGAACAGCTGGTGACACTTTTATTGAGCTACATGGTCACACTTTGTCTCACCTGTCACAGACCAAGACAAAAACACAGCCCAGCTCCTCGCAGTGACAAAAAACTCCTCAGGAAAACCTCAGCTTGCTCTGGTAATTTACTTTTGAAAGAAAATCTCTAAAAAACACATCCATTTCCTGCACTTTCCAGGATGCCTTTACAAAATAAAATCCCAGTGATGGGAAAAAAAAGAAAATAAATGATTGGGGAAGAGAAAGCAGCTCAGGTGAGTGAGATTATCCTGAGCCATTTATTTAATATTCATGGGGCATATTCCTCAAAAATCCGTGTTCAAAAATCCAGATTCCCCTGCACATCTCTCCCTCCCTGTTTGATTTTCAGGTCCTGAGGCATCGTGGAACTCCAACAGTAAGATTTAAGGCTGTGAATTCAAATTGGAGTGGAAAAAGCAGCATTGAGCAGCACATCACAGGCATGGCACAAACACCTCTGAGCAGCAACAGAGCAAGAGCTGCATGGGGGATTTATGGCCATTATTGGATCGTTTGACACTCATTAACATGGTTTGGAATTTTTATCTGTTCAACAGAGGTGTTTTCTGGGATTTGGGGTCTGGTTTTACCCACGGTAAAAGAAGAGGGGTGTGCAGGCAGAGCTCTGCCCCAGCCCAGAGTGAGGATTTGGGGGAAATCACCCCAATTTTATTCCCTAATTTTGTCCCTATTTCGAAGACTCTCTCATTGCAGATGATTCCTAAAGGAAATACATTAAAAAGTGTGCAGCAGATTGTCACAAGGCTAATCAGTTCTTAGATTTTATCTGCTTTGGGCTGCAGCACACACGAGTCAGCAGATAAAGATGCTGCTGGGAAATGGCTCTGCTGATGAGATGCCAATTTTCACATTTCTCTAATTGTGCACTCCCTTCTCTGGAAAATTACTTTTTTTTCCCAAAAAATTCAAAGGCTTTTGGATTTTTCCAATGTTTGGATTGAGTGAAATAGCAAAAATAAAACTTTTTAAAGACTAAATAGTGAATTACTTGGGTCACTGCCATGCCGTGGGGTGATTTTTGATTGAGGGCAGATTTCCACTCATCATTTTGTACTCACAGGCACAGCCTGAATGGGGATTTGGGGTGGCTGTTTGGGGTTTGCTTCTCCCAAACAGAGGTTACATGGAAAGCCCTTAAAAGCCACAATTAAAAACCCCAAAAGAGGCACAGATAGAAGCATTGAGCACCAAAGGCTTCCAGAAACTGCTGAGCTCTGAGGAGCAACCCCAGCCTGAAGGGAGCCATCGGTGATCCACTGGGAAAAATCTGCATTTCCCTGGGCTTAATTGTAGCCCTTGCTGGAAACTCATAACCACAGGAGCCATTCTTGCTTCCTCTCTCTCTTCCATTGAAATCATGGAGCCCTTGAAGGAGCCATTGGGGATATTTGCCTAATTGCTATCAGGATGCAAAACAGCTTTTAGGATCTATTCCTCCTGCAGGAGCTACTTAAAAACCATTATAAGGGGAGTGACAGTCGTTTGGAAGTGCAAGAAGAAAAGAAGCCACGTGGATATTCTAACTCAAACAAGCAGATTCAGAAATACAAATGCTATTAAAGAGATTCAGGAGATTCCAATACAAAAAGACCAAAAAAATGTGCTGTACAGCTTGGCTGAGTTAGTGTTGGAGAGGCAAAGAACCAGATTTAAACCAGCATTCAGTCAGCAAAATCGAAAAAGAAACTCTACCATAATATTTCCTCTTTGCTTCTTTTGCTTATTTAACAAATAGATTGAAAATAAATGAACTCTTGAAAAGTCAGGTAGCTCTAGTTTAGGTGATGCTTGAATGGTGTGAGGTTTGGATGATTCCTATGCACAAAACTCCTTCTGGAAACTAATTCTGCTGGTCCAAATCCGTACGGAGAAGCAATTCTACTCATTCCTACACAGCTATACAGACCCATGCTAGCAACATGTCTCAGTTCAAAATAAAACCAGGCTGCTCTGGACTTGTGCCAATATTAATATCATATGTACAACGTCTCCATGAAATGCTTGCTAGCTCACAAATATACAGATATGAGACAGACACCGCGGAGTTGGCTTAGAAATGCAGCTTGCAGCTGGGGAAAATGGAAATATTTCGAGTGATGGTGGATGGGAGACCCTGTTTTGCCTTGCCACAGGAAAGAGCTGCAGCTTAACTTATTTAAGGAAATAGTGCCAGCTACTGGGCAGCAGCCTCACCCACACCCTGCTGTGGGCAAAGCTGCACCTCTAAGAACCTGTCATTAAAGTCAGCTGTAACCACTAGGACAGATTTTTAGGATATCGTACACAGAGGGGTTTAATTCTTTAGGAAAAATTATACAGTATATAGAATATATTTCTCTGGTATTTTAAAGTCTGGTTTTCCTCGTTGTGTCACTCTGCAGAGTGACCTGTTGGTTTTGCTTGTGCTACAACCTGGAGGTTATCACCGAGGCTGTGAGGGAATTCTATACACACACACATTGAACAGCAGCCATACAGGGAAAAAATACCACACAGAGAAACATATTCCAAGCCTAAGAAACACCTGGAGCAGCAGGTAAGGATACAGATGGAACACCGAGAAACTCTGGTTTGGTCAGACTAACACGTTGTGTAGAGTAAAGAATTATTTTGCTTTATTTAGAAGAGAACACATAGAAATTAGGAGGGGAAAAATCATCTTTTAGTGGCAGTGACTCGTCGTTTTATTACCTGGATGTCAGGATTTTCCTGACTGGCTCAATTGACAACCTGCTCCTTAGCCCACGTGGAGAACTACCCAGGATAAACACCAATTAAACACCAATCATCCCCAGGGATCATTTTAGGCGTGGAGAGGAAAAGTTGCCGTAGAACTCCCAGTGCTTTCCACTGATCCTTTTTCCTTAGATCCAGAATAAGCTCCAATAAATGAACCATCTTCATTGAACATGCCATGCTCCCCTTCTCCATAATCTACCAGACTATCAGCACTTCCAGTGGCTTTAATGTCCCCGTTAAGTGACTGCAGGCTGCCCTTCAGCGGCTTTTCATCGCTGTCACTACAAAATAAAGAAAGGCCTTTCCAAAAATCCAGCTCTCACCCGGCAGGGGTGGGAGCTGCTCTGGGGTGGGGAAGGGAGGCAGCAGGAGGGGACAGGGAGGGACACAGTGAGGATGGTCTGAGCTCTGAGTGCTGCCCTGCTGCACCTCACTCAGGTGATGCCCCCACACCTGGTTTTGTCTTTATTCCAATAAATTCATGGGTTAATAGGGAATTACCAGTGAAAACTACCCATTATTTTGGCTTTTTCCCTTTTGGCCTTTGGTGGACAGAACAGACAGAAAGGGAAGGGAAAGGGAAAGGGGAAGCTGGAAAGGATTGGAAGGGTCTGTTCCAGCTGATGGCAACTGTTTGGCACCTCACAGAGAGACAATTTTCATTTTACAAAACACTCAGGGCCTGTTTATTGAATTTTCCTTTTGAGGTGGGTGGGTGAAGTGATATAAATGGGATGAGGCAGCAGCTGGAGGTCACATCCCACCGCTTTGGGAGCATCTCTTTGAGTTTAGGTGTCCAATAAAGGTGCTTTCCCACTTTTTTTCTGCTGTTATTTTATTCTACCGGAGTTTATCTCACTGGAGTTTGCCTCTGCTAAAGGGGAGGAACTGGGAAAAACCAAAGCAGAATAAATGTCTGCATCTGCAGGTTAGTGAAAATTCCAGGAAAAAGGACAGACCCACCACCAAAATTCAGGGAAAAAGGGGAATTTTGTCGGCCATTCCTCCCAATGGCACCACAGAAGAAGAACAACATTTGTGGGGATTGGGAAAACATTTAAAAATGACATAAAAAAACTAAATGAGGCCTCTGGATTAGGGACATAATTACTCGATTACAGCCAACTCAGTGTCAAATCTTTGGCAATGTTATCTAAGGAAGGGCAGAGAAATGAACCTGAAATTCTCTTCTTCAGGATGGACTCAATATGTGCATAATCAACACAGAAAAAAATCGCTACTTTTCTGCACAGGGCATTTTTCTACTCAGAAAAAAGACAAGTTTGGATTTTAGAGGGAAAAGAGGGGGTCAAGGTTATTAACCTCAGGGCTTTCTTACCTTTCTAAATATTTGTCCCATTAGAAAGCATTAAAAATTAAATAAAGATGAAATTATGCAGAAAAAAAAAAGCCCCACTGCAGTACAAATAATGTAGTATATATAAGTGGGATTTCAACAGCAATTTCACGCCCTTAAGGCCAGCAACGTCAGTTTTTCCAGCGTGGTTCTTTTAATTATGTATTTTCCTTCAGATCGCAATTACATATTGCTGCAAGTTTTAGTTCTTTTAAAGCAGCCAAAGTGGTTATTTCAATTCTCCTACAGAAATGTCTGTAGCAAGGTTTGTTTTGGTTTTTGGGATTTTTTTTACCATATTCCAAACTCTTCTTTGTTTTCTTCCCCAAAATGACCATTCCCCATATTACATGATTTGGGTCTGAGTTTCAAAAACCCACTGAAGACATAGAATTCAATGGGCTTTTCAGCAGGACCCCAAATTGTCATATATATTTACATTATTCATACAATGCTAATTAAAAAAAAAAAAAAGTGAAAAATAACCACCAATAAATCAACATTTCCTCATATCCCAGCTTGGATGGATTGAAACATACTGGAGATACCTTGATATTCCTACTCTTATCCACTCCTAAGAGGTTTGCTTTGAAAATGAAAAACAGCATTAATTGCATACCAGAAAAATGTCCCAAATAAAGATGACATTTGGAAACAAACAAAACCCCAAGAAACACAAAGGCTCGTGAAAGCACGTCCTATTTACCTATATTCCCCAAAGATTTCATCTTTTATTGATTGAGCTTCGGGATCTGGATGCAAATCTTCTTTTTCTTTCACTGTGCAAATAAAATAAAAAAGGACAGAGCTCTGAGTCGTGTTCTGCCGTGGATTTTTCTTTTCCCAGGGGCAATGGGAGAACCACCTGACATCTCCTACAGCCTGGCCTGGAGCTGGCTGGACACAGCCTGTGAGCTTCCATCAGGAGTTTGGGGCCATTCACTGATTTATTGACAGCTAGCAAGTGTTTATAGAATCATGGAATGGTTTGGGTTGAAGGAACCTCAAAGGTCATCCAGTTCCATCCCATGGGCAGGGACACCTTCCACTGTCCCAGGCTGCTCCAAGCCCTGTCCAGCCTGGCCTTGGACACTGCCAGGGATCCAGGGGCAGCCACAGCTGCTCTAGGTAACCAGATTTCTATTTCAATACATTTCCCTAAATCCTTTCTCATTGCTTGGAAAATCACAGAATCATTTTTAGCAAAATGTTCCATTGTTAAGCTTCCCATGGCAGTCCTGTGTGTCCAGCAGCAGCTCCAGGTGGAAAGTGGGCAGGGAGCTCTGCCAGCAAGGCTCTGGATGAAATGCTGGAATATTCCAGAAGTGCTGGGAAAGGCCTTTGCAAGATCTCTGACCAGCACACAGCGCTGCCTCACCCAGAGAGCACAGCCCCACTCCCATTCATTAAAATCCCTTCCGTGGATATTTATCAAAAGCTACAACTCCTAATTGGATGTTTGTGCTCGCAGCCTTGCAGCCCCCAGAGAGCAAACTCTGAAGGATGTTGGTTATTAACACGTGAACATGGGGGAAGGACAATAAATCCATTTACCTGAATATTTGCCTCCTTTATTTCTTCTGACAAAGCAAACGGTTAGCAGCAGCAGGGTGAGCAAGGCGATGGCACACATCAGCCCAATGAACCAGCCCTGGGTGGAAATCCCATCGTAAATGCCAGCATAGGCTGGGGGAAATGGGAGAGGAGGAAAAAGGGAGAAAATTAATCAGAGGGAAAGGGCAGCACCTTGTGATAACATAAACACATCCCGTTCTTTGCTGGATCTCAATGGAATCAATCACTGCTGTGGTGTTGGATGAGAGGCAGAAGTGTGTCCAGAGTGGGACACTGGGGACTTGAGGGGAGCGTGCAGGTGACAGGGCACGACACAGACACTTGGCAAGGTGGCTCTGAGAGAGCAGAACTCGCAGGATTAGCACCACACAGGAAAGCTGAGCAGAGAGTTGTTAAGCCTCTCGTGCAAAAGCAGTTTTGCGAAAGAGACAGAGATAAAAGTGCCCCCAGTACATGCAAACCACCAGACTGGCCACTGAGGGATTTGATCAGAGCTACCCTCTCACTTTGCAAGGTTGGGAAAGGGTTGGGATTGCTCACAGGACTCAGCCAAGAACCTGGGATGTGCTGGGATTCAACTGGAAGGGCTAACTTCAAGCCCTGAGCACGAGACGATGAGTTTGGGACACTCACACGGCACGGGATGGAACCTCAACACCGAGTCACACGGGAAAACAAAACGTTCAGCGCCCCGAAGGGTCTCACCTCTCCCCCTGGTCTCAATTACATCTTCAAAAATGCTATTGTTATCCACCCAGTTCTTAGTCACCAGGCGCACTGTGTAGTCAGTGCCAGGCTCAAGGGCCTCGCTGGGCTGGAACTTTTGGGTGGGTTTTACTGCTTCTGAAATCTTGCCGCTGCCTTTACCTACGGAATGCACACAGTCAAGGCACAGGGGTTAATGGCATCCACGGAGCAGAAGGGCTGTGAAACTCACAGCTACAAAGAACAGACAAATATGACACAATTTTAAATGTTTGTCGTCAGGCAACCTGGTTTTCCAAAGCAAAAACAGAAAAACCAAACATTCCCTCTGTTTGGTTTTTAATATCCCATCAGATGAGATCAACAGCAGAGCGGAGTAATCCTGATGTTTAGGAAGAGGTCTGTACATCTCCCAGGATGAAAGTTAATATTGATGGGGGATTATGGATCTGCTCTAACTAATGCGTGCTTAAAAAAATTACAGCTTGCAAACGGGCTTGCTTTGTATGGATAATCTGGGGTTTGATGCTTCTCCCATTGAACTGAACCCAGCAGGGAAGCACAGACAGCTTGTTAGCTGGATATGGATTCTTGTATGTCTCCCAGAAAAAATTAACATCGGGATTTGTGCTCCCTTCTCTCCTGACAGTGATTTTCCGTGTCCTTTTAAATTCCACAATGCCTGCACAAAGCACTGGTTTAGGTACAACAAAACAATTTGCCTGTAAATGGATATTTAAGTATTTTAAGTGTTGCGGATGAGTTTAATATTTGATTAGGAGAAGGGAAATTCCAGTAGGAATTTAGAACCTAGCAATTTTCTAGGTTTGGAACATTGTTATTTGCAAAACACCCACTGTAGCCCCTGTCTGCATTCAGATTGTGGGGCATTAAATGAGATTTTTCAGCGTGGCTTTTGTGGAAAGCAGGAAAAAGGACATTACAGCAGTTGACCATCACTGCCTGAACATGAACAGCGTTTGCAGCAAATTCAGAACCGTGTGTGACATGAGGGATCTCTTACAACATGGGAGTGTCCCTGTCCTCCATGGCAGGAGAGAGATCTGGGGAGGCTGCACTTAATAAAAATAATCCTTTAATTCTTCTCAGTTACCCAATTTGCCTGTCTTATCCAAAGCCATCTAAACTAAGGCTTGAGCACAAAGTATAATTTGAAAACTCCTCGGCCAATTAGCACTGACAGGGAAACAATGCTCATTAATGCTTCAACTAGTAAACAAGCAAAGCAAGAAGCTGCTGGAGATTAAGGCTGAGTTGACAGCTGAAGGGAAAAAAAAGAAAAAAAGATTAAGATAAATCCAAGCATAGTCAAAGCAGCAGTTCAGGATAAGTTTTTCAAGGCAACTCTCCGTGTATTACAATAAGCAGTTAAATTAGCAGACCACTGGGACCCAGAGAGAACACATCCAGCTGAAATACTGCTGATACTGAAGCACAGCTCATTAGCATAAATTAATCCATCTATCGGTAATTTTTTGCTAAATGAAGTATGTGAAACCCAGCTATAGTTTTGAATCAAACTGCAAATTAAGCAATGGGATACCACAGGTACATTTTAATTACATGCTCTAAAATCACTGCATCAGAAAAATGGGAATATTATCCATCAAGTAACGAGAATGAACATGAACCTTCAACCCCACTGTCTGTTAAATATCACACAACCCTGAAAACCACACGATCCAAAGTGTTCACACCACCAGCCTCCTCAGGAAGGATTTCTCCTGAATTCCTTGAAGGCAAAACCTAAACCTTGAGCTCCTGGCTTGTTGTGCAAATTCTTAAACCAGCTTAACCAGTCCCTCTCTGCCCCCTGTTTATTCTGTGCTTCCTGAACCATCAGCTCTTTAGAGAAGCAGGAAGAGGGAAGTGAGGTGGCTGAAAAATGTCCTTTTTCTGTGCAGTTACTGCCCAGCTCTGCCTGCTGCTGCAGCTGCCACTGCTCAGGGCTGGGATGAACATCCTGGGATGAGGATGAGCCCATTCTGCCCTGGCACTTGGCATTTCCCAATGGCTCTCCAGGCTGTTTATCATCCCCTATCCCACAACAATCCCTTTTTTCCTTTAAAACTCAAGCAGGTGTCCAGTGCTGGGTGATTATGAGGTTTCTTTCCATGCCATTTCTTCCTGCTCTGTGTGCCAACCTCACCATGGGCCCTACAGAGGAGAAAGCTGTGCTAAAGGGGGCAGCTTGGGTGGCTGGGATAGAAAAAGCAGTGTGGCCTCCTGAAAAATAAAAGCAAAGATACACAGATAAGGAAAAGCTCCACATTCTGAAAGGGCAGGAATATATGGGAATTAGCTGGTGGAAATTGCAAGTGGTTGGGTTGGGTTTTTAATCTCCAAGAAGGGAGAAGGAGCATTAGTAATAAAGGCATATCAGCAGCACTTCTCATCTTCTCCCACTATTTATCAGCCCCACCATGGGACTTGCATGAGCATTAAACACTGAACTGCAATTTTACAATATTCCTACTGGGCTCCAAGATTTATGAGGAGGACGGAAACATACATTTTTTAGAGTAGCTTATGGTGTAAAGGGAAAAACAATAGAAACCACCCCCAAAGACTTCCAGAGTGTTCTCCAAAAGTTAGCACATCTGTTATAAAATATATTTAAAAACCCCTGGCAGTCGGAGAGCTAAATACTAATTGTGGGCAGCGTGTTAATTTATAACCATACCTGTCTAAATACATCTGTTGCAATAAATGCAAAGTTGAACTTCCATTAATTTTCCCCTTCTGCCTGGCTATTAAAAATGTATAAATATGCATCATAAATAACCCTCACTTTCAGGTTTTTTTTAGTGCAGGAGGTAATTCACGTTAAATTGGGATTATTTTAAATTTACAGAGATTAGCAAACCTGTTGTGAAGTTTATTGAGAAGGATTTCTAGGTGAGGTGGTCAAGAAATTTTCACCGATTTCATTAGTTTTTCTTGATTGTGAGCAAATAGGGTTGGTAAATAACAGCACCAGTGGTTACATATGGGAAAGGAGTTTTCCTTTTCCACTGTGACTATTGCAAAAGAGAGCTAAACCCACGTCTTGTTCCAAATGGTTATTCTGCTCCTGAAGGATAGGAGTCACTCCCTAAGATTTTTTAAAAACCGTTGGGAATTATGTGCTAATTGCCACTGGAATATAACAAAACTGGTGAACTTTTATTTCCTCACTTCTCTGGAAAATAAACCTACAAGTCCATGGCTTTGTCTGGACGAATTTCTCATTAATGCTTGAATTTCTGGACACACAATGATAATTCTCACCATGTAATCCATGTTTGGTAATCCCCGAGCAACACTGGTGAGGAGATGAAAAGGAGCTTTTGTGTTAAAGAAGGGCTGCTACATTAAATTAATCTTTTCACTGCTGTAAGAACATTATTTTGTGTTATGTTTCGGAGGGCTAATGATCTTGGGGAAATTGACATTTTCAAGGGGAAAATTAATTAGTTGGGAGGTCATTTAGGAAATACTGCCTGAAAATATGAAGGGACAGAGATTATAGTCATTTTCTTAGGACAGCATACCTTCTTCTGTGGAAGGAAACCAAGATGAAACCACAGAAATCAAACCATTATTTATTTTGCAGTACAATCCAAATTCCCTTTTGCTCAGGTTCTTAGCAATTGTCCAGAGTATTTTATCAAGAAATGATAAAGATCTCAGTTTGCCTGTCATGGTTTGATATCTGAATTATTTTTCCCTGCAGAGATTTATTTTCAGTGGTGCCACACGAATCCCCACATATGTACATATTAAATAAAAAGATTCCCTTTTCTTTCTAATTGCAGACCACAGCAGCAGGGATAACTGCTAATAAATTAAAGTAACAGCAGTGATGGAGATCAAGTAAAGAAAAAATAAATGTGAATGAATTCAGAGCTTCCACCTCAACATCTCCACTCTCCAGAATGCATTGTGAAGTTCTGAAATACCCACAGCAAAGGCTGTATTGCAGCAGTGGAAGTTTCCAAAGTCTTAAAATGGACAACGAGAGCTTTATGGGTTTATTATTAAACTGGAACAGAGTGGTTATAGAATCACTGAATCAAACCCCAAAGAAACGTGGAGTGCTCCATCATGGAGTTTCATCTCAGGGGGCAGCACGTTTTATATCCACATTTTATATCTGTCATTTACCTGGGTCATTTGAAATGATAAACTTTGACTTCTGAAATCACTCCCCTCCTTCAAAAAGAGAGATTGTTTTAATTTTGAGCAATTGCCTCGATCCCCAAACCACAGCTCAAAACCCCAAGAAGGTCACTGAAAAGAGTGATTTTTTTAATTTTTTTTTTTTAAGCCTATCGTGTTTAGGTGAAAAATATCAGAACAATTTAGCCAGCAAATAATGACACAGAACTCTAATGGCATCTCAGTGACAGATGCAGTGCTCCAATTTTGGGTGGCTGGAGAACCAGCAAGGAGCACACATAAATCACAGAACTGAACCCTTGCAGCTTTCATTAATTATACTACTCTAGTCTAAGAATATTTCACAAGAATCAGGTGTTGCATGTGCTGAAACTGACGTTAGGAAAGTAGAGAATGAGAACGAAATGAATGCCAACATCTCATAAACCCTGACAAGGTTATTCCAAGAAGTTCCAGATTCTCATGGAGTCAAAACACATTATTCTGGTCGCCCAATGAAGGCCAGAAAAGGTACTTAATAAGGGGAAATGGGGTATTTTTAGCTTGGGGAAAAAAAAAAAAGGTACTTTTCTTCCCTTAAAGAAGATTAAATTTTAAATCATGGTGATTAATAGTTACTACTAGGTGAGCACCTGTATCCTACAGTGAGGCTGGAAGCCTACAAGAGAGGTGAGGAGGAGTTTTATTACTTTAGAAAACAAATAGTAGTTCATGACTGGATCTTGAACTGGGACACAATGGTTTAAAACACTTCTCACATGCTTTACCAGTAACTGAAAAGAATTCTGCGACTTAGAAACCCAACAGCACATGGACCATTTTTCTATTTTATATCAACATTGCTCCAGACTGTTATCTTTGCTAAAAATGATGTAGACAGGACTCTTTTGCTTATCGCATTCTCTTCCTCCTTCCCTGGGGTAAGTGCACAGCAATGCCTTCTGATTAATAGCAAGGAGATGCTCCTCAGCACTGTGGAGCTCTCAGACTTGCTGAGCACAGTACATTTTATTTCATTTCGGCTGAAAGTGAAAGATGAGCTATCACAGAGTGCTTGGGATTTTCCTGTAAATCACTGAACATCAGTGTTTCAGCACTGGGTGTAAGTGACACACAAACGTTCACTCCTGGTCTCTGATAAAATAATCATAAATAATGGAGCAAATGCAGTCAACTTCATGTTTATCTGGATTTTCCATGTCAAAATTGTTGACCTAATGACCCTAATGTTGCTGGAAGTCCCCCATCTTCATGCATGGGCTGAATTTGTTTTTATAATATTACTGAGAACAGATTATCTGCATCTTCAATTTTCTGTTTGCAACTCACTTATTCCAGCACGGCTGGGTGGGAACAGAACCAGGACTGCACAGATGAGCCCTGCCTTCCTGAAGAACTGCACAGCCACGTTAAAAATCCCATCGATTGCTCTCACAATGGCAAGGAAAACAAATTCATTTCCCCTAATTACAAAGGAACCGTCCATCCTGGCTTATTCCCAACAGATTTTTCCACAATTGGCAGAGCTCCTCCCCACCCAAAACAGTCTGTGTGAACTTACTGCCTTCAGCCAGGGTCTGTCCCTCCTCGGTGGCCGCCTTGCCGCAGCCCTTGGCCGTGCAGGCCTTGATGTAGAACTTGTACTTGGTGCTGGGGCTGAGCCCCGCCAGCCGCCAGCTCAGCATGGAGTGGTTGGTGATGCTCACGTCGCTCATGGCGCCCACCGCGTGCGTCTCGTTGACTGCAAGGGAAGAGCACCTCGGTCAGAGCCACAGAAATCAGAGACACAGAGGGAGCTGGGCTGGAGAAGACCTTGGAGAGCATCGAGTCCAATCTGTGACCCAACACCACCTTGTCAGCTCAACCATGGCACTGAGTGCCACCTCCAGGCTTTGTACAACACCCGCAGGGATGGTGGCTCCACCACCTCCCTGGGCAGCTCCTTCCAATGCCCAACCACTCTTTTCTTCACTCTTTTTTGCCCTCATGTCCAGCCTAAACTCCCCCAGGCTCAGCTTAAGGCTCTGTCCTCTCGTTCTGCCACTGGTTCTCTGGGAGCACAGCCCAATCCCCACCTGGCTGCACCCTCCTCCCAGGGGATTGGAGGGAGTGACAAGGTTTCCCCAGAGCCTCCTTTTCCCAGGCTGAACAACCCCAGCTCCCTCAGCTGTTCTTCACAGGGCTTGTGCTCCAGGCCCTTCCCCAGCCTTGTCCTGAGCACTCCCAGGAGGGAGCCCAGCAGGAAGGCTGGATGAGTGTATTTCCCCTCCTGCCAGGCATTAAATGGGATTTATACCCTCCATGTCCATCTCCCAATGGTTCGGTGAGCTATTACTGCTCTTAAAAAGCTCTCTGATTGCACACATGCACAGCCTGAGTGGGAGTTAAGAATGACTGTCTCCTAGATCATCAAATATCTATGAATTGCTCCTCAATTTGCTTCCAAACATCTGCAAATTTTAACAAGCAAGTTAGAGGGTGGTGGTTGTGCTGGGCTCTGCCCTGGCTCCTCAGAGCTGGCAGCTGAAGGAGGGTTTGGGAGAAAATTGAGAGAGGATCTTATAAACACACAGAAATATCTGAAGGGAGTGGTCAGAGGATGGACCAGGCTCTGCTTGGTGGTGCCCAGCAATGGGCAGGAGCTGATGGCCAGAAGTTCCACCTGGACATGAGGCAGAACTTCCTCCCTGTGCAGTGACCAAGCACTGGAACAGAGTCCAGAGAGGATGTGTAGTCTCCTTCACATATTCCAGAGCCATCTGGACACAATCCTGTGCTGTGGGATGACCCATATGACCCTCTGTGGTCCCTTTCCAACTGGAACCAGCCCAGGATTCTGCAAATACATTCCACTTTCTGCTCATAATCAGCAAAACCAAAGAGAAGATCCAAACTCCAGCTTGCTGGCAAAGCTGCTGAGCAGTTCTGCTATCAGCAGAGAGAAGTGGAAAGTACATGGGGGTTGTTTTAACAAATAAGTCCCAGTCTGATCCTCTTCCACCCTCAAAGAACATATAAAATACCCTGAATTGTCACCACACCACACAACTGGTGGTGTGACAGTCTGAGCCAAGTACAGGGTCTTGCCTGAGGTTGTCTTTGTTTCTCAGTTCTTTCCTAAGCAAAAAAGAAAGAAATCCCCTGGTATTTGGTTGTTTTCAGTGTTATTACTCAATACCATGACTCAGGTGGCTCTTTGTGGTTCTGCTGAGGCACTTTAGGGGGGGAGAAACTCCCTGACATAATGTGCAGATCCATATTAATGTGGCCTCATAAAGCGCTCTCATCACAATTCACTTTGGATTAAATGAGTTTCACTTCAGTCAAATGCATCTACAATTTATGGGTGTCCTTAACCACTACATTAGGGATAATTTGCCAATAGGAAATAATTGAATCAGCCCATAAATGTGGGACAGGGAATGGCAGCAATGGGAGCTTCCACAGGAAAATGCATGGAAAACTTTCAGCTCTGCAAGCTGACTGCAGCCTGCCCTCTGGCAGCCCCTGTGCACATCACAGCTGGGTTTTCTTTAACTAATCCTGCTCCAATTCTAAACTCAAAGCCAAGCAGGCACATACTTATCTGGTACTGCAGAACGTAGCCAGTGAGGTGGCCGTTGGCTTTCTTGGGGAGTCCCCAGGACAGAGTGACAGACTCCTTGTCAAAGTTCAGGATCCTGAGGAAACGTGGCTGTTCAGGGACTGGAAGACACAGGGATGAGCTTTCAGAGGTGAGTGAACAGATCTGTCCCTAAAATTCTTGGTAAATGAGGATACAGTTTGGCTCAACACCCACAGCTCCCCTTTCAAGTGAAAGGTTTTATGAATAGCAGAAATTTTATAATCACCTTAAAAAAGGGAATCAGCTCATCATGTCCCAAGGACAATTTCAGTTTGTGTCCCTCCATCCCATACTCTCCTGGTGTCTTACCTCCTTCTGGAGTTTCAAACAACACAGAGGAGCTCTCAGGGCCATCTCCTCTGGAGGTGAAAGCCAAAACCGTCACACGGAATTCACTGAAGGGCTCCAGGCCAGGAATCATCCCTTGATTCCTGTCTCCCACAAATGTTAGGAAGTGTTTCTCGGGGTGATGCCTCTTCCCATCCAGAATGCTTCTGGTTTTCCACCAGCTGACCTGTGTGGAGATTGGGATTTCTGTAACAAATTATGTTGTATGGGGCTGAACACGATCATGAGCTCCCTCGCCTTCCCCAAAATGAGAGATTGCAATCTGCGACTCATTTAGCGGTTTATTCAACTATACACAAATATTTATAGAGAAATTTGTAACCTTGTAGCCTCTTAAGTGCCCACGAACTCTGTCCCTTGGGATCCCAAACCAGTAGACTCTGGCCAGGGTGCTGTTCAGAACCTCCACCGTCACACCCGAAGGGGCAGCGTCAGGAACTGTAAGAACAAAAATCCCAGGTGTTAGAGACACTTCCACGAGCCCAGATTCACACAGCTCCCAGCTCCAGGCCTTGGCTTTCCAGCTCAAGCTGTGCCACTTCATGCAGGCAAGAAAAAAGCCATTCCACCTGCAGCCAGTGGGTGGAATGGGCCAATAAATATTATTTTTCCATGCCAGGGTTTTCTGCTGAGGGTTGGGATACATGTGCACTGGGACACATGAATTTCTACACCAATATTTATGATTTCCTGTTTCAAGCAATGCTTACAGCAGTGAGAAGAATAAAAAAATGATTAACACAGCACTCAAGAAGGCAATCATAAAGGTTTTTTTATAATCAATTTCATTTTACAACTAAGCTCATTAAACAGTAGGATTTTAATCACTGCATAACACAGAGAGCTATTAGAGCGCCTGGAAAAAAAAGGAGGCCTTGATCCATTGACAACTGAAATGTAAGGAAGATTTTCCACTGATAGGGATAAAATTAGACTCATCACAGACAGACAAAGAAAATAAACATTCTGTGGAGTTTCTTTCTTCTTGTTCCCACTATTCACCAGCTCTTCTGCAGCACCAAACCTTCCTGTTCCCACCTCTGGGTGTGCAGTGGGGATTCTCCTGTCTGACCACCACCAAGTCCATTTCCAGCACTGAAACTCCACCTGAGAGCCATGGAAAACCATGGGGAAAACCCAGAAATCCAGGCTGGAGAAGACAACACTTTCTTCAAGGACTCATGGACAAGATGTGGGAACGTGGCACTGTCTGTACATTCCCTTGAACACCCAGTGCCTGGCAGTTTGTCCCTAATTGTCAGAGTATTTAACTTCTGACAGCGTTAAACTGTTGGGTCGAGCCTCAGAGAACTGAAACATTTTTTCCCCACCAAGTACAACACGACTGCCACACTTCAGAGACGTCTCATGGTCTTCAAACAAGTCCCCAGATTAGGCCAACAGCTGAGATTAATGAGAGCACAAGTAACCTTTCCAAAAAAACCCTCACAGTCCAGCAGGCTGGCACCCAGCACAGGTCATGGCCATGCCTCATGGAGCCCATCAGGCTGAGCTTGGCATTCCAGCCTCATCCATCACTCCACACCCCAGCGCCCTGCAGCACAGGAAACCCCCATTTTCACAGGGAAATCCCTGCCACTCACCATCCTCTCCCGAGTATCCGATGGTAACGTTGGGCTCTGGCCCAGACCCCAGGTTGTTCACGGCCTGCACTTTGATCTCGTAGGGCACGAAGGTGGGCACGTTGCGCACGCTCAGCGAGTGCTTCTTCACCAGCTCCTCGTTCCAGTCGGCTTCCACTCCCCGCTGCCTCCAGCTGACCTTGTACTCCAGCCCCGGCCCGTTCCTCTCCACGGGCTTCAGTGGCTGAGGGAAAGTTCAAAGAGATCTTGTCTGCCTTTGTTGTAATGGTGAAACAGCGGCTGAGGGCAGGGGGAATCACTTTGGAATGTGTGTTACGAAGTTGGGAGAGAAAAGGGGCAAAAAACCAAGTTTTGACTTTCTGCCGATGTCGCTGTTGAGCTGCTAGCAGAGAAAAGGACCCAGGTTCTCAGTGTGGCAAGAAAAGAGAGCTTTATTATTTTGATTCCAACCTATATAGACTTTTCAGAGGTCACCCAGATTGGTCAGTCAGAAACCTCCCCCTAGGCCTGATTGGCCAGGCCTGAACTGTCCAAATCTCGAGACACTCTTTTCATAACATCCAAACTTTATTTTTGTTTGTAAAACACAGAAGAAAGTTCTCATGGGAAAGACCTGTGCTAGCCACATGCCATCATTTTAACTTGAAGATGACTGGAGAATAACATCATGACTTCAGGAGAAAGGAGGGTGAAATGCTTGGATTAAAATCCAGGTTAACTGCAAGGAGCCACATTTCTACATCCTCCCCACATCAGGCTGTGTTTTGCCACAGGTTTTCCTGTGTGATGGAAAACCACATGCCTTCAGCACAACGAAATTGCACAGTTTGGCACAAGGCTGCGTGTGCCTTTTAGCGGAGATAAAATTTGCATTTTATCTTAGAACTTTATGTAGCACAGCAAGTTGGGTCATTAAAATTTAGATTTGTTCTAACTACACACCAAATGCTTGAAATTACGCCTGGACATTTAATGTGCAACTGCTGGGCCACTCTGTTTTTACCAATCAGCTGAAGAATTCATCCCAGCAGGGTTTCCAGTTAATTAACATGAATTTATAAAATATTAGGAGATGTATAGCAATAACTTGTCATGAGACATCCTCCAGTTGAGTTTATTTCTCTGGAAACGCACTACTTTAATTAATAAAGTTAAATAGTCACCTACCCTACCAAAAATGCTGAGGGTTATTTCAGCCCATTGAACACCTGTGGGTGTTTCCCACCTTATAGCCTGCTTTAATAATATTTAAATATATATCAATATATAAAATATAATAGCTGGTTTGTATCCAAGAGGTTTAACTTGAAATGGCATCAAATACCAGCAGAAAGTGATGCCCCTTGGATGCTCCTCATGCCTGGGGAGACCTGAATCTGAGAGATCTGCAAGCATTCCCACTGATCTGCTCTGCTGTGAGGACCTTTGGGATGACTGTGGCAAAGGAACTGGGAGATGGAGCAGCTTTCTCACAGGCATCACCTCCATGGCAAAGACCTCAGGGAATGGGATTTGCAAGAGGAGCTGGAGAAGTAAAAACAATCCTACTAAGAAATGACTTCTCGTATAGAGTTAAATTGCAGCACTGCTTGACTGTTATTTTCATCTCCCTTAAAGCTGCAAATCCTTGGCTGAAAATCCAGTCACTAAAGCTCAGCTGGCCTCTTAATCCAAAATAGGCAGATTAACATCATTCTGCAGCCTTTGTCTGTCAGAAATAGCATGTGCAGTGCCCAGCAGTTCCTCTGAAAAGCACACAGGAAATGCCATAAATAAATGAATATCCTGTTTAACAATATTTTCATGATTCAACAAGATTTAACAATGCCTTTCCATCCCATTCTTTCCTTTCAGTTCCACTTTTGCCCTTTCTGAGCAGTGTTTATGAACTTCCTGGTGCTCCAAGATGCTTTGGTCATCCCAGTATTTCCCAGTAACCAGATTGGGCACCAAAACTGCATTTCATTGATCTATTAAAGTCGGAAAAGACCCCCAAAGGTCATAATTTCTCAGAAGCAGGATTGTCTCCCCTTACCCTGGGCTAAAAAATCCCATTCAAACCCAAGTCCACAGATCTTGACGGTCATCTCCTTTTGGATGCAATTCTATCTCAAACCATGAGTCCACCCTGGGGAAATGTTTGTTGCTCTTTGCTGGGAGCAGCAGATTGAGGAGTAAATCTCATGCAAATTGTGTGTAACTCCAGCCCCAACAAAAATCTGCTTCCTTCCACAGTTGTGGATATTTGTGCTAAATGAAGGAACACATAACTCAGCTGTTGGCACAGAAGCTCGAGGCTTCAAACCCAGGAAATCTGAAGTCTGGAAAGCATCCTCAAGACTTTTACATAATTCCTTTGATGCACATCACAGGCTTTGGAGGTTTATCCACATAACTTTAGTTCTCTGTGTAAAAAATTCAAGCTCACATTCTCTTGGACAAGGGATCTGTGGCATTTTTAAACTTCATGAGTCAACCATCCCCTCCCTGGGCCTGGCTGGTGATTTTAATTGCAGAGCAGGGTGAGATCACAATTGTTTGAAGCATTTTCTTGCATACAAGAAGCAGAAAAGAGCAAATTTTGGGGAATTCTCACTATGCTTTACAGGACTTCCGTATTTTTTTTAATATCCTGTGAAGTCAGCCATAAAAACCAACCTTTTGAAACCAAAACGATACTGGGGGTGAAAATCCAGAACACATTTAAGTCAAATTCGCCTTTCAGAAGAATTAAGGATCATTCCTATAGGATTTGCTAATACTGCCTTACCTCCCATTTCATCACCATTTCGTTGGGTTCAGAAGCTTCAACTCGGATGTTCTCTGGGTTTTTATCTGGAGCTGAAATCACACAGGTGACAAGGTTAGTTTGCCCATCCCAGCTTCTATTTGCGTTCAGCATTCAAATGCCAAAAAGGATTTCAAATTCCCCTATTAGCGACAGACACTTGAACAAAAAACATTCACGAGATTAATTACTTGGCTCAGCAAAGCTGAAGGGACCCAAACATGTTTTTTTATGCAGTTTGGATTCCTAAGTGCCCCTGTTGGTTGGAGCCACCAGCTAACAGGGAACTGTGACTTTTGGATTTGAAAGCACCAGATGTAAGGGGATTATGAGGAAGAGATTTTTCTCCCTGTGGGGATAGCAAACAGAAGGTGCATCATTAGAGGTACACACACAGCTGAAAAGCTGAAGAAGGACCTGAAATCGGAGTAAATGGGAAAAAAAGAGAGAAAAATGCCAAGGAATGAAAATGCTGTACTGAACAGTTGGCCTCTAAAAGGACTTTCAGGGAGGCAACATTTTCTGCCCCAGTGAACGCTCTGTAAATGGAGATTTTTGACAAGCTTAGTGCTCCTGAAATTCTCCCAGTAAACCCAGACCTTCTCCAGGAACTTCTTGTGCATGAAGGGCGGCAAAGGGTGGAAAATCTGCCGAGTGAGGTGCTGGAGGTACCCTGGTAGGAAAACCCAGCAGTGTGGACTCCTCCCCTTGACATCCACTGGAATTTATGCAGCACAGCAAGTTGGGCCATTAAAATTTAGATTTTTTTTTTCTAACTGCACATCAAATGCTCAAAACAACACCTGGACATTTGATGTGCAGCTGCTGGGCTGCTCTTTTCTACCAATCACCGAAGAATTCATCCCAGCAGGGCTCCAATTTCGTTAACATCTATAATATCAGAATACAGCCTGTCACAAGACATCCTCTGGCTGATTTTATCTCTCTGAAAATGCACTACTTTAATTAATACAGTCAATTTAAGTGGTCACCAAAACTGCTGGGGGTTATTCCAGTCCAGTGAACCAGCTGGGGGCTTTTCCCCACCACAGAACCTACTTTTAATAATCCCCAGAGCTGCCACTGAGCAGCGTAAGCCACCCTGATCTCATGTCCTTTGAAGCACAGGAGGGCACAAATATTCCCAAAAAACACTGGAAATATGAATATTTGGAGGGTTTTTTCCAGGTTTACCAGCTGGAGGGGTGGCATAGCGCAGGGATGGTTTGCTGGGCTGGCTCCTGCCCACGGCGTTCACGGACACCACGCGGAACTGGTAATTCACGTAGGGCGCCAGGGACAGCAGGGCTGTGGTGTCATTCCCTGGCACTCTGCTGAGCTCCTGCCACCTCCCCGGCTCCCAGCGGTCCTCCTCAAACTCTATGATCGACTCTGGGCAGGGAAAGAGACAAAAAACAAAGGGAAAAAAGGTAAAAAATCCAGCATGGGCGGAAATGAATTTACAACAAATGAACTGTCGTGGTTAAAGGGATTAAATCTGGCCAAGAGCAGGGTTTGTGTCCTGTGAGAACCTGGAGGTGCCAGAATTCTGAACAGCACTAAAAATTATGCCAAAAACCCCTTCCTACCGTTAACAGGGCTGTTGTGGCTGTTCCCAGCTTTCCAGGAGAGCCGAATGCTCCGAGTTTGGTTTTCTGAGAGCTGGAGGTCTTCTGGTGGGTCAGGAACGTCTGAGAAATGAAGAAGAAATGTCAGGAGCACAGCAAGGAATTCCTGCTCGTCCTAGTGTTTTCCAGGGGGTTGGAACAGCACAGCCAGTGAAGGGGTGGTAAAACACCTCCTGATTTCAAGATGGGTAAGTTGTGGAAAGTGGGAACTGCTTTGAAAGATCCATTTTCTTACAGAAAACCAGGCTGAATCTTCCTGTCCTCATCTTTCCATATCCTTCCCCAATTCATTTCCATCTACCCTCATCACTGGGCTTGCAGCAACAGATTTTTCTTCCCAAATCAACCCCAAGATCTGTTTAATCATTAATGGATATGGACAGTGCTCTGAGCAGGAAGTTGTGGCAGCATCACTTGGATGAACAGTGTTTGCACTGATTTTTTTAAAATTTCAACACTGAGTTTTCATCTCAGGGTACTTTAAAAGTTTGTGTTTGGATTTTTTCCCTTTTCTTTGCATTTCTTTCCCTATTTCTGTTGTACCTGGGGAAAATGAGGAAAGCACAGCTTAATCTACAGGCATTTAGTTGTTCTATTCTTGGAGCAGAGCTGCTTAAAATTTGATATATTAATTTAAAGATGGTGATGGTGCATCTTAAAGATACTCATCTCTCTACCTGTTCATTAAACATACAACAAATACTCAGAATTATTCTAATTGAATATTTCTTTTACTCCCAGTTGCCCCTATTCTGATGTCTCCATCTGTGCCATATTTAGTTCTGAGTCATCCCACAAGTCTTTGATTGCAAAAACCTGAATTTTTCACTTGGAAAATGACAGACATTGTTAATTCACCAAGACCTTTCTCATATCCAATGAACAAGGAAAAAGAGCACAAAACTGGTTTTTTTTTCTTCTTCTGCAAACCACCTTTTAAAAAAGGAATAAAGTGCTTTATGAAATTTTCATAAGTAAAGTAACGAATAGTCTGCAAACATTTTGAATTATACAGCACTGAAGGACACAGCACCATAAATAATGTGCACAGCATCTTCCTCATTTACTCTTTACTGAAAAGTATCACTCCTTTAGAGTGCAAAACCATCTTGAAGGGCAGATTGACTTATTTCTTGCTGCAATCACTGCCAGAAATAAATAAAAACATAACATGAAGCAAAAATTAATGCAATTAAAATGTTGCAAAGCTGTCACAGAATCATGGAATCACAGAATGGTTGGAAGGGATTTAAAGGTTATCTAATTCCTGTCATGGGCAAGGATACCTCCCACCAGCCCAGAATTGTGACCACAAAGCAGCATTTTGGGCTGTTAGCTGCTGCTCTTGAGTGCACAGAACTCCACAAGTGCACCTTAATTTCCACTGGTCCTTCAGGGGGGGATGCAGACTGTGAGGATGCTCACACAGGGCCAAGCTTCAGCTTTTTTTTGCTGTGGACTTGCTCAGATTCACAGAGATAATAAATCCTTTTAGGTGCTTAACTCTCACTGATGCTCAGAGGAGCTGCACGTCCAAAGGCTGCTCTGAGATCCTCCAAAAACAGCCCAATTCTTGTGCAAACCTCCAGCAAAGTGGGGTGAAGGACTGATCAAGGACCTCAGAACAGCAGCAGGGCCATTCTCAATAAATTCTTACACCTTCCAGCCTGGGCAGCTCCTACAGCCCCTGAGCTGGGAGAAAAATGCTGCCCCATCTGACTGCAACAATTAAATATAATTTTTGTGTCAGCACTGCCATTCCCAGAGATAAGGGACAGAAGGAGGCTCTGTGAAATTGGGTTATTGAGGCTCTGTGAAGAGAATCAAAAGAGAAGCAAAAGTGCTGCAGAGGCAATTTGTGCTGCAAGTGCTGTTTCCACAGCTCTTTGCACAGATTTTTGGGAAAATCCACCTTACCCAGGACGATGAGCTGTGCCTCAGCCTTGGCAGTGTCCAGGGCAGTGCTGGCCATGCAGGTGTAAACCCCCTGATCCTCCAGGAGAACACTGGGGATGAACAGAGTGTCTCTGTCCAGAATGATCCTGCAGGGCCAAAAAAACAAAGGTTAGAAAGATAAGAAATATCTGTAAGAGAAATATGAGAGAGAGGTGTTGATCTCTGAAAAAAATTGTTCACAATGAACTTGGCACAGTAAGTTTTGATTAAATAGTTGCACACTGGGCCTATTGCATTAAAATGTAATTCTGGCTCTGTTTTACACTGTGCTGAGAACAGTTATTTGTATTTTGTGGAATTTAGCCTCCGTGGGTGGAAGTTGGCCTGTCAGTCATGCTCTGAAAACAACCCCACTGGTGTGCACTGGATGAGTGTCTGGGACATTGGATGTTGGCATGTCATTAATGAGACAAATATATGGGGTTTATGATGGAATTTTGAAAGGGTTGAGGAAAACTGAGCATCCCCAAGGTACTTGTGTCATGTCCAGAGCACCAGGGAAGCTGCCATGACTCCAAGGACAAGAGCTCAGTGGCAGACATGGCATTTCCTTGGCACTGCCTCACCACCCCACGAGGGCTCAGTGGGGTTTTCAGCCTCTCCAGCACTGCAGGACTGAGGAAACCATTTCTCTCCTGTGGTAATTAATAAAGATATCTGACTGCCTGCTGTGGGACCTTTCCCATGGAATAAAGGTTGAGTTCCATCCCCTTGAGCTCAATGGAAACCCAAAAATAGCACCAAAAATCAGCCTGGACCTGCAAATCCTAAACTCATATGTAGGAAAAACTCATTGCTTTTATCTGTAGGATTTTAGGCAGAATGCCTGAAACCTGAGGGCTTCCATTTGCTTCAACATTGCAAAGATTTTGTTTTGGCCAAATATGTGCAAACTACAGGAAAATACAGATTCCACTGGAGTGGAATAACCTCTCAGTTCACTGCACTGGGGCAGGGCTGTGTTTCTGGGTTGAGCCAACATTTAGATTATATATATATAGAAAAATATATATATATGTATTATATCTATATTAATATATAAATTTATATGTACATGTATTATGTATATATTAATATATAACTTTATATTCTGCTATGATGTACATATTAATATATAACTTTATATTCTGCTATGACAGCAACAGAGTTAATAAACCCCAAACCCATGTGGCTCCAAACTGGCAGAGCTGCATTTCCATTCAGATGTGTATAAAATGTAGATCTACTCACACATCGCGTGAGGAATTCTTTGCAGACATCAATTTGCATTTCAAGCCATTAAGGCTCCTGTTTAATGAAACTCCTGCTGCAGCAGCACCCCAGATTCTCCAGCTGAGATCAAGAACAGCCCTGCTCCTTCCCCACTCACCTGCCGCCTCCCGTGCTGTTGGCTGGCAGCTCATCTCCATCCTTCCTCCAGGATAATTTAAAACTGTGTTTCAAGTGGGAGTCATACTCAGCCTGGCATTTCAGTAAGATGGAATGTGATTTCAGCACTCGGGGGCTCTTCGGAGTAACAACAAGTGTTGTAGCGTCTGATTGATCACAGAAAAACACTTTGATTAGGGGAGAGAGGGATTATTACAGCAAATTTGCACCAAGCACTTCATCTAAAAAAATCAACCTCAGGAGCAACAATCATGTCTTTTTTTTTTCTTGTTATATATCTAAACATTTCAAGTGAAGGATGGTGGGGTTTGAAACAGATATTTGCCAGGATTTAATTTTTTTATCTCAAAACATTTTTTTTTATCTTGTTTTCTATTTTGCTCCAAACCAAAGAGCTCCAGAAAAAAAAAAAATCCACCAAAAAAAAAAAGTCACAGGTGAAAATCCTTGTTAACAGCCTGTCATGAAATGGATGATTAAAAAAAAAAAAAAAGCTTGAATATGATTTTTATGTCTAATTGCCATTTGAAATAAGCTCTGGCGATGATCCAAGAAAAATTACAAGCTTATTAAAGTCAAGTGAGAAAAAATTATTGCAATCAAGTTTGTTCTTTTAATTGACTGTAATCTGACTGCAGAAACAGATGAATAAGTAAGAAGAAAGCACTTAGCTGAATTTATTTCTGCAGTGAGATGTTGCTCGGTGAGAATTTCATTGTACATTTTCATGTTTTATTATCACTGTAAAATTTACAAAGCCAAGGGAGTGGGTGGAAGTGGAACACAAAGAGTAGGCTTTTTCCTGAAGTTTGTCACAGCAAACCCACATCAGAGAGCACTTTAGAGGACTTTGCTAATTGAGTAGTTAAGGGTGTTTTTTACTGGGAAGCCTTAAATCCAAATAAATTTATATAAAACCCACTAAATGCAACCTATGTGCTCAACAGGAGCTGCCCACTGCCATCAGAGCTTCCAGGGAAAACCCCTCCTGCCAGCCAACCACAGAAATCCTTAAAACAGAGCTGGAACACAAGGGATAGATCTAAAACTGATAAATAAACACATCTGAGGATTTTTTTTTTTTGGCTGGATTTACAAGTATTTATCAACAAACAGGCAAAAGCCCAGTGCAAAGTCCTTAAAGCAGCAGCACCCTGCAAAGGGCTTGGTGTCCACTGTGGGAGTTAATATCCCCTTCCAAGATAATGGAGTTAATGGGTGTGTAAATTGCATTTTTTTGGTGGCTTGTGCAGCTTCTGCAAATGTCGAGAAGAAAATGAGTATCATGTGTGAGCATGGAGAAATCCAGCTGAAAAGCTGGGACTACAGTAAAGGCTACAGATGTGTGAGACCTGAGACCATTTCAGCTCATAGCATCCAGAGAATTCCTAAATTCACGGAATAAATCTCCATCCTGCACTGAATATTTAATAATTACATATTTCCTGAAAAATTATAGACACAAAACCTGAGCAATTGTGAATTTTTTTCCCGTTCCAAGTGAGACCTCACCTCTTATATCCAGATTCGCAGTGATTGCTCTTTTCCCCACGGAGTTTGCAGCCCAGCAGGCGTAGGATCCTGAATCCTCCTTCCTCGTGTCCTTGATCTCCAGGGTGCCATTGCTGCTCAGCTCATAGCGGAATGTGGAAAGAGGCTCTATGCTGTCATCCTTCGTCCTGAAGATGATAAAAACAGCTCTGGCTTGCTGCAGGAAGTGTTATTTCACGCTCAGGGGTTATTGCAGGGGAATTTTGGGACTCAGCTCTGCCCCTGAGCAATTAAAGTCACCATCGGTGAGACATTTTACCCACATGCAGGAAATTATAAAGGGGCTTTGCAGTCCTGCACACCAAACCCACGGGGACAGCGACTGGAAAGGTCTCTAAAATACTCTGTGTTTAATCTACAGCTGCCACCTGCAGTTTTATTGCACCTGTCACCTGCTGTGACAAGGCTGGGATTTCTGGCCCTATGGAACCACGGCCAGGTAAATGTGTTCTGTAAGTCACTGCGTTGCCACCTCAATAATGTGTCCAAACATGAAGAGTTGCTAACATTAAAGTGAGTTTGATGAAGCTGCAGCAGGATTTGGCTGCATACAGCATGGCTTTGTTTATGTATAAAGTATATATATAAAGTACATATATATATAAAGTATATATATTGCTTATATAAAGTATAGCCTGGCACTTGTCTCACACAGCTTTGGAGACTTCCAGGAACTTTTTTTACAATCCACTTCTTCAGAACCCTTAAAAGTGCACTTAAAACCAGAAAACTTGTATTATACACAGTTTTGTTACAAGTCTCTATTCTTAACTCCATAGAATTAATAACTAGCAGATTTTTCAGTCTTGGGGGGACCTGTAGGAACTTGTTTCCCATGCAAAAACCCCAATTTCCAGTATCTTACCATCTGACATCTGCTTCAGGTGAGGCAAAGATGTCACAGTGCAGGAAGGCACTGTACCCCACGACTGTGGCATAGTTTTCCCCATCTGAGGTGAGTATCAGGGGGGCAATATCTGCAGGAGAGAATGCAAGGTGAGCAGCACTGCACTTCAGAACTGGGGGAATAAATGCTGGTCTGCATCATCCCCTTTTCCAGCAAGGGAGAAAGTGTTTAATGGGAATTTCACAGCTGTTTGGAAGCAGTTGCACTGAGCAGCTGAGCTCTCACAAGCTTCACTGACAGGTAACAGAGGTTTGCTGCTGGACATGTCAGGAATTGAAACATCAGTGTGCTCCAGGACAGAAAACAGAAAGCAGAAAATATCTGCTGCCTCTAGAGATGTTTTCTTATTTAATAAATCCCCATCACTCCCTTTCTTCAAAGAACAGACAGCATCACAACTGAAATTAAAGATTAACAATACACTTAATAATTCAAAACCAGCCTTGTGGTCACCACTCAGTCCCCAGTGGTTTCACTACACCTGAAGTTTTTGAGGCCAATCAAAACCCTGTTTTTAAAATACAGAATACATCAAAGCTCAGAAGCATCTGTGCTAAGCACATAATATTATTCCTGCATAAGACCTGTTGCATTAATTCAGAAAATATTTCTTAAAATCTGGGGCGAATGCAGAGGAATTGTGAGGTGTCAACAAGCCCCAGGGAGCTGTGAGGATTGATCCTTGGGTGGCTGGATGTGGTTTTGGGAGGGGACAGCCCGGGACACTCACTGAGCACGTTGACATTGGCGCTGGCCAGGATGGAGCCGTGCTTGTTGGTGGCTTCACACTGGAACACCGCGCTGTCCTGCAGCTGCAGGTTGGTCAGGCTGATCTCCCTGGTGGAGATTCTCCCTCGGAAGGTCCTGCCTGGAAAACACCACATTGTGTCAGTGGCTGGAGGATGGCTGGGCAGTTCACAGGCTCTGGAAGCCAAAGGAAAGCACGTCTTGAGGATCAAACCAGGACCTTGGCCAGCAGCTGATGAGTCCCAGGGTCCTTTCTTTGCCAGCATTGAGCAAAGCGCTCCAGAGCACCAAATTCCAATGAATTCCTCACAAAGACTTTTTAAAATTATAAAAACACTGCTACACCAGTGCTCCCCAGCCACTGGGGCTCATTCAGAAGCACAAAGAAGCCCCCAAGCTATCCCAGATCCCCAAAACATGGCAGAGTTCCAGGAGAGGCAGAGGCAGCACCCCAAAGGTACCCCTGCAGCATTCACCCCACCCTCCTCCAGATCCCATTTAAATATGAGCTTTGTTAAGGAAACAAACAGCAATTCCCCTCTACAGAGGTGCCAAAGCAAACACCACTGGATCACTGGGACAACCCACATACCATCGATGGGCATCCCGTTCATCTTCCACTGGATGCTGGGCTCGGGGTTCCCGATGGCCTCGCACAGCAGCACCAGGTTTGTCCCCACGCTGTAGACACCACCCTCGGGCTTCTTCAGCCACTGGGGAGGCTCTGGGAAAGGGACAGAGCAGGGATCAGTCACAGCCAAACTCCTGCCCGTGCTGTTGCTGGGATTCTCCAGGAGATGGCAAACGCTGCCAACACTTCCCAGCCGCTCCTCGAGCTGAGATCCTTGTGTTTCCCATGTCGGGAAAGGGAAAATTAGCATCAGCACACCCCAGTCCCAATCCGGTGAGTGGCAGGCAGAGGGAGGAATGGGCAGCGCTGATCCAAGAGGAAACACATGGGAGGTGAGGCTGGGCTAGGAGGGGATGGTCAGCATTTCCTCAGAGCTGAGTGTGGGTTATGGAGTGAGGTGAGAGTGTTTCAGCAAGGCAAACTAGGTGTGAATATCCAACCAGCTCAAAACCCCCTCCCTGGCACAAGTGGCTCCCACTGCCTTTGCTGGGAGCTGCCAGAGCTCCAGGACAGGAGTCATCCCCTGCCAAGGAAATGACCATCAGCCTGATGTCCTGTTTTTCCATCATGCATTCAGAGAAGAGGCTGATCCACAACACATTTAGGAATTGTCAAATATTCTCTCACGTTGGGAGGAAAGGTTTGGGTGCCACAGGGTGGTGGCAGAGGAGCAGCCATGTGCTGCTGCACTCCCTGTGCTCTGCTTTCCCAGCTATTGCAGGGAAGCTCTGGGGAAAACTCTGCTCTGCAGAGCAGCCCAGGTACCCAAACCTCGCTGGGAAAACACATCCAGAATGAAGGAGGGGAACTGAAAGGGGAAAAAAGAGCATTTATCTCATAAATGCATCATTACTGACTGAATGCAGCTCCCTGGGCCTTGAGGGCAGCCTCAACCTGAAACACAGCCTTGAACTCATCATTTCCCATTGAAAGGCACCAAACTTAGGGATTTTAACACCACACTTGATGCTATGTCTTCTGGGCAGCTCAGCAGGGCTCTTTCCCTATTGAAAAAGGTGAACTAATGTAGGGGAAATATGAGGATTTATGAGTTAATGCTCATAAAATGCTTTGAAGATGAACAGAGCTGTTGCCTGGTAATACAGCAGCAGATGTTATCAGTGTGATGTGCTAAAGCAAACCATCACAGCTCAGATTCACACAGATATTAAAAAAAAAACCACAAAAAAACCCCCCTGAAGTGTGATGCACATCCACACCCAGAGCAGCACTGCCCCAGGAGAGCACCCAGAAATGTTCTGATCAACACAGAAAGACTGAAGTATAAAATTCCAGCCACTAAAGCTTATTTAAAATTATAAGATGATCCCATTTCCTTCCCACAGCACAGATTCTGCCCACCTTCCTCACTCAGTGCCACTTCCCATCCCATAGTGACATAACAACATCTGTTAAGCTTCCTGGTATTTGGCTCCAGGGAAGAATTCTGCAAACACCAGAATATTTTGGTCTTGCAGAACTTTTTCCTCCTCTTTCATATACATCTTGGTTTCACCAGGAAGAGATGAGTCAATGGCATGGAAAGGTTTGTAGCAGTCCTGATGAAAGTGCTGGTTTGGAATTTTTTCCTCTAAATCTGCCACAAATCCAGCGCTTGAGCCAGGATACTTCCTTGTTTTGGAGACACAGCCTGAGTACAAACCACCTGCAGGGTCCCTTCCTATCTCCCACACTCTGGAAGTGTGAGCAGATATTTGATGTCCCTGCTCTCCTTTCTCAGCCCTGGAATTGCTGTGGGATGCTCCAAGGAAGTGATGAGGCTGTGAAGGCAAGGAGATTTTGCCAGGTGTGAAATGCAATTTCACAGAAAGGCTGAAGAACCTCTTTTCCACGTGGCAGATGTGCTGTATCACTCAAAGTATACAAAATAGAACAAAATATACTCATATTTTTTAGCAAATACAATAGCCAGGGGTTGGATAATCAAATAGTTAATCTGGAATGGCAAATATTTCAGTGCATCATTTATTCTTCCTGGTAAGAGTTATCAATTGGCCCCTCCTGACTGAGAGATTTATGAATTTATGGGGAAGACTGAAATCCAGAACTGAAAGGGATCTAAACTGGGCATCTAATACACATTTCTGCAGCAGAGCAGGATCATCTGCACCTAAAACACCCACCAAGGATCCAAACCTTCCCCTCAGCCTCTCCCACTGTGTTTTCCCCATGAGTAGAATGAATTTTGGACATCTAAGCAGCTTCTGCCTCGCTGCAGTTCAACTCTCCTGTGTGTTCCTTCACCCCCAGGGAACTTGGTGAGGAAACTTCCATTCCTCTGAAGGCTGTTGTGCATTCCCCAAATGCAATTTTTCCTAAATTAAACATATTTTTCCCCTCAAAAGCCATGATTTTGGGTTCTGTGACCATCCTTGCTGCCTTCCCCTGACCTTCCTTGAAGAAGTGCACGTTGCAAACCTGCTCACATCAGGTGAGGCTCTCTCAGTTCCCAGAATCTCCTACAGCAACACTTCTCTTCATGTTCTCCAGGATGAATTTTACCTTTTCTGCCAGACTAACCTTTCCCAGTCATGCTCCTCTCGCCATCCTCCCCAGCAGCCCAGCCAGGCATTTCCCAGCCTGTGCTGATGAGGCCAATTAGTGCAGCCTGCTGAGAGTCACTCTGCACTGCTGCTCACTGAAGCCCATCCTTTTTATCCCACACCACTTTCCCAATTTGTCAAGCTCCTTTCAAATGCTCTTCCCACCTTCCCAAAGGCTGCCAATCCATCCCACCCCAGGGCCAGCAGCAGCTGCTGTTGGCACCTTGGGCTCTGCATCCCTGTTGAAGCAATTTGCCAGCGAAACAGAAAGTTTGAAGCTGATAAAACACCCAGTTCTGCTTCTGCCTTGCATTCATTTCATCTCTTTTCTTTTTTCTCTGGCTGAGCAAAGAAAATGTTGCAAGAGAGAACTGCAAAGGCCCTTGGCTATTACACCCTTACTGTAATTAATCATTATATTGTGAGAATTATTTTTATTAAACCCCATCCAGGAGCCTCAATCAAGATCAAAGTAACTTTAGGTCATTATGATCCTGCAAGATTTTGAGGTTATATGTACATTTTCTGTTGGGTTTGGGGAACTGCAAACAATAACCAAATAAACACTTGAAGTCAAAACAATTTGTGGTTTTGCTGTGCTGTTTTTTTAAAATAGTTCTCTCTCATTTTAATAACAACAGTGGGGTTTTCATGTCTGCTCAGGTATTCCAGGCTACATCTTCCCTTGCAAAGAGAGATTAAAATGCTCAAACAGTCAAGCAATTTGCTTGCTGAATATTTTCATATGCTTGGTAATAATTGCCTGAATCTTTGCCCTCAGACTCGGCAGGATTAGGAAGTGGGCTGTATGCAAATATCATTAAAACTGCAATTTAGAAGGGTGGGGTGTTGGTTTGAGATCCTCAAACGCCAGAAAGAACAGAAAACGTGGCCTAGTGACAGAAAAATCCTGATTTACACCCCAGCGCTCCACTGAGGATGGCTGGAGGTTAATAACAGCTAATTTTTTTCTTCCATATTTAATTTTCTTCTCCCTGCATGCATCCTGGGAGAGGAACCTGAGAGGTGTGAGAAAGTCCAAAGTCAGTACAACATCCCTGAAGCCTCCTGGAATGAAAGCTCCTTGCAGAGCTCAGGATCTGCCCTTGAGTGTTCTCCCAGGAGCTGCTGCAGGAATGATGAACGTGTCCATCTCTGATTAATGACACTGACATTTGCTGCTTGGAAATTGGAGAAGACAACAGTGTTTGGGCTCAGTTTTACCTTGATACCTGGGATGTGAGGTGACTCCTAATAGGAAGAATCCCTGCTGGTGACAAGAGCCACCATTAGTTACACACGTGGAAAATGGATTTAATAGCGATTGCAAAAGCAATTTTTACACTGCAGTGGCTGCACTGGGATTATTTCCTTCTTTGCTTGTATTTTTTCCAAGCACTTGTTGGTTAAGAAGCAGGAGTAACAATTTGCCAGGAAGTTTTTCTTCCTCTGGAGACTGTGAGAGAAGAGGGTCAATACTCCAAACTACAAAATTAATGTTATTTCTCTGGCATTTCAGTTTTTGCAGCTCCTGCAATTCCTTTGAAGGAATCGATTTTTGCAGCCGGGGAGACAAAATCATAGCCAGATTGTTAAAATATTCTGCTACAGTAGAGATGCTCCAAACCATCTGGAAGGATTTCTAGGAGTCAGCACTTCCCCTCCATCGCTGCTGAAAACTTGCCATGCCCTGGGATCCTCCTCTGCCACACTTCAGCAAGGGAAAGAGGAGTGCAAGGCACAAGGTTGGGTCGAGTGAGTGGAGATGGCATTGAAAAAGCTTTTCATAGCTGATGGAATAAATAAATATACACAGCAGGGAGCTCCAAGTGGCTTTCATCCCATCAGGAATGCAGGGAGGGATGAGGAGCCCAGATGAAAATGAAGCAGTTGGAAGATTCCAACAGGGTAAAGCCGCCTGGGATTGATTTGGTTTTTTAAGTAGGGAGCAGAGGTTGGAGAGTTTTTCGTGGGGAAAATGTTTTCAGCAAGTTTTTCAGCTGGGCCTCAAGATTCTCAGGTTGTGGGTAGAGAAAGTTGGCAGGGAGAGTTCTTGGCTCTGCAAAGATTCCTCAGAGCTCTGCTGGCTTTGGGAAAGAGAATCCCCACCTTAGGGTTTGGGGAGAAGGGAGACAGGAGCCTTGGATACTCACTGGGGTGACAAAATGGGTCACATTTCCATTTTTTTAACTGCTAAAAAAGAGTAGAAAGTGTTTTTTTTTAGTTTGTTTCACAAGTTTTTACCATACTTTCCAGGGATTAGAGAAACCAACCTCAGCTCAGGTTGTGCCTAAGGAAAAGAATCCCAGCAAAGGAGTGTGTGAAGGAGGGAAGGAGAGGTGACACCAATGTCACTGCATTTTTACAGCCCCACTTGGAATTCATTTTTGGAATTTCATTCCTTTCCAAAGAAAAGGACTTGAGCTAAACACCCCTCTGATCCAGCCCAGTATGGCCATTTTCACAGTTCTGGAGAGCAAATAGAATAATTAGATCTTTTTGTCTGACATTCAGCTTCGTGCAAGACGTTTCGTCAATATCTCTGCTTGACTCGCTCCAATTTAGAGTATTGAATCTGCTCACATATTTATATTGTTCACCACTTTTTAAAGCCTTCATGGTTCAGGGGAGAAAAAAAAAAAAAGCATTATTTAAATTTTTTTTGTTATTTTTGAGGTGCTACTTTGTGCAAACCTCCCCAAACTGAATAGGGCAGCACAAATTGAAAGAGTTGCCTGAGCCACATTAACAAAGGGCCTCCTTCCCTTCCCTTTCCCAACTTTTTTGTCCCAAACCAACAATTTTATTAAAGAGGACTGATCACCTTCCACGTGCACATGGAACTCATGCCTGGCCCTGCCCATGTGGTTGCTGGCTGTGCACTGGTAAGTTCCCTCATCAGCTGCTGTCACTTGGTCAATCTTCAGGATCTTCCCAAAATTCTCTGTCTCTGGCTCATCCTTGGGCATGTTCCCAGTGACCTTGACCCAGCTGAGATGAGGAGTTGGGCTGAGAACAGAGGGAAAAAAGAAAAGATTTGGAGTTAAATACAAAGCTGCTGTAAAGCTGTAATGGAGTTCACAGCTGGGGTTTGCCAGGTGAAGTTTTTAGAGCATTTTGAGCCCTTTTGAAACTCTGGGGTATCTGAGGGTTGTATTTCAGACTCCAACTGCTCTGTAGTGCTCCTTGACCAGCACAGCCCCTGGAAGTGGGATCTGCACAGGGCAAAGCACGAGGCTGAATCCCTGGGCTGTGCCTTGGCATGGACAGTGAGAATGGGGCTGGTTCTCCTTCCATCCTGCCCCAAAAGGGCACCTGAGGACAGCCAGGAGGGACAGACCTCCCTGCAGTGCCTCCCTCCCTCCCTGCCTGCCTCTGGACGTGGCCAGAATGCCTTTCCCACCCTCAGAAAGCCCCGACAGTGACACAGACTTGGGGACAGACGCTGTCTGTGTGTCCCCAGCTGGGCTCAGCGACCCCAACACCGCCCAGGACACACAGAGCTGCTTCCTCTGTGCCCATCTGTCACTGGGCTCAGCGCCCAGGCAGGAGGAACAACATCCCAGGTGCCCAGAAATTCTGGTGTTCCACGAGCACAGCCCTGCAAAAATCCCATTATTTCCCCCAAAAAGTCATCTTCATCCCACTCCTGTCCCACAGCCAGCTCTGTGCTGCACCCAGGCAGTGCCCCCCTGACACTGCCACTGCTCAGGGTACAAATCTTCAAATAAATGACAGATTGGAAATGGATTTAATTCCCTATTTTGCAGTCGGGTGCCCCTGAGCTGAGTTCCTTGAAATCCGCTTCCATGGGCTGTGGACATTTGGCAGGATGGATTGGCAGGCACGAGGCAGAGCTGATCATTTTTCTGCTGAAAAGGGGAATTTTACCGAGTAAAAATTACATTTGGTTCTACAAATTGCATTTCTGAAGGATTTCAGTGCAACTGTGGGCTTGGTGATAAGACAAAGAAGTACCTTGTGCTTTTTCAGAAGTGACTAGTTTAAAAAAAAACCCTTTTTGTTCAAAAATTGATACTTAAAAGAGCTTTCTGGAAAAATTTTGAGTGAAACAAAAAATATTTCCTTCTCTTCACCTTTTTCCAAAGCAACAGAAAGACATTTCTGGCTGTCTCTTCTCATATATGATATTAATTCATATTTGAGTATTTCCAAGGTGATTTGCCTATTCAACCCCTTGATAACCCTCTAAAATCAGAGCTGTGGATTTGGGGAGGTTTGTGGGCTGGCAGATTCACCTGCTGGGGAATGAATGAGACAAGAAGTGTTGCAAGAGGGAAGCAAAACTCACTGCAGATACCTGGAGTGGATCCAACAGAGACAAGTAATTCCCCTCCTCTCAGAAATGCCAACTCCACTCCCTGCCAGCTTCCACCAGCAATGCCCTTTCAAGTCCATATGGAAAAATAAAACACCCTAAGCATGTGCAGGCAGATAAATATCCTGACTTTGGAATTTCAAAGAAGGAATATAATTGCAGAGCCTTCAGCAGGAATGATCTCCGTGAGAAGCAGAGGGGATGGAGATTTAAAGCTCTGCTCTGCACAAAACTCAAACCAGAAGGGACTCTTCTGTCACTGAGGGTTTAGTGGGGACACAGATTTTCTGTTTCTCTGGTGGCAACTCGACTATTGCACTGACAGGCTGATGGGGAAGTGTGGGGAGCTGGGGGAGCAGAGCAGGGTCGGTGTCTGGGTGAGTTAGAGCAGCAGGACAGGCTGGCAAGGCAATCACAGCTCCTTGCAGGGTGGCACTCAGCAGTTATTGCCCAGTCCCTTTCCTGACTTACCCTGTCCTGTCCTCTGCTATTTGCAAAAAGGAACAAAACCATCCTGATTTCCTATCACAAACCATCTATTTTAACCCTTCCCCATGGGTTAAAATAGCCCTTTTACCACCAGAAGGGAGTCTGCAAGGTGGAGAGAGAGATTATTTAAAAGAGCCTGGAGTGGCAGGAAAAGGGGAATGGATTCACCCTGAGAGAACGTTTAGATGGGATATTAGGGGGAAAAAAACTCCTCCCTGGGAGGATGGAGCACCCAAAGGAGCTGTGGCTGCCCCATGATCCCTGAAGTGTCCAAGGTTTGGTTTTAGCAGGATCACCCCAATACAGCTGATTCTAACTCACTGTATTCCTCCACAGGCATGGATTTGTTCCCTGATATCCTGTTATCCACAAACACCACGGAATGAACATCCTTTCTGGAAATTCTGGATGCTGGGAATGGACACAGCCAGCAGCCAGGTTCACCTTCATTCCTGAGCCAGCATCTCCTGAGGATTTTTCCCTCAATCACCTAACCATTCCTTGAAGGATGTCTTGTATTAAATCACTCAAGAACTTTGCTTCTAAAAACCTGAGATCTCATACCTGGAAAATCTTCAATAATTTTGATCATCGAACCAACACTGAATTGGCAAAACCAGAAAAAAACAACAACTTTACAGGTTGTGAACCAAAGCACAGAAGCTGATGCTGATACTGTTTAGGTTTTTAACATCTCAAAAATAGAACTACTGAAAAAATTTCAATTTTTTTAACATAACAGCAAAAAAAAGAAATCCATACTTACCATGCTTAATAATTTGTTTACAAGCTACAGCAATAACCAACACAGCAATGTTGCATGCACTCTGTGCTGCTTTACAGCTACAAAAAGCTCTGCACAGGAGTTCCATTTGAAACTCGCCTAATTTGCAATATCCCTTTTCCTTTGCTCATTTCCACCTGCAAAGGTGATTAAGTTTGTGCAGCATTTTCATTACTCACAGCCCTTCAGCAATACACTCGAGGAGCAGGACACCTCCCTTGATGACAGTGACTGATGAGCTACTGCCAGCAGATTCAGGAGGGATCAGCAGTTTGGGTTTCCTTTCCTTGATAAAATTTGCTGAAAGATAAAATGAAAGAGAAGTTAGGTGGGAAATCTCAAAGCCTTATCCTTCAAAAATGCCACAAACATCACTGCTGCCAGAAGGTTTCTGACATCGATTTGTGCCATTTTTTAAAATTTATTTATTGGAGACTAAAGCAGGAACCCTTATTTCTCCTGATAACAGTCAGAAGGGAGGCACAGTGATAGCAACAGGCAGCAGTGCTGCTGAAAGCCCTTTTCCTACAGTTTTTTGTCTTGTTTTTCAAGCACTGGCCCTGCCTGTCACCCCTCAGGCTGTCTGATCCTCTCAATTCCTGATCTTCTGTTCCACACTTTCTTCTGCACTGAATCCATCATCTTTTAAAGCCCAGATGAAACCCCACTTGAGCCTCCCACAGAATGGTCCTTCTTGCTCCCGTTATTAAATCTACAGTTAATGGAGCTACAATTTGCAAGGATGACTTTTAAAATACTAAAACAAGATTGAACTGCAATTGATTCCAGCAGCCCATTTGTCCCAGCCTGCCAAACAAGGGTTTTAGGATGAAAAATGCAGAGTTTAGTGATGCCCAGTCATCACCATCCTAACAATTAGCACAGTAATGAATCAGTCCCCAAATGGTGCTAGTTCCTCAAAAATAGCCAGATAGGGATGAGTTGGTAAAAACCCACATAGATCTCTCAGAACCATTTTCTCATTTTTAATTTTGATTTCCCTTCGCTTTGTATCTCTGCAGATCTGTGTCAGCAGTGCCCTGGGCTGCAGCAGAATGCTCTGGACACATTTCCATCTGCCAGAAGCAGCCAAGCCCCTTCCCAGCAGGAGTTCAGCCATCCCTTCCAGGGAAAAACTGCTCCTGGAGTGAAGTCACTGAGCACAAACCCTGCTGGTGCTGCTCCCAGGCAAAGGCTGGAGGAGTGATGAGTGCTCCGAGTTATCCAGCCCAGGATAACCTCCTTTTTAGAAACCTCTGTGCTTGTCTGGCAAAAAAAGCTCCTTGAGGAGGTTAAAATTGGGCTTTTCAGAAGGCAGAGACTCTCGGAAGCAATTTAGCCGAAGAAATGAAGAGTCAAGAGCTGCAGACTCTAAATTTTGTATATTTGAACCAAAAGGAGCTGGGTGGAGAATTGCAGGAATAGCCACCAGCTGCCTCCTGGCTCACCCACTCTGCCTGCATGGAGAGCAGGACATTGCCAGGATCTGCTCCATGGAGAGGCACACAAAGCCCTGGAGATGGGAATGGAGCAGGACATTGTCAGGATGGGAATGGAGCAGGACATTGTCAGGATTTGCTCCCCAGAGAGGCACACAAAGCCCTGGAGATGGGAATCCCAGGATGGGAAGGACTTTCCTGCAGTGTCACCTGTGCTGATGACAGAGAGCCACCTCCCATCACTGGGGACAGCTCAGGGCACCCAAAGTTCCACAAATCCACACCCTGAGCTGATGCTGGAGCAGTGCAGCCCCAAGGGGATCCGTGGGATATAAATTCGTGTCAAATCCTGGCTGCCTAATCCCAGAGTCCTCTTAACTGCCAGAAAGAGCTGGAGCATGCAGCTCAGGCTCCTGCTCTGAACTGATAACACCAAAACCCCAAGACATCAACCTCCTTACAAAGCATGAATGCTCCTTTCTCAAGAAAAACTACCTTTTTTGTTAAAAACCCTGCAGATTTCTCTCAAAAACTACAAGATGAGCCGATTGTCCTCCCTGGACCACTTCAATCCATCCCATTGCAATCAAGTGGCTTTTGTGATGTGTTTTTTACTTTTACCAGCTCCCATTTCACCTGAGCTGGTGGATTCTCAGTTTAAAGGCTTAAAAAAACAGATGCATTCAACTCACCCTTAGTAACAGCAGCGTTAGGTGAGGCTGAGTCATTAGCATGCTTTACTGAAATAAATAAAAATGACAACCAAACAAACATGCGGCGTTGAGACAGAATCAAAAGAAACCATAAATCAACCAAAACAAAACCATGCCCCTTCCCCACCTCCCCCAGTTTCTGCCCCAAAAGAAAGAAAGAATGAAAAACGTAAAGGAAAGCAAGAGATGAGCATTGAAAATACAATGAAAATGCTTTAAAGGTTTGTGTTATTCTGCCAAATACTTCACGGGTGATATAATCAGCAATTCATCCTTGCTAGCTATAGCAATAAAAATCTCGAATTCCTAAGTATCCACTAAAGAGAAATGTTATAAAATTTATCCATTCTCTTGTTTCTTATTGCTTAATTTCTTTCCTATCTATTTATTTTTAATACAGTCCCTCCCCAGGGACTCGGCACAGATCAGAGAGGGCAATGGCAGGCTGAGTTTACAGAACCCTTGCAGTTCATGCCTCTCATTTTTCCCTGGACCAAGTCCTGTGGCTTTGATGACAAGGTGGACACACTGAAGTGGGTTTTTGGGCCACTTCCAGGGCTAGCAGCAGCCAAAACCCATCTCATTTTTCTCTAATCTCTGTGTGCATGTGTAGGGGACTGAACTCATTTGAAAAGCCACGGAGAGAAACATTTAATTTGGATGCATTTCTCACAATTATTATCCCAAGCTACCATCTCAGCAAGCACTAAAGCACACAAAGCCACTATTAATCCTTTATGCTTTTATCCCAACAAGAAAACTCTCAAAATCACGTGTGAAATATGAAGGTTTCACGCATGAAAAAAAAGTTCTTCTTGGTTTTCTGGGCTGCACAGGCTGGAAAGATCAGAAGTTTTAATGGACAACTGAAATCTTCTATTCCCTGCACATGATTTCACTGAGGAAATAGAAACATCTCTTGTGTCACTACTGATGCTCCAGGCTGCCTGCAAAGACCTGGAAAATCCTCATTTTTCCAACCTCATTGCTGCAGCTGCAACAAACCAGGCTTTGCCCAGGGAGGAGGCAGCAACACAAAACCCTCAAAACCCAGTAAATGCCATTCCTGGGTGACCTGCTGCACTCCAGAGCAGCAGATTTCCCCAGAGCATCCTTGCCTTTCACTGTGGGGACAGCAGCAGGAAGGATGGAGCACCTTTGGGGTCTGACAACTGCAAGAAGCTTTTACCAGTGAAATTCAGCCTGAAGAACGAGGTTAATAAAGCAGGAAATAAACTCAGCAACATGTTTTTTTCTTGAGAGAAAAAAGAGAAAAAAGAAAGCAGAGAGCCAGGGCACAGATCTGCATGTCCTGCTGCCTGGAGAGCTCAGAAATCAGCAGCAAACAGAACTGATGGCCAGACTTACAGCGGGAAACCTTCAGTGTCATCGGCATCTTCTGCACGATGGTCCTGAGCCTGGGGAAAGCTGCAAAGCAGCAATAGTCACTCCTGCTGTCACTCTCCTCCACGTTGGCAAAGTAGAGATCTCCCTTCAGGCTCATGGAGACTCTTTCATCCTGTGGGATGTGCTGCAAATCTGGTAAAGGAAAAGAATGGTGAGGTGGGAATGATGAAGGGATGTTTCACCAACGAGGCTCGGAATGCTCCCCTGGTGGGCTTCAGATGCAGAATGGAACTGGGATTTCAAAGAGAGAAATGCCCAATATACAACTGATAATAGGTATTTTTATATAGGAATATGTGCCTGTATATAACATAGGTGAGAAAGAATTGATAAGGAAAAATTGATATTAAAAAGAAAAGGTATTTTGGTTCCCAAAAATCCCAGATGCAAAAAAAAATTCCTAAATGCAGCCAGAAATTCCTGCAGAACACAAGCACAGCACAATAATGGGACAGAAACCCACAAGGAACTACTTATATATACACCTGGGGCATTAATTTTCCCTTAGAATCATAAATCAACCATTACTTTGTGGAAAGAGGAAAATAGCAATGATAGAAATAACATACTGATATGTTTGTCCTTTCTCCTGTAAATGCAGAACTCCTCATCACTGGCACACTCATTACCAACATATAAATTTTTTGGTGTCTCATATTTACTGAGATGTTGTGCCAATGCACTCTATAATTTAACTCTGGGTCATGCAAAACCAGATCTCCATTTTTCCATTTTGTTTTTCAACATCCAGATATTTCTCCCACACTCCTGCACAAATACCATTCCCCTCCATGATGAATCTGCAGTGGAACTGCTTTGGAAGACAAATGTTTTGAGCCCCAGAATTGCACAAAACCCATTTACTTACCAATATTCATCCAGTAGATATGCAGAGGTGGGATGCCTTTCGGGGGGTTGCAGTGCAGGATCACAGAGTCTCCATGCTCCACATCCAGAGGCTCGATTTTTTCTTTGGGGAATTTTGGTATACCTGCAGAGAAAAGGGAAAAGAAATTCCTCTTTTATTGGTGCCTTTTGAAATCTTGCCTTTTGTTTCTCCCTTAATACAGTTTTAATAAAATATTTACCTTTCCATCATCCTTTGCATCCTCTGCCTTTTAATTCCTACTCTAATTTAGAAAGAGTAGGATGTGATTTACCCAGAGAAGGAAATTCTGGGGCACTCAGAGTAGGAATTCCTACATTCAAAAAGCCCTTGGATCATCCTGTCCAAAGCCAGGCACTGAATGATGTTTAACACTCATTTGGGATGTCCTGTGCCTTGCTTTGGCTTTATTCTAATGCATTTCTGTCCAAACTCTTTCTTTAGCTCGTTTGTGCTGCCTGGAAGGGACAAGTGAAGAGTTCCCTGGCCTGGAAGTGTGGAAAGTTCTGGAAAACAGCAGCTGAAATGGGAACCCCAGGTTGAGGAAAGACATCAGGGAGCTGCTCCACCTCATGCCTGGAGTTCTCCCAGCTCTCCTCCACCCCATGATCACAGGAAAGCTGCTGTGAAGCCTCTGGTGCCTCCTTGTGCCCCCAGGTGTGGAACTCAGCCAGGGATTCCTGCAGCCATCAGGAGGATTGGGGTGCAGGGAGGACCAGTTTTGCACAGAGCTTGCACAGGGCTGCCCTAGTTGGGTTAAATTTGGGTAAAAATGGATCAATGTTTCATCACCCACAGCACCTGATGCCAGCATTTTGCTCAAAGCCTGAACTGTGCTTGGCAAACCTGGGCAACTAACAATTTGGGGCAATTTTGGATGCCCAAAATGTCACTGAGAAAATGTGGAGCAGAGCTGGGCTGGAGGCTCAGCTCAGAGATGATCCCAGAGAAATCAAAATGGAATCACTCCCTGAAGGAACTGAGCTCAGGCAGTTTCAGGGCTGACATCTCCTCCTGCTCTCATTTCAGGCAGGTTCAAACTGGCCAAAGTTTCACTGCAGGTGCAGAATTAGCAGCAAACAAACTGAAAAAAAGATGGAGAACGTCCTGGCTGGGCAGAGCCAAACAGGCAGAGCCAACATCACCATCCTGGTGCCCAAGGCAGGACAGGAGAGATGTCACAGCCTGAGACATCAGTGCTCCAGCAGGGAATCTGCAGCATCACAGGGCAGGAGGCAAAGGAAAATAGAGGGTGGAAAGGCAAGGAGCAGGACTCTGAGGACTCTTTCCACATCTCAGGGTTAGTAAACATGAAAAGAAGCAATCACCCCAGTGCTGATTGCCTGAGTGCAGACTGTGCAGAGATTTTTATCTCCAGGAGGGTTATTAATAGGGTGATGAATTCTTAGGAGAGGCAAAATGCAGCTAATGAGCATCACCCGCCCTGTAGGTGAAATTTCAGGTAGAAAAAAAAGAGCTGCATATTCATATCCACTACATTCAGTAACCTGCAGCCTTCAAACCCAGCAAAACACATCTGCTGACTGCAGAGGTGGAATATTTTCCTGCAGGAAAAAGCCAATTTCTTCATCCAAAGCTTATTTATTCCCCAAAGCACTTCACTCACAATAAAACTTTAGGTAAGCAGGATCAGGTGAAGGATAAGGGATTTGTGACCAAAGCAAAGAGAGCAGCAAATGGACTAATATGGGATCACTTATTCAGGACATTAGAACCCCTTGTTCAAAGCCATTTTTTGCCTCATTTAGCACAACCCAATCTGGGTTTCTGGTATCCCAGCTGGGTGCCACAACCACTGGTGAATTTCTGTAGCCAGTAATTACAGAATTATACAGAAATTTAGTGATTCCCACCAGGGGACAGTGACAAGTCATGCTCTCAGTGTCATTAGCTGGCAGCACAGACATTCATCTCCAACACGAGGTCCAGATGTTGGCAGCTGGACTTCACTGGGGGAAGCAGCAATTTGACCCCAAATGTCCTCCACCTCCAACAAGTATTTGCACCACAGGTGATCAGGGCTTTTGGGTCCTTCCATGCTGGTTTTTTTTCCTTAGTTTGCCATGAAAAGCACTGAAAAACTTTGATTTTCCCCCTCATGATGGATAAATTTGAGTGGTTTAATCCTTGAAGCTTTGCAAGAGATGAAAACTCATGATAAATTCCTGAGGCAAACCTTCTGACAAGCATATTTTTTTTTGCTGGGGTCCCACTGGTCTCACTGACTAGAAAAATGCCTGCTTCTGAATTCTGATTTATTAAAAATAAAAAGCTTCTGTCACATCAGACTTCACATTTTGCACATCAATCTTCAGTATGTCTATACAGGCAATATTTTGGATTTTTTTTTTGCAGTGCTCCCATGTTCTAATTAGAGGATATTGCAGAATCAATCACCACTGATTTGTGGCTGATCACAGAAACTATCACAGCTCAATTAAACTCACAAGCATCACCCAAAATTAATTGTGCCACGGAAAAGTTCTCAGCACAGCTCATGGCCACTGTGAAATCCACAGGCAGGGGATGTTTCTGCAGTGACAGCACTGAAATCTCCCATGGAATTGTCCTCCCAGGGATGTGATGAGAGGGGACAGAGAATCCAGCACTGCTCTGGTGCTGCATCCCAAATATCCACAGCACAGGGGAGAACAGTGGGATTGGGTGACTCTGAGAAAGGAAAAATCCCCAGGGATCTCAGGGACAAGTTACCTGGAGAAATGCTTCTCCTTTGGTTTAATTTCTCAACACTTCACCCCAAAACATGTAAAATAGGAGATGGGATGGGCTCCATTCTCACAGAAACTGGAATAAATTGCTGTGATTGATGCAGTTATGGTGTGAAGTCACTGTGTTCAGCAGCAGGACAAAGATCAAGCTGTAGGACAAATATCCTGAGTGGATCCCTGAGCAAACCTGGAGTAGTGATGGGGAGTGGAGTCTGAATCTCTGCTGAACTCAAATTAAGCCTTTTTCATTGCACTGTGTTGGTCTCCCTCCTGTTTTCCTTTGGCTGAGAATCTGCATTTTCTGAAGGGATGAGGAGGAGGAAGGACCCAGGCTCATTTTGGGATTTTCTCCCAGCCCCCCTAACTTCCTTCAGCCTGGTCTCAAGCACAGCTCAGTCATTAAACTTTGAGTCACCCCAGAGATTAAGCAGCTCCTGGCTCCTCACACAGATGACCCAGGGCACTGATAATCTTCCATTTCCATGGTTCACACACTGTCAGAGCACTTTAATTCTGGTTTTTTGAGAGCAGCCTCATCAGGAAAAAAGCCTCAGTCAGCAAAGCCTTTCCCAGGAGTATTGAAGAGGAGTCACGGTGGGATTTTAGGAGATTCTCCATAGCTGGAGGTGGGAGTGCAGATTTCCATCTTCCCCTGGCTGTTCCACACTCACACCTCAGCATTTGTGTGGTGAGGGCAAGGTCTGGTTTTATAATCTTCCTTGTGGATTCTAATGGGGATGTCCTGGGATAGAGGAAACCTAAGCCTGACCCATCATGGACATTCTCATATTTTTCCTTGAAAACAAACTCTTATAGGACAAGAAATGTGAGAGAAACCAGAAATACTCACGATATTTTATATCCTGGAAATTTCCAGCTCCTCAGACCCTTTAATTAGTATTCAATTACGATTTTCCATACAGATCTGTATCTGGCCCAGCAAACAGCCCAACATATCAAGGAATCTCAACCATGACTTGCAGTCCCTGATCTTGGGAAGCTTCCAGGGCTCATCTCTGTGCCTCAATTGCTATTCTGATCCACGGAGCAGCAGCAGTAGTTAAATCTGCAATTTCCATTGCAGCCTTTGAACTGTTTATGAGATATGATCCTGCTTATTTATGGACTTTTTAATTGCTGCCTTAAATTGAAAAAGTTAGCTAAGTCTGGCTGTCAGGAAGAGCATGGCTGGGAGATCATTTACTCCCAAGGATGTGGAATGGAATCACTGACAGGCTTTTTCTGTGTAAATCTCTATTATCCTTTTCAAAATGATGGCCACAGGCAAGCATCAGAGCGAGTCCAAGTATTTAGGTGGCCAGAAGAACTGCCACAGGTAAAGGCCATGGCTTGAGAGGCAAGAGGGTTCAATTTCATTCCCATCACCTGCAAAATCTCAGTGAATTTCTCTCTTTTGTTTTCCCTTCCATAAAGGCTACACCAAAGCCTTCACAAAACCCAGACCTCTCATTTCAGTTACAGCTCAGTATCTTTCACTGATTTCAGGATATTCACACCTGGGTGCTGAAATATTTACTCAGCTCTGGCTTTCTTTGGGAATTCTTGCACTAACACCACTGGCAGAGCACAGCCTGCCTTTGGATGATTTCACATGCAGCCAATATTTCCATCCTCAGATCTCTGGTCTTTTGGAGCAGCAGCTTTAGAAACACCGAGCATAAATCCTAACTCAGTCTGCCATGAAGAGCCTTTTGCAGCACAGTTAATTAAAGAAGTTTAAACTGTACTTCTTCTCCTTCCCCTGGCATTGGGCCTGCTCTCAACTAATTCAAGCAGCAGATTCCCGAAATGCTGGAGGAGGGGAGCTGAAGTCTGTGTTCTCACCATTTAAATTCATTTCCATGCTGAATGTATCTTGTAACAATCTGGCCTTTGTTAGTGCTGCAAACACACCGAGATCCTCAGAGCTCATTCTTCCCCCTCTCCTTAATGTCATCCCATATAGGGGAGGTGGGGTGTTTTCATTATGTAGGTGAGATTTAATGATCATCTCTGCTGACATTTCCATTGCTTCCCTGCAATGACTACTGTGAGTAAACAGTCTTTTGTTCTCCTTTTCAGCAGCAGCCTTACAGGCCCAGTATTCTGCTTCTGCAGTGTAAATGTAATTTATGAAACAAACTGCCCCTCTCTGCCTTGCTGGGGTTTTCTTCCCTTCCCTGGCACGGTGACTTGGCCAAGGAGCTTTACATCTGCCTTGAATGCAGCTGGCACAGCTCTGCCACCTCTGCATCATTCCCATGAATGCAGGGAGTGATCTCACATGGCCCAGGCTGTGCCTCAAAACCCACGGGTGAATAGAGGTGATTTATCCCCAACTCCCCTGCTCCAGGGCCTGATTTACAGCAGATCTGTGCACCAGCAGCTCTTCCACCAGGGCACAGTTGTGGAGCATCCAGCACTTCAGCAAATCAAAGGTGCCTCCTGCTCCTCTCTGAATCCTGATGTAATTTGCAGCATCTACACTGCACTAGTAAATGAAAGAATTGATGGCAGAAGGGGTCTAATAGCAGTAAATGTGCTTTAAAAGATGTGTGGGTTGGGTAAATCCCTCTAATACATCATCTGTACCATGTATTTACTTGCTGGGTTTAGGACTTTGCATATATTAGCACTAAAATTCCCCCTGCATTTCCTCACAGCCATGTTTGCAACCTCTCCATTAATTTGTTGCCATCCACTCCCAATATGTTTAATATCTACTTAAGCTACTACAGACAGTTTTTCATCAAAAGCACAAAATATCCTCTCTGAATACAGATTCAATAATCCCTAATACAGACACCAACTCCTTGTTTTCCATTTCAAGCGTCTTTTTGAGTTCAGTAGCACTGAGGTATCAGAATATTCTGCTGCTGGAGGTGACAAACATGACACTGAGCACTTTAACTCCTCTGGAATGCAATGAGTTTGAGACATTTTGCTTCAGAGAAGTCACATTAACCCCACTGCCCTGGGGAGTGAAAAACTCTTTTCCAAAGTAAAAAACTCTGTCCTGTTTGAAGTTTAACTGCATAATTCTCCTCTTCCTGCCCCAGACCCCAGCTGCCATCACTGCACTGTCCTACCTGTGGAGCCAACAGCTCAATAAACCTCAATTGCTGTCCCAAACCCCTGTGCTGCTCTCCTCCACTCTGGAATGCTCCCCCTTTCAAACAGCTGGGAGATGGTGGAGACTGAACTCCAGAGCAGCACCTGGAATTCTGCTAATTCCTCACCAAACACCAAGCTCTGGCATCAGGGATTGCTGTGCAGTGCACTGCAACATGGAAGAGATTTCCCCAGGGGGAAAGCAATCCATGAAACTGGATGGAAGGAAAATAAAGCAGGTCTTTCATGAGGAGCACTCATAAAATACATTTCCATGGCATCCTCAGCAGTTCCCTCCCAGCCCTTGCAAAGTGTTCTGATGCTTCTCAAGATTATTTCCTATGCAAAAAAACAGGACAAAAATGTTTCTTCATGTTTTTATAGCCCATTTCATCTGCGTTGAGCTGCCAGAAGTGATCTTTGGACATCAGGAGAGATCTCCTGGCACTGTGGGGCTGAGAAGGCTGTGGATGCATCTCCTGCCCCATGGATTCCACCTGTGCACAGAGCTGACAGATAATTAATAACAAAACACTGCAGGAGCTTGGAAATGAAGGATCTAAACCAAAAAAAAATTCCACTGCACTGTTGCTTCTCTCCATCTCTGCCACTGAACTACATCCTAAAATCTGCTCCACATTCTCACCCTGCTCCATCACAGAGCTGGGGAAGCTTCTTGTCCTTTCTACTCTCACCAGGAAGATTCTTCATCAGATTTTCCTCCTCTGATTTCATATGTTCCAATCCAGAATTTAGGACCAAAACGTGTCCTCATATTCCAAACGACAGGTGGATGGATTTGGATTAAATAGATTGCTACAAACCAGTTTTGTCAGCTTTGGGATATGGTTTAGGTTGGACCTGGCAGGGCTGGGTTAAGGGTTGGACTCGATGATCTGAAGAGGACTTTGCCAACCTTGATAATTTTCTGATTCTCTCCATAAATTTCATCCCACATCTACAAACCCTAATCCCCTCTCTCCCCCTCTGTGCATGGAAGGACAAGTTTCTAGGATCAGTAATTTTCCCTACTGAAAATTCCCCTCTTTTGAAGCTTGTTTTCCATTCAGTTCCAGGGAATTATTCTTCTCCCCATCAGTATTTAACCCAAACCCTGAATGCTGCTGACATCAGATTAATGAACTCACAGCTGATCAAATCACTTTCCCTGGAGCTTTCCAACATTTGCATCCATTGCTATTTTGCAGTAATAACCTGTGGGAGTTGATAGTCCAGTGGTCTGAAATCCTGCATCCAGATTTGGCTTCTGTCCTCAAAACCAGGAATTAAATTAAATCATTCCAAGGAGAAAATCAAGAGGTTTTTCCTTTGCATATTCACCGAATAACAGTCAATCCATATTTTACCATACAGCACCCTGGGGACTTCTCCTTTCCCATTCATTCTGAGGAAGCACAGTTCTCATCTTAATAACACCAGTAAAAATTATAAATTCAAACCAAAAGCAAAGCCCTTACTTGGAACAATCAGCTCGATTTCCTCTGACATGGCAGTTCCCAGCATGTTGGATGCAAAGCAGCGATATTTCCCCTGGAAATTGTTGATGATTCCCCTGTTTTGGATCACAAAAGTTCCAGAGTTGTTCGATGGGACTATCCTCAGGTCAGATGATAAATCAAATGGTTTTCCATCCTTAGTCCAGTTAAAGCTGAAAAATAATAGAAATGTTACAATGGACCCAGAGAAATTTTTGGTACTAAACCAGGGGTGAATATTGGGTGAATATTGGAGGGTTTTATCCAAATAAAAGGAAAAACTTGGTGCAAGAAGAGAGAGTTGAATGGCAGAATGAGCACAGGAAACCACAGGAGCTTTTCCCACCCTCTGCCATGGCTGAACCAGAAAAAACAGATGATTCCAGTGAGCTCCTCCTCAGCACAGAACCATTTGTAGTTTTGGTGCTGCTGGGGGGATGAGCTGCTGCTGATTTTGATGAATGCTGAAGGATTTGTCACAGCTCCTGAACCTGCAATTCTCAGATGCATTGAAATTTGTTTAAACTGATTTAAAATCAGACAGCTGGAAATTATAGTGTAACATCAACTTAGTGCAAGATGTACCTTTCTTTTTATTTTTTGAAGAGAATGAATTAACGTCAACAAAACTGTTAGTTTTGGCATTTCAGTGGTATTGGTGAAACTGCCTCACTCCAGGATGGAAGGAATTTGGGATTCCCTCACCTATCAGGCACCATCACATCATTTAAAACTTTACACTGATGCACCGACAAACAGTGGAACAAAGGGAATTTGTTACTCTGCTACAAATCCCCATTCAGAGCTCAATTAAAAACTACCGAATCATCTGGATAGAAATAAAACAATGCCCTGATCAAGTTTAAATTGTGGTGCAGAGAAAGGAGAAGGGAAGGATTAAAAAGTAAAAATGATGTGCAAACCAGCTATTCATTTCGCCCAAACACCATTCCGTGGTGAAAGCCTCAGGAGGTGCTTTCACTGAGTTATTATTACACCCTTGTTAATCACATTTTCATTAAAAATCTTTTTTCCACACTGGTGTAAAACGCAAACAGCTTATCTGTGGATATTTATCTGAATGTGTCTATTTACCATCACCAGGGCCCTGCTGATGTTAGGTGCAGACAAGGTATCTGATCAAATGCAAATGGGATGTTTGAATACCCAGTTGAACGTGGTTGGTGTTTTTAGGGTTGCTGGGGCAGAGGCACAGGGGCAGCTGGGCCCCTCTGATTATCATGACACAGCCTGTGTTTTACAGCACAACCCTGACAAGGTTTTTTTTTAAATCACCAGGCGAATTTGGCACGTGCCAGAGAAATGCAACATCCCCCAGTGAACAAAACCATGTTGATATCTATTCACAGGGTGAGAGGAGGTGATGGAGCAACAAAAGCTGGATGGCCTGGATGGAAAGCCAAACCTTAACCCCACTGAGGGTGATGAGCAGATTATTGTGCAGCAGCTCCTGACAGCCACAGCAGTGTCTGGCAAAGGTTAAAAGCAAACTGAGCTCTGTTTGCTCCTCCAAGCAGTACTCACGTGGGCTGGGGGTTTCCTCTGGCTTCACATTTGATGGTGAAGTCCTCATCAAAGGGATAGGCAACCTGGGTGTGGGATTGCTCTGTGATGGTTGGGAGCTGGGAAACTGAGCACAAAGAGGGTTGGGGTTAAAATGCCATTCCAGCCAGACTGAGCTCCCCTCGAGTGGAGAGGGACAATGGCAGCATTGCCTGATTCCTGTAAAAAGTGAGGGCTTGCCTTGGGAAAAAGATGATCATCACCTCCCTGGAGTGGATAATACTGCCTGCTCCCCAGAATGATCCCTGTCACTGCCTCAGTGGGCAAAGAAATGCCTGGCAGAGGGACAGTGCCCACCCTCACTCCCTCCCCTCCAAACCCACCCGGGGCAGACAGAGCTGGGACCATGCCAGAGCTAAAGCCAAAGCACGGGGCTGTGGAGTGGCAAATTTATTCCCAGATGAAGTCAGGAACTGGCTTTCATCCCGACACAGATGCACACACATGAAGTAGCAAACTGCTGCCTCCATCCTGAAGAGAGCTGCCAGGAAAGCCCATGGACTGCAAGGCTGCTTTAATGCCTGCCCCAGGCTGCAGTGCACCATCACGCAAGGATGTTGCACTCACTTTTTGCTTTTTTCTGAGGGAATTAAAGTGTGGCAAATGCCTGTGTAACAGAGGAAGGAGAATGTTCCCTGCAGTGGAGCTGGGGATAATAGGATCATCCCATTGTTATAAACAGCCAGGAAGAGAATTAACACACTCTCGGGGTGCTGGTTTAAGTCCTGGGAGCTCAAAGCTGCAGTAAAATGTGATGGCTTGTCAGACCAAGTGGTTGCAAAGCTGAGCAGTTCCAAGCCCACCAGCTTCACTGATGAGAAGTAACTCTCTTTTATTAAAATATAAAACGCTTCATTAGAGCTAATTAAGGGTTAGGTGGTTCCCTGGGGGAGGTTCATAAAAGCAGTGCATGCCCAGAGAGTTTGTGCTGCACTTTACAGCCACAGCTCCACTTTTGCCTTATTGAAACACAGGGAGCCACTGCAGTACCTTCCTGAAAAAAGAACAAAAAACCTCAATTTCCCAATGCAAATTTGGATAGTTTTACAAAATATCTTATAAACTTGCTTGGTTATTTTCCCCTTTGCAGCCAGGGCTATTGGCAGCCTCCAGAGTGCTAACAGCTCATGGCAGATCCACAGGATGCCCTGAAACTGGCCCATGTCCTACCCTGAGACCCTGAAAAGAGCCTACATTTCCCATTCCTTAAGTCTACTTATTTATTTTTCCCCACCATAACTGATAAACCCCAATAATGCAGAGTTTTGCTTTGAGGAATTGAAGGACAAACCCAAACCCTCGGAGCTAAGTGTTGTGTTGGATGGGAAACACCAGAGAGCTGTTATTAGACAACTTCACTACTCCATTTCAGCAGCCCCAAACAGGACAGCTGAGCTTTTTATCAGACCTGAATTTCCCAAAGGCCACATTGTGGCAAGATTAAATTCCAAATGGAACACAACTGGAAAGGAGGATTTAATATTTCTCCTTCAGGGATAGCTGAAAAAGAGCACGGAACAAAAAAAGCAAAGTGCACAGCAAATAGCTACAACTCACCTGATAATGGTATTTCAATAGCTGCTGCCAAACTCAATACAAAGAAAAACAGGCATATGGTGATGCCTTTTGTGCTTAATAGCATCTCCATCACTCTTCTGTAAACAAGGAGTCCAAACAGAGTGAGAGATACCTTCTGCTTCCTCTCACTGTCACTTCAGATCAGGCAGAGGGATGTGGGAGTCTGGTGAGGAGAACAAACAGCAATGTTACCCTGCAACATCAACCTGGGTCTGACAAGGTTATAAAATTAAAGCAACGCTGCAGGTTTGCAGCTGAATTGCACTAAATGGTCCAATTTCCTCTTCCCCCATCCCCTGGCTTCAAGAACAATCCCCCTTCAATTTCTAGCAAGAAATACATGCCCAAAAGTACAGCTCTATTGTAGCACAGAAGTGTAATTATTTTTTTGTTGTTGTTTTGCAATTAAAAGTGGGGATGGTTCCGAATATGGTGTATTTGTAATCATTCCAGTTCATAAATTTTTCTAATGAGAGTTGTGTAAGTTGGAAAGTAATGTAACAGATCTAATGAGAGAAATTTGGTACACTAATGACCTTGTTCATAAATCTCATCTGTCTTTTATCTTTCATTTATGCTCAAGGAAGGACACAATCTCATTTAGTTCATTACTAAGAACCAGAATATGAAATCTTTGCTTTTCCCCAACAGTCCCAGAACTACTCTATGTGGGTTTTACAGATTCCATTAGACATCCTTAGGTTCTGAATTACAAGGCAAGAATGTTGTGTAGCTGCAAAAAGGAGACATATCCAGCTCTAATGAGCATTTAAGTGCAATTCACAGAGAAGTGAAGGAGAGAATTCTGGTTTAGATGGGATATTGGGAAGGAATTGCTCCCTGGGAGGGTGGGAAGGGCTGGGATGGAATTCCCAGAGAAGCTGTGGCTGCCCCTGGACCCCTGGCAGTGTCCAAGGCCAGGCTGGACAGGGCTTGGAGCAGCCTGGGACAGTGGAAGGTGTCCCTGCCATGGCAGAGAGCTGCAGGCAGAGCTGGACAAGGACATGGCACTGCCAGGCTGAGCTGGGGTCACACACAGCTCCTGGATCTTTGCACATCCCACCTGCATAACCCAGAGATCAGAACAGCAATCCCAGGCTCACGGGAGCAGTTGGCATGGGGGACAGCAGGAGGTGGCACTGGGCATGGCTGTCCTTGCCCAGCACAGCTGGAGCACAGGGAGAGCTCAGCCACACATCCCACACCCCCAGCCCAGGAGGCTTTTCTCCTCAGGGCTGCTTTTCCCTACAAAACACAGAGATTTCCCCTTTCCCCCCACACATTCCCTCTCACAACAACTCCAAGATGAGCACCACTCGTGCTGTGACCCTCCCTCCAGGATGGCTTCTGCTCACACAGCCTCCAGCCCAGGAAAACTTGCTGCAAGCTCACATCTCTGAGACCAAAACCCCTGGTGAAGGTTGAAATTGGCCAAAGAGGGGCGAGAGGCAGACACCATAATCCCATAAGCCTCATTTGTTTAGAAATGAGGCTAAAAACCAGATGTCTTTTAAGTATTTGCTGATGGAAGAAGCTGCCTAATCTGCTTAGGGCCTCGCTCTGCAGAAGGGCACTGGAGGGAACAGGGACAGGGACAAGGGACAGGGACAGAGACAGGGGACAGGAACAGGGACAGGGGACAGGCTCAGATGGTACCCCCAGGCTGTGGCTGGGTGGAAATCAAGCAGAATCAGGCAACACCAGTGTGTTCTGATTGTTGCAATCAATATTCCCCCCCAGTCTGAGTTCTCCTGGCTGTACCTCATGAGCCAGGGACCTTTCCAAAGCTGAGCCTGCCAAAGGCTGGGCTGTGTGACAGCACAGGGGACACCCAGGACACGCAGCAGCCCCAGCCAGCAGCCACCTGATGGCTGCTGTCACCTCAGGATGAGCCCTCCCCCTCCTCACCTGCTGCTGGCACACGCTCAGCTCCAGATCTGTGCCATCCACAGCAAAACAGATGCTCTGACAGAAAACCCTCTGGATGCAGAATTGCGATTTGGGCTCATAAAACCCTGCCCAGCCTTGCTGCCTGCAGATGGTGCATTGGTGGCAGCGAGAGCCTCCTCTCCCCATCTGCTGCCAGCTCTGGGGACAGGAGCAGGCAGGTCAGGATGCCAGCCAGAGGCAGGGAGCTGGGATAACAGGAGCTGAGGGCACAGCGAGTTTCATTTCATGTGAATGCTACAAAGCATTTCATAAATTCAGATTAAATTCAAGAAAAAAATCAAGAGCACAGCTCGATGCCTTAACCAAACCAATTAGCTCACACCTTTTTTTTTTCTTTTTTTCCCCTTAATGAAGTGCCAGAGCAAAGCAGCAGCGTTCCCAAGAAGCAGGATATCCTTTATCATGTGGCACAGCCCGACTTGCCTCTGCAGGCTGCTGTAATTAGTCGGCCTGTCTAGCACCTCACTCCTTTCTCCCTGGCTGGAATACTAATGCTGGGGCTGACAGCAGCAGCATTTGGAAGCAGCCAGCACGGGGTGGACCTGTGCACATCCAGAGATAACTCCACTTGGGAATCTCCCCGCGGCTGTTTGGTTTGTTCTGGAGGGGTTTCCATGAGGTGCAGCCCTGGGGTGACACAGATCAAGCAGGAATCTCTTTGTGGAGTTATTTCCCCAGCAAGGTGAGCCTCCTGCTCCTGTACTCTGTGATTTCTATCCCTGCTGGAGCAGCAGGACAATATCCCAGCTGGGATGGCGATCAGGGAATGCCAACACTTCACCCACAGTGTCGGTGCTCAGGAGGGAACCAGGTGAGACACATCCTCCCCTCACAGACCTGGGCCAGCTGCTCACCTTTTCCAGGTGACACTGAGACAGATCTGCCAAGCTTTAGGTGCTCAGGATGGCTGTCACACCCCTGGCTGTCCCACCAGGCCTCGTGTGAAACTGCAGATATCCTGATTAAATCCCCAACCTTCCCTCTCCCCTGCAGCACCCAAAAACACCCCAAATCCCTCCCTTAGTGAGCAATCTCAGCCATCCCCAGCCAGCCCATCCTGCCTGGCTCCAGGCCCAGCCAGCACCCAAACTTCAGCAGCACAACCCTCCATCCTGCCACGATTAAACTCCAAACAAACTTCCCAACGTCTGCCAGTTCCTAGCAAATGAACAATTTGCTGCCTAAGGAGTTTGGAGGAATGAGTGAGGGAGCTGTGCAGGCTCTTGGCAGCCCTGGGCAGGTTTCAGGCTGGCTGCTGCCAAAACACAGCCCTGGCCTTGGCCTAGGAGAGTGCCAGGGACCCACCTGCAGAACCCTGACCTTGGGAAAAACATCAGCCCTGCTCTCCAAGCTGGGTCAGGCTCCTGATTGTCACAGAATTCCAGGGTTAGAAGGGACCTTGAAGGTCATCCCATCCCACCCCAGCCATGGCAGAGACACCTGCCACTGTCCCAGGCTGCTCCAAACCCTGTCCAGCCTGGCCTTGGACACTGCCAGGGATCCAGGGGCACCACAGCATCTCTGGGAATTCCATCCCAGCCCTCCTCACCATCACAGGGATTCCTTCCCAATCTCCCATCCATCCCTGCCCTCTGTCAGATTGAAGCCATTCCCTGTCTCCTGTCCCTCCATCCCTTACCCCAAGTCCCTCTCCTGCCTTCTTCTAACCCCCTCAGGCACTGGAAATCTGCTACAAGGTCTCTCCCAAGCCTTCTCCTCTCCTTTTTCCCAGGAATTCCACATCCCCCTTTGTTCTCACAGGGATTTGGCTGCAGCACCAGATTGCCCCAGCAAACCTTCCTTCTGCACAACAACTGAACGAGGATTGCTACAACAAATGTTACATTTGCAGCTCCTCCTCTCCCTTCTCCTCTCCCCCTCCTCCCTCTAGCTCTGCCTTTCTATTTGCTTTTCTCTGCCTCAGGCTTAAGTCAAGTAATTTGAATTCACTGCAAATACTTATCTGTAGTTCCTTACCTGCAATTCATTATTTACTGTGCTGTTCAGTTAATAGTAAATACTGATTGCTCTAAGGACAGCTCATTTGTTTGTTTAATGAGCTGCCTTTAACTTACACTGAGCAAATCTTTCAAACTATCAGTATTTCCAAGGAGCAGTGGAGTTCCAGATTCTTTTATTACATCCCCTTGCTTCCAGAAGGATGTAATAAAAATACTGGACGACCAAACCAGAAAAAAAGATGAAATTTCCATTTATCTCATCAACCTAGTGAACAATTTTCCCTACATGTAATTACTGCATTAAAATTGCTCATAAATAGTAGCAGGATGACAGCCAAAATTCCCAGATTACTGGTCTACTGCTTCCAAGAGAAATTATATTGCACTCCTAAACATGGCACCAACCTCAGCTGTTGGGTTCCCTCGTCAAATATTGTAAGGTTTGGTCCTTTTTAAGTCCTGTACAGTACAGATCTTCAGGAAAATAATGGATCTCCCACAGCTCAACACTGCTACATCCCTGGGCTGAGCTTTTCATTAGTTAGAGTCAGGTTTAATTTCTCAGGGACATGGACATTACAGGGTAAATGGTAAATATTTGTAATTAGAAATTACAGCCTCTGGTGTGGCCCCAGTTATGGAATAACAGCAAAACACTCTGGAAAAGAATACTTCCTGGTATGAAGAATAAAAGTTTGATTATTCAGTGATTCCACATAGAATCATTAAGGTAGGAAAAGACAAGGTCAGTGACTATAGATCTTTTCTTTTTACTGAAATCCCCCATGTGCAGAGTCCCTCAAGTGTTTGGAAAAGAGAAGGAATATTCATAAGGCCCCATTTTACTTCAGGTGTCAATGTAAGCCATAGCTTTTCCCCTAAAAGCTTTTTGACATCCCACTGGCAGCACCACGGAGAGGATAACCTTCACTCGACTCTTTCCCCATCACCTATTTTGGGATGTTGTCAGTTCTGAAAAAAGCAGCCCATGATGCATATGCTGGAGGTGATTAAAATAATCACCCAAATCAGAAAGCTGCTCTTCCTTCCGTGGCAAAGTATTTCCAAATACATTGCAGCACACAACAGACACAGAGAGATTTTCTTTTTTTTTTCGGTGCAATTCCACTCTCAGGAGGTTTGGTGAGAAAAGTCTATGTATTATTTATCTAGCCAAGGACTTCATAAACATGATCAGACAGCACATCTGAAGGAAAAGTTTTCAGTGTAGTAACACAACTTCAGCATTATTTCACAAAATTTATGTGTTTCAACTCGGATTGCAACTATTCCACCTTCTCAGCTTTGTAATCCACCAGCATTTCAGTTTCCAAACCAAAAAAACCCTCTAAAAATGGAATGAATATAATTAAAGAAGAACTATGCACACAATGCTGCAGCACAATGTAGCAGCAAAAAATTCTATTCAATAAAGAATGTGATAGAATTAATATCCCCGGGACAAAGTCTTAAGGAATAAAGAAGGAATTTGGGAGCCCAGCCTGCCAGGTGCTGGTTTGCTGGGAGAGCAGGGCAGCCTGGGCTGGGCAGGGTGGCAGATGGTGCTGTCCCCAGGCTGTGCCCAATGTCTCAGTTTGAATCCTGTGCCCACAGCGTGGAAACTCAATTTCTGCTATTTCTGCTGGAGATCTACCCTGAGCTGAGGGGAAGCAAAAGGTGTGTGAGTATCCTGGAATTCAAGTGCCTGACCCCAGGAAAAAGCAGCACAACACCAGCTATCCATTTCCAAACACTCCCTTGTCTGCTCCCAGCTGCTCCCAACAAAATCCTAAAGTGCAATCAATCCCCTCAAGTCCCACCAGGTCCCACCTATGCTCTGAAATGGTTGAAAAGCCAGCAATGAATGATTTCTCCTGGTCCCCTGTCTGCCCACAGAACGGCACAGCACCTGGTAGAGCTGATTTAATTGGCTTTGTACATCTGGCAGCTGAAGCACTGAGTGCAAGGATCACAATGCTTAAAGCTCTGCATGGCTTTCACACAAACACAGGGATGGAAGGCTGGAGAAATGTGATTTGTAACCTGCAAAGATGCTCAGGAGCCCAGGGTTTGCCATTCCCATCAGACCTGCTCTGCTGGGACCTCAAAACACCTCCGAGCAGCATTTGCAATAAAGACTCCCAAGAAAATCCAGTGAGGAAATCAATAGCTGGTTTAGCCTCTTCACGACCAAAGGAATAAATGTTAACAGTGGAAGGGCCATTGCTGCTGCTGGATCCCTCATTAAATTTTAGTGATAACATAATTGTCCTGGACAATGGAGAGAACCATCCACGTGGTCACTGCTGACATCAGGAGCACACAAACCCAACTGCCCTGCAGCCAAATTCCCCCTTAGGGATGTTCTTAAATATGTGAGTAAATACCAACATCTGGATTGACCTGAAGAGAAGAACAGCAGTGGAGGGGGACAGCAGGTGAGCCCAGGTGACCCCAGGTGACACCAGGTGACCCCAAATGGCTCTGGCCCAGAAGCAAAACAGAAATCCTCCCTCCTCCTGCAGTGCCTCAGGACTTTCTGAGCCAGACCTGAACCAGCCTCAGCTCTTTAATACCAACAGGCCTCTCCTCCACAAATTTAGGCACCTTTTTCATTTTACTCAATTGTTTCCCTGCCCATCAAACTGCTCCTTGTCCAGCCTGTTTTTGGACTGGGTTAACTGGGCAGCATCTCTGAGCACTGGGAGCACTGGGCCACTAAGGCACCTCCTGTGACAGACCAGTTTAGGTCTTCAGACACAAACTGAATATTTTCTTGAGAGGGAATTAATCCAAATCTTTACATTCATCTTCTTTAAGCCTTCTTGCAGCTCTGCTGTGGCAGCAACCTCTCTTACAGGGGAAAATCTGGATTTAATGTAGTGTACTTGAGGTGTATGTACCACATCCTGCAGCACAAAGTGCTTGTGGAGATGGTTTTCAGACTTCTGAAAAATCCACAAGTATTTAATTAGCAACTTTCTAAGGTATTTAAAGTGGAATTAAAAATAGCATGCTGCAATTTTAGCCTGTACTCCTTCATTGCACTATAAAGTGTACTTTGCATAATTCCTGTACAAGTCACCATCAAATAAGGTTCTGGCTTTACATTTGCCCATTTACAGCAATCTAATCCCCCCAGGTGTGGCTGCTTTATCTCTTTCACCTGAACATTTGGCCACACATCATTCCTTTCCCAACCAGTGAAAACACAGAAATGATCCCAGCACGAGGAGATAATGCTGCAGTGGATGAATGTCACAACCTACAAACACACAGTGACCATCATTAACAAACCAGCCCAGATTTCAGATTTGCAGACACACCTGAAAGCACAGCAGCCTCTTCAAAATTCAGCTGTTGTCTGAGGCTTTTGCCATTCTGCATTTCCTCGAGATACCACATCTCCTAAACAAGCTGAGCACATTGCTGGCTGAAACTAGTTTGATATTAATTGAAATTTTCAACAGCCATTAGCATTTCAGCTCATAGGTCAAGCATGAAGCAGGAAGGGAAGGACAGCAAAAAGTGGGGTGGGTGAGTGGGGATGAGGCAGCCAGGTGGAAAGGGAAGGAAAAAAGGGAAAAAGGGGGGGAAAAAAAGGGGGAAAAAAGGGGGAAGGGAAGGGAAGGGAAGGGAAGGGAAGGGAAGGGAAGGGAAGGGAAGGAAGGGAAGGGAAGGGAAGGGAAGGGAAGGGAAGGGAAGGGAAGGGAAGGGAAGGGAAGGGAAGGGAAGGGAAGGGAAGGGAAGGGAAGGGAAGGGAAGGGAAGGGAAGGGAAGGGGAAAGGAGAAAGGGAAAAAGGAAAAAGGAAAGGAAATTGCACTTTGTCCTCAGATGAGACGGCCAGTGACAGCCTCTGCCAACAGAGGCCGTGGAAATTCTCCTAAATTTCAACATGAATTTCCAAAGGCCCCTGCTGCTTTTGTACACTCGTCCAGCCTCTTTCAAAACACATACCAATGGGGAAATCATGAGCTTTCTGCTGTTCATACAAACAAACACGAGTTAAAATAAAGCAGCACCTGTGTGAAGCAGCAGTGCCTCCCCTCGAGAGGCTCTCCTGGAGCAGCACATGCCATGGGCAGGCTGAGCCATTCCAGCTCCTGCCTGCAGCACATCCTTGGCACACAGCGAGCCAGGAGAGCCCTGCTGGCTGGGGAACGTGGGCAGGGATGTACCAGGCAGAGCTCCTCCAGGCCTGGGGCTGATGAGGTTGTTCAGTCAGCAGAAAGCTCAGGGAAAACAGCACAAAACATTCCAAAAGCACAGCCAAGGGCTGCTCTGGATTCTGCCAGGGAGGAGAATCTCTCAGGTGCTGAAGGAGGGGGAAAATTTACACACCCAGCCCCTGATGGGCTCCATTCCAGGCACAGGAACAATCCCAGTGCCAGGAAAATCATCTGACAGTAGCAGAAACCACTGCAGGGCAGCCAGGGCTCCTCTTGGTGCTGGTGATTCTGTGTGTGTTTGTGTTTGCTAGTAATGAGGTGACACCATGAACACGGGGAAAAAGGGGATTTAATTGCAAATTAATTACCTCTATATACAGCAGAAAACAGCTATTATTCCCACTCAGTCTGTTAAGGATCATCTTTTCCTGCTGCATCACAGACAGGTGAACTCAGTCACGATGTACAACAGCAGCAATAGTGTCAGCTATCAAAAATCCTAAATCTGAGCTCCCTGCTTCACCTGTGCCATGCAAAATGCACACTCACAGAGCTTCTGTGCCTCAGGGACTTGGGAGATGCTCAGAATATTCCCCAAATCCCGAGTGAAAAATCCCGCCGGGCTTCACACCCAAAATCCTAAACCCCAAAATAAACCAACCCCAAAACTGCAGCAAATCTCCCCTCTCACTTTTACCCCTGTGTCTCAGCACAATGGCAGTGAAAGTCATTGGGACACTGCGTGTTCCTAATTTAAATTGCAGCCAGTGACTCGTGACCACAGAGAGGTTCACAGCAAGCAGTCTCTGTGCTCTCTGCCTCGCCTCTGATTTTCCTCCTTCTGTGGAATAGCAGAGATTAGCTCTTTCAGCTTCGTGGAGGATCTCCCCACGCTTGCTTTTCCCGATAAGTCAAGCCCATTAAGCTTCCAGCATTTGCTACGTTGCCAGAGATACAAGGGATTACTTGGGAAAAAAAAAAAATCAAGTGAGACGTAGTGGTTTCACACAGATAGTGCATGGAAGCATTTAAAGGTACAAGTTAAACACAAATCCTGATGTGCCTGTCTGGACAGGGATCTCCTTCTCTCAATTTGGGAATCTTGGCTTGACTCTACAGTGGGATTTACACTTTACCAAGGCAGCACCACCAGAGGAGTTGGTTTAGGTCAGTAATTGCAGGATTTGGCCCAGTTTGTGCATTAGGAATCTAAGCACAGTGCAAACAGGATGGCGTTCGAGACACATGATTCTGCATTTCCTACTTCCCTTGCTCTCACCTGGAATCTCCAGTGATTTCCTTTATCCACGAAGAACATCACAGCTCAATAAAACCCCCAATAAACCTACAAAACACCACACATTCAGCAACCCAGGGGAGACACTTATTCCACCTGTATCTTCCAGGAGCTGTTACCATCCCAGCAGAGCCTCCTGAGGAAGATGGAACTGGTTTTTGGCAGGATCTCCAGGGAGGAAAGAGCTCAGAATGTGCCCGAGACATTCTCTTAAGTAGCAGAATGCTACAACTGATGTGGTCATCATTTTGTTCCCATAGCTTCTGTTAATGAAAACGTTTTTTGGCAAAGCTTTCAGGGGATCCGAGCTGTTGATAGGGTGAGGATTATTTCTGAGCACAGCAGCAATTTTGTGCACTTGCTCAGGTGGTTTTTACCATTGTATGAGGAAAGCATCATTCAAAACACTCCAAACCCCAGTGATTTCCCAGCTGCAACAGTTGCTTTTCTCCATTAATGCCTTTTTTTTTGTCAAGGCACTAAATCAAAACATCCATCAACCGCCCTGCAGACAGTTGGCTGACAATATATTGAATATATCTGCTGTAGCTGTGAAAGAAAGGCAAGAGACTCTGTAATTCTGTTTCTCTCTCCTCGGGATCCACATTCATCATCCCTTTCAGCACTGGAGGGATGCAGAGAAGCAGCTGCCAGTGGCTGCAGCAGCTCCAGGTGATCACAGGAGATGTTTCACCACGCAGATCACAAGCCCAGGGTGTGTTTCAAGGCACAGTTGATCTTTAGAGATGCAATTTGACTCCAGCTAGGTGGCTGAGCAGAGAACAAGGAGGAGGCAGCGCAGGCAGCGAAACACACAATTCAAACAGCTGAAAAGCCTGGGAAAAATGGGATTATTCACCTGTTTACCCAGTGCCAGGGGACAAATGTTTTGAAGGAAATTGGGCAAAACTAAATCGATTTCCTCAGCTCGTGAGGGGTTGGTAAAGCATCTCCCATGGCCAGACAAGAAGGTTTGGAAACAACCCTGGGGCAGTGCCCACTCGAGGGCAATTTGGGTCATTGCTTTTCCTTTCTCTTGACATTTGGTTTTTGCCTTCCACGGCAACAGCAAAATCCACTCACCTAAACCCCATCACTAAATACTAAATCTTTGTTTCAAAAGCTGGAGCTGCTGCTGCATCCCTGTGATGTGACTTTCTGAATGCTGAGCACAAACCCCAAATTATCATCCCCCAGTTTTGGAAAAACTCAGCTCCACCTTGCTGGAAATGAAAGTAAATAAAGTAAAATTAGAAGGACAGCAAGTAAATATCAGGAGTGAGAAGTTCTGCCTGAACAATTAAAATCAGCTGAAGTTATGCAAAACTGCAAAGGGAATCTTCCTGTTGAATGTCAAACAGGCAGAAGTTGAGAGAATTTCATTGCCCATTCTGCCCACAACACCAAGTTCTTCAGAACAAGAGTGGGTTTTGCACCAGGAGTCTGACATGAAATGCAGAAAATTCCCCCCTAGCTGGGGCAGCTCCCTGGCACAAGGGCCAAACTCCAACCCTGCTGCAGCAGAGCCAGCCAGCCACCTCTCCTTTAGTCAGGGAAACTAGAAAAGAACAAATTCTGTACCTGCCAAACTGCTTTATTCTACATGGCAGAAAAGCCTTCCTTATCAGACCCTGCACACCTCAAACACAGCTAACAGAAGCTGCAGGTGATGTATTTTTTCTTGTCACCTCTTTCTGTAAAACTCCCAGAGCTTGAAGCATCCTGGTTTTCCAAAGGGACAGAGAAGGAGCCCATGGCTACTGAAGACACCAAAATACAAAAATTAAAGCCCTTCTGCAATTCCACCACAAGCCCTTGGAGCTTCCCCTCCACTCTCCCATCCCTCCCTTTATTTAGCTGAAGTTATTTAGAGGACAGATCTCTGTTTAAGCAGCTGCTGCCACAACTAGTTGGCCCAAGCAGCTTTTTTAATTAAATATTTGCTGCCGGGAGAGTTTTCTCTCCCCTCCCTGCTCTCCTTGTGGACAACATTTGTTCTTGCAGAGATAACAGGAATCAACCTCTGCCTTTGCCTGCGAGGCCTCCTGTGCTCCAAGCTCCTGTAATGGTGTGAAATCCACACAAAAATTAATTTTTCTGATAGGCATCGTGACATTTTCCTATCAAGGACAACCATCAACAATAAGGAACAGAAAGAGAGCTTGCTGGGATTTAATAATGATTATTAAATTATGTCATTTACATAATTAGGCCTTAGTAATAACTATGGCATATCTCTTTTATGGCACGGTAAATTGGCAGAGCAGTTCATAAAGGGATTTTTGGGTTGGTTTTTTCTGTTCTCTCCCACCAGCACCAGAGGAGTAGATCAGGTAAATGATACCACAACCCATACTAAGCAGGTTTACACAGAGGCAGGAAAGGGAGTTGAGTATCATGACGTGAATGAGGGAATTCTTGAGAAACACAGATTTCAAACAGGTTTCTTACGCATTTGTCTCTCTTAGAATTTCTTCCTAGTCAGCAGCCAGCTACAGCAGTGCCTCTGGGATGCTTTCTGGTATTTCCCAACCAGGATCAGAGAGGTTTTGGGTTTACTCTGCCACTGGTGTGCACAGGATTGTTCCCTCTGTTCCCTGGGAACAGCATGAAAGGCACCTGGGTTGACCCAACGCCAGGAAAGGCTCCACTTGCTTGGGGAAAAGCTGCTTTCCAACGGATGTGTCAGAAAGCAGATGTGTCTTGACTCATTTTTACCTGGGCCAGGTGTAACTGAGATTCTCACCTATTTCCATAGTGGAAACAGCAGAGCCGTGTTAGTGTGGAAAAAACCCAAACACAACTCTTCATTAGAGCCAGCTTGACACTGGAGGTGGAAAAGGTAAAGGGAAACAAAGAATTCAATGCTTTCTGAGCAAAGGTGTTTCAACAGCTGTACAGACACTTGGGGCTCCTCTCCATGCAGAAATGAGGAAGCAGCAAGGGATGAATTCCCTGTGAGGATGGGGAGGGGCTGGGATGGAATTCCCAGAGAAGCTGTGGTGCCCCTGGATCCCTGGCAGTGTCCAAGGCCAGGCTGGACAGGACTTGGAGCAGCCTGGGACAGTGGAAGGTGTCCCTGCCATGGCTGGGGTGGATGAGCTTTAATTCCCTTCCAACCCAAAACCATTCCATGATTCCGCGAGGCTGAAGGGACAAAGTGCTGGGAAGCAGCAGCACAGAAAGCACAGGACTTGGAGTGGGAAATGCAGATGGAGGGAGGGAGGCTCCAGGAAAAAGGAGGCAGCAAGAACAGCGTGTGAGGAAATGAGAGCAGGCAGCAAACGAGGCTGGTGCAGCTCCACAGGGCTCAGAGCAGCTGCTGCTCTGTGTGCTTGGGCGAGGGAATGGATCCTGGGAGAGGGATGGTGCTGTCAAAATCTGGGAATGCAGACGAGCAGGGATCTGTGCTGTGCAGAGAGAGGCAGCACAAGGACTGGGGGGAGCTGGGGAGGCTGAGCAGCAACTCACAGGGGGAGAAATGAAAGAGAGCTGAGTCTCAAAGCCCCGAGCAGGGACCTGGGGACACTGTGATGGCAATGCCAGTGTGAGGAAATCAGAGAGCAAAGCAGCAAAATCTGCATTTGAGAGTATCTCAAACCTGCCTGAGCTCCCCAGGCTGGAGCCACAGAGGGAATTTATTTCAGAAAGAAATATTAGTATCGTAGCACCAAGCAATTTTTTAAAATATAGATAAATAGGATGCATTAAGGCAGGCGAGGCTGTACAAACTATTCAGTCACATCAGTACACAGGCTCTCACTCCCATCTACACCAGGGTGCATCCTCTGAGGACAGGATAGATGCTCCTGACTGACATCAGCTTCACTGGCAAAGCAAAAATAAAAATCTGATCTTCTGTTTCCATGGCAAACCTGTCAAATTCCACTCATGCACCACAAGCCTTCCCTGCCTTTCCAGGAACAGAAGCAACTGGTGAAGCAAAGCAGGGCTGGGGCCACTCTCTGTTACCCATCCCAGGAAAACCTTTCTTGGGGGGTTATTAATATGATTTACATAATTTATAAATGTTAACAAATAACTGCAACTCTGTGTGCTTCCTGAGAAAAGATCCCAGTTCCTCTGCTCCCCTCAGATCCACTCAGCAGCACTCCAAGGTCACTGGCATTCTCCTGGGCACCAGGCAGGTAAATCCAAGCTGACAACACACACAGACCCTTCAGAGCAGTGCAGGAATCAGGGAAGCCTGAGAGCTGTTATAAAATGCCTCTTACATTATGGAGCAGCCAGGAAATTAAAAAATAAAGAGTGAAATCCCCAGGTGGGATTCCACCCCCCAGGAAAGCTCTCCAAAACCCGAGCACTGTCAGGCTGAACTCACCAAAGCGAAGGCAAACAAGATTCCTCCTCTGGAGGTAACGCCTTCAGCAGCTCCTAATCCAGCTACACATGGAGTTTCTGTTCCCTAATTTCGTCTGCTTTGCTTTTGTCATAACAGCATTTCTAATTTTGCAACTTTGGCTTTATTAGAGTGAAAGTTGTTTTCATTCTGTACTTAGCTGATGTTTAAATGGGCTCACCAAAGCTTGTTGGGCACAAGGGATACCATTTTCACACTCAAAGAAATCAGTGTTTTCAACAAATACTTTAAGCTTCTATAATCCAGGACAAGTTTGGGCATCCCAAGCGTCTGGGAGTGGCTCTGACTGCAAAATCAGCTCCAGGGCTGCTGCAAGGAATCTGCAGGTGAGGAGGAACCATCCCAGGAGCTGGTTGTTGTCTCCAGCACCACTTCTCCCTGCCCAAAGGGACAATCCAGGACTCCAGGAGACATCCAGACTGGGGAGAAGGGTGGATCTGGGAGAGAGCTGCTGGAAAAGCGTTGGCAGGGGTTGCCCAGGGAGGTTTGGAGTCACCAGCCCTGGAGGTGTCCAGGGAAGGGCTGGAGGTGGCACTCAGTGCTCTGGGCTGGGGACAAGGTAAGGATGGAGCACAGGGTGGACTGGATGATCCTGGAGGGCTTTTCCAGCCTCAATGGGGATGGGAATGGTGTTGGAGAACACATCCCAGTGAAGAGCAGGCTGAGCCTCACCCAGCACCTGCTGCCAAACAAAACAATGGGACCCCAAAATACTCACCTCAAACACATGCCTGCACTCTGGGGCCAACCAGTGTCACTGCAAAGTCCCAGAGCAGCAATTTAGCCATGAAGAGCTCGAGGGTGGCTTTAACTCCATTGGAAATCTGGCTCTACCTTTGCCCCAGGCTTGGCACAGATCATGGGGTGAAGTGTCACCTGCAGGGAGGAACGACACCAACCTGACCCCAGAGCCACCCCAGCTCCCCTACAGGTGACACCACCAGCATCCCACGTTTTACCCACTCCAACAGGTCTGCCTGGGAACGTTTCACTAATCCTGAACCACAAAAAGGCTTAAAATATCTGTCAGTCAGGCTGGCTCCCCGCTGGCCTCCCTGCAGCCCTCGCAGCCTCGCTGGGAGGATTGTTACTGAGATCACCAGCGCTGCCAACGTGCTGAGGAGAATGAAACCCCAGCCCTGGAAACAATAGCTATTACAGAGTGTGGAATCAGCAGGAGATGGGATGAATGTTCGTAATTCCAAGGCGTAGAAAGCGTTTTTAAAATGCCTTTACTCTCATCTGTACTTCTTTAATATTTTACTGCCTAATCGTGGTGGTTTATAGCCAGGCCGTAATTTCAGTGAGGTACAAACTTGTGGAGTATAATGTCAAGCTCTGTGGTAGAGTCAAGTAAACATTTGTAGTAATTATATGCCCAGGAGATTTCATCACCTCCCAGAATTAACAAGCAGCTCAGTAAATTACATATCACTCGATCTGCAATTGCTCCATCTCCAGCAAAGAGCGCTCTGTCTCCAGCACTCTGACACGACATGTCAGCACACGGAGTGAACCTGTCAGGCTGTTATTGTGCACTCACATCAGCCACCACCTCCCTCCCAGAGCTCCTTCTCCGAGGTTTGAAGCACAATTTTCTTCCCAGAGAAAACACAGCCCACAAAGAGGCACTTCGCTCGCACCTCGCGCCAGAATTCGGTTCTGCTTCGCCACAGAGCGACACCCAAAGGGATGAGCTCGATGTGGTGATCAGTGCTGGTCCCAGATGGGTGTCTGAGATGCTCCAAGGCTCTGGAAAGGCAGGCTGCCTGTGGAGCAGCGTGCCCAGCCAGCAGGAGAGAGGTTCTTGCTGCACACATATGTTCCGCAAACGCTCGCTCTGCACAAAGCTCATTATGCGCCCTGACAATCATTCTGATCAAGAGGGAGCCAAAAGCTCCTGCCTCTCCTGCTGGAAACTCGAGGAATGAGAATGGCTCACATTTCCAAGAGAGAAAATGCAGATTGCTTTTAAATGTCTCTTTGCAGACTCCCCCAGCCATGCCAGGGTTACCAGGCAGAGCGATTGCAAACAAGCGCCTCGATTAGGAATTTGTGCACAGCAATAAATTGCCCAAGCAGCTGCTGCACTCTGGCTCAGAGATGAGTGCCCTTTAGCGTTTGCTAAAGTGATTTCCCACAAAATCCCTGTCATTTGTCAGGCCACTACCTGGGAAGTGGAATACACTTAGAGCACTCGCAGATTCATCACCGGCTAATTCTGTTTTCTGAACAGCACAAGAGCAAAAGGAGACAATGCTCAGCCATCACCTTGCACATCTTACATCAGTTTTCAGGCAGAGTGGTTGCTGCTTTCCACACAGAATCACAGAACAGTTTGGGTTGGAAGGAACTTAAAGCTCATCCAGTACCACCCCTGCCATGGCAGGGACACCTTCCACTGTCCCAGGCTGCTCCAAGCCCTGTCCAGCCTGGCCTTGGACACTTCAGGGATCCAGGGGCAGCACAGCTTCTCTAGACAACCTGTGCCAGGGCCTCTCCACCCTCACATGGAAGAATTTTTCACAATATTCCATCTAAACCCACTCTCTCTCAGCTGGAAGCCATCCCTCCTTGTCCTGTCCCTGCAGCCCCCTGTAAAGAGTTTCTCCCAATCTTTCTTGCGTTTTGTTTAGACACTGAAAGGCCACAATGAGGTCATCCCAAAGCCTTCTCCTCTCCAGGCTGATCAACCCCAATTCTCCCAGCCTTTCCTCGTGGCAGAGCTGCTCCATCCCTCTGAACCTCACAGCTCCACGTGGGAGATGTTGCTCCGCTCCAACCTCCCAGGGATGAACTGAACAAACCCCAGCCTTGGCTTTGCACCCTCTGACCTCTGCAGGGTGAGGAGCTGAAGGACAGAGACACAGCCAGGGCTGTGAACAAGCTGTAACAGCAGCGAGCTCCTTCCCGACACACAAATTTATCTATTCATCTATTTCATTTCCCTGGCAAATTTAATCCTGCTTCTAATCCTTCTGGCTGCAGGAGCGATGTGCTGGAACTGCATCTCTGAGCAGAGTCAACCTTATCACTCCAGCATTGTTTTCTTTCCCTAAATGACTAATTTATCCTGTGCATCCTCTAATGCCACAGCCATCTGCCAAAAGGTGTTCAAACCATCCACATTGCAACAGACTCGATTAATATGTATTAAAAATCACATTACGGTTGACACAAGCCATTTTTGTACACGCGGATGAAAAATACGACTATTATGTTTAAAACTTTCAACTAATCATGCACCACTGGTTTTCTCCCTCTGAGTTTATAATTTAAATCTTTAAATGTTTCATAGCAGCCTCATCAGGCCAAGATTTCTGATGGCTGTGGAGCTGAGACAGCCCATTACAGCAACAAGAAAAGGAAAAGAAAAAAAAAAGAAAATAAATAGGAACCTGGTTTTGGAGGGGAAAAAGAAATTATTTCTAGATGGCAATAAAATTATAATGATTAAGAAATAATGTGCATCTGCTTCCTTCATTGTTTCCCATGGTAGTGGTGACAGTGCAGGGATGGAGTGTGACATAAATCTGTCCAAAAGGACATCGATGCCCAGCAGACAGAGCAGCTGTGACAGATGACAAGCCCAGAACAGACAATCAGAGGTGACTTCTGCACAAACCATCCCAGGGTCAATGCTGGTGAAAGCTGTCTGAACATCACACCCACCAGCTCTGCCTTCTGCAGAGAGCAGGAAACATCCCCTGATTTCTATTTCACTCCCAATTTCAGGGCTTTCACTCAGCACAGCTCCCTGAAAACCTTGGGACTCAGCAGCCTGAGGCCTCTGAGCAGCCAAAGCCCAGAGCAGGAGCACAAAGTCCCCAATCTGTGCAGAAACTGCTCCCCCCAGGCATGGGACACGATGGAGACCAACATTTCCAGGGGGTTGGATGCTCTGCTGGCATTAATTCCAACAGCAATCTGTGAGCCCAACCTCTGGGGGTGATTTGAAAACCCCAGAGTGGGTTTTTGGTTTCCTTTTTTTGAGGTTTGTGTATTCCCCCTCAAGCACTTGGGAAGCAGATCCTCCTGTGGAAGCATTTATTAGACTTGCCGAGGTTTTTCCCCACCTGAATTACCTTTTGTGAATGTTAATCACCATCATTATACAGCTTATTGTCGGTTAAACACCTCCATTACCACCCCCAAAAAAAACCCCAAACCTAAATTAAAACAAATTAAATTAAGGCCAGGAGAGAAAACAAGGAACATAAAACTGGATGCCATTTCATAAAGAATTTTTTCCAGAGATTCAGATCCCTTCCCCATCTGGCCACACTCCTCATTTCCAAACTATTTCAACCACCTCCTCCTATAAATGTCTTCAAGAGCAACTCTTCTAGAAAGAATGCAATGCTTTTCCCCACTAGGTGGATGAAAACCTCTGGATTCTCTCCTGAGTCCAAATTTTTATCCCAGCCCTTTTTCCACAGTCACTGAAAAAAACTTCAACTGTTGGAATCCCAAGTGCTGCCAATAAATTATTGCAGTTGGAGCTGAAAGGTGAACTGGGAAAGGGGCTGAGGACAACAGAAACTGGTTTTTCTAAGGAGCTGGAGAACTGCTGAGTTTCGAGACTGAAATATATTAATTGCTATGAATTCAGGAGGTTAAAATTATCTAGAAAAGTAATGCATGTGGAAATCCAGAATACAAGTTTAAGATGCTCACTTCTTTAATTCTTATTCCAAGATAATCTTGTGCAGTTTTTGCTCTGCTCCCTTTGGTGACCTGGTAGCTATTAAATTTCCCTTTGCAAAAAATACAGTCCAGTGAGGAATTCCAACACCTGCATTCAGGTTTTATGAATAAAATACAGAGCAAAATTCCAATCATCCAGGTTTTTTGCAGTGTTAGTCAGAGCAATTTACACAACTGAAATACTGCAAGAAAACTAATTTCAAACAGGCAAGTGCTGAAGAACCTTTGGAGAAATACCTGGAATAGACAAGAGCCATCACTTTGTAAATTCATCTTGCAAGTATTCCATTCCTCCAGCTGAAGGAACAACTCCATGCAGGCTTGATTTGCTTTCCTTTAAGATATCAAGAGTCTCAGCCAGTCTGGGTCATCCTGACACAAACAGAGCAGCTGGAAAAATATTCCATCCACTGCCATGATCAGCACCAGAGGCATCTGAACTGCCCCAGCTGAGGGGAGCACAGGCCAGGCACCCCAAAATCTCCTGGGGTCACTGCCAAGGACAGGCGCTGCTGCTGCTCTGCCCCTGAAGTAGCAATGGGAAAGCAACATCCTCTGAATACTCAAAAAAACCCCTAAAAACAAACAAATAAACAAAAAAACCAAAAAAGCCCGCAAAAAAAAACAAAGAAGCCTAAAACCCCAAACAAACAACAACAACAAAACAAAATAAAAATTTTAAAAAAAACAAACCAGCCAACCAAAAAGCCAAAAAACCCACAAAAAAACAAACAAAAAAAACCCCAAAAAACAAAAAAAAACCAAAATAACAAACACCCAAATCAAAATGCACAAACAAAACCCCAACCCAGAAGCAAACCCTAACTCCTTTCAGTGTAATTCATTGCAGATGTTGATGTTCTTTTCCCTGAATGTTTGCAAAAATGGAGATAACAAACAGGAAATACATTTTGAATTTCATCTGAACCACAAAACCTCAGCTGATGGTGAAATGTGCTTCAGAAATCCATTGTGTTAAGGAGGAAAACTTGAATTTCTCCCCAGTATCCCTCCCGATAGACAGCTAATCCTGTGATTAATTTTAATCCGTCAGAATAATGTTGAAATATTCACAACACTCATCCCCAAGTTCATTTCAATTATTACCACTTAATTATCTATTAACTGGTTGTATTATTTTTTCATCAAGGGCTGGAGTTTGTCCCTAGTTGTGGTGCAATTGCAGCTCTTTCCCACATCCTGAATTCACCCAGACTCTACTCCTGCTTGTAACACAACACCCAGCAGTAAGAAATCACCATTTGGGGCAGAAATTTGAGCTTTTGAGGAAGTTTTTTTTGGATGAAATGAAAATATCTTTCATTCTGAGGTTGTATCACATGTTCCAGCTGATTTTACCACTCACAGCCAAAATCCAGAGCACAGCAATCACCTCCCCAGGTGTTTGTTGCACTGCCTTTGCACAAAGCTAACAGTTTGCTTTTCAATTCAACTTTGAATTAAACCGTTTTGCAAAATATTTAATCACACAGAAAGAAGAATGTGAACTTGCTTTCCGGGGAGATCATGTTTGATAAAGAATTCTTTTTAACCTACCTCGACTCGAAAATGCCCAGATCTATGGGATGCAAATTCCATGACAAGAAACTATAATTAACAGACCAACTGACACATTACTCATAATTCATGGTTATACTTAATAAATAAAATCAACTTTTATACTTTTCCCCATCTTAAAAAAGCCCTTTTCAACACTGATTTTCAAGCTGCTGCTCATCTCCCCCAGCAGAGCCAAGAGCACAACTCAGGGAGTTACACACCTGCTGGTTGTGGTGTCTTGGTGAGAAACTGAGCTCTGAGTGAGATTGGGACACAAAGATTTCACACACATCTGTGGAGATTCTGCTCCTATTCCCAGGAAAATGCCACAAAAAGCATTCAAGGGCCGTTTTTTTGGAAAATCCTTGGTATTAAAGTTCAGTGGGCATTCAACATTTGCACACACTGACTTACAGATAAATATAATTATTTGCAAGAGCATGTGGGGACAGGACAAGGGGGAATGGATTCACACTGAGAAAGAGCAGGGCTAGATTGGATAATAATATTAGGGAGAAATTCTTTATTCAGAGGGTGGTGAAGCCCTGAGGTTTCCCAGAGAAGCTGTGCTGCCCCTGGATCCAAGGCCAGGCTGGACAGGGTTTGGAGCAGCCTGGGACAGTGGAAGGTGTCCCTGCCATGGCAGGGGTGGCACTGGATGGGATTTAATGCCCCTCCCAACCCAAACCCATCTATGATTCTGTGAACACATCAGAGCACAAAAATATTAAATCTGAAGGGGAAAATTCAGGACAGAAAGCTGCACAAAAGCTGGTTTGGAATTATAAAGGAATAAGACAGCAATCCAGACACACAAAGGGGCTCTGAAGGTGAAGCAGAGGATATAAATAGCTTTAAGAAAGAAAATGCCATGCCATCCCTCTGGCCTTGGCTGCTGTTTTATCATGGACATGTCACCTCTCCCTGCTCCTTCCTACCCCAAGCCACCAGCAAACCCAGGTGACCTTCACACCCAGGAAATGCAATGGTCCAAGTGGAGAGCAGCGAGAAGAGTTTTGAGTTGCAGCACATCAAAGGCTTGGTGACATTGGAGTAATAAGAAATGATGAATATTTAACTCCCAGTTCATATTAAAAACCCTATGAATGTTTTATTTTGTCATCTGCAGTGAAACAAGGAATTGGGCCAGTGGTTGATGAAGATATCCATGGTGCACGAGGAAAACTGCTGGGCCAAAAGTGAGGCAGGAGTGATGGATGTGATCCCTGGACTTCCCATGGGAATACACATTTTAATCACAGTACATTTAATCATGGATTTACAGCATTATTTAAGCCTTATTTTGAGGTGCAGATGTTCCAAGTTTGCCAGGAAATTCAGGCTTTTAATTACAAATAAAAGGATGCTGACGTGGGCTTTGCACCAGTTGAGTACAGAGGTCTGAAAGAATTGAGAGCACCTGTGATGCTATAAAAAGGATGAATTTAACTGTGCAAACCCCAAGTAATATGAGTTAGTGCCCAGGGCAGCCAGCAAGGTGGAATCAGAGAATTCTGCACTTTGGAAGAGCTGAGCAGAGCACAGCATCTGCTCCTGCCCAGGGCTGGGGACACTCAGCTGTCACCTTGCATGGTGTCCCAGCACAGGTGAGGTGACACCAGGGACAGCACAGCAGTGACAATCACTGCCAGGACATTGGTGACAATCAGTGCCACCAGGGCTCCTCACACTCTGCAGAAGCACACAGCAGGAGCAGCTCCAGCCCCAGCCCAGGCTGGAGGGACTGACAGAAGTGACAAGGTTCACATGGAGCAAACCAGCTGGGGCAAAATGCAGGATTTTCCTCCCTGGAGCAGTCAGTGACAATGACAGAACCCAGAGCTCTGTGAGGATTCCTTCCTGCTGCTTCCCCCGAGGTGTGACAGGCAGGACAAGGTCCCACTGACCCCTCTCAGTGCAGTGTCCCCTCCCTGCACCACCCTCACCTCCCCACTTCCTCATCCCCAATATTCCTCACTCCTTTGGTGCTTTTCCCTCTCCTCATTCCACCACAAAACTCCAGCAAGTGAACACCAAGCCTTGGGACACTGAATTTCAGAGGACACTTTCCCCAGCCTGGGCTCAGCCAGAGGAGCTTTAGCTTCCCTGCTGTAACTCAATCCTTTATTCCCTGACAGCCTTACCCGAGCAGAGCTGCTTTGCATATCCTATTACTTATCAGAGCATTTAGCCACAGGACCCTCTGGAGAGCACATTAGAGAAGATTAGGGACTAATTTGACCAAAGACCTCCCTGGAGAGCAGCAGTGCTCCAGAGCAGAAGACACAACTGCTGCTGCAGCCCAAGAGCCAGGGGTGAGCAGAGAAAAGGTTAAAACTTCCTGCTTTGGGTTCTCTCCAGTTCAAACTGGCCACTAATCCCTAATAATTTAATTTATTTGCATCCATGGACCGGGGAGTCAATATTTGCGTTAGCCTATTGCGCAAAATAATTCGAAACGTTTCTTCTAAATCTGGTTCAATTTCATTCCTTAGTGCTAAAGCACCTTTATTTCACGAGACACGAGGAGCCTGATTAATATTTCATGCTTGTTACTTAGGCTCAGCCTCACAATAATCAATTCCTAAACCCAGCTTCTCCAGGACTGTGGTTGGAGTGTTCAACCTGTTTGTACTTTCGGTGCATCTCTGATTTGCAATGAATTTACATCAAGCTGATTTGTTCCCATTATCATACATGAATCCTCATTGTTAATTAAAAGAGAAAAATAAGTGTATTGTTGTCTCTGCACTTGGGGTGTTTATTTCCTCTCCTTCTCACGTTCTTCCTCTGCACGTTTTGCCTACCAGGCACAAAGTTCTGAGTGAGCTCCAGACACAAAGTTCCTGAATTTAATCTAAATTAAGCCCCACGTCCAATTTGATAACAAATCCCTGCAATGGAAGCATTCACACTCGGTAAATACTGCATGATTGTAATTACAAACCTAAAAAATCATAACATGGAAGTGTTGATTAGTGCTTCAAAGCTGATTTTCCAGCATTTTGTACACGGAATCCATCTGATTCATCCTATACGTGATTGCTCTGTTTGGCCTTGGGCTACAAAATTAAATTTTGCAAACTCTTTCTTCCCCTTATAAGTGTTTCTGCTGGGAAAATTGGCCACCTTCTTTCTTTTTCTTTTAAAGAGCTTTGAATTCAAGCCATACAGCCAAGGAATATGTCTAGAGTTCATTATTTTCATTATTTAAAGACCAAGGTGGTTTTCACTGTAACAGAGTGGGAATTGTGACTTTGGGAAGTTGAGCTGCTAAATTTCAAAGGACTCTGCTATAGGAAGAATCAACAAACAGACAATTTTTTTTTCCTAGTCCTTTTCCAGAGCCTTTTCACCTGCAAGTGAGGACAAAAATCATGGTTGGAAATGTTCCATTCCTACTCCCAAACACTCTGATCAGCCTGGCTAAATCAAAAATATAATCAGATTTATTTCCAGGTCTAAGATAAAATAAAATCACCATTCTGGAGTGCAGGAGCATCCTTCCAACCTTCCCATCTGGCAAAGAGCTGGATTCCCACATCCTCCTTTTCCAGGGATCAACTCTGAATATTAAACTGAGTTTTCCATGCTGCCAGAGCCAACCTGGGCAGCCCAGCCCATCCCTGCCAGGGCTTTGGGAACCTGAGCTGCTGATAATTAACATCCACCTCCCCTCTGAGCAGCAGCATCCCTGCTGCCTTTCCTACCACAAGATGCAGAATTTTAATATTAAACAGCCACAGGGGGGAAAAAAAGAGGGAAGGATGGGAGGGGGAAAAAAAAGGAAAAATTGAGTGTTAAATCCTTAACTTTTAGTGCCTAAAGGGGATCAAATCCAGTCTGAAAATATCTGTTTGGACAGTTATGGACAGAGCCTCAGAGCTCAGTGTCAGCTCAGGAGCTGAATATTCACAAATTCCTCACCCAGCACTCATAAATGACTTTCCTTTAGCCCAACAACCAGCAGCTCTGCTGGCAAACTGTGGGGAAAAATGAGATCCCACCCAACCAGACATTTCCTGTACATATTCCATGGATTCTGGGCAGAGTGAGCAGTGAGGGGGTGAGGAACCTGGAGTTTCACTCACTAAGCAGGAGTGGAAAAAACCCCAATCATAGCAATGCTCATGGAAAATATGGTGAATTCTATCAGAAAAGTCAAATCCAGAGGCACTAAAATTCCCCCCTCAGTGGGGTTATTTGCCAGGCCTTCCACAGATAGATAGGAAAAATCAATTGATCAAAACCACAAAATTATCTTCATTACTATGAAACCCTGAACATGCCAGGGTGGGGCATTCTGGAGTTTTATAAGTTTTATCCTACTGAATCCTGCTATTCCTCTGGAGAAACGTCAGCAGAGGAGTGAGCAGACAGCAGAGCTGGAAGGCTGATTAAATCACGTGTTTAAACCACGAGAACACGCAAAAGGGAGTATTTTCCAGGATCATTAAAATAAAAACCTTAATTACAGAAGCCAGGTTTATCCGTGTCATCCAATGTCACAATACTTCAAGGCAGATGATGAGGGGAAAAAGGCAAAACTCCCCAACAACTGCATCCAGCAGCAGAATCTGCATTATTCATCATCAGTCGTGCAGTGACAGATCCAAAATAATTAGTATTATTCACATTAAGTTATGCAATTCCCCTGCCTAAAGAGAAGCCATAAAGAAATGTAAAGTAATTATACAGCAGAGATGCTCTGGATGGGCTGGGAAGTTCTGGTGGAGAAAAGCTCCAGCTTGGAGTGAGGAAGAAAAAAACTTGTCTGTAATATGGAGTGGGGGGAAAAAAATAAAAAGGCAGTTGTCCAAGGAGACACCTTGCACTGTCCCAGGTTGCTCCAAGCTCTGTCCAGCCTGGCCTGGGACACTGCCAGGGATCCAGGGGCAACACAGCTTCTCTGGGAACTCCAATCCAGCCCCACCCCACCCTACAGGGAACAATTCCCCCCCAAATCCCATCTAACCTGCCCTCTTTCAGACTTAATCCATTCCCCCTTGTCCTAACGTGATTTTTTCCTGAAGAAAATCAGCAATTTTAACTCTACAAGAACCTCAGTCTGGAAAAATAATTGCCATTTACTTACTGTAGAGCCCAAGGCAGAATGACCACTAAGGTAACATGAAAGGTAGGAAGAGCTTCCTGTGGACTTCAGCAGAGTTTGGCTCTCTCCTCCAGAAAGAATTGCAAGAAACTCCAGCACAGTTTTGATAAACCCTCAGAATCTGCAAGGACACTGCCTCGATGTGCAGCTGCCCCCATTTATTACAAAGACAGAAAGAAGCTGCTTTCCCTCAGAAGGAGCCAAAAAGAAATTAAAAAAAAAAAAGCTGTCAGGCAAAACCTGGCAGATCCCAGAGCAGCCAAATCTAGAGCTCATTAGCCAGGAGCTGCTGCACTGCCTGGGGACTTCACCTCCTCGTGCCAGCTGGGAATGTTCAGCGCTGACAATGGTGGTGGTAGGACACCCTAAAATCTCTAAAAACCTCCCCAGTGCTCAAGGGAAGCTGATTGCAGCAGAGGAAGTCAGTGCTTTCTGAAAAGTCCCCACCTGAATTTGAGTTCTTGAAAACTCAAATGGATCAGAAATGCAGTGAGCAAAGGAAATTTGGTGAGTTTGGTCAGCAAACAGCTGGCAAAAAAATCTAATTCCTCACTGACCAAGAAAACAGAAAAGATAAAAGGAATTGTTCCAGTAAAGGTTATTTTAGATGTGTTTTGAGAAGCAGAAAGCACTTGAGGATAAAGTCAGATGTCTCAGCTCTGAGGGGATGCTGAGCACAGCTGAGAGGGAGAAAGCAGGGTTTGTTGGGAGAGATGAAAGAAAAAGAAAAAAACATAACAGCAACAACAAAACTCACAAAACATCAGGGCTAAGACAGGAATTCAGAAATGCTGCCTTTGTACAGAAACCCTGATCTTACACCAAGATGTGCAGCAAGCGAGGCTCTGTGATACAAAACTGCAAAGAGCCCAAGAGGAGTGGAGAGACAGAGACACAAAACCCCAACTCAGTCTGCAGGGACAAATCCCAAACAAACATCCCAAACACCTCCCCAGAGTGCCCTGACAGCCCCACAGCCCCAAACCCTGCTCTGCTCACCACGAACCACCCAGCATGTCACACCCCTGGTGACACCAGTGAGCCACCAGCCAAATGAGACCCCAAAGCAGCCCAGAAATTCCAGACCTTCCTGGGGAAACCTCTGTGCTTCTCCTCCTCTTCCTCCTCACTGCTCAGGGTGGCTCTGGGACCTCTGCTGTCCCCTCATCCTCCTCCTGGCTTGGTGTCACCTCCTGTCCTCCAGGACTGTGGCACTGCTCTGCCTCACTGAGCAGCTTCCACCGGGGATCCTGGCAATTCCAGGGAATTTCACCTGGAATGCTCTGCAGGATGCTCTGAGTGGCCATTTCAGCAGTGAGTCATCTTTTCTGGGAGCCTTTTAAGGAACTCCCCTGGCTCGTTTTCAGGGCGAATTTCTTAACAGGGAGTTTTGCAATGCGCAGGGTGATCCTGGAAATGGGGATCAGATGGCAGCAAATCCACGTTTATCTGGGAAAAGCATTTAGCAACGCATTTTCCTGGATGTGGTACTTGCAAAGGGTGATCTTAAAATATCTGAGTTTGTCCTTCAGCCCTGTTTCAATTAACTCCTCTTTAAAAGGGATTCAGCTGAACTTGGCCAAGGAAGATTTAAATTCTGTCTTCTGTTACAGCTGAGCAAATGCTATTTTAAGTATTTTTAAAATAAATTCCTAAAGTCTGCTCTTTTCTGTCTCTGAGTATTAGAACTATCCAAGGCTTTTCTTTTTCGTTTGTTTTGGGGTAGTTTTTGCAATTACCAGCACCCCATCCCGTATACCTGCCCTCACTTTCTGGGGGATTTCTGTTAAGATCAGCCAATCAATAAATTTGACACAGCTGGAAAAATTTATATATAAATTTATAAAGTAAATGTTATGAATTTATATAGATATGTCACTGAAAGTACCATGAAACTCTGTGTACTTAGTGTGTAAATAATTAAAACTCAAGTATGATCCCAACAAGTCCATCCTAAGCCATGATGGCTTCTAATACAGTTTCCCTTAGATCACCATGAAATATTTCCACATCTTCATTTTGCCACCCTCAATCTGCAAATTACAGAGAGGACCAGGCTCCTTCCAGGAGGATCTCAAGATTCACCACAAGATCCTCTCCCAATTTATAAAATTTATGACAGTTGTGAAATTTATGAAATTAAATATAATAAATTTATGAAATTTATTATACTTTCTTTCCCTCTCCATTTCCATTTCCAAAGAGTAAATTATTTCTGATTATTCTGAATTTTTGAGCAGAAGTCATCGTGCCTTTGCTGCATCACCCAACTGCTGCTGCTCTGCAACTGCCTGGTGGCAGAAAAGCCTGGAAGTATTTTTATCCCTCTTTCCAAAGAGGCAGTGGGTTGCAGATGGGTGAAAGTGGCAGACTTGGAGACAAAAAAAACCCCAGAGAAATCTGATGATTCACCCAGACCCAAGGGAAGAGGAAGACAATTTGATCTCATGTTTTGCTGTAAAACAAATAAATAATATCCAATGCATGCAGGAGCCTCAAATTTCCCAGCAATTCACCAACGTGCCTGCAGAGAAAAACTCAAGTGCAAACCCTTCAGAGAGAGATGAAAATCCTGTGTAACGAGCAGGGATTTGGCAAAAATTGCACATCTCGACTGGGGGGATAAAGGTTATCATGTTGAACTGGGCTGGTTTCATAGGAGGTGCTTTTATGGTTTTTTCCTTGGCAGAGGGAAAAATGGAAAAAAGGGAAAACGGAAAAATGGAAAAATGGAAAAATGGAAAAATGGAAAAATGGAAGAAAGGAAAAACAGAAAAATGGAAAAATGGAAAAATGGGAAAATGCTCTTTTCTGGGCCAGCTTGCAGAGGAAATGAGTCTCTTTTCATTAATTCAACCTGTCCCATCCACCCAAACCTGCCACCACTGGCAAGCAGGGGAGATGGGGAGCAAAGAAACTCCAACAAGTGCTTCCACTGAGGAAAAAGACATTGGAAATTCTGTTGGAGAGCAGCTGACTGGCGAATCTCAGCACATTTTCTGGTAGCTCAGGCCAAACGTGGGCTGAGAGGAGCCCAGGATTATCTGCTGCCTGCTGGGGAAAGCACAACAGGCACGAGCTCTGCCCCGTGCAGGGACTGGGAATGGCAGGAAGGAGGAAACCGAGACAGGCTTTTGGGTTCACAGGTTATAAAATACCTTGTTTTGTCAGAAAGGCTCGAGTTTTAATTACCTGCAGAGAATTGCTTTCCCTGTTATTTTGTGCTCTAGGGTTATTATTAACTTTTTAACATAAATCTGCATTGTAGAACGGCAAACCCGAGTTGGTTAATGAAAACAACCGCCCTGCAGGGACGCAGCAGCTCAACAGATGATCAAAAAGCCTTTTTTTGCATCGTTAATCTGCAGGATTTCATGAAAGAATTAAGGAAAATAAGCATTTCTCTAACACAGGCACGAAGCACCCTTGAAAACACCAATCCCTCCCGCAAAAGCAGTTTGCCCAGAACCGCTGCACAGCAACAAAGAGTCCCTCAAACCCAAAACGACATCATTAAGCAGCAAGAACTCGGTGGAGAGCTCTCCTTGCCCAGTGGAAGAGTTTGGTAGCCCTCCCGCCTGCCCCTGCACTCGGTCATTAACTGCCAAAGGAAGGATGATGAGTGCAGACAGTGTCCCTTTGTCCCCAGCCAGTCCCTTGTTAGTGTCCCCTGAGATACAGCCCAGGGTGACGACAGAGCCCTCGTGGGGAGCTCCAGCCAACACAAACTGACCGGCGAAAAAACAGTTTATTCCTCAGCAGTTCCTTCTGAGCACTCAGCAAATGGAAAATCCTCATCCCAGCACCTTCCCACCTCCCAGCAGCCCTTCTCCCGTGGATATCCCAGCTGCAGCCCTCTGCACTTCCATGGTGATCATGTCAAGGTCTTGCCATGCACAGAGTAGAGGGAAACAACCCTTTTTTTGGGAAAAGAGTGCCTGATAAATCTGGGAGAGTGATAACAGGACCCAAGGTCTTGGATTGAATGAGGCAACAGCACTCAGGGCTGACTCTTCCTAAATGTATATATGGAAATAATTCCCTGGTAATGAACTCATGGGGCAACTGGCTTTGCCCTTGCTGCTAATGATAATGAATTCCATCCCAATTCTTCCAGAATGTTCTATTCCTCACTGAATAGCCCTGTCCTGTGCTTCCCCTCAGCCCTGTGTGCAAGGACAGAGGAACAGCCACGTGGAGGGGAAAAGGTGCACCAGGCCACTCTGCAGTAACTCATTTCCCTGCTTTGCCATACTCACACCACCAATGGCTTTGTTTCTGGCAGGATAAAAAATGATAAGCTCGGCAGGGAAGTGTTTAGAAGAAAATGATTTTTTTTCAAATGGGGTAGTGAGGAAATATGCAAAGTGAGATCTCTCCCAGAGTTATCTGCCTGCTTGGGAATCCTGTTTCCAGGCAGCCACAAAGATGGCACAGCCAAATAATCAGATTAAAACCCACAGGCTGTCACTACAACTGAACAATGATCCATCTCAGAGCTGTTCAGGAATAACTTCTGCTGCTGCAATTTATGATGTGGCCTGACAGGAAGGGTTTGGAGGGAACATGTCAATAGCTCAGCAGCATTTAAAGAAAATCCCCAAGTCATTTGTCACCTCTGTGTCAGGCCAGACTGGAGCAAGGCGCTCTGTAACGAGACAGCAGCTCCAAGAAATTGGAGCTGCAGTGACTTCCAAGCCTCCTGTTGCTGACAGGGGTTGATTTGGGGAGGCAGGAATAATTCTGTGAGTCTCCTCACCCATCCCCAGCATCCCTAAGGAGCAGTAAATGATGGAGAGGGAAGAGTGAGGAGATCCCAGACAAACAGCAACTCGTGTGAGCATCTCCTTGTCACCACCCCGAGCTGCTGTCACAGACAGGAGAGATAACACTGCCCTGAACACGGGGTTGGGGACAGAAGGACAGGGCTGGTGCCACCCAGGGCATGGAAGGGATGGCCAATGGAAGAACCTTGGGTTGATCTTCCCTGGAGGAACCTCAGCTCGGTGAGCTCCATCCAGGAGGGACCAGGGAGGGACCAGAATTGATCCAGACTGGCAAACAAGGCAATTCCTCACCACATCAACACTTATTGCTCCATCAGGATGAAATATCGGCAATGGCAAGAGTTTGGGTCACAAATCCCATCTTTAAGCAGCTGCTTTTTGAGGCATTCCTAATTACCACAACTTCAGAGAAAACTGCAATTCTAGTTTCTAAACTGATCCTCTTCCTAGTTTTTATTGACTTAGTATTTTACCTGATAAGGAAAAAAATTAATGAAAATTTTTTTGCGTTTTTTAGGTTTTTTTTCTATTCCTTGACTGACTTTTCTGGGTTTGCCCCACTGACTTTGTTAGGGTCCTTGCACATGAGGACTGTTATTTATCTGACCTGGCTTCCAAAATAAATGCCATTGGTAAATTAATTCCATAATCCTCTTTATGTCACAGAATGCAAATTTCTATACGTAGCATTTGCTTATCTATCTTTTGCTATTAATTCTCACAATTTAATCACTTTCCATTCTCTGGCATTTACTTATGTGGTTTTGTCAAATAACGAATCTAGAAAATAATTCAATAGTGGCACAGTCACTTTCAGAAAATTAATTTCTATTTCCATTTCCTGAAGGGTACTTTGTTGAAATGCAGTAGGAAAACATAACCACACCTGCAGTGCACTTATCAAAAAAAAAATAATAATAATAAAGCTGCCTGGTTATCGTGGGTTTGGTGAGTAATGCAGAAATGTGGATCTTCAACTCTTCCAATCCAACTGATGAAGACTAATTAAGCAATAAGAAGTCGTTCATATAAATCCTAATGAGTTTTTCTAACCCTTCAGTAGTTGAATTAACTGTGATTAATCAAAAAAAAAGTGAAGATGGTCACTTACAAAAGAACCTCTCCCTTTTGGTGACAAGATCCCTTCTTCTACCTTGCCTGCAAAAAGGGATTTCAAAGATAAAGGGCAACACTAGTCCATTATCTACCCCGAAAAGAACTGCAAATCACAAAAGGTTGGCATTTTCTACACCTTTTGAAACCTACTTCTTCACAAAAAGGTGTTTTACAGTGACCAGAATCTCAAAAGAATTCATTTTAACTTGGAGCTCAGACCACAGAGTGAACAGAGAGCTGAGGACTGTGGGGGTAAAATAGAGCTGGGAAAGTCATTAAGGATTAAATTCCTTTTGAAACACTTCCGGTATCTGCTGAAGTTCTCTTTAAATTATCAGTAATTAGTTTTTAGCACTCTCTGGGAATGACTGAGGGCAAGAGGTGGTCAGACAGAGCAGCTGTTTTTACAAATGGGAAAGAGGAGTTTTCCCTAAGTCTAAATTCAGATTGCTGGAAAACCCAGGAATAAATGATGAAACAGTGAAATTGTAAATACCTCCAGGAATACAAAGTGAGAAGAAACTGCCAAGATGTGAAGTTCTAATCACATCAATCCAGTCTTTCATTTTTTAAATGAGGATAATTACCCCATCATAGGAGGGAATTCGCTGTGATACATTTTGAATAGACAAACAGAGTATGTTTGTCACAATCAGGTCCATTTACTAACTTGTGAGTTCAGACTGACAATAAACACACTCAAAGAATAGTTTTTGACTGCCCACATCCAAACTGAGACCCACAGCAGCACATCTGCACAGATGTTTGACTCTGTCCCACATTTTCATGAGTGGCTGAGGTTATCCACAGCATGAGGGATTCACCAGAACCCTAAAGCACAACACCTATAGTGAAAATCAACCCCAAATCAGGAAGATAATTTAATAAAGACATTCAAAACCCTACTTATTTTGGAAGTAATCAAGGGCAAGATTTAAAACATATTTTTTTTTCCCTGATAGGCAGCAATGGAGTGAGAACAGAGGCTGGAAAGGATAAAACCCAAGCGTGAGTCAGCAAGGAGGGGCTGCTGCCAGAGACAAGTGGTGTTTGGGGAAATATTAGCAGATGTTAACCACAGGACACAGGAGGTAATTATCCATGTGAGAGACAGGAAACATGACCTAGAAAGGAGGATATTTGCTCACTCCATACAGAGGGAGGGCTGGAGAAGGGACATGGCAGCAATATCCCGACACATGACAGGGTTTAATTAGGAAAGCTCCAATCAGTTGTGCTTTGGGAACTGCCTTAACTCCCTGGGAGGGAAATTCAGGACAGATAGTAGGGAAAGCTTTCTGAACTATCCAGTTAATCATTTGAATACATTATCTCCAAGAAAGCTGCTGTGACCCATGGCTGGGAGCTGCTGGAATGACCTTGACACGAGCACTCTGCTGGAGCAGGGGATGCATTGGAGTCCTGAAAGCTCAGCTGGTTGACCCCCTAAAATCTGTGCCAGATTTGCATTCTAACACATTGTTTTTAGGGTCAAAACCCAATAAATAACACCTTATAGAAATGTTATCTCCTCTGGAGCAAAAGAATTTAATTTGGTACAAGTGAGTGCTGCAGCACCAGCTCTGTAATATCTTCCTTTTCAAATTCATATTAGATACCTTCAGTTCTAATAAAATATGGACAATACGTTGTCCATACCTGAGAGTTTCCAAAGCATCTCTCCTTAAAGTCACCTCATTATCCCAGTGCTCCCAGTTTTAGCTTTTCCAAGCAAACACAGTCACACAAAACCAAAAGAGGAAAAGCTCCCTTGTTACACTTCTGACACTCCTGTGCACATTGGGTTTTTAACATGATCTACTCCAGAGTATCCTCAGGGAAAAGCCACTCAGGAGGAGAAGGGTGGTGTGTAATAAACTTCCTTCATTGTGATGTTTGTATTACATATTCTTACTCCTTTTTCCTTAATTTACCACACATTTCGTAGTCCCATGAAGCATTTTGCAGTAAAGCCTTTTTCAGCATCAAGGCAGAATTTTATATATCAATTTAGTGAGGTAACAGATGAGCTTTGCCGATGCTGAATTTAACTTTGTGTTTTTATGGGATTTTATTAACTCGTTTATGTAAAACTGGATTACACTCTATTACCAATCATTTTCTCTGTGTCTACAAGTATATGGCAATATGGCAGATAAATCTGAAATAATAGGAATAACAAAAGTGGCATTGTGCACAATTATAGCTTGTAGCACCCAAAATCAGACATCATTAATAACAAATGAGGATATTATATGAAAGAAGTACCATCTGAAAACTGATTTTACACGGCATATTAAAGACTTGATGGCTCGGGAGATGGGTAATAGAATAAAAAGCCTTTTATCTCAAGGTCATCAATTCAAATCCAAGTCAGACTGATAGCAACTGAAAGCCATTTGATGAGAGTGCTAATGAGCCCAGCCTCGTTACTGGAAATTTAAGAACCACCTCAGCATTTAGCCCTTTTTGCTGCCCTGAGAGCAGGCAGGGAGGGTTTGGAGGAGCAAAGGGAAGGCTGAGAAAGGGGATTGTGCTCCCAGCACCCCAGTGACCACTTGAAATGATGCAGAGGCAACACTGCTCTGAGTTGTGCCAATTCCAGCTGTTATTATTATTATTATTATTATTCCATTATTATTCCATCCCTTCTGTTTGATATCTCACTATTGTCCAGCCATGCATCAAATCCTGTGCCAAAGTAAAGCAGTGCAGGGAGAGAAAAGGATCCCTGTGCAAACTACAGCAACTGTGAATCAAGCAGAGCTCATATTGCATGGCTTGACAAGCAAACTCAAAATATTCTCAGATAAAATCCCTGGAATCATTTCCTTTGTTCTGCTATAATACCTGCACTACTCACTGTTGGCTCTGGTATTAACATGATGCAAAGCACTGATAAAAACCCCATTGATGTTGTCCTTTTTACGCTGAATGAGATTCTTTTTTTATTAAAAATACCCTTCCAACAAAAGCAACAAAACACTGGAGATGAATTTTCAATTATTTTTCAAAGAAAAAAAAAAGCTCCCAGAATGAATTTGCTTTCATATCTTTCACTGGCAAAGCTCAGTGTTAAATCAACACCCAAAAATACCTGTTTGCAGGTGTGCATGGGGACACAGAGAAGCACCAGTGTGACATAATCATTACAAACTGAGCAACCTGGGCCAGTAGAAAATATCTCTACTCATGGCATGGCTTGGAATGAGATGATCTTTGAGGTCTCTTCCAGTCCAAACCATTATTCCATGATTCTATAGGATAAGTGTTCCCCAGAATCTCCAGCTGGAACCAACAGATTCATTTTTGAACCTCCCCAGGTCCCTTCCAGCCTCAATTCTTTCAAGATTCTAAAAATTAACCACCTCACACTGATGCAAACTCCATCTTCAGTAGTCCCTGGGTTTGGAGGAGCAGGTTTGGGATCCAGAAGTGAAAAATGGGTTAATTTTAGGTACCCAGGTGCCTAAAGATGCATTTCACAACCAGCTTCAGCTTACCATGTCTGGATAATCAATTCCCTTAATTCCATTTTTTCCCCAGTGTAAAACCATTAGAAACTCAGCCCCTAGCCAGGGGAGACAGCAGAAATCCCCAAACTCTCCTTTTTCTGCTGTCTAGAGATGCCTCAGCACCCACAGTTCCTCAGCAAAACCCTGTGGATGCCTCTCATTTCTGTGCTGAACTTGATAATTTTCTCCTAAATCCTGCTAATCTCATGATATTTATAACCCACCAATTAGTGAGAACAAAACTTCCAAATTTATGGAAGCTTTCCAGATACTCTCTGTCAGTTTGAGGCCATATAATTTTTTTATCCCCCACCAGCCCAAGCTGTGCACCTCTGCTGCCTCCAACTCTTGATTGCCAATTCTTTTTCCTTCCAAGTGGTCAAGATTTACCAACTCTGATTCCCTGAGGTTAAAATTAGAGATCCCTTTAGTTCAACAAAGAGCTTCCCCCCTGCCTTGCAGCACCAAACAGCCCGACTGACTTCATGTCTATCCAGAAAACTGTCAAAAATACAGAAATATGGCTTTAAGTGGATTTTGGAGTGTGGAAAAATCCCAAATCCATCAGTTAAGGCCATTAGCTCAAGTGACACACCTCACTGAAGTCAATTCTCAAGGATAAGCGTGTGACAAGCTGACTGGAGGAATTCTCCTTTAATGCATTATTAATTCCTTTATTATTACAGTTATTATAATCTTTATGCAGGGCACTGAAGTTTAATTTGTTCTCGATGAGCTAATCTTTTTAATGAGCCCTTTCTTCTCCTCAGGATGGGAGCTTCCTCAGCCACTTCTTTAGCTTTTAAGCAAGTAGAAAAATGACATGAGTACATTCCCTCCTCATAAACACAGCCTCACATCCCATGCCCTGAATTTTAAATAAAAAGGAACCATTACCAACTTTCCCACTGCCAAATATCTCTTAAAAGGTAAGAGATTCACGAACTCAAAACGGTCTAAATATAGGAAGTTCATCAGGCAGTGAAATCTTAATTACAATTCCTCTCTGCCAAAGAGGAGAAATGCATTTCAGTGAAGAGCCCCTGTGTCAGTAAATGCATTTATTTGAGGGGCAGCAGCCCTGGGAGCACAGATTAACTCCAGTCTGGAGCCCCATCTGAATGGCTTTGGGTTCATCCTCTGGTCATGCAGGGCAGGGAGGTCACCAGGCTGATCCCTGCCCTGAAAATGGGATCAGAGGAGAGGAAACAGCACAATAACACAAAAATGGGTGCTTGGAGTTGGGAACCAAAGGGGAAAACCAGCCCAATCCCAAACATTCCAAACATTGCAGGCACAGCTCTAAAGGCTGCAGCACTTTGGGACTTTCTTGGTGTTCAAAAACCACGTGGATGTGGCACTTGGGGTCATGGTGGCTTTGGCAGTGCTGGGGAAAGGTTGGATTTGACCTTAAAGGTGTTTTCCAACCGAAATGATTTGGGATTCCATGCAGGAAGCTGCTCAGGTCTGCACTTGGAATGTCATTCCTGCATTTCCAGCATTTCCCCCCTGGAATGGAACAGCTCAGCCCATGGGAGAGCCACAGAGAACACAGGAGAGGTTTGGGGATAAAAGGTGGGAGGAGGTGGGAGAGAAAAAACAACCCAGATTGTCCCCAAAAAAAGGAGAGTAAATATTCCTTCTCTTTTTCATTCATCCCCAAAAACCAGCCACCCTTCCCATGGTGACCTTTCCAGCTGGATGGGCTTGAAAGAGGGGAAGTTCACCAGCTACCTGACAAACTGACAAGGAAATCAGCTTTTCAGGTCAGAGCTGCTCCCACAATGAGATAAATGGAAATAGAACCAGATTTGATGGAGATCTGGACTCACACAGCAGCTGGATCCCACTGCCTGCCTGATTAACTGGGGTTAATCAGAAATTAGTAAATTATTTTCTGCTTGGAACAATCACCCACTGTAAGGAAAAAAGCAATTTATCAGTGGGTATAACAAGAGAATGAAAAAAAAAAAATCCTAAAAAAGTTTAAACACTATTCAGACAAACTAAATTTTGTCAATAACTTTATCATTCTGATATTTAGGGATCACAAAAGTTCACAAAATGAAATTCAGCAGCAGATATGTAAGTAAACTGCTCTCTACAGTGGTCAAGGCCAGCAAACAGAACACAAAATCCTAACAAATGGCATCTCAAAAGGAAGTTGTGCTGTAAATAATTCCCATTATAGGCAAAGCTTTAGCCTTAGAGCTCCTATTAATACCAGTTCCTGGGAAATGCATATATTGGCAGCCCAGACTCCCTTTTCACAGCCACAACAGAGAGAAAACACAATTATAGGAGGTTGGTGGTTTTGGTTTTTGGTTTTTGTTTTTTTTTTTTTTTTCCTGAATAGGATCTAAAATAATGAAACAAATAGACAGAAATCCCTTGCCAGTGTGATTATTTCCTCCAAGCACATCTCCCTACAGGAAGAGTCCATGGGCACTGAAATGCCCTGGAAACAAACTGCCCTGGAGATGTCCAAGCCATAAATAACCCCAGAGCTCCAAACCCTTTTTTCCCTGCTGAACAGTGGCTGGCAGTGCCACCACAAGGACAATGCCCTTCCGCTATTTCTCTTCAAAGTGCCCAACTTTGAGGAAATCCAAAGTCCATCCTCCCCACCCTGATGGCCACCAGCAGCTGCTGGGGAGCAGAGGGGGACACTGACCTCGAAATAATCCCAGCAGAATGGGCACAGCCCCTTTTTCTGCCCAGCTGAGGGGGTTTCTGCCATGTAAAATCCCAATTTCCTCACCAATTAGTGGCTACAAGAGGATAAAGCCTGGCTTAGGGCTCAGCTACACACACAGCAACAAATGAATGTTTGCTCGAGCTGCAAGGGGAGAAGACAAACAAGCTCCATCTGACCCCAGAGCTGTCAGGCTCTGGAAGCATGTCCTCACACTGCAGGGAATTCAAATCAGATGGAATCACTCCAGAGCACACCAACATGCACAAACACATCCACACACACGTGTTTGTGACTCTACAGAGAGCATTGCCCAGGCAGAAATGGTGTCAAATGGCTGCAAAATGGTCACAGTGAGTTTATCTGCGGTGATTCAGACACAGAGGCAAATAAAATCAGCATCCAAAACGTAAATATGGAATTAAAAAGATAAAAATACGCATTTCTGACCGGTACATGCAGCTCTTTCTTCATCAGTGCATGGTCAGTTTGTAGCTGTACAGCTGAATCCTCCTCCCCACTTTACTGCATCTACAGAGAAAGAAAAAACTGTGATTTGAGTAATGGCATGTCATATGTTGAATTTATCTAAAACCAGCACCTTTATCAGTACAATTCCTTTGCTTTATTTTATTTTTCCCCTGTATATACTGAGTTTCTGTCTGATCTCATTCTCCCTGCCCTTTATTTACCTGGAAAAGGAGAGGTTTTTCCATATGTGAATGACAGAAGCAACATACCCCATGGAATAGAAAAAAAAATGGGCTGATGTGAGAAGATCTGATTCTTATTCTAAATCTGATTTTTTGCCTCGGAATGAGGCACTTTCCTGCACCTCCCTTTCCCCTCTTTCTTTGCCTTCCTTGTCTGCTTACACTACAAGCTCTCTGAAATCTGTTAAGTGTTTATACAGCAGCAAACAGATAAGATTCAGCTTTCCTCGGAATCACAAGATAACACGAACCCAGAAACAATAAATCTTATCAATCACTCCTTGCATTATTGCTCTCCTAACATGAAACACGTTTCCAAGTGGTTTTCAATGGTTACTTTCCTTTAAAGGAAAAGAAGAAATAAAAGAGGCTCACGGAAGAAAAGCACATCCGAGAGGAAACAAATCCCATAAGTGTTTTTGGGGTTTTTTTTTCCAATACATTCCACCTGTTTTAAACACACTGACCAAGAGCTGCATTTCTGTATTGACCTCTCTGCTGTAAGGACAGGACCTCTGCTGTTGACCTTGATGTTCACATCCCCAGCTGCATCACTGAATGCTCCACTGTCTGCTGGCAGCAGCAAAGGCAAGGGAAACACTTTACAACTCTGATCCCCCTTTTCCTGCTCTCCCAAACGACAGAACACACACACTAAACACCAGACCAGCTCCTGTGTCACCCAGGAGTAAAAGAAGCACAAAACCACCATTCTGGTCTGTTTTTCCCTCTGTGGGTCACCTTTAAAAGTGATTTTCTTCCCAGCCTCTCTGTATGAATGACAAGATATTCCGAGAGACGTCTTAAGGGAGAAGAAGTGATAAAGAGGAATTCAGCTAACCTATTTTCTTTCTTGTCACTACTTGATAATCTCTTTATCTGGGCTCATCTCACCAGTTGCAGACATTGTTATTTCCCCGTGGACAGAGCCAATCCTTCTTCCAAAGTGCACCTGCACCTCCTTTCCCAGAGCCTTTCAAATTCACATTGCCAATGCCCCTGATCTTTCAGGGTAAACAGAGGCAAATTCAGCACACATACAGATGTAAACATGTAAAATGTCTGTGCTTATTGCCAGACACATCTTCAGCCTTTCAGGGGATTTCTGTGGCCATTGGGCACTCAGGGAATATCTGTAAGAACCTCCCATCAATAGAAGTTTGCAGTTTCACCAGAACACAATTCACTAGCACATCTATTTTACAGTTCTGTCAATAAAGTCTGGTCTGTGCTGTGAACAGACAACATTTTCCAAAGCTCTGAGGTGCTTTAGAAACCTCAATTCCACTTTTCAGCTGCACCTTAATCCTTCTTGACTTCTATTGAGGCTTTAGCTCAGAGCTGTTTGCTCTGCTGCTGGCACCACACTCGGCCTTTCAGAGAGCCTGCACCTCCCCAGAGCAATGTGACTGCAATTTGTAATGCCAAATGCAAATTGCCTGAGCCCCGGCCTGTGCCAGCTGGGCACAGCCTGAGCCAAGGCTGGGGAGACAAGCCCAGGCTGGAAAACACAGCAAAACCCCAACCAGCCCCACCAGGGCTGCAAAGCAGAGTGGAAAAATCCTCCTGCCTGAATCAGAGGCCATTTTCAGGATTTGGTTCAGCACAGAGCTGGTTTTAGAGAGTTCAAGATGCTGTTGTTACATCAGGGCCAGACTTCCTGCCATTCCACTTCCCCCAGTTCTCTCTGTATTAAGCTAATTCTCCTGTAATTGATTAAAAGCTCTCATCCAAGTAAAAAAAAATCTCCTGTTTGTTTAGAGACATGGGAAGAAAAAGAAAAAATTCAACATTATTTCAGTCTGAGATTCTGAGGGAGGAGGGAATGATGATTTGTATCTCCCCCTCCTCCTATTTTTTAATCTCCCTCAGAAATCACAGCAGAGAACAGTAACTCAAATGCTTTATAGCTGAATTCATTTTCATCAGCTGTCTCCTATCTTTACCAGTTGTTTGTCTGCTTCTCCCATTTCTGCTGTGCATCTTGGACTTATCGATCTTGTAAGCTTTAAATTACAGCTATCCATGGGAAAAAAAAAATAAAAAAAGCAGGAGGCAAACCACAACAGGAAAAACCAGACCTGATAAAGGATTTTTGAAGGGCTGCTCACTTTTGCTAAAAGAAAACCTTAATGGCATTTCCTGGAGAGAAGATCTGTGGGGCTGAAGTTATCAGTGGATTTATGGACAGAGGATGGGCAAATAGAACTATCAGACTGAAGGTTAAGATCAAAAATATTTCCAGTGAAAAGTGTAGGAGAACTTGGGGGGGAAAATGCAAGATTTATACAAGTGTTAATCACCTGATTTGCAGCACTGGGTTTATCAGAGCCAGCCAGTTTATAGCAGCTCTTGTGGTTCCAGGCTGAGTTTAGATGAGAATTCCCTGCTCCCCAAAACCAGTGTGAATATTTCCCATGACAAAGGCAGAGCTGATCTCAGTGCTCCAATGCACCCCTGAATCTTCAACTCACAGACAACTCAAGAGGTCACTTCAGGCTTTGGGAGCTGTCAGAGCATTATGGAATCACAGAATGCTTTAGGTTGGAAGGGACCTTAAAATCAGCTCTCTCCAGCCTTTCTTGCATGGACACCTTCCACTGTCCTCCTGACAGAACTCAGCTCACCATAAATCCCCACAGTCCTCCTCCACCTCAAATCCAGCACTCCCTGCAGTGCAGTTCCCCAGGAAGGTTATCCAGCATTTTGCTTAGGACTCTTCAGGACCATGAAGGACAAATGATGGCTCAGAGGGCTCTGCTGGGGTGATGCTTTGGAAGGAGAGGGAAGCATCACCATTCCTCCTGTGCCCCAGCCTGAGGGCTCTCTGCCTGCAGCAAATCAGTTCAGTTTAAAAACCAACCACAAGGGTTATTTCACAGAGGAATAACTGAAACCAGGGCTGTCTTCATGACAAAACCTGTCTCCTGTCTATGTAAAAACTCAACCTGTTGTTGGATTTTCATGCCTTGAGGACCACAAAGTGAAAACCTACAGCCTTCCAAACTGGGATTTATGACTGCCCTAGAAACCTTGTGGCCTGAATCAAAGTTAGGTGCCCTGGTATGGTAAATCTGTTGGGATTTTTAAAGCTGAGAAATTAAAATCTGATCTTTTCCTCTGGGTTTGATCAAAGTGTCTGAGCTCCCAGTGCTGCAAAGGCATTTTGTTGTTCTGATGTTCCACAAGCCAATTCTCCTGTAATTGATCAAAAGCTCTCCTCCAAGTAAAAAAATCTCCTGTTTGTTTAGAGACATGGGAAGAGAAGTAAGAAATTCAACACTATTTCAATCTCAGATTCTGAGGGAGGAGGGAATTTTCAATTTTCCCAAAGGTTGGAGGGAGCTGACAGATTTCTCAGAGAGGTAATTCACATTTTCCTGCACTCAGCTAGTCCCTGCTGCCCCTGCACTGCCCTGCAGGCCAGCTCTGTGTGGCACAGGATGGGGAGAGGCAGCAGGGCTCAGTCAGAGATCCTTTGGCCATCCCTGTGCCCAGCTGGGGCTGCTCGGTGTCTGAGCACAGCCAGGCTGGCATCCCCCTGCCCCTGGCCATGGCACAGATGGCACCAGCAGCTCCCCGGGCTGGCAAGGAGGAGCAGACAGGCAGGGATGGGTGGTCCCTGCTGCAGGGTGACCTTCACGATCCATCCACCCATTGCTGCCTAACAGACACACCCAGGAGGAACTAAAAACCTGCCGGCCAGGCTGAGAGAATGCTCAGGAAATGACCAATAAATATTTAAATGTTATTTGAGTTGTGCCTGCTGCACATCCCTGCAGCACAGAGAGTAACTCACAGGTTTGTCCCAGAGGACTTGATGAAGGAGAAGGGTACCAGAAGAGGGGAATGCAGGCTGGGATGGGGTTTGGGAATGCTGGGATGGGGTTTGGGAATGCTGGGATGGAGTTTGGGAATGCAGGCTGGGATGAGTTTGGGAATGCTGGGATGAGTTTGGGAATGCTGGGATGGAGTTTGGGAATGCAGGCTGGGATGAGTTTGGGAATGCTGGGATGGAGTTTGGGAATGCAGGCTGGGATGGAGTTTGGGAATGCTGGGATGGAGTTTGGGAATGCAGGCTGGGATGGGGTTTGGGAATGCAGGCTGGGATGGAGTTTGGGAATGCTGGGATGGGGTTTGGGAATGCAGGCTGGGATGGAGTTTGGGAATGCAGGCTGGGATGGGGTTTGGGAATGCAGGCTGGGATGAGTTTGGGAATGCTGGGATGGGGTTTGGGAATGCAGGCTGGGATGGAGCTCTGGCACTGCTCTGGCTGCTATGAAGCCACCCTGCTCCCCCAGCACTGTGCTCTGTACATCAAACCTGCCCTGGCTCTGCTCTCAGTGCTCACCATGAAGGCTGATCCCATTTCAGGGCTGTGTGGGTGGCAAAGGCATCAGAGCACCCAAATCCCAGCAGCCAGGGCTGGGCATTGCTCCCAGCAGCTCCAGCAGCACCACCAGGGAGCACTGAGCTGCACTTGGGCTTATTAATAGCTGAAGGGCTCTCGAGGAGGAGGTTTTGTCAAGCAATAAAAAGATGCATTAACCAGCCTGGAAAATAGCTTGGGATGAAGTGGATAAACTTCCCCAGCAAAAGGTCAAGGTCCTCACAGCTTATGGATCCCACATGAGTGCAAATGTGCTGAGGGGAGTATTTACAGCAATGTCTTCTGACTAACACCAAGTACATAAAATTAACATGAGTGGAGAAAGAGAACAGTAAGAGAGAAAAGAAACTCTAATAGAGAAACAAACATTTTTATGGAATTTTACCAGTGTGCATTTGGAATACAACCCAGCAAAGATGCAGTGTGCTGAGAAGAATCAGCACAAGCCTTTTTCTGTTTCTTAAATAATATGATTATTTTCTTTTTAGCAACAGTAGGAGGTATTAATTTTACAGGAATAAAATTAAGAAGTCTACTTCAGTGGAACATGCTTTGCCCGTATTTCAACCTTTCCCACCAGGAAAAACAATTAATAAAAACATGTTTATACTTTGTGTCACACATAGAATGAGGTGGCTTATAATTACCCCAAGCACAGTGCTACAAGTTGCTCCAATATCTGTTTATTTATTACTGAGAATGCTACCAGAATATGAAGAGAGCCCTGCAACACTAATCCTAGCTGTCTAGGCCCATCACATGATGCTGGCTGACAATTCCTGTGATTTACTGCTCCAATAAAGGAAGGCAGCCGTGAACACGTTTTTGTAAATCAAGTCTATTGGGCCAGATTTGGGCCCTCGATTACTCAGGCATAAGAAATGTTATAGCTCCTTGCCAGTACATAATTCAGGTGGTGAACTTAATCATCTGGATGTGGGGCATTAAAAGCTGCTGGAATGGTTATGCCAGGAGAAAATCACCTCAGCTCCAGCACCATGCAAGGCTCATTGCTGCTCACACCCTCCCTCTGAGCTCTGCCTTTACCCAGGGGCAGCAGATCATTTTTCCCTGAAGAAAATGTCAAGGTCTGTGCAGAATCACCCCAAGGTCTGTGCAGAGCCACCCAGTTAAACACACGAGTTGGGTTTGGATTTACAGCACACCCCAGGTGTTGTTATTGTCCCTGCAGGGCACCTGGGGCTGGGGCAGAATCACCTCTGTCACTATTCCCCTGCTGGGTCAATAAATCCTGACAGTCCATAAAAGTCAGCGAGCAAAACCGACAGCACGAGGAGCCTGTGTGCACCTTGGGGTAAAATTTGGCACGTTTAGCACCTGCCTGTTAGTTAGAATGATGCTGCACTGGATGTCCCCAAGGTGCAGACAGCACTTGTACTTGGTTTTAATAACCTGCTAATGCTCAAAGCTGTGCTCCAACCCCTCCCTGAGCTCCTCACCACGCAGGATGTGTGAACTGAGGGCACAGGGGCTGAAAAAAAGATTTCTCTGAGCGGGAAGGCAGCAGTCAAAGTTTTTACATAGCAGCTGAGAAATATCCATCATTTTCCAGGAGACCCATGGATTGTTATCACAATATTGGGGTTTGAGGAGTGAAGATAGCCAGAAAGCTTAGCTTTGTGATTTTAAAGATATAAATGAGATTTCAGTTATTCATACCCAAATTCTTGGTCATTCTCAGACACTCTGGAGCAACTCTAGTCATTGAGAAATAGAATCCCAAATGGTTTGGGATAGAATGGACTTAAATCCCATCCAGTGCCACCCCAGCCATGGCAGGGACACCTTCCACTGTCCCAGGCTGCTCCAAGCCCTGTCCAGCCTGGCCTTGGACACTGCCAGGGATCCAGGGGCACCACAGCTTCTCTGGGAATTCCATCCCAGCCCCTCCTCATCCTCACAGGGAACAATTCCTTCCCAATATCCCATCTAAACCTTCTCTCAGTTTGAAGGTGAATAGACTGCAACTCATATAGATCAGTGAAGGTTTCTGAAGTCAAATTTATTTACCCAACCAGACAATTTCCTAATGTTTCCTGGTTCAAAGTTGTATGCAAATTGAGCTGAGGATGCTTTTTCCCACTCCACACCCCAGAGGTCAATCCCCTGCAAGCTGCCATGAGACATGAACTCTGAAAGACCAGAAGGACCTAACCCATGGCACCAAATGCAAATTACAGACAAAGAGGTTTGAAATTATTTTTCAAATTACCAGTTTTCTGCTGCCCTTTTCAACAACACATTTAGCACAGAGTTTTAATGATGGAATATTTTTTTCTTGTTATAAAGATAGTTCACTGCTAAACTATAATTTTCACCTTTTTTTTCCCTGAAAATGCCCTTTAAATGCACTTGAAAACTGTCCAACATTAAAACTGGAAACATAACCTTATAATATGTGATTCTATGCTGTGATTGCTAATGATCATACAAACTAATAAGTAACTTATTTGGCACCTAAAATGATAAGCAAAGCCACAAAGCAAGGAAACCAAAGGATTTCTACACCCAACTGGCAAATGATTTACAGACTAAAAAATTCTCCAGAGACAGACTTATAAAAGAGAATGACTTTCAAGCACAAGGAAAAAAAATGAACTCAACAGTCTGAAGTTGCTCATTATGCCTCATTTGTTCAATTCTTATCTTGATTTGGTCATCAACTCTCTGCTTGCTTACAAGATGGTCAAGCCACACAAACAAAGTGATATTTGTTCACATAACAACATTGAACCCTCACAGAGCATTTTTCATCACCACATCTCCGAGCCTTCTGCGAAGAAGGAGAGCTTTGTTATTTATCCCCAATTCAGACGAGGAAATGACAGCAGTGGGATAATTGCAGAGCCAGAAATAAAACTTCTGAGTCCCAGCTAATGGTCTAAGTAGCAGCACAGGGCATTTTGTGAGCACAGGAGACAACTGAGGTCGAGATGAGCAAGTTCAGCATCGCAGCTTTCGAGGTGCTGAAAGCACAAGGAGAAAGGGTAACTGAAAAAATTCATCAATTCAAGGAGGGTTTTACACTCGAGACTTGGAGTGTGCTGTGAACTCCTCCTGCTCACAGATGTGCACAAAGAACTTCCTACCAACAATCCCTCAGCGAGAAAGGTCATCAGGAAGATGCTTCATTTATTAAGGTACCCTAAATACTTTGAGTCCAGTGGGATTTCAGGGTTTTTTTCCCTATCAGAAAAAAAAAAAAAAAGCATGTTTCTCGTACATAAGTAGGAGAAGACCTGGGACAACTGGTTGTCAAGCATGGGGAGAAAAGCCCAATTCCTGTTTTTAACCCCACAAAACCCTGAGCAACCTGATTGAAGTTCAAAGTCATGCAGCAGGAGGATGGACCAGACAACCCCCAATGGTCCCTTCACCTTATAATTCCTGCACAGTGTTAATGGTTTCCCCTTCACTTGCACTTATCACAGCACACTCGCTGTAAAGTACCATTTTAAATAATTATTCTGGCTTCGTGTGACACTTTTCAAACGCAGTGCAGAATTCCATACATATTTGAGGAGTATCCAACTGCTGGAGAGGAATAGCATGGCCTGAAAGCCAGTCAGCTGGAGCCAATTAAAGCCTGATCAACCTCCCCTGACACCACAAGGCCTAATTGAACTTCTCCCCTCTGTGCAACATGGAGATTTTTTGCCTTCTCCACGGAAGCCCAAAATGAGGGGTTTGCTGCTCTGAGCCTCTGGAAAGCAGGATTATCATCAAAACATAACGATCCAAACAGGAGATGTCTGCATTGATTAAAATAATGCTGTTCCACCCTCTTGGAAAAGAAAAATAAAATTACTTCCTCTGCAAAGAGACTACCTCAGATGTTTAGTTCCAGCCATTTTCACCCTCCTGGCAAAGGGGGAAGGTGAGCAAGTGACACACAGGCAGATTTGGAATTAAACTTCAAAAGCAAGTAGTTCATTAGTGTAACACGAGGGAAACCAAGACATGTTTGAATGATTGTTAGCTGTGGTCTAATAAAACCTGAGCTTGGTTTTAAAGAGAAGAAAAAATTTTTAAAAAAAGCTAAAAATGTATGTTGACTGAAATATATAAACTTACAGTGGAAATCAATTGGTATTTATAGCTGCTGAATAATGCACTCATTACTATTCATTCTCATTACTGTGCGTTTTGCAACTGTCACAAAAAATACAGTGGCTGACTGACAGCTTTTGAAATATTTTTATGCCTCAAGAACCAAAATAGCTGAAAGAGAGCTGGAATTTTGAATTCAGAAAGACTGGACAAACTGCCAATAGTGCAGCAATCTAATCTTCTCTTAATTCCTGTTTTTAAAGTTCAAATCTGCCCAGTTTTCTGTGCTAATTTGAGTCATCATTTTGCTTTCCTTCTTTTTTTGGGGGGTGTTGAATCATGTTTCACTTCTGTGTGGCTTTGTTGTGTGCAAAATCTCTGTATATCAGGAAGAGCACGAGCAACATTTTCCCCTAATTAGTCCATAAAAATGCTAATTTCTCTAATGAATCAGATTGAAATATCACAGGAGCAGGTAATAGCACAAATGCAGAGTTTGCTTATGGGGTAGGCTTTTGCTAATCACCGCCACAGCACTGGGCAGCTCACAAAGCCAACACTTTAATGAGGTTAGAGAGGCAAAACATGCTCATCGTCATTTTTTTGCGCAAAAAAAGGAGACAGTTCCTTGCCTGGGCAGTCACAGCACCCTTGAATTTGTGTCTGCTTGTGAAGAAAAGCAGATCCCCAGCATTCCCATCCCAGCTTTTCCATCCCCACACCAGCAGGTCCTCTGCCTGTTTACTCAAGCTGAGGATGGGGCCATAAATCTTTATTCTGCCCAATTTCATTGTTAACATAATCCATTTCGGAGACAGATAAAATAATACTTTCCTTTCTTTCATGGACCAGTAGCTAATAATGTCACCAGTTTGAATGATACAAGACTGAGATCATTGTCTGTCTGCCCCACAGCATCTCTCTCTCTCATTTTTTTCCTGCCCTTACACTTTGGCTCCTGCCTTCTGTGCTGGCAAATACTGAGGCACTTGTATCCAAGCTGCAGATCTAGGAAGGAGTGCTCTTTCTCCAAGTCAAAAATCCAGGAGAATCAATGAGCTCTTAGAGGAAATCTCCTAGGGTCTGACCTTCAGGGTGGCCTTTTCCTCTTTAAACCCCATGTAAAACAGCAATTCTGCCAGTCAGCCCTTAGTCAAAGATTTAAAGAAAGGGACTGTTGCCTATTGGTGACACCACAAATCTAAGCAGGAATTAAGCAGCTTGAAAAAGCCTTTAAATCCAACTCGCCATTCTCCCCCAGCTCTCCATATATTCTTTATGGCCCTGTGTTCCCCCAGCCCTTTGATCATTTGATATTGAAGTAGTCTCTTGTTTAATACGCAGCTAAGATGACTGCAGGATAACATCAAAACAGAGGGGAACAGAAAGAACATGAAAGAAGATGAAGTCAATGGCTTTGCCAATCACAATACACAAACAGGGCTGGTTAAAAGGCTTGGCATTACAGAGCTGCCTTTATGCTCCACAAAGCCTCACGCGGCGCCGAGACCAACGACAAACTGAGACTAATGATTAAAACCACACCGTCTGCCTTGCTTCTGCTTTAATTGTTGCTCGCTTTGCTCACGGGGAGCAGATCTGCAAATCCAGCACCCATCTCTGTGCTTCACTGCACCAGCTGGTCTCGCTGTCCTTCTGAGAGAAATCAGGGTTTCCAAGGCAGTGTTTCCAATAAAACATGGTCCACCATCCTCGTGCCATCACAGAATGGTTTCATCTGGAAGGATCATCTTGTTCCAACCCCCTGCCGTGGACAGGGACATCTTCCACTAGGGCAGAAAGCTCCAAACCCCATCCAAGCTGGTCTTGAACTCCTTACAGAGGAGCTCCAACCATCCTCTCACAAGTTCTAAAGGTATTTTTGACGAGAAGCAAAAAGGGAGAAGAGTTTTCCTTCAAATCTCTCCAAATGTCTTCAAATATCTTCAAATCTCTCGTGCAATTCTAAGAACATCAAGCCAATTCCACAGAGCAAAAAGGGAACAAACCCTAGTTACATAAGACTTTGTCTTCTTGATCCCCAACAACTTCCTGGTGCAGTGTTTACATAAAAATCGACAGCATGTTTTGGACGCCAGACAGACGGAAAAGTTGATGTCTTCTGTCTAGAACTCCTCTCACACTTGGTTTTCATGCCATATTTCTTGGCTGCCTACACTCATGTTAATCTGCTAAAATCACTTTACCCACTTGGAAGGCAACATTTCACTTGTCCTCAGTTCTATTATTCATCAGACAGCCACGACGGCAGCTCCATGACTGACTGCTAATTATCCTTTCCCCCTGCACGCCACAGACAATCATGTTTTCATCAGCAATGTATTCTTCCTCCCATGGAGTCCTGAGGTGGGAGCTGAGGCCATTGAAGTCAGTGACAAAGGCCCCAGGGATTTCAGTTGGGAATTCATTCATTTTCAGTGTTGGGAATTCATCTTGGAATGGGAAGAGCCCTGCCTGAAGTGCTGTTTGGTGTGTGATGTCAACACCCCGAGATAACAGCTGACAGGGGAACATGCATGGCACCAGGATGTGACACAGCCCTGTCACAGGGCTCATCCCCATCCCAGCTGCCTCCTGACAGGGAACAGCCTCAGCTCTGGTCCAACCCAGGTGTGCAGTTCTTGGGAACTTTGGGCGTGATGGAGAAATCCCATTTGCCTTTTTGGTTTTTCAGACCCAGTGTCTGACAGAGATACACAGCCCCTGTTGCAAAAGGAGATTAGAACAGCTCCTTTGTGTTTGTGTTTGGCAATACAAAGTCAGTGTACACTGCTCCTGAACTCCTTTAACAGAAGCAGGAGCTAAAAGGACAACAAATGGGATGGCAAAGCAAACTCACCTTTCCTGCACTTCTTTTCAATTCACCCTCCTATACATGCTGGCAAGGAGGAGAACAGCGTTGTACAGAATGTTCACTTCTCACTCAAAAAGTTGTCGTTTTCACTGGAAAATGCTTTGTGTATGTAAGTGAGAAACGGAAGATAAAATCCGAGTGTTGATTAACACATTTTCTGAATCACAACAGGCTTTGAGGATAATTTTGCTGCTTTGTTTGGGGTTTTTTCCCCTTCCAAATAAGCAATCATGACTTGTCCTTTCTCTCACCTCATCCTACTGCCTTACTCTCCATCACTTACATAAACCAAAGTGGAAATTTTGCATCTTTTTGCTCTCTTTCCCTTTGCCTGAACTCCCAGTGGGAAGGGAAGGGAAGGGAAGGGAAGGGAAGGGAAGGGAAGGGAAGGGAAGGGAAGGGAAGGGAAGGGAAAGGGGAAAAGGGAAGGGAAGGGAAGGGAAGGGAAGGGAAGGGAAGGGAAGGGAAGGGAAGGGAAGGGAAGGGAAGGGAAGGGAAGGGAAGGGAAGGGAAGGGAAGGGAAGGGAAGGGAAGGGAAATCTCTCCCTGAGGGCAGCAGAACGAGGAGCCAAGCTGGCAGCAGTTTGGTGCTTGGGAGCAGCAGGATTTCAGCAGCCACCCTGCCCAAAGCAAGCCAAGGGATATTGGGAATAACTCCATCTTATGTAGCTAAAAACCACAGGTAGTAAGTTCAACTTGATGATGTTAAAGGTCTTTGTCAACCTAAATAGTTCTCTGGTTCTAATGGAGAAATGCTTTGTGTGCAAGTTACATTCCAACTCCAAATATATCAAAAAACCTGCTCAAGCCAAATTTGCAGCACAGCCCATGAGATTTTATCCAAAGAGATTTTTCTGTGCTTTTGTATCAACTGATTTCCACTCGCTGGTGCTTTGTTCTGTGCTATTTCAGAACCACCAAAGCAGCCAGGTGACCTCTGAGGGAAATCCATGCTCCTCATTCAGGATTGGTCTCTGGAGCATCTCAACCACTCAAGCCTTAGACAATCTGAATTTTCTTTTCTGACTCCTCTCTATATTACTGGTTTTGTTATGTAGAAAATTATTGCTTAAATTACCATCAATTCTTATGTACTGGAAGGACAAAAAAAACCCCAAACCTAAAAACAAATAATGATTCCTATGTGATACAGGCTATAATAAAGTGCTGTAAGTAAAGATGGGTTGTAAAAACTACCTCGAAATACAAAGCAGAATCCACAAGAGCAACACCCCAGATTAAAAACAGACAGCTAAATAAATAAATAAATAAATAAAAATCAATGTGCATTGGACTGGTTGTTTGCAAAATTAGACAATTAGTTCTGTGTAAACTAACCTATCAGGAAGCCACACTGTGGGGATTCTGAGCGCTGATATTGCAGTACACTGGATTAGAAAAGAATGCTTTAATGAGATCCCTGGAGAGTCTCCCTGGACTTGGACTGTCCTCTCCAAAAGACCATTTTTACCCCATTTAACTGCCAGTGTGTTACATCTCTGATACACACGAGAACAAAAAGCAGGCAAAAAAAAGAAAAAAAAAAGAAAAAAGAAACAACCCTCAAATAAAGAGCACTATTACAACAATTACCAGGACCAATGAGAATGGTGCTTTCCAGGCTCAAAAAAGACATTATGTCATTTTCAATCTATAGGACCCATCAGGAAGAACATCTGTATATTAAAACCCACTGCACTTAAAGCCACTTACAGCCAGAATAGCAGCAGCATAAAGAAAGCTTTTACACACAGGGGGGTGTAAAAACCCCAGAATCATAATAAAAAAATAAAATCACATCGTGCTCGCCAGAACAACCTGCAACCTGGCTTTTATTAAAATTTTATTTTTCTTTAAGTAAAGACCTGATGTAGAGCTTGCCAAGTGCAATAAATGCCCCAGCTTAACATGTGATTTTTCAAACAAACTGGAGAAAACCACCTCGAGCCCCAAACCCAAAATGGCTGTATTTCAAAATGATCACTAGCTGTAAAATAACAGCTGCACAACAGCAGAATATTTTGATCAGGAGCTGAGCAGTAGGGTTAGAAGCTGTTCTTCTATTTGCAGATTCCCTGTAAAAACATCTATAACCACATTTGTGCCTTCAATCTGAGCAATCAATTCTCTCAGCTTCCAAAAAGCTTTCCCAGGAAAGCCTGTGGATTTTCCTCAGCCCTGCCTGTTTCACAGAAGCGTTTCTGCTAAGCCTCAGATCAGAGGGAAAAACGCCTGAAAATTTCAAATGCAGTGCAAATAAACAAACAAGCCAACCAAGAAACCCTTATAAACATTTAAACCACCGTGTAAATTAAGATGAATGAGTGCATTTCCTCTCCAGCTCTGCTATTAGACCTCCTGCAAGTCCCAAGTCTATGTTCAGTGGCAGAAGGTGCTGGACAGCACCGACTGTGAGCCCAATGTTCACCTCCAGCAGTTTCATGTTCCACACAATTAGCAGCTTTAGGAGTTAATAGGAATACTCAGAGCTTAAGCATTCATGAATGCAAAGCATGTCAGCAAATGCTGAGTTTTTTTTGTGTTGCTGCTGCCATTTTCCCTGGGCCAGCTGATGGGACATCCCCTGTCCCCATCCCACCTGGACCACGAGACACCTCAAAAGCCAAGCTGGGAAAAGCCAGCAGCAGATTCCCTATCCATAGCCACCATCAGAGCCTTCTCCACAGGGAAGTGCACTCCAGCACGTTCTAATCACCCCTAATTGATTTTACAACACCAGGAAACTGAGAAAGAGTTCAAATACAGTCTTTGAGTCCTAATATTTACACGGGCAAACATTTGTTTATCTGTCAGCTGTGTAATCTCAGGGCCTCTGCAGAGCCTGGGACAGCCTCTTAAGTAGCTTTCTCCAGTTTTGATTAGCTGACTGCAGAGCCAACCCTATAAATATTCCTAACATTTGCACCCAATGGACCAAGTGTTTTGTTGAGCAGACTAATTGGTTCACAACCCCTGCTAAGTATCAGCCCTATCATCCACACTGCCATGGGCTACGATCATCATTAGCCAAGTGACAATCTCCTGGAGAATTTGGGCTCTTTAATCTCCCTTCTCCCCCAGGACATCACACTTATTATGGGTTAAAGCTCTCTGAGTTGGCTCTCGTTCTTTTCCTAGGCTGGATCCTCAGCACTGAAGGGAAAACCTCCCGAATATGGGACACCAGTGGAACTCATGGCTCACAGAAGGTGCACCACAGCCTGGCTCAGAGGGACAGATCCTGCAGGAACACATTCCTGCAATTCCACAGTTTCCAAGAGGAGAGTGAATTAACAGATCCTTGATGAAAACAGTCCTTGATCAGCATCCAACCCCACTAACCCCAAAACATCCTGGCTGGGAAGGTTCTGCAGAACCTCCTGAGCTGAGCACAGTGCCCTGAGAGCCAGCAGAGGTGGGACAGCAACAGCAGAGAGGGAGGAGCACAGGAACAGGTGAAACACCTAATGCTGGAACAGAAGGTGGAAAAGAGAATAAAGGCAAGAGAATAAAGGGAAAATGAAAGGCAAATTGTGAGAAGACATCATGGCCTCAGACAGGCAGAACTCACACAAAGAGAACCATCTCCAGACAGTGCAGAGCTGACCTTGTTAGGGCTGGGACAGAAATCAGCAGATTCAGGCAAGAAACACGGAGGTTTCTCTGTGCTTTGTTTCATCAGGAAGAAAACGTTCTGCTCTTAAAACTTCTGAAGTTATTTCACAGGGTTTAGATCCAGAGTGTTAAGTTGTTTTTTTACTTCAAAAGGCATAAAAATCACAGACACCACTTCACTGAAATACTTGGAAAAAACCCCCCAGCAATGAAAAGGGACATCCTCTCCCCACTGCACCTCTCCCCATGCAAAACGAGGAGCAAACACTTCTGCACAGACAAAAAACCCTTCCTGACCCTCTGAACTGCCTGCTTGGACACTAAATCCTTCCTCCTAAAAACGCCTGTGCTCACTGATGCTGGAGATTCACCTGATAAATAAGGTGTGAAACCAGCAGACACCATCTGGAGGTAGAAAGGAAAATTCAGCTTTGCCTCTCTGATGTTGGCAGAGGGAAAAGGCTGCTAAAGGAATGAGGTCAGAGCAGCTCTGTGATGGACAGGGCTTCCCTTGTCCAAATTTGTACCAAAATAAATTCAGGGTTTGGGAGCAGAGCTGCCCCTTCCCATCACAGCAGCCCATCAGCATGGAGAGTTTGATTTCTCTTTGAACCATGCTGGGAGATCTCTGCAACTGGGAGCTTTGGGAAACCTCCACATTCACATCTAATTTGGAATTATATCCTCCCTGTCAAAGCGTGCCTGGGGGGCAAGTCACTTATGGGGAAAAAAAAAGAAAATATAAACCTGAATCTCCTTGTCTGCTCTGAGTCACATCATCTGCCCCAGAGAGTGGCAGTGCCAATGTCAGGATGATGATGATGTCCTTCAGTGAGGAGCACCCAAATAAAACAATATCCCAAAGCAGAGGGAATCTGAACCACCTCTCAGGGAAGAGGTTAAATATTTTTTAATTTTTGGGAAGAAATAATTGTTAAATATTAGGAAGAAATAAACATTAGTGTATGAGCTTTCCAGCACTTCTGATGTGCCCACACAAGGTAAAAAAAATCAAATATATTTATTTATAAACAGAAGGTGTAATTGTACTTGTTTGTGGACACTCATGCAAACACATCATAGGTGTGTAATATCAAATTTCAAAGTTCACAGCTCAGGAATAAATCCAAACATTTTGTATGCTCCATTTTGAGCTGCTTCACTTGTGTTTGTTTCCCTTTCAGGCACATCAGACACTGCTGTACTCTGATTATTTTCAGGGAAGATAAATGTAATATCAGATTCAAAAGCCCAAGGCTAAAACTACTGCCTGTTGCACAGAATGGTTTTGAACCAAAAATAAAGAGAGATAGACATCCCAAAAGATTTTATTTCCCATGAACTGCCTTGATGGTTAAACAATTCTGTGCAACATATATAGTCATTTAACTAAGTGTGTGTACATAGATATACATACATATATATACATATATATATATATATATACACACAGAAATAGATATGTATAAACACTTCATCCACCCAAATTTCAGCCTCTCCAGACATGACCAGGACACTCAGTTCAAAGGAAACTGTGAGAAGCCTTGCAGGAGACAGTTACAGGATAATCCAGCCAGGGAGACATTAATTTCCCATTTCTATATTTAGAAGCGACCTATGATCTAAAACATGAGGTTTCCTCAAGGGTCGGAATAGATTTGTTTCATTTGATGTAACTGCAGTTAAATTCCCCAAATAGCCCCTGGCCTTCGAGAAGGAGAAGAGGGTTTCAATTGGATTGTTTTCCTTTCCACAAAAAAAAAAGAAGAAAAATCACTTCAATAGGAAGCATCTGCTCAGCAGCCCAAGGTGCTCGAGGTGCAACTGAGATGAGCATTCTGGACAGAAAGCCTTAGGAAGGACTAAAATAATTATTAACAATAATCATTAGGAATTTAGATGTGCTGCTGATTTATTTTTGCCTTTGACACCAAACGTAATTCAAAAATTAGAGATCTAAAAAGGACTAACAGAGACAAAAATAAGCAAAATACTCCAAGTCCCTTTAAGAAAGGAATGAGAAGAATGCTCAGGATTTCATGTGCAAAGTGTTTCAAGGAATGGACATGACAGACAGAAGTATTTATGAAAACAGGTGAAACAAGGTCAAGCAGTCACTTCAGTGATCACGCTGGAATTAAGACACAGCACGGTGAAAACGAGAAAGAAAATCACAATAATTAACTTTGCGACCTCTCTGCCACAAAAATGTTATTGATACAAAGGGCAGGATGATTAGGAGAATGATTAGGTGTTTAAAGTGCTAATAATAATCCCTTCCCAAGGCAGAAGAAGAATTTATAAGGGCTATTGATCTAATTTTTCAGGATGGAAGCCAAGCTGTAAGTGCTTGGGAAGAGGGAAAATAAAGTAAAATAAAATAAAAAAAAAAATTTAAGGGACAATTTTCTCCTTAATTGTGATGAGAGTTCAGGGCAGGGGGGAGGAAGGGTTGGGGTTTTTTTCCCAGGGTGTTGAGTTGTCTGGTATTAGTTACTAACAGAGAGAGGATACCAAGTTAATTGGATCTTTAATCGGATTGAATGGGGTAATTCCTACCTCTGTGCGTTCCTAATGGATGTCACCATGTCAGGAGTGAAATGCTGAGGGGCTGCTCTGGTTTGAGAGCAGCTTCCAGGGGATCCTCAGGCAAAGACAATTATTGGGATGTCCATGGAGAACGAAAAGGATCATCAAGGTCAATCAACTTCCAACAGGATTTTGGAATAATTACAAGCCTCTCCATTTTTACAGGTAGGAAACACATTCTTGCTTCGTATTTTTTTCCCTCTAAATCAGTTTATTCCCATTTATGTTTTCCCTGTTCCAAGGCACTCAGTTTGCTGGCAGTTCAGACTGTCCATGGCTGTGAGGCACAAACAGAGCTGCAGGTAATGGGATAATCTAACTGATCACCAAGAGTTTATGGCTCTGTTAAATAGTCCAAAGAAAACATGGTCCTATTTCCACTGAAAAAATCCCGAAATAACAACTCTCTTCCAATCCAAAAACAATGCAGGAAATGTTGCTGAATAAAAGGTAACAGCTTTGGGATGGAGTTGTAAAAAAGAGCATGTGTGAGTGATTTCCCTCCTCATAACCATTACAGAATGTTCTCTGCTGTGGAGGTAAGGCAGAGTTCTGGAAATTTTTCTGGAAAAGTGATTTCCAGTGCTGGCTAAAGAGCTCCAGCAATAGCAAAATTACCAACAGTCTTTAAGGCATCTGTTTCACTTCCATTCTAACTGAAAATCCACAATAAAATAAAACCAGCGACAAAGTCACCTGGAGCACAATCATGATTAAATCACTGCACTTCACCACAGAAAAAACCACAATATTAGGTTTAAATTAAGGATTACCTCATTATTAGGCACCATAAGCAGTTGTAACAGAGAATATTTCTTGGAAAAAAGAAGCCACCATCACTGATCTGGTGAAACGATTTCAAGAGGACAAACACACTGAGAGAACTCATCAAAAACAGACCACAGAGGTTTCCCAGTGGGATCTCCCGAAAATTTGGTTTAATGGTAGAAATATGAAGTTCATCATTTATTTCAACACTTGTGTGTCCAACACTGATGCCAACGAGGTGGGGGCACAGGAGAGACCACAGTGACACCTCAGCAGTGCCCAGGGGACACAGGAGGTGCCCTTCACCCCGGGAAAAGGTGGCACAATTCCTGGGGTTGGATCCAACCTCAGCTCCATCCCAGCTCTTGGCAGCACCACGACAGGGAGCCAACAGTGCCAAAAACCCAAACCACCAACAGGAGCTTTCTTTATCATCATTAACAAAGCCCAGAATCCAAAATTGCTGTTTTGACTGGGAAACAGATGACTCCAGCTCTGCCAGCACTCAAGGTGCTCCCAATGCCAAAACTCACTTTGCTCACACATATGCTCCAATCTCGGAAACAGAAGCTCTGTCTCCAGCTGAAACTCCTTCCTTTGTCCTTTCAGTGCTTCTATTTCTCCTTTTTTGTGCTTTTCGTGCAAGTTTCTCCCTTTTCTTATCTTCCTCCTCTGACTGCCCTTTCAACACCCACAGATTCTGAGCCCTTTGCACCTTTCTGCACAGCACATTCTGGTGTGTTTTTTCCCATCCTCCTCAAGTCATATCCAGCAACTCGTGTTTGGTTGTGTCACACGAGGTATCCAGTCTCCATCTGAGCACATCACAGTTCATTACAGTGCTTAATCACAGCTAAAAAGAAATTGTCTTTAATGTCTAATTTAAAATTGTCTGGCTCCGGCTCCCAGCTATTGGATCTCATTCTTTTCTCTACTTGATTAAAAAGCTGGATATGCTTTCCCCATGAAAATACTTGTCCCTGTAATCAAGTCCCCTCTCAATCCTCTTTTTGATGAGCTAAGCAGATTGAGCTCTAAATCTCTCACTGCGGGGAATTTTCTCCACTCTTCAGATCAATACTGTGGTTATTTCCTTGACTCTTCAGTTTTGTAAACCTTTCCTTTCAGCTGCTGACACCACAGCTGACCCTGGCTCTCCAGCAGCCTCATGGACTCGGATAAAATCCCTGTGTAAAAGGATCCTAGCAGTCCTTCAGCCTTCTTCCCCATTCCTGGAAATGTCCAAGGCCAGTTTGGGCAGGGCTTGGACCATCCTGGGATGGTGGAAGATGTCCCTGACCGTGGCAGGGGGTGGAATGGGATGGGATTTAAGGTCCTTTCCAACCCAAACCATTCCATGAGTCTAGGAAACAAAATTGCTGCTAATTCCACACACCAGCTTTGTTGGGTTTGTTTGGTTTGAGCTGAGATTTCATGGGATACCAAATCTAACACCAGAAAACTGCCATGAGGCTCAGTTATCCACATTTATCAAACCTGGAACTCCACAAGGAATGGGCTCCCTTTTCAGAGAGGCCCAAATTATCTCTCTATTCTTCAACTCTACTTCAATTCAATCCTCTATCAACTTTTCCATTATTTTTCTGGGATTGGTGCCAAGCTCTCCAGACAATCATCTATTACGTCTTCTGCTTTTCCCCTTCCCACATGGACTTCTCCTGTATTCCCACAAAACACCGAAGCACACAGGATAATAGAGCCAGAAACACTCAGCCATCCTTGTATGATGCATCACCTTATCTTTTCCAAAAAATAAAACCAAGACTTTTTCCAACAGACATTGACAGTCTCACCTCTCCCTCCCACACCATTGTCCACCCATCCCAGTTTAGCTGTCACACAGAAATCCCAAATCCAGGGCCTGAGAACAACACACACCAAAAAGCCATCACCAGAGCTTGCCCATAAATGCTGTTTCAGAACCTTCAGGGCTCTGTTTCAGCTGTGAAGTTTAATTTTTAGGAGAACTCAGCTTTGACCCATCGAGGAACAGAAGTGATAGGACAAGGAGCAATTGGCGGAAACTGAAAGGAGGGAAATTCAGGTGAGATATAAGGAAGAAATTCCTCCCTGTGAGGGTGGGGAGGCCCTGGGATGGAATTCCCAGAGAAGCTGTGGCTGCCCCTGGATCCCTGGGATGCCCAAGGCCACTCTGGACAGGGCTTGGAGCAACAAGATGCTCTTCAAGATCCCTTCCAACCCCAGCCCCTCTGGAATTCCGGATGATATCACCTCAATGAGAAGTTTCACTCCCAGGAATGTCCCTTCCCTCCCCCCCCGATGGATTCCCCGCTCCAGGAGCACATTTAGCATCAGAGATTGATTGAACTCTCAAGCTCCAGCGCCACGCTGGGTGATCCTAAGTGGACTGGACAGCATCTCCTCTCCAAGGTGTGCTGCAAATTGCCGGATTAGTGGCTCAGGCAGCGCCCGGAATATCGCCTGTCTGACACCATTTACCTGGGCTGAAATTACAGTTCAATTACCAGAGTAATATCTCACTCAGGCAGAACAAAGAAAGGGGGAAATATGCAAATGAGGGAATTTAAATTCACTTAATTTAAAGGGCCTAAAATTTTTAAGGGCGCGTTGCCTCTCCGGGGACGTTTGGGTTCAGGGATTATGAAATACATAAAGCTGTAAATGGTTAAATGGATTGTCATTGCCTCAGCATCAAAACTTTGCATACATTATTCTTTCCAGTGAGTGCACTATGTAATTAGCACGGAAAATACACAGCATTCCTGACTATATCCTATCCAAGGATAAAAAAATTTGGTCTAACCACCCATTTCGGGGAGCTTTGTGCACAGACAAGCTCAGCATACATTTTGGAGGATCACAGTGGAAGAGGTTTGTATGAAGAATGCTGCTTATCTGCTGAATACAAAGATTATTCCAATTTTATTTTTGTGCTACACATGATAAGATTGTGACTAACCCTCCAGGTTTGTTGCCTGTTGTGATTTTCCTGGTTGTATTTTTTTTTTAATAAATACTGAGGCATATTTGAATGCACCAAAGATGAAATTCTCCTCTTGCTATGCAGCTGGAATTCTGTGAGGTTTCAGTGCACAGAGATGTCTGACAGGGGGGATGGCTGACAGGGAAAACGTGCTGCTCTGGCAGGATAATGAGGTACAGTGCTCCAAAAGGCAGGATCCTGCACACAGGGAAGTAAATGGGAGAAATTTCCTTTCCTTTGGGGGCTGCATCACCAGATAACTGTATCACAAATAGGAGAGAGGGATATTTACAGGGGCATGTAGTGACAGAACAAGTGTCCCTGCCATGGCAGGGGTGGGATGGGATGACATTTAAGGTCCCTTCTCACTCAAACCCTTCTGTCCCTCTGGGATTACTCTGGTGCCACAGCACTGACTGCACTTCACCTTTAATAAAGCTTCATCCCATAATACACCTCCAACAGCTCCATTTTCAGCAATTCCCTGGGATATAATGTGAAGCTGAAAAGGCAAGCCCGGGCCTTTCCCAGCAGGTAGGCACTGTCTGGACAGGAATTAGCCCAAAATCAGGGTGGGCAGGAGCCCAGGCTGAGTGCTGCACACAGTGACAGCAGGGAGGCTGCAATTCCACAGGCTGAGCAGAGATAATAAAAATCCCAGCTTTAGGTGAAAGCCTCAGCCCAGCCTCACGCAGTCAGTAACACAAAGGTGCATTTGTCATGCAGGTAGTAAACCCTGAGCAATTACTGTGGATTTCAGTGGTAACCCTGTCAGTTTAATGGAGCAGGCATGGCTTAGCTCTGCTCAGCCGGGACAGACCTTTAATCACGGCTCCTCCACACCACAGTTGTCACTGTGTGCCTCAGAAAACAGGAATATTCATTGCTTTTTCCTGGTTATTTGTTCCCAGCTAAAACAAGGATACGGACCCTGAGAGGAGGGAGAATCACAGAGATCCCAACAGCACTGCCTGCAGAGCCCACGAGGATCAGGGATCCTCCAAAAAGCCCAGATGGCTCCAGCCAGAGTAACTCAATCATCCCCAGCTCAAGCACACTCATTTGTATCAGTCAAGGAGCTGAGCCATTACGCCTCCTCCCCAAACTGGTTAGGCTGTAAATTAGATTTTCATCACTCCTGGGACAAAAAGCTGACTCTGATGAGGTCACTGGGAGTTTGAGCATCCATTTCAGTGGCGCCAGGGCTTCACCAGTGGTTTGGCTGGGCAAAGCTCAGCCTCAGGAAGTCACCACAGTCTCTCAGGCTTTCCTAAAAGTATGGTAAATAAAATCTGCCATTGGCACGGGCAGATATCAGGAGTTCAGTTCTGTGTCATTCTCTTCTGCCCAGATAAAACAGAAGGAGTATTCATCTCAAAGGAATGTGGATGTTAATGACCAAAATTACTGCAGTTTTGACTGATGTCTCAGCAAAACTCAAAGCAAACACTGAGTACAGTTTGTTCAGGTGTAAAACTGAGTAACAGAAAAAGATCATACAGGTCCTTCTCTGACTTATTGCAGGTCACAACAGAAAAATCTATCCTCTCAATGAAATTTTGCTGGAATAAAGTCATTGGTGGAGTGATATGAAAGAATAACCTGCGAAAAATAAAGCACAGAGCTCATATGCAGTAAAATACTTGAGCAAGAACCGAAATTTTATGTAAAAAGTTCACTGAACTCAGCAAACAGATTGTGGTTTGGAGTATTTTGCCTATGAAGAAATAAAATCAACAAGATTAGACAAACAACCATGGATGCAAATGTACACATGGACCTGGACCAACCACCAGGAACTGCCACAGAGGGAAGGATTTTAGGGATGGGACAGAGAGACCCAGGAGATCAACCCTGGGGAAAAACAGGTGTATGCTTCCAAACCTACAGACAATCTCCTCTTAACCATTCTGATTCCAGCAAACTGCAAAAATAATGGTGCATTCAAAAGCCACTGAGTTAATCACCCCTTTAGCTGAAAGCACTGCTGGGGTGTTTTCTAACAGAAAAAAAAAAAAAAATCAATCTGCCCTGGAATAATAATTTTACTTTCCCTACAAGCAGAGCAATCCCTCATCAGGACTGATGTTATTTCCAGCACTGGGGATGCACACTGGCACCAGCCACTTCTTCCAGAGACATTGTCCCAGGTTTCCATCGGGTTCCACACTCTGACAGCACGTGACACAGCGGAGAGCTGCACTTTTCAAACACCCTTCAAAGCTGTGGGAATACACTCCTTGAAGGCAGCCCTCTCTCCTTTCAAGTGCCGTACAAGCACAGCAGGCAGCATTCAAAGCCACCTCTTCTGTGTCAGCCAGCGGGGAAGGCTGACAGGGAATTGCTTGTGTCACACTCCACAAGTCACCAAAGCAGACACACTGAAAGGTGGATGGGCCCAATTCTGCTTTTTCTTTTTTTTTCCCCCGACTCCTCTGAGGAGATTTCTGCTTTTCCCATCCATTCCAGCCAGGTTGTTGTCCTGAATAGTGACTTAAACCTCACAGAGTCACCCCGTGGGTCTCCCAAAAAATGGAGAAGCTTGAAATTAGATTTCTGAAAGCACTAAAATCATCTGACTAAGCGATCCTGAGAGGTCAGAGGACTCTAGTTCACTGAAATGTTTAGATTTCTCTGGAACTGCAGCCCTGTGCTTTCACTGCCTGGCTTGTTTGTAATTCCACTTTCTACTCAGGAGGGCACAGAGCCTCCCCAGCCTTCAGAGACCCTTCTCGTGGGTTCATCCCAATTTCAGAGTTCCAGCCCTCCAGAGCCACAAAACACAGCCCAGGTGCTGCCTTTGATGCTGGGATGAGGAGGGAGGAGCAGGCAGTGCAGCAGCAGGCAGGACAGTGACCCAGGGCCAGCCTGGGGACCAGAGTGCTGCCAGAGCAGTGCAAAGGCCCTTGGAGCTGCTCTGAGGATAAATGTCACAGCAGGTGTCACCTTCCCACACCTCCTCCATTGCAAGCCTGGCGAGGATTCAGCAGGGACACTGGAGGAGCTCAGATTTTGGCACAGGGACAGTGGCTGTCTGAGGTCACCTGTCTGCAGCTCGGCTGTCCCCAGGCAGCTCAGCCCAGCTCTCACAGCCACACTGGGAACCATCTGGTGGAAACATCCCCAAAAGCTGCATTGTCACAGAAACAGCCCTGCCCAGGCTGCACCATGGGCTCCTCCTGTCCCAGCTGCCCAGGGCAGCAGGCAAACATCTCAGCTCTGCTGTGCCACAGAGCAGGAGTGAGGGTGGGGATGGATCCAAGCACACTCATCCCTGTCCCCCCAAAAACTCCCCTTCACCCTCCTGAACCTGAGTCACATCCTCACCACACCTCTGATTTAACTCTGCCCTGTTGCAAGAGAGAAAAACAAACAAAAGGGGAAAACCACCTGAAGTTGGTCATTTTCTCATAAATGAAGAAAAGTGAGGGCTAGCAAAGATCAAAAGAAAATCTGAAGAAAAGCCCTGATGAAGAAAGCAACATAATTTTTGTTCTTACATGGACCACGATCTGCACTTGGAAATCACACTGGAAACCACAAACTAGTTCAGCTGTAACAATAAACACCACTTTTAATGATAAACTGTCCTCCATCTGCAATTTTTTTGATTTTCCTACATCCAGGTGCAATGAAGGAAGAAGGAAACATCTGCCAGGGAGTGCTGAAACCCCAGAAAGTAGCATCACCACAGCCATCCCTCTGTGTGCTCCATGCAGGGCGCCTGGACACGCTGGGAGGAGAAACCTGAGAAACCAAACATCCCCAATCTGTTTAAAGTGCAGAGGCAATCACTAATCAGCATCTGGGAATGCAAATGCACTCACAGGAATTAATGAATAAAACAGATATAAGGGAGCAGCTAGGAAAAGAAGAAGCTAAATAGAACAACCTTGAGTTTTGAGCACTGACTTTGTCACTGAGGAACAACAGGAAAAAAACACAACAAAGTCAACCAAGCTCACAGGTACCTTGATCTTTACCTAAGTCTGTCTGAGGCTAGAAAGGCAATTAATTACAAGTACAGAGATTATGAACTACAATAATCTTAGGCTAGGAACACTGACAACGAGCTGGGATTTGGTTCAGTGTGGTTTCAGCAGCTCCTATAGGCACTGCCACAATATCCACTCTAGTCCCACACACAGCAAATTATGCAATATTCCAGTTGTATAAAAAACAGAAATACATAATTATACATATATATATAAATATAAAGAACAGAAATTCATTTTCCTCATCCAGAGGGAAAAAAATCTTCCAGAATGCCAACTGCTATATAAATCACATGAATGCCATGATATCCTGCAGCTCTCCCAGTCCCAGCAGGCTTTTTCCCAGCACCAGTTTCACAAGGGAGAGGATATGTCTGTATTAGCACAGAGCAGAGCTCAGAAGGGCAGAGATAAGCAGAGCAGAACAGTTCTGGCAACTCCAGGTCCACCCACACACCCTGCACAGCTTTGCTCCAGCTCCAGCCAGGAGCCTGGGATGAAAAGCCCATTAGCAGCCCAGCTGCAGAGTGAGCCCCTGAAACAGATTTCCTGCTCAGGTGCAGCCAAACCAATCCTGCTTGTGCTGTGTCCCCAGAACTCCAGCAGAAGTGCACAGAGCAGGGATGGGATGCTGCAGGATTCCCTCCCAAGGTGCAGCACACTGGAGACAGGGGCAAGAAAAAGAGTTCATTGACAAAAATAGAATTAATTGAAGCCAGTGTTGGCACTTCAGGTACATAATCGTGATAACATTTATCTTCCTTCCACTCTTCAAGTACTAAATCTGTTATTTCCTTGCCCAAAACAGATCTGGTAAGGACTCAGTGTCTGCTGTGAGGACAACCCAGCAGAGCTGTCCAGCCCTGTGGGCCAGGGGATAATTCAGACACCAATCAAACCACATATTCCACACTGCATTCCAAAGTGGAGCACAGGGGAACCCTACAGACCTTGCAGGACCTCACAGCTCAGGTCAGCATGGAGGAAACCTCTCAAACAGCACTTGGTAGATGAATTTCTCTGTTAGAACTTCCTTGTCCCACTAACGATTTTGGGTTTTTAGGAGTCTAAGCAAGAAAGGACAATTGAAACTTGTTATAAAGCACTGAGCACATCAGCACCAGAATGTGGTCAGAAGATTGCTGCTCTGTTTTCACACCCATGCTGCTCCCAGACTCTGTGCTACGACGTCAATTTTCATTCTCCACATTTTGGGGTTGTTATAGGGTGGGCTTTGTGCTAGCAAAAAAACCTGTGATCTGTAACAAAACTGAATTTCTACTTTAGTGGACAAACACACCAAAAGAAATTGTGGCATCTTGGCGGGTTGCTAAGCAACCAGCAGCTCCAGTGTCACTTGTTTGTGATCAATTCAAGTCATTCACCAGGCTCTGAAGCACCAGCTCAGGAATTCCAACAAAATCTGCGCCTTGGGAAAGCCAGGGGGACTTCCTGACACACAATAACACTTTCTTTCCTCTAAGATAAACTTTGTAGATGTTCTTTTGATCTGTGTGATATGTTAATTCATTATTCTTAACGTAGTGCTAATGGGAGAAGCTATAATTAACTAACTACAGCATTGTAATGCGTGCAAGATAAACTGAACTAATTAGTAGTGTTTAAAGTAGTCCCTGTCCTCTCCCACTGGGGAAAGGAGCAGATCCTTTCTGATCACAGAAGCAACTGTCCCCAACATCGTTTTATGTAAAGAATAGATTCCTTTTTCTTTCTTCTTTTTTTTCCTTCCAAATAGAAGTGATAAAGTATATTTTTGCTGGCAAACAAGGTGGCTCCAATCCAAGCCATTCGAGGTACACATCCAAGCTGTGAATAATGTAATCTTTCATGAAATGAAGGCTTATCTGTTGGCTTTCTTGGGGTAAAGAAGTGAACTGTTATATGTTCATTCATGAAGTTTAATTACTGAAGTTACTCATCCTAGATGCCCACAATAATTGCACTGAGTTAAATGTATATATTGCTGAAGTGCAGTCTCTTTATTCCAGCCTCACATTCAGAATTCATTTCATCCCCATTTGGATAAAAATCAACAATAAACAGGAAGAGTTTAGAAACAAATCGGTTTACAAGCTGTGTACTTGCAGATGGCAAAACTTCAACTCCTTGATTGCCGGCAGGTGGTTTTTCACTGAAGATATTTAATGATAATTTCACATACACTGGGCAGTATTTCTAAAGAAATTCCCTTCTGCAAGTCTCGGTGCACTAGCTTGTGCATCTTATTTTAATGTCCCATGGTCTGGACTTGGAGTTCCTCTGCACGCCAGACTCCACTGAGGGCAGATGCTCAGCCTAAGTGAGGACCAGAAACTGGCAACAGAAAATTTCCTCATTTTTAATGACCCATTGAGAGAGGGGTTTATCTGGCTCGGATTATTTTTTTTTGAAAGACAAAGAAAATGTATTATTTTTAAGCAAAGTGTTAACAGAGCTGAAGTTGGGCACTCTGACACTTCGTATCAGGAGATGAGCAGGAGGTAAGGAGATCAGGAGATAAGCACATGGGAAGCAATGGCCAGAGGATGGCAAGCACAGCTCTAACAAGGCAGCATTTCATGCTCATTAATGGCCAAAAAATATATATTCATTTAAAGTACAGCTTCCCCCTCCACCCCTTCCTCAGACCTGTATGGAAACTCATAATGTTTATTATTCATTGCTCATGGAATGGGATTTGGGAGAGCTACACAGCAGATATTAACTCGGTCACACCAAACAAACCCTCACCAGCAAAACAAAAATGCCACCTGTCACCTCTCTGGTGAGATTTTCCAAAAACACGTTCCAAGCAAAAGTACTCCCAGGTAGTGCTGAGAATGAATTTACTTTGTATCTGTCATGGTTGAAGAGCTGTACATTATCCAACATCACCCAGCTCAGTCCCTCTCTACCCCGACAGAAGCAAAGTGTCACTAATGATAGCAGCGGCAGGTGAAAAGCCCAGGAACATTTCTGTGTGTGATTATTTGAACACACAACCTCCTCGCGTTCCGTTGCCAAGCTCCGATGCTCTGATCGTGCAACACAAATCGATAAATACACAGCACAGACACCGAGCCGGAGAGATTCCAGCAGCTCTCCTGCAGCGCAACGCGAGCACATCGCTCCCCCAGCAAACACAGACCCTGGGCGCTTCTGTTAGTGTTCAGCTATCGCAGAGAAACCACCCAAAATCCTCCCAAAAACCAGCGGGAAAGCAGAACAAGTGTTCGCCACGGAGGCAGGACATCCGGGCTCGCCAACTTGAGCCACCCGGGAGGCACCCACCGCCCCCAGCCGAGCCCCCGGGCCATGGCAGTGTCCCCCGGGCCATGGCAGTGTCCCCCGGGCCATGGCAGCGCTCCGCACCCCCAAACTTTCCGCGGCTCCTCCGCCCGCCCGACCCGAGCGCGGGGAGCCCGCCTGGCCCCGGGAGAGGAGAAGGGGTCAGATGGGCTCTCCGGGACCCCCGGGACCCCCAGCAGCACTCGGGACCCTCCGGCAGCACCTGCCAGGCTGAGCTCAGCTCCGCTTCCTCATCGCTCGGCAGGGCGCAGCCGCTGCGGGACCAGGTGCGGAGCCGGGAGCAGCCAAACCAGTTCGGAAACCAGAGCGAGAATCATTCGAGCGCGTTCCGGAGGCAGGCAGGGCAGCCCCGCAGCCTCCCCGGTGTCCCCCGTACCTTGAGCCCGGGCGGGCGGAGGGCAGGCGGCGGCAGCAGCTCGGCAGCCCCGTCCCGGCGCTCCGCTTAATCGCTCCACCCCGAAAAAAAAAAGGGGGGAGGGAGATGGGAGGGAGGGGGAGAGGAAAAACCCAACGCGACCAGCCCAAAGCCAGCCCCGCTCCACACCCACGGGGAGGGAGAGGGTCCCTCCGTGACTGGCATGGCTATCTCCTCCGGCGGAGCTTGCGGGGAGCCATGGCAACGAGCCCCGCGCTCCCCGCACCTCCCCGGGCACAGCCCACCCTGCCCGGCCCCAGCCCCGCTCCGATCCCGCATCCCACCTGCCCGATCGCAGCCCCTCGGCAGGAGCTGCTGCCTCCGCCGCTCCGGCGGCACCTGCGGGCAGCGGGCAGGGATGGAGGAGGAGAGAGGAGAGGAGGGGGCGAGGGGAGCTCCTGCCAGCCCCCAGCCCGGCGAGGTGCCCGAGAGGGGCTCGCAGTGCCGGCCAGCCCTGCAGCGGGCGGGAGGAGGAGGATGAAGGATGGCCGGGCTGAGGGATGCTCTCTCTCGGCGCGGAGCGGATCCGCCAAAATGCGGGCGGCGAGGAGGGAGGCGCTGCCGGGGAAGGGACAGTCCCCGCCTCGGCTTGCCCCTCTCTCGGTGTGCAAGTGGCACTGATTTTCAGGGGAAAGGATGAAGATTGAGAAAACCCCAGCTGGGTTTAGCCTTTCCCCACTCGCCCCTCTTCCCCACTAAACCCCCAAGTACCCAATCATCCCAAACCTCGGGAAATCCTCTTTTCCTCGTGTTTTTGCGAACGCCCTCCTGTGTAATTCTTGCAGCGTGTGCTCCACACGACCACAAAACCAGCTCAGGTTGATGTGTGCTTGAGCGCCCAGACCCTGCCGGGGTGCCTCGTTCTCTGATCCCCCCGTGGAACGAGCTAAATTTGTAAGTGATTGGTGAAGACACTCGTCACAAATCTGCCACTCATTGTCTTAAGCACTCCATCCCGAGAGGTGGGGAGGGTCAGACATAATCATTTTCACGAGGGTTTGGACTCCTCCGACATTTCTGTCTCGCCGCTGACCTTTGGGGGTTTCCCTTTTCTCTGAGCCTTGCCTAATGCAATGAGCAATAATCACCAAGTAGCATTCACGGACATTAAACCATAAACCCACCCTAGCGGATCACAGCGACACTCCCGAGGATTGTTAGCATTCGGGTTAAAGATTTTTGGGACAGTGGCAATTGGAATTTGTGGATGTGCTGGCCAACTGGGGGTGTTTATCTCGAGTGGATTTAAGCAGGTGAGCTTGTTTTTGGGATGGGAAGTAAATAATTCAATTTGAGGAGAGGTATTTTAAAGATGGCAGGAAAAGGAAAAAAAAATCTGAAAATTGGAAGGGAAAGGACAGAATAATTTAATATACTCGTTAAGAAAGTGAATGCAAAACAATAAAATAATGGTAAGCTTGCAGTCATGCAAAGTCAGGCAATTCATGGATAGAATTTTCATACCAAACTATGCCTAAGTGAATTTGCACCAATATAAATGCATGGAGCCAAAAGCCTGGAAAGCTGCTGAGGAAGCTCTGACATTGGGCAGATTTCTGTGTGGTGAAGCCCCAGCCCAGAGCACACAGAGAGGACTGGGAATCCTCCTTTTGAATCCTGAATTGAGTCACTGTTCCATCTGAAGACAGTAAAATGTTCCATTTACAGAGCATTGCTTCCCAAAGCAACCAACAGCTAAGCAACAGGCCTGTGTCCTGGGAGAGGAAACTTGGGAAATAAATGGACAGGGAGGCAGCTCCAGAGCAAAGTCTGAGCACTGCCCATGGATTGAAAACCATTTGACTGAGTTCCAATGAGCCACTGGAGATCCACTCCAACCCAGAGGTGACTGGAGATTAACTGCAGCCTTGGCAATGACTGAGGATGCTGAGGGTGGGAAGCTGCTTGTGTGGGAGCAGAGATAAGGGAACCAGGGAGAGCCAGGGAGGGCTGGCATTGTCCCTCCTGCCCTTGCCAGGAGGATGAAAAACTGGGACAGTGACTGTCAGCCTCCCCAGCCAGAGCTGAGTCCACCCAGGATGCCTCAGCAGCACCAGGAGTCTCCAGGCTGATTTTTGCAGGCCTCTGACATGGAGAGACAACAATTTAATTACCTCCAGAGACTGCTTGATGCAGGGCTGCTGCCAAAATCAACTTCCCAGGCTGCCCATAGCTCCATCTCCACATCCCATCCCAAATACAGCACGGAGAGAAGCTGGGCTTGCAAAATGCAGCCACCCCTTAGACCTTCATTTCCCTGCCTAGCTGAGCCAACTTTTAAATCCTCTCTGTCCTCAAAATGCTTTTCTCAAGGTCTTCTCCCATATTCAGGTTTCAGGCCGTAATATGGAAAGCATGAAATGATTTAAATTTTTCACACAGAATTGTGTGCAAAGTTTTCCTTGCTCTAGGAAGCCAAAGCCAAAGTCAAAGCCAAAGTACAGCAGCTTAACCAGAGCTGCTCCAGACTTCCAAAATAAAATGTGTGCCTGTTAATAATAATAATAACAACACAGCACTGACTAAATCTGTTTGAGAATGGGGTTTGCCTTACGTAAAGTGTCAATAGACATCACCAATTGTGCTTCACATGTCGCTGGGCAGTGAAATGGGGCAAATGTCGTTGCACTTCTGTCTGCCCCAAATGAAAATAGAGACAGAGAAGCTCAGTGTGGTCCTCTCTGTGTCTCACAAAACTGCCCTTTATTTTGGGATTTCCTGTTGACAGTCAAGGAGTCTTTTCATCAGAACCACTTGCTCGGTGTGAGAATGAGAGAGCAACACTGCTGGAAACAGTGGGAAAAAATGAATTCTCTCTAGGCTGGTACAGATGACATATTTAAAATACACTTTAAATGCAGAATATTGTCTGAAATCAAGTGTGAGGAAACCTCCTCAGAATATTTATCTCAGGCACTGTGTGCAGGAATCAGAGGGAGCAGAGGGTGTGTTTGTGCCGATCCAAACTCTGACTTGTTACCTGATTCCCTGAATGTTCTCCCTCAAGACACACCCAGCCTTTCAAACCCAGAGCCAGAGTCTGGTGGCAAACCCAGAAGATTCCCAATCCTACTCTAAATGCCATTTAAGACACACGAAACACTCAGGACAAAAGAACAGACTGGCCGGATTTTCTTTGGAGAAAATTAATTTGCTTGTCATTGCCAGCACATATCCCATCAGCAGAGCTCGTTAATAAAGACGCTCTAATTTTCTGAATAGGTAGATATGCAAAGCTGGGAATGTGTCTGAATATCAAGAACCACAATTTGATATTGATGAAAAAAAATAGGATAAACTTCTGGGAATCTGTTTTGGTCCTGGGCAAATTAAGTGGCTAAAATAATTTACATGATGCCATCTGAATTTTGAAATTATGCCCTGCTGCAACATTTGTCAGTATTTTCCTTAACTTTTGAATGTTTAGAATGTTGAAGTTAGAGCAGCTGAGATGCAGCTGGAGAAGCACTGAGCTGCTTTAGGAACTTGAAGTTCACAGGAAAAGATTTGAATCATAAAGGGGAAAGCAGAGATGAGAGAGACAAGGTAAAGCACATCCTGCTAATGGTTTATTGAACACATAAATGATGGTGAGCACACTTCATCAACACCTAGCTTGGAAATGCTGAAAGTTAGGTGAGTCCTGAGCAGAGAGAAACTCCAGAAAATGCTCATCAATCCCTTCCTAATGAGACTCCAGGAGAAATCCACATGATCAAAGGACAGCAAATTTCAAGTGAATTAAAGGAACTACCACTTTTCGCAGTTTGAACCAATCCCAGGAATTCAGGCTTTGAACAATCTGGAGTGAAACGTTGGGATTTTTTTTTTTCCCTTAATCTGATTTTTTTTAAGGCTGGATAATTTTATGACTGCTAATAACATTTGTAACTATGCAAGCTAAGATAATAACAATGGTAATCAAATCTCATGCTTCAGGGCATAAATTGATTGCTTGGAGGGGTTATGGCGAATTTTCTGTTTTTCCCACCACTGAGTCCATGATTTCACAACTGACTAAGTGCATTACAAGGAGGGGTTTGCTACTGCAGCCAGACAATTGATCTAATCCCTAATAACAAATCTGACACCAAAATACAGCGAGCTGCCTGTCTGCTGTGCAAACACGAGGAGATTTAGGCTCCAATGCAGGGAAATATTTGGTTCTTATTTTCCAGTTAGTTTCCTACAGTCCTTTTGAAAGAAAGCAGCGAGGTCTAGGTTGAAGGCAAATCCTAAAAACAAACAACCCCACAGCATTTAGGAACACGAATGTCATGGTGAATCTGAAGGATTGGGAGTTCATCCACAGGTTCAGATCCAAAGATCAGGATGGAAAACAATTCAGAGTGGGCTGACTCGTGTATCCTATGGCCAACAACATATTTCCATGTGTTTCCATCAGAAAAGGAGGTCGTGGTCTCTTTTCCTAGAAAAACAGGCACAGCAGGAGATGAGAGAGCTCAGCCTGGAGATGGGGATTTAGGTTTAATTCCCAGCTGCACCAGAAAGCTCCACACAAGTTTGCACTCTGCTCCAGGACAGGCAGCCTGAGCTCTGGAGAACATTTCATCCAGCAGGAAATAACAGATTCCCTGGACCCAAGCTGGGCCAAAACTTGGCCTCCCTTTTGTCACAGAATTTGTGGCAGGATGGTTTGGGCTCCAGTGGTGCCACTACAGACTATTCCTGATTTTCCAGAGAATCTCAGAATGGTTGGAAAGGACTTAAGGAATGGTTGGAAAGGACTTAAAGCTCATCCAGTTCCAACCAGGGACACCTTCCACTGTCCCAGGCTGCTCCAAGCCCTGTCCAGCCTGGCTTGGGACATTCCAGGGATTCAGGGGCAGCACAGCCTCTCTGGGAATTCCATCCCAGCTCCTCCTCACCCTCCCAGGGAAGAATAGAAGAGCCACCAGTGCTCTGCCATGCGATGGGACAAGGACATTTATAAGGAAAAGCAGTGCCACCTCCCTAAACCAGCTGCCTGGAAATGCACTGCAGGTCTCTGGGAGAGCTGGCAGGAAGCCCAGGAAGAGGAAGGCAGAATATTTAGAGAAATGGAATGGTGACTCACGTCAGGACAACAGCATTGATCTCTTTCACTTGTGGGAGAGATTAAAGAGCCCAGGAATAAAGATTTCCTATTCCTGAACAAAGTGCTGCTGGCTGGACAAAAGCTCAGAGAAGAGGTCCTTGCAGGTGTTGTGATCCTTGCCCAGGGTGGAGGTGGGAGATGGAGAATGGAACCTTTGCCTGGATAATCCATGAGCACAGTCGTGTTTTCACAGTGATGGAGAAGAGACTTATTGCTCACCAACTGCTGAATAAAATGCCTTGTGGTAATTTTTAGTTTTTCTTCCCGTCAAGGTCAACTGGTAAAAATTCCACAAAATTTCTACTGCAAAAAGTGAGCACTGATATAGCACAATAAAATATATAAAAACAAGACTTTCAAAGAAATGGTTTGTGCACATTTTTCAGCTGAGAATCAAACCCATTTGGGTTGCAATAACCACAAACCTCTGCAGAATTATTGCAGCTACCCTTGAAAGCCATGCAGTCACAGCTCTGAACACAAAGAGCCAAATCAGAATTACCAGGGATCCCCAAATTGGGCAGACATGGGAACAAGGTGATTGCCTTGGGCTTCATTTGGTTATCATGAGAGAAGAAGGAATGGCCCTGATCTCCTCAGACAGAGACCAGCAGTGGGCTTGGCTAACGCTGTCATTTGTATTCTTCCATTTTTTTACATCCACGGAGTTGATTTTATTACAACAACCTACATTAAAACCCCCATAAAAAAACCCCCAAACAATAGCTGGGTGTTTGCTGAACCAGTTGGTGCTCCCTGTGTTCTTTTCCCCATTTAATCTGACTGGTGGCTTGCAGGGTGTTCCATAGGTCACCTGCATCAGCAATTTCACTCCAGACAATCTGCCTCTAAATACTACAAGCTATGATGCACATTTTCCAATTACATCTCAGGCTGCTTTTAAATTCCACCAGACAGACAAAGTTGGAGGAAGTCTGGAGGGCTCAGGAAACAACAGCATACAAATAACTCAATATTAAAGCAATTTTTTTTGCACAGTCAGGCTATGAGCAGTTATATAAAATTATTATGCAAGCAGGGAAGTGGTAGCTTGACCAACAACATGAGGCTGCTTTTGAAAATATTGGCAATTCTCACCTAACAGAGCACATAAATGATTTATCCCTCCTCAGTGTCCTTCAGACAAGATATTCAATGAGAAAAAAAAATTAGTAATGGGAATACCAAATACAAAATTTGTGAATATACTGCAAAAAAAGGCATACCCTTCAACCTTTTATGCATATATATGTATATAAATAAAAATTCATGTTATAGAAAAAGGAAGTTTTATTAAAATTAAGAATCGCTCAGTAAATACTGGACATGTTATCACTAAGGCAAGATGATAAAAAATTAAATTCTTGCAAGAATGAAAGTAAGGATTTAAAGTGCTGAGGATTACCCAAATGATCAGAATTACATTTGTAAAGTGTGATAATGTACAGTAAAAAATTCAATAGACTATGCAGACAGACTAGGAATTTTTTTTCAATATTTAAATAAAAAAGATAAATACTTCCAAAATTTTCAAATCAAACCTAAGAGTAAATAAAGTCTGTGGTGTAGGGGGACTTTAACCCCTTGGTCAGCTGGCTGACAGCAAGCAGGAGATTTTTCCAGAGTGTCCAGAAAATGCAATGTGATGGAGAAAGGACAAGGAATGCAAGTCATGGGATTGGGATCCCTATGGAAAACCTATTCCCTGAGTGGGACACAAGTCTGAGAGGGATTTCAGAGCCATAGGTTTAACCTTATCTGCCTGAGGGCTACAAAATCCATAACTGAATGAGAAGAGGACATGAAATAGGTATAAAAAGTCTCTATTCCTTTTGTATTATGTGACTTTTTCTGAGCAGAGAGTTTAATTAACCCTTTAGCAAAATTCTTTTAGCTGTAGCAAATTATTCATGATGGGCCATCATGACATCAGGACTAGATATTTTTCTTAAAAATAATTTTTAGCTCAAATCAGGGATGTATAATGTAAGAAATTCCTGCTAGCTGATCACAAAGGCTGTGCTGCCAACCTTGCTGGTGCCCAGCAGTGGCAAAAGCCCAACTCAGCACAAGATGCAGCCAAGAGGAGCCTGGAATGAGCCAAAGATGCACAAAGGTGACCTCAAAAGAAACCCATGAATCCCAGTGCTGTCAGCAAAAGGAAACTGGTTTGGAGACTAGTCTAGCACTGAAAGGACTGCAGATGTAGCAAACTCCACTTTTTCTCCTCCTCTGTCCTCATTCCTGCTGCGCAGTCCAGCTCTGGGATGGAGCAGAAAAAGTCCTGTTCCAACAGATATATTCTGCTTGAGGGCTTCCAAAAGTTCCCTCAAAATCACCAGCAAAAGTAGATATATGTCATCCAACATGTGCATCCTTGTTTGGGTAATTCCAGCAGGGAGGGGAAGCAAAACCAGTGGAAAAACCCTGAGAAATGCACTTGTGGTTAGACTGCTGAGATATCCACTGAATTAAGGATTTAGAGTCACCATGAAGGCCAAGCTGAGCTAACTCCCAGCTCTTCGGGGTTAATCTGGCTCTGACACTTCCCATCAGCTGGAAATTCATCCTGGATGCTTCCTCTAGCATCTCTAGCAGCTCCCAGATTTCAGCTTTGGTGAAACTCCTTCCTCAGTCCTTTTCTGCTGGGCTCACCTGAGTTTCTCTGGCAGTTTCTCTCTCTCCCACAGTGACTCTCCAGAACAAACCAAAGCAATCAAATGCACAACAGAAAGGACATTTAAAAAGCACTCTGCACCCCTTTGGGAGCTAAAATCACTTGTAACACAAGTGGAAAATTATAAATAAAATAAGAAATAATGATTAAAAAAAAAAAGAGATAAAAAATAGCAAGTGCAATGCATCTGCACTTGGCTGGAAATTTCTCTGCCAAGCATTCCCTGCCTGCTGACAAAACCAAGCCCTTGCAAGGTCCATGGCAAGGAACAGCCCTGCAGATATTCCACACTTGAGGAGTCTCACACATCCCTCACACAACCAGCAGAGAAAGAAATCCCCATGCCAACACCCAACCTCTGGGCAGGAATGTGAGCCAGGCATCATTTTCCCAGGATGACAGTAATCACCAGTGTACCAAAGGAACTTTCCTAAAAGGAGTTGTTTCCACACAGAGATATTCAATCCTCTGGAAAGCTCTGAACAGTCAAACTGTTTATATTTCTCTTACCTTTGCTAGAATGAGTTTTCTTCCTCATGCCATCCAAAATACATGAAAAGCCTTACAGATTTTCTTGGTAGGGGGAGCAGGAAGGGTGAAGTTACCATTTTCCTTCAAACTATAAAAAACTCCAAAAAACCCTTCCAAATTTTACTTCTCTCTGATTTTTCTACCTGACCACATCTCATTCCAATCTAAATAGTTACAGCATTCACCTGTTAATTATTACCTCCTAATTGGTAAAGGACTAAGGGACTGTATTTTCTCTTCTTGCAATAGTCAGTCATATTTTATGACTGATATCAATTCTTATATATTTCTTGAAAATCAATTCATTCTCCACCCTTATTGCCAAGAGATTGACCTGACTGAAAATAAAGAGAAGGATGTTAAATAATGCAGCTGCAGCAAAAGTAAAGCCAAAAAGACCCTGAAAACACAAACCACTGAGAAAGGAAATCCTAATAAGCTAACCTGTCTCTCCAAAGTTGGAGTCATCAGGGATGAAAAGACAAAACGAGGCTTCAAAACCAGCAGATGAGAATTGTTTCACTCACACAAGTTTTAATTCCACATGAAGATGCCTTTCAGCAGCTGAGACCCAACAGGGCCCTTCGGTGGAAAATTAGAATATAAAGGCTATCAACTGCCAATTAATCTTGTGAGGTCAATGGGAAACAGCCTGAATTGCTGTTTCCAGATGGGCAGAGGGACGCAGTGGAATTTAATTTCTCCTGTCACCACCGCTCCCTGGCACAGCTCCGAGCTCTCAAAATAAAAAAAAAAAATTAAAAAAAAGGAGCTGAAAGACCAATGAGTTGGCAAAATTTGGGTTCTGTTTCAGCTTCTCCTGGTGCCAGGCTGGAGAGGTAAATCCACCCCAGTTGGGCCACTGGGCCACCCTTGTGTGACATCTTAGCAAAGGTGTCACCACCTGTCCAAGGTGACGTGTTGGTGGCACAAGGAATGCACATGAGAATTATTTGCTGTTTAAGATTATTTGAATTTTAATTCAAACAGTGCTTGTTAAAAAACTCTTACCAGAGTTAGAAATGTACTCTAATTTCCAGCCAGGTTATGTATTTAAGGAGAAGATATTATTGATTTACCTGGAACACTCTGGCACTTTTAATGTTCCACAGCACTGCGTTTGTCACGAGCAGCTGAGAGAGAATAAAATCTTTTAAAAAATCATGTCTTCAAATTAAAACAACAAAAATCCCTGAAATATTCAAAGCAATGGCTGAAGGTGTGAATCTGCCAGTGATTCATTCACAGGGGAAAAAAAAAACCAAACCAAAAACCAGTGAGAAATACTTACACCTCTGTGTTTTGACTCATGGTTTCTCATTAAAATTTGCCATTTGAACTTCAAACACTGAGCAAGCTGCAGCAGATTTGGGGCTGTGGATCTCCAGAGGGAGTTTTGGGGACTCTGACCAGCCCTGTGCTGACAAAACCTCTTTTAAACCTGCCTTAGATGTGGTCACAACCCACTCAGCCAAGGCTGGCTTTAAATACTGCTGCAGTAAAGCCAATACCAGATAACCCCTAGGGGCACCAGTTATGGTTCCTAATGTATTCATTGACAGATGTAGCTAAAAATTGAATAGCCTTACATTGGAAATATGTTGTCTCTTTAAAATATGTGGTGTATTAGCTATTAGAAACTGATCATGACAACAGTAGAGGTGAAATATGATGTTTTACCTCCAGTTTTATGGCAAATATTTCTCCTTCAAGATAAATAACTAATCACTGTCCTAAGCATTAGTTGCCTTTCACAACAAGGGAAACTTTGCTTATGTGTTTCCCAGAAAATCTACTTTGGTCCAGCAAAGAAAATGAGGTAATTAGGTGGAAAATTGGGAAGACAGAGATTTCCATTGGCTCTGTGGGGTGACTGCAAAGTCAGTGGGATGAGTTGGGCAAGGCAATGGGGAAATTGCCAGTTCAGCATGGAAAAGGCAAGAGAAAGTAAAATATGGCTTAAAGTGTGATGAGGAGGATAAGGAAGCTTAAGGGTATTGATGGTGTTATTGGCTTGCAGTGTGACCCAAGGAGAGGATAAGTGGATTGTCCCACACTGTGCTCTGCCTGGGCTGGCAGTGACAATGGCTAACAGAGTGAACTGGCAGCTGCCTTTTCACCTGCACAGAGTGACTCCTCTGTGGCAGGCAGGGCAACGACAAGCTGGAATTAATAAAAAAAGACAGCTGAGTGAGAGAGGAGCAGGGTTGGAGTGTTGGGATAAATGAGGAGTGATACCCTGTGAAACTGGGATGAGTTGATCAGAGTGAGACCCCTGCTCATTAGGAGAACAAGTCACTTCTGAGCCAGGAGGAAAACACCAAACTGCCTTAAATTAAAGCTGCTGGAGAGACAACTTCTGCTCTCCAGTTTGCACAGGATTTGTTTTGCTTGCAGAATAATTTATCACTATTTCTACTGCAGTAATGACCACGGGTGCAGTGTTATGTGAGCTGTGTGCTCACTCCTGAGAGAAAATCCAAAAATACAGAAATCAGGCAGAGGCTGGTGCAAACAATGACAACGGAGTGGGGAATGTTTGCAATTTAAATGTGTATTTTATAGACTAAAGGGTTTTTTTTCACCTTTTTTTGGGGAGGATTCTGTTCTGTGATTCCATGGTGCCACAGGTGAAGGGCTCAGTGGGCAGGGAGGTTTGTCCTTGGCAGGTGGATCAGAGTGAAGCCACAGCAGTGCCAACTCAACTCCAGACACTCCTGGGTGCTCCTCAAGCACACCTCAGGCTCCTCAGGGGGCAGGGAGTGCCTGCAGAGGCTGCACAGGGCATTGAGTCTGTAGTGCCATCAGGAGGAGGGGAAAGAGGATGCACAGCAAAAGGAGAATGGATAAAAATTACCTGGCTGAGAGAGCTGAAAGGCAGAAGACCCCTGTGTGAGGGGCAGAGCTCATTCCAGTCCCACCAGCACAGAATTTAGGTTTCCCTCTGGGGAGGAGGGAGGAGAAGGGAATTCCCTGGGGTCTCCTCCCAGCCTGGGGGTGTTCAGGAGACCTGAAGCCCCTCTGGAGCCTCTCCAACCAGCCTTGCACGCAGTTACCGAGTCCTTCCCAGGTTTTTTCTCCTCTGTTGTTATGGAAACAGGCTGTCCAAGGGCTGCTGAGCTGCTGAATGCTGCATGTGCAAGGAGGGCAGGTAGGCAGGGAATCCCTCTGTGGAGCTTCAAAGCTGAATAAAGACGTGGATGTTATTTTAGGGATCTATTAAATAAGCACAGAGACCCAAAAGCCCTGCCACAGAGGCCTTCCTGGGATGGAATATCCATCCTAGGAATGCCTGCTGGTGTGAATTTCTGTAACCACCTGTAGGCATGTGCTGAACGCCAGAGGTTTTGCCCGAGGAGGCACCTGATTGCACCCAGAGACAGTTTTACCTGGTGCACATTTCACTAGGAGATTCCTCACGTTTCTCCAATCCATTCCATTTCCTTAAATTTCATTCTGCTCATTTCCTGAAGTTGCAGGATCAAAGAGCTGAAGATACAAACCCGTGCCAGGAAGACAGTGGTGATTTGGAGAAAGAAGGTGAGCTAAGCCCTGAGGAAACCCAACAACTCTCAGTGCTCTGAGGCTGGAGAGAATAACTCCAAGTGTGTTATTCCATCTGGGATAACATACATCCTCCAAACCTCTGTTTCCTCTCCCTTGCCTGGCAAACCAGGCTGCTGTTTTGGAGCTGCAGCCCCGAGTGGAGTCAGTCTGGTGCTCTGAGCCCCTGAGCCAAGGCAGCTTTCTCAGGGACACTCAATGACTCCTTTCAGAGAGAACTTGCAAGGGGCAGCTGGCAGACACATGGGCTCGTGTGAGCAGGCCAGCAAGATGTGTCTGATTGCAAAAAGGGCAAGAGAGATGATTAATCTCCACAGGGGCTTTCTCTCCCACCTCCTCTGCAGTCCACCCGTGGCAGCAGCTCCTCTCTGCCTCCCCCCAGCACCCCTGGTTCTCTCTCTGCTCCCTCCCTCTTCATTCAGCCGCACAGTTTGCCTCAGACTGTTCAAAGGCTGTAAATCAGATTGCAGGGTTTGGGCAGGGAACAAAACCATCACAAGGCGATTCACACAGTCTCCACAGGAGAAAGGAGGAGAGGCAAATTCCCCGACGCTGTTTGCTAATGAAGCTCACACCTTTGTGGCAGCAGCGAGATTGGCTGCTGTTCACTCTTCCTCCCAAAATATCCTCAGCTCTGCTGAAGCTGCTAATCAATGCACTGGGTGATGCCAGCCAGGAATGGGAATATTTGTCCACTCAGGAATGCCTGTAGGAAATTCTCACTCACACAGGATGCTGCAAACTCTCGAAGGGAAAACACAGAGTTTCCAAGTCAGGGAGTGAGGTATGGCTGGACATGGGAATGAAGGAAGAGAAACTGTAGGGAATTCCACCCCAATTCCAGCCCTGGGCCACGCTGGGACAGAGTCAAAGGTTCTGGTGCCCTCTCCTGGTGCCAGGGTTGCTCCAGAGCCCTGGGACCACCTGTAGGGTCTGGGCACTGCTGTCAGGCTGACACGAGTTCTGGTGTTTCTGTCTCTGTGAAAACTCCAAATTAAATCAGCAAACCTCACCCCTGGGAGAGAGGGGATGTGAGCAAACCCATGAGGTGTGTCACCAGGGCTGGCCGGGCAGTGGGGGACACTGCAGTGACACACAAGCACAGCCTTGTGCTTGCACCACCTTCAGGTCTGTGAAATGATTCCGGGTTTTCAGCTGACACAAATCCCGTTGATGTGAAGCTGGATTGATTCTTCAGGGCTGGTTTTGTGCTGCTCTGCTCTGCCTGAGGTAGATAAAAGCAATCTTTTTTCCTACCTGCAGGTCTTGTCTAAGGAGTCTCATGAAGAGCAGAGCTGGCTCCATGGGCAAAGTCCCTGTGGGAGCTTCCCAAACAAATCAATCCACAACCATCAGATTGCAGGGTCAGAGGGGTGCTGTGGGCACAAAACAAAGCACACAGAAGACTTTCTTTGCAAGATTGTCCTTCCCTACAGGGTACACAAGCTCTTTCCTCAGGCAATGTGCTCAGTCTGGAAAAGATCCCAAGGTTTGGTGTGATCAGCTGAGAATTTTACCAAAACTCCTGAATTCACAAGAGAAGCATTAGGGCACTATGGCCCAAAACAGGACAAAGCCCTGTGAGGAACAGACAGTTTTATTACTGAAAAAAATATATTAATAAGATATTATTACTGAATTACCAGACCTTGAATTTCAGTTGAAATCTGGTATTTTACAACCTGCCTTCCTGCCTCCCCCTGCAAATGGTGCAAAAATCCCGTGGTTTTTTCCATCAGCATTTGCTCCCTAAGGTTGCATTGCTTTCAGTCACCCTGAACTCAACTAAGAGCCAATTCTTTTCCAAAAGCACTTCTTATAGTTGGCAGCAGCTTGGAGAAAAGATTATCATGCAGGAGCAAGTTTGCACTAATTGCAGAAATAGGTGTTTCAGCTGCTGCTGGCTTGGAATATTGGAGTGAATTAAAACAAATGAAGCTGACATTAAACAGACATTTAGCAAAAGAAGCAGTGACTGGGGGAGCAGAGCTGTGCACAGGTTGAAGGAGGTGTTTGGTTGTGTGCAGTGTTTTGTGGTTTCACCCCTGTTGGTGTCACTGAGTGCTCAAAGTGAGCTGAGCCTTTCCAAGAGCCTGTAGGAAGTGGATGAATGTCCTGCTGTCCTCTGCAGCAGCTGCCAGGGACACTGAGCCAGTCCTGGGTCAGCCAGACACCTGGAAGAGAGCAGAGAATTCCTGAATGGTTTGAGTTGGAAGGACCTTAAATCCCATCCAGTGCCACCCCAGCCATGGCAGGGACACCTTCCACTGTCCCAGGCTGCTCCAAACCCTGTCCAACCTGACCTTGGACACTGCCAGGGATCCAGGGGCACCACAGCTTCTCTGGGAATTCCATCCCAGCTCCTCCCCACCCTCCAGGGAGGAATTTCCTCCCAACCTCTGATCCAAATCGCTCCCCTTTTGGTTTAAAACCATTCCCTGTTATCCATCCCTCCCTGCCCAGGTAAAAATCACTCTCCAAGTCTCATCCCCTCCTCCAAGGCTCCTGATGCTCCCTCCAGCATTCCTCACACACAGTAACTCCCAGTTGCCATGAGGAACTCTCTTCACCTTCACCAAGGTCCATGGATCTACTGGGTTTTTTGGGTTTTTTCTCCTGCAGGGCAGAACCTCACTCTCCACCACATGCAGCCTCACATGCACCACTCAGGACATGCAGAAACAACCTCCAGGCTACATCTGCACCAACCAAAGCTGTTTGGATGCAGAGAAGAAATCAATTGGCAAAGCAGCAATCCAAGATGATGCAGAGCATTATTCTCTCCACAGGGCTCTGAAAGGCCATGACTGCTAAGCAGTATCTTCTAACAAATCCATATTTTTGCTTTTGTCACTGACAAACCAAAACAGATCCACAGACTGGTGTGGCATATAAATTCTTCTTTGTATTGAGCATTTTCCAGAAAATACTGATAAAATGGAAGTGTCCTCAGGGAGCTCAACACCCTTCCTTCAGCTGCTCATTACACCTCTTCCCCTAACAGTTCATCCTACTGAATTTTGAATATCAAGCATTGATGAGGACTGAAAAATTTTGCCAAAACCCAATACTTTGTGCCCAAAAATCTTTCAGCAGCGGGCAACATTTGTGACATTTAGTGAGGTAAAGGCAGAACTGGATCCAAGTAGGTTGAAAGGTGTTAAATGAAAAGATGCAGAGGATAAATTGTGAATATGGTGGGGGAGAGGGGTTTTCTCAGCATTCCTGCTTATAATCTCCCATTTACATGGTGGAATAATCTCAAAATAGGGATTATTATAATGTCTGATGGCGTAATTGAAAGAAGGTGCTGTGGTTAACTCAGGAACTGCTTAATTTCAAATGCTTTTATCACCCCTTGATGTGAATCCACATTTCAACATGGAGGAAAAATACATGGTGTATTCAGGAGCAAACAAAGGTATTGTCTGACATAAGAAGCTTATGTAAATGTGGGATGGCAGAGCTCCTTTTGCCATAAACCTTTCAAATACCTCAATAAATCACGAAGAACAAAAAAAAATCTTTTTTTTTTAAGGAGGTTTGCAATGAGATTTCACCTGTCCAGGACTGAGGACAGCACTGTTCAGGGTGAAAAAAAAAAAAAAAAAGGAGGTTTGCTAGAATCTTTCTGGGCAGCAAATTGCCAATAAAATATCAACTTTTGAGTGTTTCCATTATGGCTCCACTGACAATTTGCTAATTTTCAAAGCAAGGTGACATCACCCAGGGATGGATGCACCTGCAGGGGTGTTTGACATCCCTTCAGTCCCCCTTTACAAGCCAGTGCATTTATTTTTGCTTTTAAAGGCACAGATACTTTTAAACAATAAATTAAAAGGGGTCTGTACTACAGTGGCTCCAAGACTTTAAATGTAATGCAGCAAGAAAAACACAAGCTCAGAGACCCTGGATATTTCCATTCCACCCAGAACAGCAACTATCTGTGATATAATCTCAGTAAAACACTTCTCCTTCTTTCTCTTTCTGCTGTCACCTTTTAATTTTCCTTTTAGGCCAGAAGCACTTTGGAGGATCCATGTGCTCCCACACATCAACAGAATCCTTTAGCTCCCACTTTTCCACTCCCAGTTGTTCTTGGAAGACCAACAGTTCTAATTACATGGAAGGCAGGATGCATGTGGATGCAGCATCACTTTGTTCAGCCTAATCAGCTCCATTCCATCAGTGGGATCTCTCTCAATTATAGGAGAATCCATGTGTGCCACCGAGACAGCAGGAATCAATCCTAATTACTCCCCTCTGCCTGCACCATTCTCCTGTGCAAACACAGAGGGGACTGAGGTGTTCTCATCATGGGTGGGGAATTCCTGCTGGTGGGAATCTCTTGTGCTGTGCCAGGCGGGAATGCCAGCACTATTCATGGCAGCAGGAGCAATGAAATGAGGGTTTCAAGCAGAAAAAACAATTGGGAAACTCATCCCAGTTCTCATCAGGGAGAGCAGGGTGTGACCCACCTCCCTTCTGAGCAATGGATCCAGGGAGGAATTCTTGTCTGAGGAAAAATAAAGAGATCCCCACGCTTTACACCAAGTGAGAACTTCATAAAATCATTTCCTTGTCCTGCCGGAAAAGCCTGAATTTTGTGTTCTCAGCAAATCACACATCCCAAATTCCACAATCAAACCCACATTCCCCTCAGGATGGACACTGGGTTTCCCTACAGCTGTCCCAAGGCAGGGAGCAGGAGGCAGCTGTGGGTGCAAGGGGCAGGATCAGGTCACCAGCAGTGCCCCACAGCTGGCAGGACCTCCAGGCTGCTCAGGGAGAAACCAGGAGCTGCTTTGATCCCAAGAGCATCAATGATCTGCACAGACAACTTTACAGTGCTCCAAGTACCTCTTGAGCATCCCTGGCAATCAAGGCTCACGTCTGTGTGTGCTCTTACCAAATGAGGGAGTGAATGGGCTGCAGAGTTCCCTTGAATCATCTTTATTTGGATATTGGGCTCCCAAATGTGCTCCCTTCTGCCCTAAAAAGTCAATTTGAGTTACAAAATCTCAGAGCACTGAGCCCCAAAGCCATGGAAAGAGGTCAGCCTGAGCTCCATGCTCTGACCCAGCAGACCAACCTGCTCCCATTTTCATCCTCCCAGATCTCAGAGCCTTCTCTGCTATGAACCCACACAGCAATCAGAAAGCTGCTGCAGCTCAGAGAATCATTGTTGTCCTCAGCCTTTACACAAATCAGAAATGAGGGAAATTATTCAGCAGAGTTGGAAAGTCAGGAGAAGAGGGCAGTGAAGCAGAATGGTGCCCAAACCCCTCCTGCAGCACAGCATCCTCCCTTGTTTTGAGGCAAAGACAAAATGCTGCTCATTCCTGACAGGAATTGCACTTCCAGGAGTCATACCCATACATCCCAGAATACAGAAGGAAATATAACACAAAATTTGAGGTGACAATCAGCAAGGTTTTATTTTAAACTTACAGCTGAGATCAAATGTCAGCTTCAAATTTCCAGCTCCTCTTGTGCTAGGGATAAGCTGAACGATGCCACTCTTCTCCAGGGCTAGATTTGGAAAATACACAAATCCTTTGTTATAATTTGACCTTGCAAAGATCTTTCACAATGGGGATTATGGTGTTGGCAGAAGATTATTCTGCACCTGTTTCCCTGACATTTGTCCCTCGCAGAGGAAGTGCAAATATTGGTGACATCAACCCTCAGTGATGCCTTGTCACTCCTGTGGAGACAGAGCAGGGAGGCAAAGAGAAAGAAGGGGAAAAGGTAATGAAGAAATAAAAACAGAAGCAGAAACTGGAAAGCTTTTTTCCCCATCCAACACTTCTACCAACAAAGCAAAACCAAAGATGCACAGGGAAAATCAATACAAGTCAGTAAAAAGGAAAAACGTGCTGGAAATGAACACAGGGAGAGGCAGGAACGCCCTGGCATTTATTCTAAAGTCATTTAAAAAAACGTGATCTCTGTTTAAAATATTGGGAAAGGCTGGATGAAACGTGTCTGATGTAAAGGATTGCTGAGGTGGAAGTGACTGACAATATCCAGGGGGAAAAGCGACAGATGAAAACCAGGCTGCTTCAGCTGGATGCTCTGACTGAAGTTAGATGCTTCTTAGCAGGAGAGAAATGTAATAACTTTGGAGAGAAAATTGAATAAAGCTGGAAAATGTCCTCTGCAGAAAGAGTGAGAGTGTCACAAGCACTGACAGCAAAGCTGGAAGCCACCTTGGAATGCCAGTTTTCAGGTGGTGCAAAGTTCTTTCTCTGCTCCCTGTTAGCTTCCCACTAACCATAAATGGGATTAAAGGACCTGATGAAATAATAATAATTACCAATTAAATTGATTATATGTAAATAAATTGATGCGAATAGAATTATTACCATTTTCTGGGTTTCTTACCTGTATTTTCATACAGACAGGTCATTCCTGGTACCACAATATTCCTCATCCCCTTGGCTGCTGATGGGAAGTGGGAACTTCTAGCAGCTAAACTTTGCAGGGCTGTGAAAAAAATCTCATTCTGTCTCTAATGAATACTGTCTTTGATATGGATCACATCTGTAATTCTCCAAAAAAGGAGCTTTCCTATGAAAAAAGTGGGTTTATTGACTCAATGTAGAGTGCTGCAAGCAAATCTCTAGATGAAAAATCCAAAATGGACATATTTCTTTTAAATAACCCTGAGCCTTTTAATCCCATCTCAATAACAGCAACATAAAAAGAAATAAATTTTTGTACCTCTGTGATACCAAAATCTCCTAGATTTCAGCAAGAACATCAACACATCAGTGACCCAAATCCCTGTTTCTCTAAAGACAGGTTGAGATTTAATTTACAAAAAACATGAGCTATTTTTTTAAAATATTCACCAGTTTTTCATCTTCATTCATTCTGATGCACATATTTAAACAGTTTCCAGTATTTCAGTTTTCTTGGCCAAGCAGAAATATTTATTACACTTGTAAAGTTTATATTACCCTGTAGCAAAGCAATTTATCATTACGATACATGGGTGACTTTGCTGATTATTAAAATACTGTTAAAGTGAAAACTGTTCAGCTCACCACTCTGCTCTAATTTATTCTTCTTGTTTGACTTCAGTTGGAATAATTCTGAAAAATAATACATCAGAGTTAGAAACTGAGACAGGGGATGGATGGATGGATGGATGGATGGATGGACAGGAAGGTGAGAAGTTCCCTGTTGGTGATATTGAGGCACTTGAAGTTCAAAGTGTATAAAGATGAAAAGTAGATAAATATTACATTTTTTCCCCAATCCATTTAGGCTGGAAAAGCCCTCTAAGATCATGGCTTACAACCATTCCCCAGCACTGCCAAGGCCACCACTGAGCCATGTCCCCAAGTGCCACATCCAAACATTTGTTAAATCCCCCCAGGAATAACAATTCCACCACTGATTCCACCACAGTGAAGCCATTTTTCCTAACATCTAACCCAAATTTCCCCTGGTGGAACTTGAGGCCATAACAAACTCTGTTAGGTTCCCACATCCCCACTGGATGGGTGAATAGAAAGGACAAATTCTTGCTGTTCAAAACACCTCCTTTATGTCTCATTTTACAGCCCTCTGTAAAATTCGAGCTGGAATTTTGCACCCCAGGTTTCCAACCAGCAGGGATTATTTATGGCTGAATCAACAACTTCTCTGTGCAAGGAACTGTGATGGCAATGCTGGGAGAACAGACCTCAAGAGCTGCAGCAGGTTCTGCTGGAACTTTTGGGTTAAGCATCGTCCCTTGTTTGGTCTGGCAATCTTGTAAAATTACAACATGACAAAACCCAAACGCCGGTAAGCAGATAAGAGCACTGAGCTCATTATTCTGGGCTTTTCATTCCCCAGCAGTTACATTTTCCTCTATCGTTTGCTGTCTTTGTAGTGATAACTCACATCATTTTAGAGTTGAACAAAATGAGATTTTCAACAAAAACGCTTATTTCTCAATCTGAATCAAGCATGTTTTAGGCAATATTTCCACATCCTCTCTTTTTCCTGCGACTGAACCTCAGGTCAAGTTGAAGGCTGCTCTTCTCTGACAACAATTGCCCCAGTCAGAGCGGTGGCTTTACTTCTTAATGAGCTGATTTTTGTTCTGCTCCTTCCTCTGCGTTATCTTAGAATGCAGAAGATGGTAATTCACTTTAGGGTACAGCAAATCCCCTCCAGTAAGAAACACATTCTTCTGAAGCCACAGCGGCCAATAGCAAATAAAGTTCAGTTCTTTGGGTGATGTCAAAACAACGCCTGGTGGAAACAAAGGCAGCAGCTTTGATTTATTTTGCCTTCCCCCAGCACTACAAGCCAGCGTTCTGCTTGCCCTTTTCTCTGCAGTTGCACATTAAGCTGAATGCTTTAGAGATTTTCCCCAACAACTCCCAGATCTCTTTCCTAATCAGTATTCCCCACATCTTTCCTTCAGCAGATGCGCTTTTTCCCCCTTTGTTCCAAGATTCATTGTTCTCCATTAACTGCAGTTGCCATTTATTAGTCCAGATGTAGGGATGATCCAACGACCCCGAGTGAGTCGGGGTGTTCACACCACCCACCCTCCCAGCCCTGGGATCATCACAAATTTAAATGTATGCACTGAAATCAGGGGCTGTTTGCCTGAGATTTACGATGTTCCCCAAACGCGCGTATGGTGGCGAAATGTGATTTTTTTCAGCTGAAAGGGAACCATCTTCAAAGATGTTTTTTTTGAAGATTCGCTCTTCCCCAGCTTTGAGAAACGCAAAAATCCACAGGAGCAGATCGTCAGCTGGTGAGGAATCTTGTTAGAATTAACAAGATTTACGGTGTTGATTTACGCCAGGTAAGAGTGTGGTCAATTAAATCTGTGCTGTGAACTATATAATTTTTTAATGAAAATTTAAATGTAGTTCTGCCAGGCCACAAGATTCATTTTGTAGGGGGGAAAGAGAGACAAAAAATCAAGTATGGAAACACTGGGAGAATCCATTCTGGACATACAGACAAATTGGTAGGAAATGGAGTATGTCATGCTTAAATATTCAAACTACTGATCATATAAACAGGTGGCAACCATATAATATAAAGTACATTAAGTTGGAACTCTGTAGACACTTGGATGATAGGAAAATAGGATTTCACATCGTGTTAGCCCACTGGTCCATGAAATCCTATATCCTTCTTTCAACACTGGCTGGTAGTTAATTCGTCAGTGGAAGACAATCCCTCCTCTCAGAATGCACCTCAGAAACACTAAACACTGCAAGACACAGGAAGCAGGAAAAGTGCAAGACCATCCTGGAAAATCTGGGAAAAGCCAAAAAGAAGAGCTCCTAGGTTTAATGAAGAGCAAACATTGAGTGTCTCAGAGCCAAGCTCAGCTGGGAGTTGGATGGCTGGAAGGAGTGGTGGTTTCTCCCCTCAGGTTATAACCCAGCTCCCCATCAGCCCTGCCTCAAATTTATGATCACTCTGCCCTTTGTGAATAAAGATGTTTCCACTCCATAAAGCCAAGGGTATCACTGGCAGTCCCTCTCCCCTTTCTCTAAGGGGGGTGGTGAGGATGGTGACTCAGTGACCCTTCCTTTGTGACAAACCAGAGCTGGAGTCACTGCTAGGGACAGGTTCAGAAAAAACCTGACAGATAGTGGCAAAATCAGGGAATACTGTCTTGGCTACCATAGAAATAATCTGGGTTTAAATTCAAATAAATATTCTGGCATATTCTGTCTGCATCCCTGCAGGTGTTCCAGGCCAGGTTGGACAGGGCTTGGAGCAGCCTGGGATAGTGGAAGGTGTCCCTGCCAAGATGATCTTTCAGATCTCTCCCAACCCAAACCATTCTGGGATTCTGGGATTCATGACTTTAAAAGATGTGCTCACACAGAAATAACCCTGGAGCATCAACGGAGGACTTAAAAGGAGATGCTGGTGCTCCATTTGGGGCAGACCCCCCAGCAGGGCTCCTGCATGGTGCCCACCCTGCCCCACACACAGTTTGGGTTTTCTACCCTCTTTGGGAGAAAGCAAACCCCCACAGCAGCCAGGGGAAGCATCTCAGAGCCAACACAAAATCGTGTCTCTGTGCCTAAACTCAAATAACACCATTTTCCCACCAGGTCTGGGTGTGGATCCTATAACACAGCATTGTCACCTCTTCCCTTTGTTCCCAAATGATTTTTTTCACTAATACACACCAATAAAATGATAATTCCCAATGAAATGGTTCCAGAACTGTAAACTGTTCTGAAAGCTGCACTCAGGCAGGAGCTAATGATGCAGTGGATTTACTAAGCCAGGTCTAAGCACAAGAGAGTGATGGGAAAAAATATCCTGTCCGATACTTCTTTAATAGACTTTGGATAACAACAGTACACAGAAAAGCATCATTTAATATCTTAAATGATCCATCTTGTCATGCTATGGCTTCATCTCCCATGATCTATCGCTTTACAGCATGCTATTATGTATATGGAAAAAATAGCTTGTAATAAATTATCACAGCATCTATTTACTCCTCAATCTCTGCTTCCTTTCCCGTTTAACCCATGCTGGTGTAACTCCATTTCCAAAAAAAACAGATCCTTTTCCTGATCTTTGTGAGATCTCTATAAGCACAGGTGTTTGTGAAATCTCTCCTGGATAGCAAATACTCGCTTTATGACCACTAGACCTCAAGTCTTACTGATAAAACACCAGAATTATTAAGAATTTTGATCCATTTTTGAGGATGATGAGCAACTCAAATCCTACCAGGAAAGGAACAAAATACCTTGGAGAAGCTGTCCTTATTCTCTCATGTGTTTTTGGAAGCCTTCTTGATAATTCTTGCTCTAATCTTGAAATATCTCCTTGACAAAGGGCTCGAGTTGCCAAGAGCAGACGAGTTTTCCAAGGTGGATATTTCTCCTCCCCAAGGCCTGAAGTTGTCCAGTGAATCCTGGGAATCACAGCTGGGCAAGCAGAGTTCAAAGGAGATCTGGAGATGTTCTAAAAAACAAAAATCCCACAGAAATGCCATAATATGTCAGGAACCAAACACTTCCTAATTTCTGCAGCACCATTTTGGGTGCAGATCCCAGCAGAGCTCCAGCTCAAGGCTGGAATCTGCATTTTCCAGTCTGGAATTCCTAAACAGCTTTCTCTCTCCCGTTCTAAATGACATCTTTTGATTTGTGTTATCGCATTTTTTCATTCAAATTCCATTGAAACTGTAGAGCAGCATAACAACACGCCGAATTATTCCTGCTGGATTCAGCAACTGGAATTAAGGAGGGTTTTTTTTTCTTCTTGAACGTAATTGTAATATTTCATATTCCTTCTACAAAGAGCAGGATTTAATGGCTGTTATGGATTTTTCACCCCCTCGGAGGATTTCTGAAAAATTCAATTATTTTTGGAGACTGCTTGAGTTTCTATCTCCCAGTGATGATGAATTACCCATTGTAGTGGCCGACTTAAAAACAATACACAAAAATCAATTGTTTGACAAAAGGAAAGACACAGAGAACCTGGAATTGGCACACACTGCCTTTGCCCTGAGTTTAAAAAAAAAAATCACTAATTTCAATCATTTTCCCTTTTTAAACCTCTTTCTGTCGCAGCATCTGATTACACTGCAGCTTTTTTTGCTTTCCCATGGAGAGTGACTTTGCCAACAAGATGATTTGCCATCAAGAAATTGTAATTAACTCAATGAACTTTGTCTTTTAAACAGTTGGAGATTTTAGAGCTAAGAGTAATGATTATTCACAAGGAGCAGGGTTTGGTTTCAAACATACATATTCAGCGCCAGATATCAGCAATTTGCATGCTAACATTTTCCGTGTTCAGGCCTGCTGACTGTCTGAGGAATAATGCAATGCACCAAATAATAGCATTAGAAACAACAATAAATTACACTGGAAGTGGAATTCAAGCAATGCCTCTTCTAATGAAGAGTTTTAGAGCTCCAGTCTGATGATAAAAGAGCAACATTTGCACCAGGCCACAGCAAGTGTCCTTCTGTGGAGCCCTGAGATCCAGCTGGAAGCCAACTCTTCATTCTGCCCATGAATCCACAGACAAATTGTATCTCCTCGTTTGGGTTGAGCAGCATAAATTGTCAGGAAAAAATATAGTTAGCCTGAAGCTATCAATAAAAAATGTTGGGATGCCAAATGCTCGGGCGCTGTGAAGCAGCTGATTCTCCTTCTCTAGAAGTATTTTCATATTAATCTCATGCTCCAGAAACCAAAAGTATTGCTCTGGTGTGATGTGAGTGTGGGCAGTGCTGGGATTTCCCACTCAGCCTGGTCTCATCCCCACACCCTCAGATGCTTTGGGATTGAGGTTTTGGCCATAAATCTGTCAGCAACTTTGAGGAAAATTGTGACTTTTCACGGGGAGTAAAGGAAGAGTAGGAAACACAAGGTGCTCCCTTCCTGAGGAATGCTCAGCATCTTCTCTGGAGAGAGCCAGCTCTGCTCCTCCTCAAAAATTCATAGAGAAGCAAGGTGTGCATGGAGTGCATTGAAATTACAGTGCCAGTTCTAAAGGGTGACCTCAGACAATTTGTAAAGACTGGTTTCAAAAGATAACCCACATTTCCTGAGAAAAATCAGCTTCCTGTCAAACTATTCATGCTGGATATCTCTCCAGAAAGGCCTACCTTTCATGGCTTAGGTGGAGAGATTTGTCAAAAAACATGTGTTTTTATTTAATTTTAGGATGTCATCATTTATTACTTTTCTGTTTGGAGATTTTAATTTTTTTTTTTTTTTTTACTGCCAAGCTATTTCCAGTCTAGGAATACTGTTCCTGTTTTGAATGCCACTCCATGGATCTGCTGCCAAAACACACACACAATTACAGTGCCACTGAAAAGCAAGGAAGTGAAATCTCAAAGCTCTTACTCACTCGAGTAACCCCAGAGTCAAAGCAGTGGATCAAACTCCTCACTGCACATCCCTGAGAAGCATTTTGTTATAATGCTCCTGAATACCTTCACTGAGGACCTTCCCTGACCCTCTCCTGTTGGAAGGGCTTTGCAAAAACCCCAAAAACCCCTGCAGATGTGCAGTCTTGCTTCCCTTCCCCAGAGTGACCACACTGCTCTCCATCTCTCTAAAAATGAATCTTCCCTCAGTGGTTTCCACCCTGCTGAGCTACAAAAGGGAAATGCTGAGCAATTCCTAAGGTAGGAACAAAAGTTTTCTCCCCCTAGCAGCTGCAGGGTTTGGGTCACACCATAAATTGTGGATTAAATCGTGGGCATGAAGGCATGAAATTCTGGTGATGGTATTAACTCATCATTTTTATATAAGGGCTGTCTGAAGTACAAAACCTTGCTAAAACACCTTCCTAGCATGGATATGGCTCATCCCAGCTCCAGCTCAGGTAGATTCAGCTACCCAAAATAAGTTCTACTAAAGAATAAGTGCATTTCCTTGAAGGCTTTTGTCCCTAAAAACATGCAGATTTCCATGTGTGTGACACACCCAGATTCCAAATTCCTCAGCACTTCTGCCATTTGCAGAATTAAATGTGATGTGAAGCCCTTCAAGACCACAACTGCAATAAGTGTTCCCACCTTTGGAAAATTTTGGACTGCAGGAGCTGATGCTAAATCAAAACACAAATTGTTCACATGCAAAACCAGACAGGGTAATGGGGAGGGAATTCTGCATTGATCCCTGTTTAATCAACAGCAGAGCTCACATGCAGCACGCAACAGAAACAAGGGAAAGGCACTGATATGGGTAGGAAAGGCAAAGGAAAACAGAGGTATAAACCAGCAAATATTCCCAATAAAAAGCTCCCCATGAGTGAAAGCAGCAGCACAGGTGAAGAAGTTTATCTCAGCAGCAGAGCTGCTGGTCCCACAGGACATCCAGAGGTGCCAGCAGGGTCATTAAACCCAAACCTGGCTGGCAAGTGCTCACAGCCCAGCTCCAAATTACCTCGTGTCTAGAGGCTTCATCTGCACTCAGGCAACACCGTTTTTGTTGCAATATTCATCCAAAACCCCCTGATGATTATCAAAACCAGCACTTGCCAGCTAAAATACAATTCTCTGTGTCCCATTTTAAAGCACACACTTGTGCCCAAACACAGGCAGATTATTTTGGGGGGAATGAAGACAATTCCTGTCATTGCAGAGAGCATTTTCAGACAGCATTTTCTGACAAGTACCTGGAGGGCAGAAATCAGTGACAGCCCTGCCTGAGCTTCCCCTGCTCTCCCTCACCTGTGCTGATAGCTGTCCAGCCACTGCTGGACTAATTCACACTGCATATTTCAGCTGCTTTAATTTAGATTAAATTCTACCTGCAAGTGCCATGGCTCAGTGGCTTTCGGCAAGGCTTTCTGAAAACCAGGACAGCTTTGATGATGAGTTCTGGGCTGGAGCTGTTATTAAGTGCATGTGCTTCTTGCCTTTTCCTGAAGCAAAATCACAGTGAAGATGCCCTGTAATGATATAATTTATGAAGGCAAGGAGATGTAGGGATGTTCAGAGCCAGGCTCAGCACCTCCACCTGCTGAAATAGGGATGATCAAGGGTTGTTGTGCTCCAGAGGTGGAGGACAATGTTGTCACCATCATCCCTTACATTACCAGGGGCATTTCCATACAGCTGGGAATTGTAATTAAAATGACCTTTTAGTCAATTCCTGAAGGGATCCACAGTATCCCCTAAGTTAGGCACTGCCTGAGCAGCAACAGGCAAAAAGAGCACTTTTGAAAGCAGTGAGGTAAAACACCATCTCACCTACCCCAAAATAACAGATATCAGAGATGGAAGAGAAGAAACGAAGTGGCAGTGAAAAGAAATATGAGAATCTTTTTCTTTCAGCACCGTATTTACAGTGGGTACCATATTTACAGTGGATATCAGCTTTATGGAGTGTGTAAATGCTCCAGCATCTACCTGATTGTTATCCTTGCTTTTTGCTCTAAGTGAAGCAGAGAATAATTCTGAAAAACAGCAGCAAAATAAACCTTGGTGAGCTCAGGGATTGCCCTGCAAACTGCATCCACCTGAGAGAGGTGATGGTTTGGGAAACTCCACGTTTCAGTCTGCAGCTCTGCACATTTCTTCCTTCTTTCTGTTTCTCACAGAGGTTTTGATGCTCCTCACTTTCCAGTTCCTCATTAAACTCCGATTTGGCAAACATTTCACTGCAGTGTGTCCCAGTTTCCCCCAGTCTTTGGAAATTTGGAATTTCCACGAGCTTTGCTCACACACACCAACCTGCAGAGCCTCACACTTTGCTGCTGCCATTTTGCACCAGCATTACTCACTGTGATGAACTGGAAATTCCATGTGCTCCTCATCAAAATCACGCTTAATTGCAGCTAATTCCAGGGCTGTCAGAGGAAGTGTTTGCACATTGCCTTATCACAGCTCCACTGGCAGCCACTCGCCCTTGGTTTCCCATTTATTTCAGCTCCAGTTCAAAGCTGCCTGCCTTGGGGAATTCTCCACGGACCATTTCCAGCCATCTTCACAGATCTGGTGCCCACGTTCAGTTCCATTGAAGTCCCTGGGAAAAATTCCATTGATTTTAATTGAACAGCCTGTTCAGCTTTTTTTTTTTTTGCTTTTTTTTTTTTCCCCTCTGGCAATGAAACGTTCCAACCACAAAATTCAAGACCATGGGGGTGTGGGTCTCCTGTTGGATGGGGAAACTGAAAATCACCCCAGATTTTTGTGAGATTTGTGCAAAGAGGAAACATTTGGTGTGTTTTCCTCCTGAAACACACACCAGTTGTGCAATGGGTCCGAGTGTGAAACTGTTGTGAATTATGCATTGAGGTTTGCTGGGAAACGACTCTGGAAAACAAAACTTATTTTGCATTTTATGTTACATTGTCAATTTGCTGAATTAGTTTGTCTGCTGCTTTTTTCCTTCCCCAGGAAAAATACCATGATTTCCATATGATTACCAAACCAGTGGATCCATGATTTGAAACAGGATTTCGGGCAGGGCAGATTTCTTCCTATCTACTCTATTATTGTTTTCATAGAATCCTGGAATCATTAAGGGTGGAAAAAACCTCCAAGGTCATCAAGTACAACCTTTGAATGAATAAATACCACAATGCTTGAGCCCCCAGATCTGCTTTCTCTGCAAAACAGGACTATTAAAGATGAAAAGGGGATATTTGCCGTGATCCTCATCCTATTTGAAGGGATTGGGAAGTAAAGAACAGCATGTGGGGACAACCAGAGAAGAGCTGTTGGGTGGCAGTAAGTGAAGTGATTCCTGAATAATTTTACCCCAAAACCAGGCATCTCCCAGGGCTGGCACTCCCCTCCTGTGATTCCTTCCCTCTTGGGCAGGAAGATTCCTCATCCTGGTGAAATTGTAGGAATATTTTTGCAAAGGTGTGATTGCCCCAGGAGCTGTGACAGAGCCCTTTGGGGTGGTTGTTGTGAGTATTTGCCTGCAGTGAGATGCCTGCTGTGGTAATGAAAGGAAATCCACAACAAAAGAAGTCCAGAAAGTTCAAGTCTACCTCAGGTTCACTGATTTCTGCTCTATTCTTTCGTGCTATTCAGCTGCTCACAATGCAGGGCTGAAGAATTCAAACATTTTCTCCAGGCTGCTTTCGCTGTGCTGAACAAGGTTGATTCAATTAAAAAAAAAAATCCCCCAAAACCCAACAAAGCTCCACCAAAAATCTAAAAGAAACAATCAAAAAAAACCTGTACCACCAGCAGCCAAAAAACCTCAAACCTCCAAAATATTACATCCCCTCCCTCAAAAAAAATCCAAACCAAACCCAAACCACCAAATGCAAATCCAAACCCCATCTGTCTCTTTTGGGCTCAAGTATCCTAACTCACAGATTCCCTACACAAACAGCCAAGTAAAGCTCAATAATTACCTGAAATCCTCACAAAACTAAGTCCTGACAACATCAAATTTCAAAATTTTTACCCCTGACAGAGCAAAAATCAAACCCCCTCCACATCTGGCCAGGGCAAACAGGCATTGCTTAATGCCTGGTGTTCCCCTCCAGCCAACACAGCGTTAATTGAATGGATTCCATTACCATAGGAATAGCAAAAACCAGATTACAAACCAAGCCAGCTGTAAACTGAGCCAGTGACTTTAATGGGAAGAAAATAAAGGCTGGCAATTGCGTGGTGAAGTGCATCAAAATGTTAATTGCTTGCAGTCTCATCCTTCAGAGCTGGTGGAGAGGAGGATGGAGATAAGGTCTGATAAAACCCAGCAGAAGTTCTGCTCCTTGGTTATTCTGCAGTGGAAATAAATGGGGGAAATGAGGGATATTTGCAGCAGTGTGGACTTAGTGTTGGATTAAGCTCCAAAATAGCATATTTTGGTTTTGGTTTTACATCTGTGTAAATTTCTGTACCTCTACTCCAACTTGGAATCTGCTTTTTAGGCCAAATTATTGAATGCAGCCAAGCAGGGCCAACCAAAGAACCAAACATGACTTGGTACCACTGGTTTTTCCCCAAAAAAACCCAGGACCAGGAGTTGCAAATCACAGCTCTACACCCCAAAACACATTCCCAGGTGAGCAGCAGTATGAGCCTTTCCAGGATACACCTGGATCCTGCATTTTCCAAATTTTCTGTGATCCACAGAGAGGAGCATTTCAGTCAAAAGTCACCTAAGGCAGAAAAAACTGTGGAAAATGCAGCCTTAAATGCAAATTCCAATTTGTTCCAAAAATTCTCACCCTGTGGTCTCCAGACAATCCCATCCAGGTGTTATAAAGAGCTGAGCTTGGCTCCAGCCTGATCCTGACCAGGTTTGGTTTTAGGAGAAATGTCCTTTCACTGGCAATGTGAGTCAGGACACAGAAAGAGAATGATTAAAGAAAATCCTATTGCATTCCAGATGGAATAACGGTTCTTACAACCTCCCTTAATATGAAGGGATAAAGGATTGATTTCAGTCAGACAAATCCCAAAATTACAGGAGGTTCTCCAAGTCACCCAGAGCACCCTGATGAGATCCTCTCAGCTCTCATTCCTTACTCAGAACCACAGAACGTCCTCAAAACTGCCCTAACGGGAGCGTGGAGGAATGAGAGTCTGGGGAATTTTAAAACGTCAGAAATATGCAAATATTACGGATTAGTATTCCACAGAGAGCCGTAATTTCCAGTGTTTGCACTCATTTTAGCATTCCTTTTAAATTAAAGGCACAATAGGTAAGCTGGCAGCATGCAGATGGTTTAAAGTGTTCGAAACATCCTTATTCATAATTCTGATTTTTTTTTTTTTTTCCTAACAGGAGCTATTTAGAACCCATTTTTTGTGCTCTTTCAAAGGTAAGAGGATTTGGTCTGGGGAACGAAATCCAGCAGGAAACCATTTGACTGAGTGGGTTTGCATATTTTAAACACAAATAACAGGAGCCAATAACATCCCTTCAGGTATTTTAGCACACCTTGATACACAGACAGCGAGCTGTGTGGGGAGGATTGCAGGGAACACCTCTGGAATCCTCGGGGAAGAGGCACAGGAGGGATTGTGGCACTTAGGAGAGCCCTGGAGTGGATCTGAAGAGCATCACTGCACTCCAATAACTGCAGCTGGGGGTGGATGGAGGATGTCACACTCTCACTGGGCTGCCAGAGAAGGGGAAATGCAGGAAGGTAATCAGGCATTTGGCAAAATATATCAGAAATGTCCCCAGGCTGAGGGAGGGCTTGGTGTGCAGCAAACACAACACAGGCTGCAGTCAGGCTGCTCCCTGACCTGCAAAGGTGTGCCTCTCCTGGGGAATTCTGGGTTCAATTGCAGCTTTAGGAGTTGGCTGAAATGCAGAGGAATTGTTCAGGGGAAAGATCAGGTTCCCTTTGCCCCTCAGCCTGACAAGACACTGAAATGCAGAGGAATTGTTCTGGGGAAAGATCAGGTTCCCTTTGCCCCTCAGCCTGACAAGACACTGAAATGCAGAGGAATTGTTCAGGGGAAAGATCACGTCCCCTTTGCCCCTCAGCCTGACAGGACCTGACACACATCAGAGCAGCTGCACGGGTCAGGGTGGAATGGAAACCACAAATGGGGTCAGCAGAGATGGAGATCCTCATTCCCCACATCCCAGAGCGTTCTCTGAGCTGGGATTTGTTCTCTCCCTCTGACTTTTACCCTTCTCCTTGCCTCAGGACTCGCACCTTTGCTGTGCCAGCCTCGAGCAGAGAGCACTGCTTGCTCTCACTGAGCTGTGAGCAGATGCTGCTACAGGAACAAAAGGATGCTGGGTGCTCCCCTTCACCCCTCAGCTCTCAGGAGATGGAATTTGTGCCTCCCAGGGGTTCAGGGGGCTCCTCCTGCCTCACCTTGCCCAGACACAGCTGCTGTGCTGGCCCCTCGATGGGGCTGGTTGAGCTGGCCCTGCAGCAAACCTGTTGCCCAGCCCAGCCCAGGTGGAGCCCATCTGGCTGCTGCTCCTTTGGGGCAGAGCTGAGCCCCAGCCCCAGCGAGCTGGGAATTTAACTGTCCAAAAGAAAATGAAAGACATTTATTTCTCCCTCTGTCCCAGCCCCCTGAAGATGTTTGTCCCTTCCCTGTTGCTCCAAGGACTCTCCCTGCGTGCCAACAGCACAATCCTGGTGGAGTTCATAGGACTTCCCCAGCAGTTAATAGATTTCCCCTTGCTGAACAGAGGGAAAACACATGAAAACAACCCAAAGAAACAAAAGCTTATCCTATTAGCTCCTTGTCAATTATCCTGGATGGGTGATGGTGCCAGGGGCCAGAGGGAGATGCTGGCAGGTGTAATTACCAACTCCTTTTCCCAGGGTTGTAACCTCTGACCAGCAAGGCCTGTCTTCAGGTAGAGAAAAAAAGAGAAATCACTGAATAAATTATGATGAGCTTCTGCCCTGCATAAATAAGGATGATTTCAAGTGAAACGGGATAATTTTAATTGCAAAAGCATTTCACTTTCAGTCCTTCACCTCTGGTGTTGGGTGATGTGAGCAAATATCCTCACCAGGAGTGGTCTCTTGTTAGAAAATTCAGGCAGCAGGACAGAATGTCGCAAGGGAAAATATTTATGGGGGGAAATATTGCATGTCTAGTTGACAAGAATCTACTTGTGCTTATTACAAAAAGCTACAGCGCAGCACAGAACTGACAATCCATTACTAGAAATCCGTCTTTTGCTTAGGATGATAAACCAAGATTGAATTATAGATTTCACAGCAGCAATTCTGACAAGTCTGCATTTAAACCCACACCTTCTGCTTTCCCAAAGCTTTTTTAATCCATTCATTTGAAGGAAATGGTCATGCTCAAAAAATTGCCTCAGTTTGTGAACATTTCCAGTGCAGGAAATGTAGCAACACAATCCCCAAAATTCTTCACAGACCTTGTTAAAAAAAGATCTTTCTCATCAAAACCTAATTTTTTTGCAGTTATTCAGCTTTTTATGTTTAATTTGATTTGTGAACAAGTGCTTTCCCCAAGTGCACGGCTGCATTTCCTATTTAATTCAAATTTGCAGGGAGGGCTCAGATACAGTTCCATGTCGGGCAGGATTCTGATTTCAGACCATTGCCACTCATACATGAATATTTAGTCACACATGAAATCCATCTAATCCACAGCATGCAACGCCAGTGAATAGGGCAAGTTTGTTATCCACCTTCTTCCTCTAAATTAAAGCTTTCTGTCTTGTGTGAAGCCATTTAAATCGAGATTCCTGCTCACTGTACCTCACTCAGTGCTGTGCCCAGAGGTGAGCAGCTGGAATAAGGAGCAGATCCTGATAACAGATAACTGTTATTATCCAGGGAGGAACATCAGCTCTGCTCAGCTCTCTCTTGGATAATTCAGCATCAAATAAAAGCACTTCCAGCAGTCACAAAGCTCACTGGGCTGAGCAGAGCAGGACAAACCTCCTGTCCCTCCTCCCAAAGATCCATCCCCAGCCTGCCAACAGATGTGAGTGTGTGGGAGAGGGAAAGACTTCCCCACTCAGCCCCCGAAATCTGAAAAAAAAGTTCAACATTCAAAACTCCAGCAAATGTTAATGAGGCCCCGGCTTTTGTCAGCCCATGAATGACGGCAGTCAGGCTATTTAGAGGCGCTGATGCATTCAGTGGTTAATTGTGAGTGCCCAGTGAGGGCACCTCGAATGAACCTCAGGCTCCCTCTGTTCTCAGCCCCCTTCCCAGCAGAGCTCCAAGGGAGAGCAAGGAGTTCATCTGCCAACATCTTCTCTGCAGAAATTGTTAGGGGTAAGGACAGGCAGGCTTGGAGGGAAGAGGAGATTCAAGGATTTTAGTGGTTTTTTTTTCTTTATCACCCAAAATTGCCATGCTCTGCTCTTCCCTGTTCTCAGAGCTCCTGAGGGGAAAGCTGCCCAGGCTCTGTGTCCTTTCCAGGCCAGGGGAGAAAGGTGCTGGGTGAGAAGCTGTAATTGTATTATTACTGTGATCAAAATACCTTTTACAGGATTTTACAGAATTATTCCCATTTCTCAGACTTTTGCCTCCCTCTTCCACTTGTCTGCTCAAAGAGAGCAGAGACTGTGTGCCATAATTCCACTGTTATTTTATATGTTAGAAAACCTCCTTTCCAGCCCTCTACAGAAATACTGAAGCACCAGGATTCATGGAGGATTTCAGTTTAAACAACCAGTCCAAATGAAGCCCACAGTTTCATTTGCAGAGTGTGAAAACAAGAACAGTTTGGTGTGCAGGGCAATAATTCTCTCAGTGGATGCTCTGTGTGAATTTAGGAAAACACTTGGCCCAGCCCCTTGGAAACCCACACGACCATCTGCAGGACATGATCAAATATTAAAGGGAAAAACAGCCTTCAGGGAAAAGTCATGCAGCTCCAGAAAGAGCCTCAGGATAAACCTGAGCAGCACCCCATGGAAATAAAAGTGTTGGTGCTCCTGGGCAGAGCAATTTCCTTCGCTGCTTGCCTGTGAGGATTCCTGCTTTGGGTTCAGAAGGATGAAACAGGTGCCACTGGCAGCACAAATCCCATGGGATGGGCAGGGATGCTGAGCTCAAACACATGGAGAGGGAATGGGGATGGGGATGGGAATGGGAATGGGAATGGGAATGGGAATGGGAATGGGAATGGGAATGGGAGTGGGAATGGGGATGGGGATGGGATGGGATGGGATGGGATGGGATGGGAATGGGAATGGGAGTGAGAATGGGAATGAGAATGGCAGCAGCAGGGTGAGCTCAGGTGATGTAGAGCTGAACAGAGCAGTGTGCCAATGCCAGTTCAGCACACATCCTCAGTTAATGACAAACAGTTTGTGGATGCATCAGACAGAAGGCTGAGCCCTTGGGGATCCATAACAAATATTTACCCCGAGAACAAACGCCCAGAACCAAATCCAAATTTGTGCAATCTGGACGTGTGGAGTTTAGAAGCAACAGCAAGGACATGAAGAGTGACTTCTGCCAGACACAGTGGGGCTCAAAACCCCCATGGATCTACCCCAAAAACTGGCCAGGGATGTCACACCACTATTATCCTCTCCATGACACTCCAAACCCTAGGGAAAAAAAGTTCAGTAGACTTCCCAAACGTTTTGAAAATCAAAGTGGAATCTATTTTGCCCCAAAAATAGAACTTCTCATAAAGTACCCACACTCTGACTTAACATTTACTTTTGTAGAAAGTCCACAAAAGATTACATTTGTCTGTAGGTTACATGGGAAAATTACATTTGTATTGAAAAGAGGGTTTTTAATAGGCAGCAAAATGCAATAAAGAGCAGCCACCAGCTTTACCTCCTGAATATTCAGGTGGAGTGAAATACTTTGCCCTGCTGCATATAGATGGAGTTGGTTTTAATCCTAAGTAACCAGATTTTATTTCTGAGGTATTTTTCCCCCCGTTGGCCATTCTGTCCTACACTTTGTACCTTGAGAGACACTTCAGGGCAGCAGCACTACCTTTAACAGCAGTTTTTAAGCTTCCCCTTGAAGTGTCCCAATTACAAGCCCCAAACCCTGGCTTTTCATGCAGGCTGATTTAGCAGCCTCTGTCCTTTGAAAAACCCAAATTCTATTACCAAAGAGACCCTGCCAATGCCATGATATTACACAGCATGAAATCACTCCGACACCTCATCTTCTAAGGGTCTTACATGGCAAAAAGAATCAGAAAATCTACACACTCATCATATCTTGAATTTTTTCCAATTTCCGAGCCCAAACAAGACACAAGGCTGTTTTCTGAGCCCGGCATGCATCAGCATCATTCAGCACAGGGAGCAATTTTCTGTTTGAAAAGAAACCACACTGGGATTCTAAATTAATATTAAAGCCAACCCTCACACTCCTGTTGTCTCCCCAAAGAAGCAGAGCTCTGAGCTGGCAGAGGAAAGGAGGTGGGCTCAGCAGATGCAGACATTCCCCTGAATATTGCTTTTAGAAAAACAGAATTACAATAAAGCCCTGAGGTATTATCTGGTTTTTACCTGAAAGAACAGGAAAGGGGCTCCATCTGCACTCTCCTCCCAACATTTTCTTCCCATTTGCAGTGACACAAGACCATCACAGCAGGACTCACAGGTGACACTGGCACAGAGCTCCAGACCTGGCTCTCCAGCTGCCCCAGGGAGGGCACAGTTTTAGTTTAGCTAATAGAAAATGTAGAGAGAAGGAAAATTCAGTCGTGGAAAAGTGAACTACAGGGAAAGGCAAAGGCAGATTTCATTCTGCACCTCAGGCCAAGCGGAGCAGGGGGTTCAGGAGGAAAAAAGACAGGAGGATGTGATCAGTGTCTGACCAGGTGGCTTTGGTCAAGCTGGGTCCTTCTCTCTTGGGTCACCCAGGAGCCCTGGTGGAGCCAGAAATCTCCAGGCTGAGCTGGGAAGTTCATCCTTGGCAAAAAGGAAATGCAGCTCTGCACCTTCACCAGAACAGCTGAGAAGCAGATCTGTAGAACAAGTTCAATCTGAGCCTGTCAAGCTTCAGAAGCAATTTTTTCACCAAAAGAAGTGACCTGGCTTATATCAAAAATAACCTGGAAAAGGGCCAGACCTTCATCTCCTCCTCACCACTGCCTGCAGGAGCTCAGCTGACGTGGGGACAGCTCAGAATCAGCTGGTGACACCTTCAGCAGCTGCTGACAGGAAATAAAACTCCCTGAGACATTCCTCAGAGCTAAACAACCTCAGGGCCAAGACTGTAAGGAAGGAAATTGCAGATCTTGGAGGGAAAATGAACTGATGGAAGGAAAACTGAGGCAAATGGATCACAGGTCACTCATATTCTCTTCAATTCATTGAGCTCCTCAACTCTGAACCAAAACTCATGACAGGAGGTATTTCACATGGATTTTCAGGGAAGAATGCTGAAATCCACAGAAATTAGACTGGGAAATAGTTTGGAAAGTCACCCTTAAATTTTCTTTTGTGTTATTGCAATCCACACTGCATAGACAAATAAACAAAGAGCGTAAATAATAAAAACAACCCACTAAACATAAAATACTCAGGTCAGTTTGTTGCTTGGTTACAACTTCATGGTGCACACACCTGGGGTTAGCAGTGATATCATCTGACTCAGCTCTTGGGAGAATATCTAAATCCCAGGATCTCCCCAATAATTCCAGCCCAGGCCAGCCTGCAATGAAGTGTTTGCAATATAGGAACAGACAGCTAATGTATGCCAGGCTGGAGCCTTGGATCTCACAGTAAATCCATCATTTTGCTGTGCTAATAAATAAGCTGTGTCCCACTCAGGCTGGAGTGGGGAGGGTAGGGACAAGGACAATCCCTGCAGTGCCCTCCTGCCCCAATATCTGGGATTTCAAACATCCCTGCAGGGATTTCCAACATTCCCTGGTTCCTTCTTCCCAAGCACAAAGGAATAACTGGCATTTAATGAACAATAACATAGGAGAGGAGAAATTCCATTGGCAGCTTGCAGCTCCAGCCTTTAATCTTCATTAAGGATTCCAACAGAAGCATCTAAGGCGAGATTCAAGTGGGATGATGAAATTCCTTTTTGTTTAATGGATAACAATCAAGGAACACATAATCCCTTATCGCAGCCATTCCGCAACTCCTCTGTCCCTTTTATGTGCATAACACATCCTAATGGCTTTTACAGCAATTTAGGCCACGAGACAAAGCATCTGGCAAAGACTAATTTACAACAATGTTGCTCCACAGTAACAAATACCGTCCACAAAGCTGAAATATTGGGTGCTGGAGGCATTTTATCTCCCTGCTATCCACCAGTCCTGTAAGTACTCTTCAAAAAGAAGAGTGTTCAGACAACAAGGAAACCTCCCCAGTGCTCTTATAGTTCCTTATGGCATTATTTCCCTTTTAATTGTTATCTTTTGAACAACAGGCTGATTTCTTTCCCCCCCCTTAATGAGATTATCTGCCATTAATAGAGATATTGCCATGTCCTTCCTCCATGTCCTTGCAGGATGTTGATGTCACACAAAGTGTTCACCCCTTAAATGGGATTTGTGGGATTTTGAGTTAAGAGTGATTTCCAAGATAAATAAATATAATAAACATTATGGGATATGTCATTGAGAAGGTAAATGCAAACAGCTTGTAGATTCCAGGCGTTTCAGGGAGGAAATGTGGAGGAAAATCGTGATTTCCATGAAAGTGTGCAAGCAAGGCAAGCGAGGAAATGATGAATATATGGAAAAATGGGATTAGTGCTCCCTTTTCCCTTCAAGTGCACACCAAGGTGGGAGGCTGAGATGCATTTGTTTCAGGATACCTTAGCTGATTCCAGCTCTGTTCAGTCCAGCAAAACCCTGGAAACACAGGAACAAGCAATGCCTCTCACCACAGCATCATTCAGATCCCACTGGATTTAAAGGATGTCTTTCCAGTCTTTCCTGAACTATTTTCAGGAGCACTAGTTGAGAAACCTTGCTGATATCTTCACTCTGTCATTAATTTTACCTCCCAGGCTCACACTGCTCCTGGAAGCCTTTTTGAATAAATCCTGACTTGAGCTAAAGCAGATCTTACAGGAGGTGGAATAATTTCCTCTCAGAAAAGTGCTGTTGAGAGAAAATCCCCAAAAAACATTCAGTGGCTGAAATGGTTAATTTCCTGCTGAGGCTATGACTCCTTTTTTTCCCCTGACAAGCATCTCCCAGTAACTTTTGAAGGAGCTGATTATCCACATTTGGGTTCTCACAGGGAAAAGCAAGACTCATTGGGTGAATTGTTCACATTCTCTTTGCACCTGCAGTCTCCTACTGACTGACAAATTTCCCAACCACTTCACCATTCTCTGAGTCTTCTCTGCGCTCCCTGAAATTTCCAAATTGCACAAATTGTGGGAATACTACCCTGCTCATAAATCCTGGGATGTGGGTGACCTTTTGGTGACTCCCTTTCATGGCAGCTATTGTAGTGCTGCTTATTAAACAGCAGTTTGCACCTAATTTTGTGACTATTTTGCAGGTTTTAACCAACTGTGTGTTACTCACGTTGATCTACAACGACCTGACGGGGAATAAAAATGAAAATTGAAAGCACTGTTTAAAGGATATTAAATTTCCCAGCTGGATTCAGGTGTTGAACTTGTCTCTGGATGGAGAATCACCTCAGTCTGAAGAAGCCAACCCAAAAGCAGGAATGCCAAAGGAAAGGAAAACCTCAGTTTTCCTGCACGGTTCAGGGATAAACATCAAGAAAAGTGTGGATCTCACAGATTTTTATCCATAATTTTATCCAAGTTTTTCACAGCTGCACTACTGGAATTGTGTCTGGGACTTTACCAGAATTTGTCTCTGCCTTTTCTCCTGCCTGCAAAGGATTTAGACAGGTGAAGGTTGAGCACAACCCTAATTCTTTGCTGGATCCTGGCCAGGAGAGCTGAGGAATGATTCCAAGGAGCAGGAATTGGGATGGAGCAGGAATTGGGATCTCATTCCCTTGGATCCTCCTGGATTCACCACCCAAAGCAGTGCTGGGCCAGACTTTTTCACTTTGCATTACCTGCAGTGTGGCTGTCCTGGCAGGATTTTCAGGGCTAATTTCATTTAGAGTGTGGGTTTCATTATTATTTTTTTAATGGCTGTGTGACCAAACCATCTCCCCCCTCTCCTTCATCTGCTCAATAGATTTATGTTGTGTGGAGCTACATCTGTTTCAGTGCCTTAAACTGCTCCAATCTGAGCACTATTGACATTTTCATTATGTGTGAGTTGACAGTACATGGCTGTATTAAGGGATTTCCAGCCATGGGGGAGGGAAGGGAGGGAGGGAAGGAGGAGTGTGATCTCTCTTTGCAGAGATTTCTCCCAGATAATGCTTTTCAGCAGGGCAAAATGCTAATAAAAAAATGAAAAAAAACCCCAACAAACAAACAAAAAAACCCCCAAAAATATGGATATTTTAGTCAGTGTAAGAGGACAAAATCCCAGAATCCTTGTGCAATAAGTGCTGGCTGGAGAGCAAGGTATGTGGCATTAATATATATCAGTATCTATATTCCAGAAGGAGATAGCCAAAGACTATAATTAGCTCTGAAGCTAAAGTATGAGCAGCATAATAATAACTATTAGTCTAAAAAGGAATATAATGAATAAAAGCTCAATTCACAAAGGAGCACAGTGTTAATATTGAAATTTGGACATGGGGAAATGGTGAGTTGTAAAAGAGGAGCATTTAATGACACTTTGTGTCTGGGCAATTTATTCAGGATAGATAAAAAAAAAGGGAACAATTATCATTTACAAGAACAAGGAGTGTTTTAAACATGTTTTGTCATCATCTACCAAATCAATCATTGCCTCTGATGTGTCTCCAGTGTGTACCTTTTCAACCTGTGCTGCACAAACACAGATATATATATTTACAAACATTAAATCTACCATTTTCCTGCAGCAGTTAACAAATGAGTGGAGAAGAATGCTGGAACAGAGAAAATCCAAAGTTCACAGCACATCTCCCTGGTTGTTCTCCAGATCTGACCTTGAAGCTGCTCACAGGATTGTCAGTGAGTGCCTCCTCCTGTTATTGACCAATTATTTACACATTTCCATTCAAACTGAGGGATTGAGAAAAGGGGGAAAGGGAGGGGAAATAATGTGGTTTTAAAAGCTGCTTTTTGTTCTGTGTCAAGACAGAGATAAGTTGGTTAAACAACACCAACTGAAAAACACAAAAGGGTGTTGCCTGAGTTGATATTTCCTCAATAATCTCAGGTTTCTTGGGAGAAAACAAAATCAAAGTATAAGCATTTCTCAGTCAAAGCCAATAGCCCAAAGAATATCAGATAATATTAGAATATTTTTAGTTAAAGTAGCTGTTTTCTATAAGGTTTGTAATACAATGAATTGATCCTTTGAACTGATATAACAATTGATATAAAGAATTGATATAACAAAACGTCTCCTGTGAATTCAGCTCCTTCGTGCTGAGTCTGCCACTCAGCAAAAAGGGAGAAATTTAGAGAGAAAGAGAATGAATCCAAAGCCCTGAGCAGGCAAAGCAGTCACATTCCTGTCCTGTGGCTCCATCACCTCCTCTTTGATTCCACCACAGCCTTACTGTTCAGCACATTCACACATCTCTGTCACTACACTAAAAGCTGCCCTGTCTGTTCTTCTCTTGACCTGCCCTGCCTGTTCTTCCTCCTCCACACTCTCCCTTCAACTCCTCCTGCTCCTTTCCCTGCTCCTGCATTAATATTTACACACCTTTCTCTGTATTCTCTGTCATCCTGTCACCTGCACCTAAAATAATCTGCTGGTTTTCCCTACCAATTACGCTATACCTCACCCCAGACAAGTCTCTCCTTATAAAATATGAAATCCACAAAATAATCTCTTTCATAAATGAATGCTCCCCACCTGTGATAACAATGAGCTTTTGTGATTCACACGGCAGCTTGCTAGCAACTTTATGTGCAATTTTCCTCGCAATTCTTACATGAAATATATTTAAGAAATACTTTAAAAAATGGCTCAAATGTAATCCAGGCAGGAAGGGTGTAGAGTCATAGCACCACAGAATGGGTTGGGTGGAAAAGGACTTTGAAGATCCATCCAGTGCCACCCCTGCCAGGGCAGGGACACCTTCCACTGTCCTTGGTGGCCCCAAGTTCCAATGTCCAGCCTGGCCTTGGACACTGCCAGGGATCCAGGGGCACCACAGCTTCTCTGGGAATTCTGTCCCAGAGCCACCCCACCCTCAACAGAATGAATTCTTTCCCAATATCTGATCCAAACCTCTGAGTTTTAACTCCTCTGCAAACCAGAAGAGCTTTTCTACATGTTCTGATGTTTTGGTTTCTATCAGGTTGACAACAAGTGTAACTTCCTACCTGTTCATTAAAATAAGTCGCTTTGAACCCAGAGGCAGATGATTTCCACTGCCATCGAGGCTGGTTGACCCACACTGACCCTGCAAAAGCAATTTTGTGGAACCTGTATGAGTGCAGTGGGCAGAATTACAGGGAACAGGACAGACCACCTATTTTCTACACAACATTCTGCAACATTTCAACACAGGATGCAGCAGCATGAACTGATCAAATCTGTTGTTGGAGCAGAAAAGAGCTCAGAAAACTTCAGATTTGCTCCCAAAGATTGTGTCAGCTGAGGCCAAATCTTACCCACACAACACATAACAACAAAATAAATCTGAATTTGCAGCACATTTGGAGAGCCTCTGCAGAGTTCACACCACCCTGACGTGCAAGATTGACAAGGGGGACTGAAAATTAAGGTAGCTGCAGACAAAGCAATTAACATCTCCGTCCTGTGCTATTGATCCAGCTGATCCCTCTGCTAACAAACCTTCCCCAGCCAGCCCAGAAAGCATTGGCTAATCATGCGAGATGAAACAGAGAACAGCCAAATAATCAATTAACTGGAGTCATGCGAGGACTGCTTTGAGGATCAACAAAGAGCACGGAGATCAAATGGAGAAAAAATTATGATTTACAGTCAGGAGAACTCTGTAAGATGTTTATTTGAAGTCCAAGCTGATAACATAAACCCACCAAACAGGGACAATTAGGGATCCTGGAGGGATGAGAAGGAGTTTCTCCTGCTGGAGAAAACTTCCAGTGCAGGAGTGGATGTGACCCTCAGCCACAGCAGGGTCTGGGAAATGGAAAAAAAGAGGTTATTTAGGGGAAAAAAAGGGAGCACAGCAGCCTTTTGACTTGTGAAAACTGCTGTGAATCATGATGGGGTAAACAAGGTTATGGTGGCAATCGAGGAGGAAAAGAATTAAAGAACACTTGTCTTACTTCATCTTGTAAACTCAGGAAAATCTGATTTTCCAGACCATGGAAACCAGCGGCAAAGAACATTCAGCCTGGAAATAAATGTTATTGTTCCATTTCACTTTATATTGATGCACTTTGTGTCTGGGGGTCAGCCTGCCAATTTTCTAAATAGATGAGAATTTTTTTTTTAATATTTAGAATAATTAACATGAAAACATTTCAGTTAACATACCCAAAAACAAAACAAACCAAAAATCACACACAAAATAGCCCCAAAACCCAAAAGCAACCAAACAAAAAAAAACCAAAATCCAAGAACTCTGCCATCATTCTTGTTGGCTAATCATTTATTTAAAGTAATAATCACAAGCATGTGATTTGATAAAGAACTAGAATGAAGGCATCCTAATCTTTTTGTTGTCCTTCCCTTTTCTGCTTGATTCCCAAAACATTTAAATCCTATTTTTTTCATTCAGCTGAGACTTGCAATAGCCATTACCCCATAGGAAGTAATTCATTAAATAAAGCATTAAACAGAGGTAACAGCAGCCCCACTGGGTCTTTTTGGTCAATAATATTTAAAAATTTCAAATCACCACATTTGGGGACCTCAGGTACTTAAGGTGAGCTGTGCCAGCACTGTCTTTATTTTTTAAAAGAAATATTTTTTAAAAGAAATATTTTTTAAAAGAAAGAACAGTGAGGAATTTATGGAGTCAAACTGATGTATTCAGTATCATGCACACTATTATTTTGACAAAAATGTTTTGAGGGGTTAAAGTATCCAATCTGAAATGCTGCTGCTGCATTATTTCTTCTTTACAAAATACTTAAATATTAACAACGACCTGAATCTCTGCTGTGAATTCCAGAATGGCACAAAACTGAAGTCATTCCCCTGATTTAATTACAGGGTCAGCGGCTTCCAACAGCATGAAAATCAAGCCCAAAGACTAAAACATACATGAGTTGACTCAGGATATTTCAGTGCTCCTTTTAATCATTATTTTCTCCCCACCTTCCCTCAGGCGAATGTCACACCAGCAGAACACTTGTCCTGGCAGGATTTCAGCCACCTCCCCAGCTGGAAAAACATCTGCTGCCCTAAACCAGGACTGGAAGGTTTGTGCAAGGAGAGGAATGGGAGCTGCTGAGTGATGGTGATGTGGAGCCCAGGAAAAGTGAGGTCACTGTGTGTCCCTCTGGTGCTCAAAAGGCTGAAATCCTACAGGAATTGGTGCAAAAATGGTGCTCAAAAGGCTGAAATCCTACAGGAATTGGTGCAAAAATGGAATATAGAGATAAGCCAGGGCAAGGAAGGCTTTAATGAGACAATATCCACCAAGCTGGGCAATCCAGCCTCAGAGAGCAAAGTCTCCATCTATTTAGAGAGCAGATATTGCTGTTTGTAAATACACCATGGGAGCAGCAAGGGGGAGGAAAGGATTGCAAAGTTAAAGAGGAAAAAAATATTAATCCATTAAATTAGCCAGGAATACATTCAGCCTGAAATGAGATGACAGCCTCTACCCATTACTGGGGAAAGGTCACAGAACTGAGTCCCAAGAGGAGAAAAATTCTAATCAGTTTTAAAATGGCACTTGAGCACTTCATGGAAGGTTTTTCCATGGCATGGATATCTCCTGGAGCACAGGACTGAACTCCTGACCCAGCAGATCCCATTCACTCCTCGGAGTTTCTTCCCATTAATTGGCATTTACCACCAAAACCTGACCCTTTTAGTGCCACAGGTTCAATTCAATGCCCAAATTCATCGTTTGGGGAGCTTAATACATGTTTTAATGCTTTAGACCATTTTATATGAAATTGTTTAAAGCGCCCAAACGAAATATGACACTTTTCTGCAGCTCCTGATGCCACACATCCTGTTCTGGCCCTTTTCTCTGAATGCTGTTTAATGAGTGTCCCTGGAGGGATTAGCATGTCAATGGGTGGATATTGATTTCCTAATCCAGCCCATCAAAGCTGCTATGATCTGGCGACAGCACAAGAAACAGGAGTTCAAGGTTCTTCACGCAGCTCCCACACTGTGTTCTCAAGCCCCTCGATGTGAGAATTAGCTCACTCCTGAAGTCCAATTAATCTGATGAGACTGTCAACAGAGATGTCATTTCTCGTCACATTTTTGGGGATGTGGACACCTGTCTAAAAGAGAGGATGAGATCATCAGCTCATTAGCATTTTCCAGCAGATGGCAAAAAGCTGCATTTTCGATCATTTTGGGCTTCTCCACGTTTCGCAGGCAGACCTCTGAGCTGTGGGGCAGCAAAGTCAGTTTTTACATCACAGTAGCTGCTAGGCACACATTCAGCCTCTGACAGGAGCTTGTAATCAGGATTACAGCACAGACAGGAAGAGCTTGAAATCTCAATCCAGACATCGAAACCAATCCATCAATGAATCAGAGAAAACAAATCAATCAGAACTGGGGGAGGGAGATTAGCTAAACAAAAGCTTTTTCCGAGTAAATTAAAATTTCACCCACTATTCCTTCCCCTGGAATATTTCAGTGTGGGATGTTTCAGTTTTCCATAGGGCCATGTTCCCATCCCTTTAGGATCTACAACCAGGAGCTGTTCCTGGTCCTGCAGAGGACATTTCCATGACACCCAGCTGTCCCCAGAGGAGCAGGAAGCTCCACATCCCTGTGCCGTCACCAGGAGCAGAAGCACTCTGACAGCTCCTGGACACAGGAGGTACAACTCCTGCCTCAATGCCACCCCTACTGTGCTCACAGGAAAGCTGTTTGACAAAACTGGAGCAAAATCAGATTCTAACAGGTTTCCAGCTGAGCTAAATACGGCAAAAAGAGAACTTGCAAGTGCATAACCTACCCAGGATTAATGCAGGAATACCCAATAGTGGAGTTTTCTCAGCATCCAGAGAAATTGCTGCCAAATAAAAAGAACACATTTGAAGGCTTGATGAGGAGCCCCCCTTATTTTCTGAACCACAAAACTCCCCACACCACCCCCACACTGCCAGTGCTGCTCAGACGTGTCTCAGCACAAATTGGCATCCTTCCTATTTTTGATATCATCTAATTCCCTGGGTCATTAGTTATGTAATCATCACCATTTTTCTGCTGGGCTGATTGGTGTTCTCTGTCTCATCCCTTCTCTGCTCTCACCTCTTTAGCAGTGCTGGAGCACGGATGGGAACATTGGGGTCCCTGGGGACACCAGCTGGTGCAGAGGGGGCTAAATGAGTGACATACTGTACACCACTTCCTACTCATTAGTTACTGATTCCTTACACTGCTGGGCTTTTGCATTCATTCCATTACAGGTTCTTTAGCTAATTTGCTCATTTCTGTCCTCTTTCCCTTCTACCCACATCTAAAGACCTTCACAAAGTGGGGCTTTGAGCAAATGCTGTGCTGGAGGGAGTGATAATGTGAACATGGGAACAAAAGAGAGTGTAGGAGATCAGTGTTTAAACTGTGAACAGGAAAAAACCAGGGAAAATACTCACAGGCATCACAGGGTAACAGGGATTGGATATTGAAGTGAATTTATCCACAGGCTGTGAGTCACCTGCCCGTGGGTAAACCATCACAGCCTGTTAGCACAACAGATGAATCTTTTATATGTAAATAACAGCAACTGGGAAAGCTATCGCCTCCTCTCCCCAAAGGATTAAAATCCAGCCTGCAACAATCAGGAGATGCCTTCTGAAGTTGTGATTACCGTGGGTGTAAATCCACGTGTACCTGCTTGGCTCTGCTCTGCCCTGCCCGAGGATAAAGGAGCCCAACATTTGCATTTCCTCCCTCTTTATGCTCATCTCCCTCAAACAGATTGCTTCTTTTTATTGTGCTGTGTAGCACCGTAAATGTAGATGGCCTTTGAAAGCCAAATATCACTCGTGCTAAGTAATTGTCAATTAAATTCGGTATTAATTATTCTTAATAGCCCAATCTCATCCGCTGCTTTCCATGTGGCTCGTTTTTGCACGGTTCTGATGTCAGAGCAGATGAATTCCAGTTTGGAGGTTTACTTAAACTCTGTATTTAATGAAGGCACTCTATTGTTGGGGGAACGTGTAAAGCTCTGCAAGAACTGGTGACAAAACCTGCCAGCCAGCACAGGCACATTCAGCTCTTGGAGGAAAACATCAAATGATGACAGAAAATGCAATAACTTAATAATCAATCTGGGCTATGATTATATTGCCAGTCAAAGCCTTTGTTTTTTTTAATGCATAGTGCTAGAAGACACAGCTTCCCGTCCCTATTAAGGCAGAAAAATGTCAAGGACTCCCTTTCTGTCTAAATTTCCAGTCTCCACCATGGGAGAAGCTGCCTGGAAGGATGGAGAAGTGGTGCAGGGAGCTCTAAAGCTGGAGAGGCTAAACTTCCAGGAGGTCATCACTCCATCACTCCATGGGCTGCTGGACACTCCCTGCCTCCACACCCTCATCTAGCACTGCAAACCCTTCTGAGAGCAGAGATAAATGAAGCCTCAGGTGTTTCCCCCTCGAGGTGGAATCCAGTGAAGCCAGAAGCTGTTCCTAATGGGTTGGTTTTGCCCTGGCCTGCAGGATGGATGTGCTGGCATTCCTCTCCAGCCTTCTCCACGCCTTGCTGACAGCCCTTCTGCCCAGGAGGCACTTCTCAGCAGCCTTCCAGCTCTGCCTGAGCAGCTCTGTGCTCACAGATAGCTGGTGCCTCATTAGGCAGGAGGCAGAAAGAGGCGGAAAGGGAACAGCAAAGGTGACTTCCACCTCTGCTCCCAGCGCTGAGCAGCTGCTGCTGGGGGTTTGTGCTGGGACAGGGTTTGTGCTGCTGCTCTTGGTCTCCAAATCGCATTTTTTAAAGTGTTGTGGTTTAGGGTTTGCCCTTGTCGCAGCACTGAGGGACTTCAGGCACAAACAGGGGGTCAGACAGACCCCCAATCAATCTGTCACTTCCTCAGTGAAATGAAAGGAGACATTAAGCAGTGTTAGAGATCCATGAAGTCCCAGGGAATAGGAATAATGTCAGCTCCCTGAAACGGGGGCTGTTTTTCATATTAACATTCGAACCAAACAGCAAAACAGGACGTAGAGTAAAATTCATAACAAACAAATTGAAAAGGACCCTCAGTTCAGCGACTGTAAGAGGCATTCTTCAAATGCCTTACAGCCATTCATTCTTCCTTATATCCATGTGAATGTTCCCCCTTGGCCTTTTGTTTTCATTTTAGCTTTTTAAGCCTCTGTGCCATTCCAGAAGCTGTTTCCCCCTCTCCCTGTCCCTTCCCTCCCAGCCCTCCTCATTCTACCTCTGCAAGACCCTTTCTCCTGTGTGATTTGGCATTCACCCTCTGCTCTTTCTAATTCTTGTTTGCTCCTTAAACCTTTTTTTACATTTTTCCCCCTGGACTGATTCCCCTTTTCCATTAAGCCAGATTTTTTTTTTTTTTTCTTTTTCTTCCCCACCCTTAAAAAGAGCATTTTATCCTGGCCAAACTCAGGCCTTGCCATGTTCTCATTTACAAATGTCACTGCAGCAGGGCTGAAATGCTGCTCGGGCTCTGGGAGCTGTGCTGGCACAGAACAAAGGCAGCGCAGTGCCTCTCACACCACGGCGTTGTTTTCCCTCCGTCCTCCTCCAGGAACAGCTTGCAATGACATTTTAGCAAAAGTCACGCTCTTTTGGCAGCTCCTCCCCCTGCTTGCAGCAGGAATGCTCAGTCCATTTAGGAGAAGTCAGGAAAGACTGACCCCAAGCAGCGTGAAAGGAGGCAGAGCCCCTCGTCCCTGCCTGGCCCTCTTGATTCCAGCCACCCCAATTTCTGGGGTGTTTTTCCCCTTCAGCAAATGTTTCATTGCCGTTTGGAATCTTTGCTTCAGCACATTGACTCCAACAGGGAGAGATCTCTGTGTGGACCCAGAAGGGTCAGAGATAACGTTGACATCACCAGGAGTGAAGTGCTACATGCTCATTTCTTTTATAGATGGGATAAAACCATAGTCAGCAAAAAAATTACACAAAGAAATCCATGATTTAGCATGTAAGACATCAGCAAATCAACCCAGTTTGAGGCCTCTTTGCCAGACCCCTCCCCAACCCCAGCCTCCCTCACTCCAAACCTCCTGGCCAAGCCAGCAGCTTTGGACTCCAAGTCCAGAGAGTTCTCGGTTGCATTTCCTCTTAGGCTTATTTGTATTTACATTTATATTTACCCACTCAGAAAAGAACGTGAAAATCAGAAATTAAACCTAATAGATGAATAATTACCTCTAATTTAATTAGTGGATGCTTTGAGAACGTGCTGCAGCGTTTGCTTTCCCTCCTTGCCTGCGGAGAGAGGAGCTCCATGAGCACATTCCCTGCCAAGGGATGGGGACAGGGACAGTGTGACAGCAAGGGACAGCCCAGTGCCACTGCTTAGGGTCACCCAAGGCCAGCGCTGAGGGACAAAGGGACACTGAGGCTCTGGCAGGGGCTATGTGGAGACACCAGGAAGTCCTCCCAGCCCTGGCTCTGGCAGGGAATGCAGGCAGTGCAAAAAGCCTCCCACTGGCACCTTGGTTACTCCATAAAAACAAACAATTCCCCCCCAAAAATCCCAGAGGATTACATAATGTTGTTTCATTTCAAAGGGGATTCCAGCAGTGTGGTGCAAAAGTTTCCCTTGGCCTCAGCAGCTCTGATTTTCCTTCCAAACCCCAAAAAGGGACAGGATGACAGAATGACAGAATGGCAGAATGATTTGGGTTTGAAGAGATTTTAAAACTCATCTAATCCCAACCCCCTGCCATGGGCAGGAACACTTCCCACTGTCCAGGCTGCTCTGAGCCCACCCAACAACTGAACCCTGATTTACTGAGCAGAGAGGATGCTGGAGCCAGGGAAAGCCCTGGGAGGAGACCAGGTGAGGTTCTGTGACAATATAAACATCCCAAGCTGCTACTGCAGCCCCCAGCCCTATTTCATCTCATTTATTACTAAGACAACACCAAAAAATCAGAGCCTGTTTGGTTCAGGCTGCTGTGATAACCCCTGTCATTCCTCTGAACCCCCTTAAAAGTCCTTCCAAGGTGGAGATTAGCAGAAAGAAAATAGCAAAATTAAGCAGGCAGGCAATTTTTCCAAGCATGAATGCAGAGATGAGGGAGGAAGGAGGATTTTCTGTCTCCAGCACAGGCAGGTTCTCCCTGGGGAAGAGCCAAACCTGCTGCCAGCTCTGCTCTGCTTGGGAGATAAAAGTGATTTCCAGCGGGTAGAAAAGAATCTTGTTTGGGGCTTCAGGTAGAAATTACTATTTCTGGGCTAAAACTGACTAGCCTGTGGTTCTACTGCAAGGTTTCTCACCGCAAGAGACCTTGGCAAAGAAGAATATTAGAAAAATATTAGAACACTCCCAAATTCGTACCTGAGTGGCCAGAGAGCAACTGGTTGAGTTGGAAAGGTAAATTCTGTGAAACAGTTGAAGCTTCTCCAAAAAGCCAATTTTTTCATAGTTTAAATGCTCATGCAGGAGCTGCAAGGCTGTGGATACAATAATTTCCAGCTGCACACTCAGGTTAATGTTTTGATTGCTTTAGTTTCTACAATGGCACAACAGTCAACAGTGGTTAAATGACCATAATTAAATGCCCTACATATGAAGGAGCTGAAATGATTTATCAGCCAAAAGCCACTAAGTGCTTGATCACTTCACCAGATCATTAATCTGCCTTCCAGGAACGTGCCTGGAGCTTCTAGAGTCAATTATATTAATTTTAAGTGACTGGAAATCAGTATATATACACAAGATCAGATCAATATTGGCCATAATTCAGTTGATATATTCCATCAGGTGTTTAGCAGGGGCTTAAGAAGACAATTTTCTTTTTATTAAGGCGGATTAATAAATAATTTAGTGCGCATATAGCGCAGAGAATGACCAGTGTGAGAGCGGAAATGCTTTCTATTGGCAGCTGCCAAGTTCTCTTGACATTTAGTGCTTTAAAATGGTGAGAGATAAGCTGGGCTTGGCTTAAATTTCCTGAACACATGGGCTTGGATTGATGCTGCCTCTGCCTTCTTTTTTGGCTGAAGTTTTTGCCAGGGTGGCTACAAATGTCTACTGGAGAATTTTTTTTTTAATTTTTTTTTTTTTTTTGACAAAAATCACAGTCCTAAAAATACCCACATGCACTTGGAGGATGTCAAAACCATCCCGAGTGCTAAGCACGTGGAAACACATCCTGAGAAACAGCAGCCTGCAATCTAAATTAGGAAGCAAAACAAGTATGAGTTCTCTCAGTTATGATTTTTTTTTTCTGTAAAAACTCCTTGTTTTGCAGACTCTCTGGGATAACTGGAGCTTGCAAGAGGCTTTGTCTCGTCAGCTCCTCTCGCTCAGCTCAGGAAAATATTGCAGGAAGTTGGGCACATGCAGATCTAGGGCTCCCAAATCTCTCTTATCCCTTTAAATCCCCCACGCCTGGTGCCTCCATAGCAGCTCAGATGGTGAGAAGCAGCAGATGTTGGGATATTTTATTGGGAAAAGCAGTTCAGGCAGGAATCAGCCCGAGTGCCTGAGCTCCTCTCCATGACATCTCCTAATGAGTTGTTTGATGTTGTGTGTTGGACAAGAAGTCCTCCCTCAGCCTGGGGTGTTTGATTTCCCATTTCAGAGCCCTGCAGCCCTTAATTCACACACTCCAGCCACACAACAAGGTCATTTATCTTTATTTACACCTCTTCACTCTTCGCTGGGAATAGCAAAGAACTTCTCAGCTCGCATGGCCCGGGTCAGCCTGGGATTTCCCTCACGTTTTCCTCAGCAAGCACTCCTTGTTTGCTCCCAGGGAGCTTTTACTGCCCAGCTTGCCTGGAGCTCCTGAGGATGTTCCTCTTTTTGGTTTGGTTTGGTTTGGTTTGGTTTGGTTTGGTTTGGTTTGTTTCCCCTCTCTGGGAATATTTTACCTAATTTCAGGACCTGAGCAAAGAACAGGAGCTGCTCTCCAAAGAGCTGCTTGGCCACAGAATCTTCCTCTCTTTTTGGCTGTGAATATTTCACCTTTTTTCAGGACCTGAGCAGAGAACAGGATTTGCTCTGCAAGGAGCTGCTTGGCCACAAACCTTCCTCTCTCTCCTCCTTTAACAGAAAATCACAGCCCAGACCAAGCAGCCAAAATGAGACCCCGAGGGGTTTTTGGGGGCAATCTGGGGTGATTTGGTTCATCTCCCTGGTGCTGGTCACAGGGAAACACTGAGGTCTCACCGGAGGCAATGCTTTTTTCCTAATCCTGTTTGGCTCAATCCTTCCCACTTGCAAGGAGGAAACTCTGGTAGGAGTGAGCCAGACATCCCAACCTCATTAGAGAGCTTTGTAGGCTCTGAACAAACACAACTGCACCACAAAGAGCATTTTCAAGTAAGCCAGGAGGAAAATATAGGCGCTAATAAAATAATTTGTGAATGTCAGTGATGCTTGGTTATATTATTTGCATACAAATTCCAGCAATATGTTACTTATATATTTTTTAAGTGCTCAGTTTCATGAAAACCCTCACCACTCTTCAATGCCTGGGGAACACTGCCTTTTGACTCGTGGCAAAGAACAGAAATTAATTACCTGTTTAGTATTCTGGGTTTGCTTTAGCAAAATGAGCAGCCAGCTTCGCAGAGGGCCAAAATTCACACAGAAACCCAATTCATGCCCAAGAGATCAGCCCTGAGACTTGGATGGAGCCCATGCTGTCAGCAGGGCTTCTGTCAGCCGAGGGGTGATCCCTGCACAATGCAGAGCAAACACCCCTGGGGCAGCAGGGAGAGCTCTTTGCTGGGATGCTCTGGGTGGGGAAGGACTCTGGAGCATTTCCTGCAGGAGATTCCTGCTATTCAAACACTCTGATTTCTATGTTCTTCCCAAAATAGGTGCTGAATGCCATGTGCCATGGAGCAGCTCACTGGCAGCTCTATAGTGGCCTGGATGGAAACCACACAGCTGAGTGATGGAACAGGGAAATCCCAGGAGAAAACATGAGGAAATAGTGATTTCATCACACCAGAACCAGGGGTGTTCCTTATCTGGTGCAGCAATCCCCCCATCCCACCCTAACTGCGTTTTTATAAATGTTTTTGTTAATAAATGCTGACTTCTTTAGTGGAGGGATTTCACTATGTACAATCCATAACACAAGCCATCTTTGCAATATTTTGGAGCATTTCCTGCAGCAGATTCCTGCTATTAAAACACTCTGATTTCCATGTTCTTCCCAAAGTAGGTGCTGAATGCCATGTGCCATGGAGCAGCTCATTGGCAGCTCTGTAGTGGCCTGGATGGAAACCACACAGCTGAGTGATGGAACAGGGAAATCCCAGGAGAAAACATCAGGAAATAGTGATTTCAGCACACCAGAACCAGGGGTGTTCCTTATCCAGTGCAGCAATCCCCCATCCCACCCTAACTGCGTTTTTATAAATGTTTTTGTTAATAAACGCTGATTTCTTTAGTGGAGGGATTTCACTATGCACAATCCATAACACAAGCCATCTTTGCAATATTTTGGAGCATTTCCTGCAGGAGATTCCTGCTATTAAAACACTCTGATTTCCATGTTCTTCCCAAAGTAGGTGCTGAATGCCATGTGCCATGGAGCAGCTCACTGGCAGCTCTGTAATGGCCTGGATGGAAACCACACAGCTGAGTGATGGAGCAGGGAAATCCCAGGAGGAAACATCAGGAAATAGTGATTCCATCACACCAGAACTGGGAGGTGCTCCTTACCTGATGCAACAATCCCCCATCCCACCCTAACTGTGTTTTTATAAATGTTTTTTTTTAATAAATGCTGATTTCTTTAGTGGAGGGATTTCACTATGCACCATCCATAACACAAGCCATCTTTGCAATATTTTCACTCCCAATTTCTCCCTGTTTCTAGAAAACAGCCTGAACCTCTGGTAGCCATGGAGACAAGAGCCAGGCTGGAAGGTGATGAAACTTCAACTGGTTTTTCCAAGGTCCAGAGGGAAGCCAGAGGCAGGAACTGCTCTGAAACTTCACCCTCAGCCTGGTGCTTTGCTCCAACAGCTGAGAAAAATTAATGAAAAACCCAAAGAACCCAAAGCTACTCATAGTGCCACCCCAGCCATGGACAGGGACATCTTCCAGCACCCCAGGTGGCTCCAAGTCGTGTCCAGCCTGGCCTTGGACACTTGCCTGTCCTACTCTGAAGGCAGAGATAGAAAGAAAAAAGCAAAACCAAACACCAACAACCAAAAAGAGAGCCCCAAACAGAAATTTGTGGCAAATAAAAGGAAGGTAATGTGAGGAATTAGAAAATAAGGGTGAGTTGGTGCAGATAAATTGCTCACAGTGTTTTAGGCAACTGGAAAAGGTGGAGTTAGTTAAATACCAGATTAAAATCCTGTTGCTGAAACAAGTAACTGCAAGTGTGGGAATTCATGTTGGTTTCCATAAATGCTCGTTCTGCTTCTTGTTTCAGAGTTGGAAAAAGTGAGAAATCAGGCACTTCAGAAAAAGCAGGAGAAAAGTGGCTTTGGAAACTCAAATAATCCTTTTAGCTTGTACTTAAAAACCACTTCTAATGGAAATAAAATGCAAAATACATAATATATTAGTTGTAGCATTTAATTACCCACCTTAATCAACTTGAATAATTAAATAATCCAGTTCCTATTTAAATGCAGCACTTTGTGTGCTGAACTACGTAACAGAATTAAAGAGAAAGGCTGTTTGGATCTAAGAGCTGGGAAAATTAATCCTGAGACCTGCTTTAGTAGCTGCTGCGACTGCAATTCCAATGTATTGATTAATTAGGCTTCTACACAGGGAAATTACTGCCAGTTTTCACATCATGCCAGGGTGCAGGAAAAATGGGAGGCAATTGTCATCTTCATTTCCCTGATCTTTACTAGGAAATGTTCCTCTGAGCGAGTTCATTGCTGCTCTCGCTGCAGCCACACTGGAATTTGTTGCTGGCTGACGTAAAACACAATGTAATGAGAGGATTATGGCAATTGCAAATATTCCTTTAAATTATCCACCATTGCTCATCTGAAAAACTCAAAATTACTCATCTGCTCCAAAGCCTTGGATACCTGAAGCCAGGTTCCTGCAACCTACAGAAGGTATTACAGTCAAAAAAAATCTGATTATTGAAGGTATTAAAGAGTCCCAGGTTGTATTTAACAGCAGGATGGCTGAGTTTTCAGCAGCAGTTATTAAATCAATCTAACACTCTGTTTATCTGTTGGAACTGGAGAGAGTTGAGGGGCTGATGAGTTGCTGCATTCTATGGAAAAAAGGAAATTTCCCTTTGGAGGGTTACAGAATATGGGTGAAATGAACAGTCCAAATTTTAAAGCCTTTACATGGGACCTCTGGGATGTGGAGAGATGCCAAGGGTTGCAAAACATCAAATTAATTTTTTTTCACCCTACATCCTTACCTCCATCTTCTAACTGAACCTTTTCCCGGGAAAATCTCGGTTGTCTGCCTTAGTCTCCCTCACCTACCAACTGAGGTTTCCCCACTGTCACAAAGAGAAACCCCTGAAACTCCAGCAGTCCCTGCTGTGCAATATTCCTCTGGCCAACTCAGACGCTTGGCTTTGATTTCTCATTATTTCCAGGTAAAAATCAGAGCAGAGCTCAGTCACAGAGAGGTGGTTTGAACAGGATGAACCTTTCCCTGCCATCTCCCCTCCTGATTCCTTTCCCTTGGTGTTTTATCCCTTCTGTCCTTTGCTCTTTGATGTTCTGCTGTACAAATCCTCCACACCCAGCCCAGGAAGCCTTTGCTCTCAGAGCTGACTCAGAGTGACTCAGCACTCGGAATTGTTCCTCTCCCTGCACATTTGCCTGACCTTTGGCTCTCTTCCTGAAGAGAATGACACATCCTCTGTCCCTGCGGAGTGACCTCAAGGGACAGAGCCCATCACAGCTCTGGCATTTCCACCCTGCAACCACAGGGCTTTGGGTCTGAAGAGAACCCACTGTTCTCTTGTTGAGCAAGTTTTTCTGGTTCATGAACTTCCAGTCCCAAGATCTTTTGTGCATTCATCCAGCTGGGATGTTGCAGCTGTGTAGGAGATCAAAGTTTTGTGGGTTTTAGGATCTCAGGAGCTTGAGACCTCAAACAATGCTGCTCTAACATCTAGAATAATTTAGATTGTTTAAGGACATTGAATGTTTCATGGCATTAACATGATTCAATAGAAATAAGCTTCCTGCTCCCCTTTCTTTCCTGGAAAGACAAACCACATCCTTTTTTTTTTTTACTGCAGCTGATTTGATAGCAAAAGGAATGGCACAGGAAGGAAAACAGCAACCCTCGTTTCTAGGGCCATGTTTTTAGTGCTTTCTGAACATTGCACAGAATATCTGCCCCAGAATGGACTCATCTGAAGAATGTGTTTCATTTCAAATAGGCTTCTTGTGAAAAAAATGTAGATCCCATTTTGGTGACATCCAAATGATGGACTTTTCACAAAAGAAGAACATTTCCCAACGAGAAAACTTTGGGTTTGTGACTCCAACTCTGCTTTAAAGCCAAGCCACCCCAGTGAGGATCCTGAGCCAGGTTCACAGGCAGGTGGGATTTGCTGGATTTTGGTCTTTGCCACAGGTTTGAAGGGCCAAGAATTCCACAACCTTTTATCTGCTGAGAACCTCGTGTTCCCTGACGACAGCACAGAGGAATTCTTGGATCACACAGAGTCCTCAGGACTCCCAGAAAGGAGGGCAGAGGATGCCAGGGCAGTTCTCTCACTCTGGGAAAGCCTCTGGTGAAGCAGAGGGGCTTAATTTAAACAACAGAGCCTATGGCACATGGAAACAGAGATAGGACAAGCTCCAAATGCTTCAGGATACATTTCTTAGCTGGAAAAAGGATGTGGGATGATGGAAAACCTCCAAGTGGACTTGCTTGGAGCCCTGCTCAGAGCTCAGGGCAAGGTTCTACCTCACCTCTGTTGGTAATAAATAATTTACCTGCAAAAAAAACCCTGCAATCTCAATGAGCTTAATTGATTTATCCAAACAATTTATTAATTAGTCCAGGCAACATCCTGCCCCAGTATTTCTGGATGCTGTCTCCACACTGTGACTCTACACTGTCCTACAGGTGCCTCTGTCTGTCCTTTATAAAGCTTTCCTGGATTTCCCAAGAGGCTTCCAGAGCTGGAGGCTTGGAGAACTCCAGTCTCTGCTCAGACATAAATAAATACCTGTTATTTGGAATTAAAACTTTCCCTTTTTTCTCCAAAATGTCTCTACAATTTACACATATTCCCATCCACACAATGGAAACCAAACCTTTGTCCACACAATTTCATCCCCATCTTTCTTACCCCTCGGTTGGGCTCGATGATGCTGAGCGTTTTTTCCAAAATTAAGGATTCTGTGATTCCATGATTCTTGGGTAGGGGGAAAACACATAGCAGCACACAGCTGGTGGTTTTTCCACTCATTATCCAGAGTGGCTGATGTTTAACTGATTATATTTGTATTTATTGATTAAAAAGTACATGTTTAACCATTAGTATTCCCAGGGGCAGGGTTGGAGCTCAAGGGGTGTTGGAGCTCAGCCCTCCCTGGCAGGAACACCAAAGCCAGGCTGCTTCCCCATCATCATCTTCCCTCGACACATTCCCCACTGAAAACCCCTGAAAAACCTCTTTTCTACCAGAATTTTTTTGTTTTTCTCAGAGAATGTTCTGCCCTGAGCTCTTCCTGCCCTGCTCAGATCAGCTGCCAGAGCATTCAGAAGACACAAGGATGACTCAAGAGCATCCCATCTCTGCTCAAACATAAATAAATACCTGTTATTTGGAATTAAAACTTCCTTTTCTCCCCTAAAAGTGCCACATCACGGCACTATTCACACACCACATTTATTTTACATTTTTACAGAGAATTATTTACCAGCAATAAATCCTGAGGAACCTTTGTGTCGAATCGCCAGTTGCCTTTTCTTTTGAAAGGTGGGATGTCCCTGCTGTGGATGGGGAAAAAATGCTGAAATGCAATTGCTGAGTGCCCTCTCGTGATGCCAGGAGGGAACAGCTCTGGCTGAACAACTGATGTTTTTTTTTAAATAAAATTCCTGTTTTTTCACAAATCTTCTCTTCTGTGGGCATTTAATTCCTGTATTTACCAAGAATTTCCGTTTGTAGCACTTAGGAAAAGCTCACCAGAGCCACTCTGGCAGCATGAATTGAGTGAAGGCAAAGTTTCCATCGAGTTTTATTGGACTTGGGAAATCAAATATGTTACATTTTACCTTCAGCCTCCCTTGTTTTGCCACTCCTGCCCTTCCTGAGCTCAGCAAAGAGATATTAATTTTTTTCTATTATTATCTCTTATTGTTTATAGAGCATCCAGGGATCCCCTTGCACTAAACAGTAAAAAAAAAAACCAAAACAGCAAACCCTTCAACACACCTGTGTGAGAACTGAAAACAGGAGCAAAGCAGGGAAATTAAAACACCACCAAAAACCAGGGTGAGGATGGGAAATCGAGGATGTTTCATGAAACAACACCACATTAGATGTTGTTTGTACAGCTGTGGCAACCCCTCCATATTTGAAATTAAAGGATCAATCAATATATTTCAGGTTATTCTCTCTTCCCAGCAGCCATGGAGGTTTTTTTGTTGAGAAATTTTCAATTTCCTAAGTTTTCATTCTATTTTCGCTCTATTTGGGCAGCCCAGGTTTGTTTAGGGATGAGTCAGACTGTGATTTAATCTGATTGATCCCCAAGCTGTAGCATTTACAAGTCCAGCACTGTAGGAGGAATATTTTCTGGTTCTTCACCCACATGTCTGAGTTATTTCTTGAGCCCCCAAGTTTTAAAATTGCTCTGATGTTTTATAAATAAATTTAAATATATATATATATATATATATATATATATATATATATATATAAAAGCAAGATATAGAAATAAGATACAATGTTTTATCAATAAAATTGCTCTAATGGCAATATTAGTCCAACTCCATCTGAGGAACCTGCAGAGGCTGCCAGGGGAGTTTCTGGGGGTGAGAAATAGAAATGTAATGGAATTCCTGACTATTTCAATCCACTTTTTAGATCAATTACAGGGCGATTTCCACAATTTCCCTTTTTTCCTGAAACCACGTAAACTTCAATACAGTAAAAAGGTGCAGAGAAAAAAGAAAAGGGATTTTTTCCTCTCCAAAATTGTTATTCCACTTCACCCACTGAATTACCAAACTCCTTGCTGCCCCTGGGATTGGCAGGGTTTGCTTGGCATCTCCTTCACCACCAAGCAAAGCAGGAAAAAAAACTGCATTTCCAGTGGCAGCCAAGCTCTGCTGGGCCAGGGCTGAGCACTAAACATTGCAAATATTCCTCCTCCCTGGGATGAGAGCAGATCTCAGATTTCCATCCCAGGAAATGTCTGTGGCAGCACTGCACATCTGAGTCAGCACCGAGTGACAAATCACCAGCAGGAGCTCTGAACCATCATGTTATTAGAGGAATTGCTTTTGTAAATTTAAAGAGTTTGCTTTGCTTATGACAAGGAGATGCTTGAATGACTAATTTTTTTTTTTTTTTTAATATTTATAAGCAGATATTTATAACCTCTGGCAGTTTGTCACTAACTTTTCTGGATGTGAGAGAGTTGTAATGAACTTCATTACTGTGTATATTTGCTTTTCCTTTTGGCTGCTACACTAACAAAAATGGCTTTTAATAATAAATAGCATTTCCTAGAGTGAAAGGCATGGAAATTGTGTCACTTTTCGAAGAACCTTTCCCATCCCTGCTCAGCAAAAGTCGAATTTGGGTAGTGAGGTGTGTAGTGAAGAGGAATTTACAGATTTTCTTCAGACTTTTGGGGTTTTTTTTTTAAACTTTAAGAGCTGTTAACAAGTCAAAAGTCTTATTTATTATCTTGACTACTTGTTTAGATTAAATACTGATTACTGCTGGTCTGTGCTATTGTTAATTACTGCCTAATTCAGCTTGACCTTCACCCTTCAACCAAACATTCACTGTGCCGAAAGGAGAAGCAGAAATGATCTAAAATATCTATTTTCTCCTTCTCAGCCTGCTCTGCCACCTCTAGAGCTGCCCAGAGCTTCTCTCCATCCCAACAACAGAATTTGGACCACAACGAAGGGCCAAGTCGCAGAAATGTGAGCCATAAAAAAACTCCCAAAGCTTTGACAGCTTTACTGCAAAGGCAAATTTACACCCCACGGTCACAGCTCTGTGCATTGCTCAATGCCTATTAGGAGAACTCATCAAAAACACAGATCTGAACCACACACACCTCACTTTTGTCTCAGAACGTTGCGCGGTTTTTATCTCCTCGCCATAAATAATGGAAGCATCAGCACTTTTGGCAGAGCACAATAACAAATCCCATCCTCTTGGTAATTGTAAACACACTGGAGCTTGTTATTGACCTTGTGTAAAATACTGACACAGGGAAATAGGGGGAAAAAAAAAAAAGAGAAACAAAGTTTAGCTTCCCAACCCCCCCAGTTTGGTTCAAAGCTAAAATACAGCTGAATTTATGATGGGATGGGGAAGGAATGAACTGTCATCAGAAATGAGCTGCAGAATAAAGCGTGGAGCAAATCTGAAATCCAATTTTAATAGAGTAAGGTGTATCCATCCACATAATGACAATTCACGTGCATATTTCACTTGATTTAATCAGTCTTCATTTGAAGCCCTAAAATACCAGTCGCTGTAATGAAACAGAATTTATTACCAATCTGTACGAGTAGCACTGCTGATTTTCCTAAGTAATCCATTTAGATACTTGTGGACATGTGAATGGCTAAATTCATCAGGCACTCAGCTCTCCCTGCCTGATTTCCTCCTTCATGCCCCTTTGAAATCCCTGATGTTAATGCAGCCCTGCCAGCACAAAATAAATTATTCATCTGATCGAGCAAGTGCGTTTCCTGAAATGTTCCTCGCCCTGAACGAGTGTCGGAAAATATCTTTTTTCCATAACGATAATGCAGCCATAACATTTAGACATCAAGTGTCCTTGGCCACATTATCAGTTCTCCAAGCCCAGAAAGGATGGTGCTTTAGGGCTCTGTTGTAGTCAAACAATTCTTCCTTCCCACGCTGCTCCAAGAGGGGGAAAAAGCGCTTTAGCAGATCCAGGGAAGCTCAGAGTGAAAATCCCAATAAATTTAGTGTGCAGGAAGGTTTGATGGGATGAAAGGAGGGGTTTGAAGCAGCCTGGAGCATCACAGGAGACAAAAAATCTTCACTGGAGAGAGAAGAACAGTCTGGTGTTGATTACAACACTTGTTCTTCACGCTCATAACTTTCCAGAGGAATTTTCCTGTTGTTCCTGCAAAGGTAAATCCATTTGGGAAGGATCCTTATCAGAGTCAAGTCATCCACTGAGGACCTGGTTCTGTGCAGATTGGGTTATGAGGTAAATAAATAAATGTGGGATAATAATAATAATATATATAATATTTATAATATAATATAATATAATATAATATAATAAATATAAATAAATATCAATTATATATAAATATAATAATAATATAATAAATAAATAATAATTTTCTGTGTGTGTGTATGTGTATATACACACCTGCTATTTATCCCTTTTCCAATGCAAAAGCAGACATTTTTATTAAAAAAACTAGATATTCAAACTTTTAAAAGAACAATTCTTACCCGATCCATAGCATAATTAAAAAAAAAAAAAATCAAGTTTTACATGCAAAGCCTCATTACAGAATGGTCATTAAGAAACTGGAACCTGACAGAGCAAAATAAAACCAGAATATCCCCAAATAAGAAAAAAACACTCTTGAAGGGATTACACTGCAGAAATACTTGTGCCAAACTGCTTTTACAGAGATTACAACTCATCTACCTGCACTTCTGGTCTGAACAACTGCTTTAGTCAAGAAGAGCACTGAGGCAACACTCAAGTCTTGATTTCAAATCATGTGGGGCTGCAAAGGATTTAAATGACAGAATTTCAGTTGGATCAGACAACTCCTCCCCCCTTCTGTCCCGAAAATCCCAAAGCTGCTGATCTCATCCCACATCCCAGCACAGCCATATGTGAAATGTTCCAATATTTCTGTAAAAATCCTGTTTCCCAGCCAGAAAACGATTAGCAGTGATCATATTATCTTCAATGCTGTTCTTTTTTATAGACTGTTAGAAAGTGTACTTGTGCGCTCAGCATCTTGTAAAATTGCTAATAAGTGGCAATTAGAGTTATTAATACTTCCCTCCTAAGCGAGAAAGCAGATCCTTTCCATTAGACAAAGCAGTTTGTCAGAGAAAACTGGGGCAATAGCAAGGCAATTTCCTGTGCTAATAAAGCAATTCCAAAGGATTTGTCTCCAGAGTTCAGGGCTCTGAACAGCACTCACTGCCCAGGGGATCCCAAAGCTGAGTATCTCCAGGGATCTGGAAAGTTGATCCTGGTTTTGGGTTAGGGATCTGGAAAGTTGATCCTGGTTTTGGGTTAGGGATGTGGAAAGTTTTTTCCAGATTTTGGGTCAGGAATCTGGAAAGTTTTCTCCAGATTTTGGGTCAGGAATCTGGAAAGTTTGCTCCAGATTTTGGGTCAGGAATCTGGAAAGTTTTCTCCAGATTTTGGGTCAGGAATCTGGAAAGTTGATCCAGGTTTTGGGTCAGGGATCTGGAAAGATTGCTCCAGATTTTGGGTCACCACACTCCAGCATCTCCATCTCCCACTGCTCTCCTATTCTAGAGCAGGAAGAATATTTGGTTTGGGATATATATTTTTTTTTTTTTACTCCATATTACACTGACTATTGGATTTTGTGTTCCCCAGTATTCCATTGTGAAAAGGATAAATCCAAAGTGCCCCAGGATCAGAGGGGGTTTAAATGAAACCATCCACATTTCTTCTAATCAGTGATTGAGACGCTCTGAGCTGGTTTGGAGTGATCATTAATGAGCACTTTTTGAGGCAGAATGAGGAATTTTTAATGTGCAGGTAGACCCAACACTACTAATAAAAACCCTTCTGAGCAGCAGAAGAGGTGTGAACAAATCCCTGTGGCTGCAAACTCCAGATCTGGAGCAAAATCAAGACACAATAAACGTGGAGAACAAATTTTAATCTTCATGTCCTCAGAGTTTTTATCCCAAATTTCTGGAGCAGCCTCTTCCCCCTGGGGATGGATATTCCTGAAAATCAGCCCCCAGCAAAACCAAACCCCAATGTCAGTGATTATCACTGAAAAATTAAACCTTAGAAATTAATTTTCATACATGCCCTTGTGCTCAAATAAAACTGGCATTTTTAATACGTATTTAAGACCCAATCAACAACTTTAATTTCAAAATTACAGCGTGGTTTTAACAAAATAGAAACTACTTTAAATTTATACCCAGGGTGGGTTGACTCAGGAGACAGAGATGCTGAAGTCTTTACAGGAAGCAGGGAAAGTTTGGCAGCTCCACCTTAAAATATTCTGGGAGTTTAATATTTCTTTTGATGTTGAAATGACTGAAAAATCAAGTTGGGAGTGGGGAGTTCATCTTTCTTCCAAATGCACATTTCACCTTCAAATGATTCCCCATCTGGGATATCATCACGGAAACTGAGGATCACAAATGGGGATGGAGCTTTCAGCTGGAAAATTGAATGGCATGATGAAACAAAAGGAAATCTGTATTTCTCCACACATCACGAAACTCAGAGCACATGGGAAGAGAATAAATTTTACCAGGATTTTCACAGATGGGTTTTTAAATATAAGTTTTTTAAAATTTTCTAGGAGATCCCAGCTCCCGTTTAGATAACCAGTTCAAATGAAAATAGTTTAGCTTTGCTTTTATACATCCATAAAATTCCTTCCACGAGATGCTCAGTGAAGTATCAAACACTAAACTGGGGAAAAGAGAGCGATAAAGCTGAAAAGTAAACATGGGGAGAATAATCAAACATTTTAAAGACAGGCATTAAAAATAAATTCTCTATTTTTATCTGTCTAATGAGTGGATTTATTGCTTGTGCAGAGCAGGATTTAAAGATTATGAAAAAAATTTTCATACAAAGTCTGTGGAAAGAGAAAATAAAAGAAAATGCAGTGAATTGATTCTCCAAACTGGCTTAGGAAATACTGGTAAGTAGCAAATTGAACAACCTATTAAATCAATTAGCAGCCAATAAATCAATTAACAGCCTGTTAAATCAATTGAACACAAGGCTAAAACTCAAGCCCACAGGTTTGGCCTGAAGGATTTTCAGTGGCACTGCTCAATATCCACAGCAGAAACTCGTGGGCAACTCTAGAGCTCTGTTTAGCTGAATTTTGGGACTCCTTCCCACTAATTGCTCAGCAAGAGGAGCAGTAATTACATGAGCTGCAATATACAGGGTGCAGAAAAAAAGCAATGCAAATTTGTCACACCAATAAAAAGGCTCGAGAAAGTAATATTTTGTACAAATTAATTAGAGCCAAGCATTAAACGAAATAGTAATTGCTCTGTGGTATAACTTTCCAACTACTACTGGAAATTAGTTAAGGTTTCCAACAACCACATATGAGGAACATAATTTTTTACAGTTTTGTTTTCATCAGTTCAAGTTTCTAGACAGTCACAAATCTGACATAACTTTCCTTTATGTAAAACAAAGAGCAGAGAAAATTCCCAGACCTTTCCAATGAAAAGCTGCTTAAACTCTCCTTAATATTTACATTCCTTATTAGTAAATATCCCTCATGGACAAAACTGGTGGGACAGAAATCCAAATAAGATTTTAGACCTTCTCACTGTTATGCACATACCAAACAAGGATAAGCTGGAGTTATTTAATTGTAATTCACCCCAAAATAGCATAAAAATTAAATATTCCAGAAAATAGATGGCAAGATCATGTCCTTTTAATGTAAGAGTGATAAAACCCAGTGTTTAGAAATAAAAATTTATTTCAGTGGTGGCCTGAAGTGCAGATGCTCATCAGAACTGAAATATTTTCTACCCCTTGGAGTTCCCAGTCTTGACACAGTCTAAGCAGTTGAGATGCAGAACAGATCAGCATCACCAATTTTTTTTTTTTTTCCAGACACCTCAGCCCCCTTTTTTTGTGAGCCCAGGTCATTGTTCCTTGAAAATTCAGGATGCAACAGCTTGGCAGCTCTCAGTTTGGGGCACCTGGATGTTACCAGAGACTCAAGCTGAGGCCGAGGAGTCTATAAAATTAGATTTAGGCTTTACTAGTGAATCTAAATCATCCAAACACGATGATATAAAGTCCTGATCTTTGTGTTCAGCTCAAAAAAAAAATTAACTTTTTAAAGGTAGGCTTGTTTCCATCTACTCCTACAGGTGAAGTCTGTGTTCTGTCCCTGCAGGGAGATGTTGCACTTTGGTGCCTAATCTACCTCAAACCTGTATTTTTGGGTCATCCAGAGGAGCACATGTCCAGAAATGACCATGAAATACATTCCCCATGATTGTAGGGTGTTCCTTACTGACAATGCCACACTGCCCAGGCAATCCCAGAGATGGCAATGGCTGTGGTTGTGGAGACAAAGCAAAACTGGGAATTTTGGTGCTTGTTTGCAGAATAAAGCTGAATTTTCCATGCTTTCCCAGCCAGTTTCACCATTGACAGCAAGACACTTTTCACCCAGCTGAAAGCAGATCCAAGAGCTGCTGACAGAGCCCAGCAGCCACACCAACCCTGGGGTGGCACAGCCTGCTCAGTCTCACACTTCCCACTCCTCCCTCCAAACATCTCACTGTTGCTGTCCTCCCACCATTCTCCACTCTTCTGCTTTGATAGAAATCCCGTGGTGTGTTCGGTTTTCTAATCAGCATGGTGGAAATGTTTTACAATTACCCAATTTACAGGCTGTTTTGTAAATGGAAAAGAAAATGACACAGTTTAATTAAGTTTTAGTGCTGTCAGACCTGTCCTACGGCGCTGATTTATTTCTAGGTCCTCTGAGCCAAAGTCAAACCTCCAGCAGTAGAACCACTTGTCCCTTGTAAAACCTCATTGAAGCTTCCAGCTCTGCCCTGAAGTTCAAAGGGAGAAGTTTGGGTTTACCTTTGTACTTAAAGAAATATCTGATCCAAGTGGGGATCATCTTTACATATTTTGTTAGGAAAATATTTTAATGACGTTATCAAAAATTTGAAAATAAATATCTTTTCCAGGAAAGACACCCAAGCAGTCCAAGCAATCAACCTTTCACAAAGAGCTGATTTAAATCTTTCATCTTACTAAGACCAAAATCCTCCTCCTCTTGGTTTTTCTAACTGTTTCATAATGAAATGCTAATTCCACAGCTTTTGGAGTTGACTTTTGACTCCGACATGAAACGTAAATTTAACAACCCTTACCAGCATGAGGCTGAGGAGAAATGGATCAAAGCTGAGAGGAGGAGGAGGAGGTGTTGATCACAAGCCTGGCATTTTTAATGTTGCACAAGCTCCTTTTTCAGCAGAATTTTTATTTTCCAAAAAATTAGTGCTAAATCATAAAGCCTTTTCTTTCCCCTTTTTTTTTTATAGCTGATACATAATGTATGACGACACGTAAATCTAGTCCAAGTCTAGCTTTGGACATTCACAGCAGAATAAATTTATAACAGAGACTGATTTAACAGCCTTCTTCTATGGGAGTTCAAAGCATTCTGGGTCTGTCTGCATTCTTCCTAAAGTCTGCAGGATCTGAAAGATTTTAAACCTTTTTTTTTCTTGAAAACAACAGGAAAATAAGAAAAGTTGTTGGCTGTTTTGCCAACTCCTTGCAGTCCAACCTCTGCATTCACAGCACTGATTATTGAAGGATATTTTCCATGCCTGAGCTTCCAAAATAACCATGAGCAGCAATCCCAGAATCACCAGGATTGGAAGAGACAATTCAGATCATCAAGTCCAACCAGCACCACCATAATCACCCCTAAACCACATCCTGGCCTCCTGAACACTTCCAGAGATGGTGACTCCACCACCTCCCTGGGCAGCTCATTCCAGTGCCTGACCAATTTTTTTTTCCTAAAATTCAATCTGAACCTCCCCTGGCACAACTTGATGCCATTTTCTCTTCTCTTTTCTCTTGAGACACGGCAGAAGAGACAGACCCATGTCGCTGTCGAGCCACTAGCAGAGAAAAAGACCCAGATTCTCAGTGTGGCATAAAAAAGAGCTTTTATTATTTGATTCCAACTTATATAGACTTTTCAGAGGTCACCCAGATTGGTCAGTCAGAAACCTCCCCCTAGGCCTGATTGGCCAGGCCTGAGCTGTCCAAATCTCGAGACACTGTTTTTAATAACATCCAAACTTTATCTTTGTTTATAAAACACAGGAAAAGATTCTCATGGGAAAGGCCTGTGCTAGCCACAGACCCACAGCTCAGCCATTTGCTTTGGAGGCCAAGAAGGGTGTGAAAAACACTTTTTTAGTCCTTTTTTGCAGATCTTAGGGTCGAAAAAGCCTCCATGGCAGCTTGAGGGTCACAACTCAGCCTCATGCCAGAATTATGGAATGGTAATCAAAGTGACCAAGGTCTTCCTTACTATCCTCTACAGTCACTCTGGGGAGTTTATTTCCATGTTATTTCCTTATTCCTTATGGGATTAAACATCACCCAAAAGCTCCAATAACCCAAATTCGTGGAATGATTCCCACATATCCCTGTGGTAAAAGCAGTGACCCCACGAAAGCAGGAACAGGCAGATTTTGGCAGGTTGAACCTGCATCATTTCTAAAGAACAACTCAATTTGCAGCCCACACTGCTGAGCTGAGTTGACATTTGCTCTGCCAGGCTCTCCTTTTGCTCCCATGACAAGGCCAAAGGTCCCATCAGGTGGCAGCAGCAGTTATTTAACCGAGGGCAGGACCTTTGCAGAGGGAATCTATTCATAGACTACACTGTCAGCTTTCCAGCCACTCAAAGTCAATCAATTCTTTTAGTGAATCAGGACCTGGAGAGGCAGAAGGCAATTATTTTTAAGTTTGGATCATTTTAGAGACCTTTTTTCGGATGCAGAAGATGAATCAGAATCAGTTTTCCCCGTTCACTTTTCAAGCTGAATCACTTAAATACACCAAAATTAAAAACTCTCCCTGTGGGACTCAGATCAGGGCTAGAAAAAAGAGATAACATCCTCCTGAGAAAATGGATGGAAGATCAGTGCTCAGGAAATTTTGGGTGAGGATTTGGGAATGTGGGTTTCAGAAATACAGGGAATTCTAAAAAGAGAGGGAAGAGTGTGGTTGTGAATTCAGAAGCCACTGAATTCATGAATTCGAACAGGAATTGTTTGGATTTGTGGAAGACACAGAACTTTGCTCTGCATTTCACCCCCAGTCCTATGGACTACTCCAAATTTTGCTTCTTTTGACCCTTTTTGTCAGCAATATCTGATTCCTTGGATGCCCAGAAAACAAATAAATAAAATATAACATGACCAAAACCCAGTGAACTCAGATATTGAAGGCAAACCCTCAGTTTTTGGGTGCTCTGGTCACCAACATGATGAATTACAGAGCCAGGAGGATTCAATCACACCCTGAGATGTTTCCCTGAACACCCCTATATGTGTAAATTGAAATGTATACACAGGAGGATATATTTTATATAAATCTCCTCATTTCCCACAGCTCAGAAATTAAGGGAGAGCTTTGCACAAAGCACTAAGTGGGGATGGTTTACCTGCATTGAAGATGATGATGATGAACTGCAAGGGAAACTTCCAACAGTGATTTCAGCAGAGGGAGGACAGACCCAGCCTGGGCCTGGTAAGCAGCCAGAGAAGCAGATATTCGACAGCAATGGCACATTTTATTTCCAAATCAAATACATTTTATGTCTAAAAATAAAATTGATGGAGCCTCTGTGTCCTCGGAAGCTCTCTCTTTGTTCTGAGCAGATGTGCAGCTATGACAAAGTATTTTATTTCTATGCTGCAGCTGGAGCTTCACAGCAATACCTGAATGTGAAATATTCCCACATGGAAATCTCTGCATTTCCTGCTCAATTGAAACACCACCAGGACTTTCTTTGGAGCATATTTATTTCTCTGTTTCTTAATTTAGATAAGGCTCTGCCCTCCTCTTTGTCAAATTCGTTCCCAATTAAAGCAGCACTTCAGACTTCCCAAATGCAATCATATGCTAATAAACCTGAGTCCTTCTGGAGCACCAATTAGAGAAAGTAGTTCTCTCCCAAAAAAGAATTCTGTGTGTTCCTCAGTTCTTTCTGCAAAGCAATCTGATGAGAGTAGCTGGGAATTTGAAGAGAGCATTGAATATTTGAGTACAAAGCCAACAAGATAAGTACATGGAAATTGGAGGAAAATATTGTAAAGAGATGGATTTGTTGTCAAGTTGGACTCTGATAAAATTCTGGAGTCTACTGACCTTAAAGACAGTTTTTGAGATTTTTCACTAAAACTTCACAGTGGGTCACTTCAGCAGAACAAAAGTCACCAGTCTGGAAATCAGTTAAAAAAAAAATCTCTTTTTTACGAAAAATTATTAATCCTCTAAACCAAAGCTCCTGCAGAAAAAACAAAATCATTTTCAGCAAGTTCTACAACTCTAAACTTTTCCTAAGTTGGTAAAATTATCAGAATATCCTTTTTTGACATTTCAAAATTAAAATAAGATTTCCTGTCTCAAAACAACCTTTCCCTTCAAAATTTGAGCTAATCAAGCAAATGACAGATCAAAGATAGCAGCAAAATCATTAAATGCTTCAAAACGATCAAACCTATTTCTCCCAATTTAAGCAAGAAAATAGCTCATCAGTCTGCAAAAGGAGGGAAAAAAAATTAATAATGGGTTCTTTTCTGATGTGGGCTTGAAATTAGGGGGAATTATCAGGAAGATAATTTGACAATTTGCATGTGCTTAGCGTGATTTGGTTATCCAGTGCATCCCAGTGCTGCTTGAAGGCTGCTCTGGATTGCACCTCAGAGTTCATGCAAACTCTGTGGCAACACAGATTCTTTCCCATGGGAATTTTCTCTTCTTCTTCCTGTGTTTTATAAATAAAGTTTGGATGTTATTGAAACGGTCTCTGGAAGATAGGCAGTTCAAGCCTGGCCAATTGGCCTGAGGGGAGGTTTTGAATTGACCCAATCCAGACGACCTGGGAAAGTCTAGATAAGTTCTTAAAATTAATTAATAAATTCAGATTTGCGCCACCTGGGACTCTGTCTGGTTTCTCCACTCTGCTGGTGGATCAACAGCGACACAACACAACTTGCAGGAATCAGTGGATTTTAAAATTTCCCTCTCGTGGTTCTTTTTCCAACTCTGTGGCAGCAGAGAGGAGGAGGAGAACCTTGCTGACAGCAGCTGGAATCCAGAGAAATGGAAAAACTGCCTTTTTTTCCATGGCATGGAGATGCTCCTGGTCCAGCCTCTGCCAGCAAGTTGTGACAACCTCGGGGGGAAGGAAACAGGAGAGGATTTGAAATGCCTTTAAACTGCCAGAGGGCAGGGAGAGAGGGGATATTGGGAAGGAATTGTTGCCTGTGAGGATGAGGAGGGGCTGAGATGGAATTCCCAGAGAAGCTGTGCTGCCCCTGGATCCCTGGCAGTGTCCAAGGCCAGGCTGGACAGGGCTTGGAGCAGCCTGGGACAGTGGAAGGTGTCCCTGCCATGGCAGGGGTGGCACTGGGTGGGATTTAATGTCTCTTCCAACCCAAACCATTCCAGGATTCTCTGAAATCAGTGAATCAGGGAAAATGCATGTTTGTGTCACACCTGCAGATATCCAAGTTCCTGAAGCTGCAGTGGGGATTCATCAGGAAAATCTCCTCCTCCTCCTCCAAGCCTCTGCCAAACTCAGCCCAGAATTCCTGCTGGAGCCCAGAAATTATCCTCATTCATCAATTATCCACCTCTGCACCACCCAGGAGTGAGAACAACCTCAGCTGTGCAGGCTGCAGCACACTTATCAAACCTCTTCATTTCAGGAGAGCAAATTTTCCTGAAAAATATCATTAACACCAACTCGATGAACTGGCTGGTTTTTACCTCTCCCTCCTCACCCTTCTGTGACTTTCACTGCTGGATTTTCCCCTCATTTCAGTGCAATTTACTGCGGATGAGATCTCCAAACTGAGGTTTCAGGGGGGTGGGAATGCAGAGAAGCACCTGCTGGGACTCCCAGAGCTGCCTGCAGCTTCACCTCTGCATCTCAACACCCAATTATCTCCCGAAAATCCAGCTGCCTGAGGAACCTGAGGCACCAAACAGCCCTGAGAGCTGCAGGGCTGCAGGTAGGAGAGGAAGAGCGCTGCAGGAAAAATCAGCCAAACTGTGGGGTGAAAGCACCTGGCGCTGCTGCTGGGGTTAGCAGGACCTGAAAAGCCAGAAATGGTGTTGCAAGGCTTGTAAAAGCAATGTACACCTGAGTGGATCTGCAGAAATTGCTCTCCTGACTCCAGGAAAGAGCAAAGGGCAATCAGCTCAGAGCCTAAATGACTCCACAGCGTTTTACAGGCTGGAGAGAGTGAATTTGTTGGACAAGGCACAGGTTTGGGCTGCATCTTGTTTTAATGCTATGAACCTTTTCAATACTTACAGGTAAATCTTTATGGTCTTATCTGGCTTTTCCCTGTGATTTCACCTTTTTTTTTTCATTAATATTACTGCCATGTTCACTGACCTGTTATAAAAAAAATTTGGAAATATTTCTGTCTCCAGGAATTAGACAAATTTAAAAGTGTGGGACAAACCCCTGGGGGATTTGGGAAGTTCCTCTATGTCCTGAAGCTCTTTTTGCCACTCTGTCCAAAACATTCCATGACCTTGGACAGACTGGAAAAATTGACATTTCCACAGCCCAGCCACCACCACAAGTCTATTCTTACATGGAAAAAGATGAATATTAATTGAGAAAAAACTCCATTTTTATCCCCAAAGCCTACCTGAAGTTCTGTGGGAAAAATAGCCACATTTCATTGCATTCCCTTTTCTGCTCCCTCTCAGGCTGAGGGATGGATCCTGGAGCAAATCCCTCAAAATTGTCATTTTGGAGGTTCTGGCAAGCAGAGAGTGAAGAAAAAAAAAAAAAAAAGCTAAAATTAAACTGTTTTATCTCCAAACATTCTCACTGCAGACACAGATTGAGCAATTACTCTCATACTAATTATTCTCCAAGGGTGACCTTCACAATTCCTGATGATTCTCTCCCTTGACTGCACTGTAGTCTAATAAATACACAAAAATGGGTGAAAGGATGGGAAAAAAGGAAATAAGAAACACCTTAGCATGTGATCCCCCAAAGCTGAACAGGAAAATCAGGGATTTTAGAAACTTCCTTGCACAGAAAACTCTGAAAGATTGATTTTTTTTTTTCCTAAAACCAGGATTTAGTTTCATCTTCTAACAACAGTTTCCAGGGAAGAAATTTTCCAGAAATCTTGTCCAAATTCATGGTTTGGTGATAAAATGTGTCCTGGGCCTGAATGAGGATGAATCCTATCAGTTCCTCCTGTGGGGAATAAAAGGACAGCTGGGAGCATCACCAGAGCTGGGAATGTCACGGTTTTGTTGCAAAAATCATGAAAAAGATTTATAATCTATATTTGCTATGTTTTTTTTGGGGGGAGGTTTTATGTGTTAACCTATAAATCTCTTTTTCCCATAAAATGTCCTTTGGCTGAGTGACACCATTAACGTGGATAATGAGAATAATCCACGTTATTTATATTTATTTATATATATTTATTAATATATATTCATTTATATTTTTATATATTTATATAGATAGATATATTTATTTCTTATATTTATATATAAATATAATATTTATTTATATAATAAATAATTTATTTATATTAATATTTATATAAATATATATTTATTTGTAGATATTTATAGTGCCAGAAGCACTAAAGAGAAGAAAAAATTAACAAATTTAAAAATAACCAAACCTCAACCCCACTTAGCTCCAACAGTTACAAACTGGAACAGTCTGAGATGAAGCTCCAGCACAGAATTATTGGGAATTATTCAGTGTTTTATAGCCCTGAGCCAAGGCACCAAACTGGAGCCTTTTTGTGATGCCTCAGCACAGCAAAAACTCCTCCTTCCTGTGCCTCATGGTTTATTCTGCTCATCTGAGCAGATGTTTTGCAAATCATAAATTAAAGTTCAGCTTTATTGCTTCCCATCTCAGTGGCATTATTGGCCTTGTCGTGGCTCCCAGAGATGAGGTTTATGAAATGTCCTAAATCCCTGCTGGTTGGTTGTTAATGTCAGTTTAACAGCTTTGCCACCACAGATTTTGGTTATTTTTTTAATTTTTTTTTTAATTTTTTGGGTTTTTTTTTATATTTCTAATTTTTGTTTGGTTTTTTTTAAACAAATCACAAAATTTTCCAGGATTTACACCTAGAAAGTGAATTTTACTTGCTATTAGGGATAATTGCAAAATTCTTATTTGAGAGCTTCTTACTCTCTCTGCATTAGCTTTAGGATTTCACTGGATCCAACCCCAGTTAATGCAGAAAATAATTTGCCTGTGTTTTGTTCACTTCAGCAACTGGAACAATACAGATGTTTCATATTTTTTTTAAAAATTTACAGATTCACCTCTTCCTCTTAGGAATCTACAATATATTAGGTAGACATAATTTTTTCTTTGGGAAATGTTCTATACTTCAAAAATGCTTCCTTTAATTTCTTTCCCATTCTTTAATCAAGCTGCATTTCCACAATTATTCAGGACAGTGACAGATTTTGTAAAAGAAAATTCACGAGGTTAAAGTGACGCTTGCAGAGATGCCAAATGATCAATGAAAACTTGAAATAATTTGGAATAACGCAGATAATTTTATGTGGGAGAATTCCATTCATCCCAAATGCTGGATATCCAACACCTTGCTCAGCTGAGCACTCTGTGACAATTTTTACTTTGTAAATTCTCACTTCCAGAAATCCTCAGTGGTGCAGCAACAGAGGGAAAAACACGAAGATGCACAGAAAAACTTTATGAGAACAGATTCTTAACAGTCAGAGAAACTTCCCCTTTCTTCTCTCCATTCTTTTATTCAGCAGAGAAACACAGAAATATAAAAACCCACTCCAAGTTTTCTACATCCCATTTGAAAATCTCATTTAAGCAACTCGCCAAGACGTGACTCTGCTTTTCTCACCCACGGCAAGAAGAATTTTGAAGCTAATTAGAGTGGGAATAACTTCAAAAATGATCTTTCGTGGCTGGGAGTGGAATAAGGGTTGGGAATGAACAGCAGAGGGAGAACAAACCCCACATTTGCAGCGCAGCTCTGAGCAGGTTTGATGCAATCCAGGGAGCCCAAAATCCAAAATGAAAATCAGGGCTCAGATTGTTTAAACCAAGCAGAGGAATTTTGGGTCTTTGCCATCATTTCCCTAGTGATCCTGAAAACTGATCTGTCCTTCTCTCCCATCAACCAACTCAAACAGGGAGGAGGATTCATGGTGGATGAAACCCCAACATGCATTATTATTTAATAAAACACATGGCCAGGCTCTGAGTTGGAACAAACCAGCCAGAAAAGTGTTGACCTCAAAGATCAGGAAGGTTAAGTTGCTATAAATGAAACTTCACCCCCTGTGTGACTTTAACCTCCCAGACCTTTCACCTTGTCGTGATCTTTCATCTCATTTTAGGTAGATCCCCACTCCATTTTTAAGAAAAAAAAAAATACTTAAGAAACTCAGCAAGTGAAGCCTTCAATATTTTAAGCACCTGCAACTGAAAATAAAATAAAATAAAATAAAAAAAGCCTAATTTGACAATGGCAAAATGTGTGACATTATTGAAGCAGCTCATTATGGGAAGCTTTCCAGTTGTTCTCGGAGCTCAGCTGAAGTTTCTCTGCCTTGCTGCCCTTGTTAAGTCTTCCTGGTAAAAGCTAAAGAGTTGGCTGTCTAATCAGAGATTAATAAGGCTGTTCTCAGCTTGTTTGGGAACTCTGCACAGCAGCAGCAGCAAGACAGAAAGGACTGAAGTTAAAAAACTACTTTACAATTAAAGGGAAAAAAAATAGAAACAAAGTTTTTCGGCTTCCTTTGAGAAGTGATGACTTATTCCTTTAATTTGAGCTTTTGTACATCCAATTTCACTGGAAAAAAAAATCTTTCCAAGTACCAAACTTTAAAGCAAAGCATCACCCAACAAGGTTCAGAGCATTCTAAGGTTTATTCTCCTCCCCTTAGTGGCATTAGATTTGGAATTAATGCCTGGGTTTTTTGGGGAGTCATTAAGGGAAGGAGTTGTTGCTGCATTAATGACTGACAGCCAAAGCACCTCTCCTTGTCCTCTATTCCAGGCTGGAAAATAAATGGGATTTGCTCACCAGGACCAACCACAAAGTTGTCTGTGATGAATTCCACCTGCCTTGGGCAATTGGGGGAAAAATCTTCAAAACCACAGCCCTGCTTTGGGACTCCTGATGAACCCAGGGCTGGTTTGGCACTAATTTCCCAGAGTAAAGGACTGGAAAAGAATTTTAAAAGGAATTTATTAGTGTTTTCTACAATGCACCTGCATTGCCTTAGAGCCGTTGTGAGAGTTTGGAGTAGATTTTTGGCATTGTGGGGATAAAAACCTCCCAAGATCTTTCATAATTGGTTTCCTACCATTTGTAGGAATTCTCTTTATTCACAACTCCCCTGCCAGGCTCTGTGGGTCTCTGTGCCTCCCTGCAGTTCCACATTCACCATTCCTTGATGGCAAGAGCTCTGTTACCTTCCCCAAATCCAGATCTGCCCAAAATTCAGATCTCCCCAAAAACCCAGATCTCCCCCAAAACCCATATCTCCCCCAAATCCAGGTCTCCCCCAAAATCCAGATCTCTGAGCACTCTCTGAACTGAAGGTTCACAATTCTATCAAGGATAAAACCCAGCAGATTCCCAGGATGTTGTAACCACTGCACCCTCTGCCACAACAGCAGAGGAATAAACACTTTCAGTACGGAATTCTGTTCAAATGGGGTTTTTTTTCCAGATTTTTACTCCTTGGGGACAAAAAAAAAAAAAAATCATTATTCAAATACCATCCAGTGAGCCAAGAAAGCCACAGACTATGAATGTAATTTAAATTTTAGCACTGCTGTCTTTGGTCCTATCATCAAAATCCTAAATCTGTCACTGGGATTTCCCACAAACCTCAAGAAATATCCCCATTCTCACCTGCTCTTCATGACCAGAGTGTCTCTGGAACACTCAGAGCAAAGATTTTCCAGTCAGGGGATGAGAATTGGCTAGGAAACATGGCAAGGAGATAATGGTAAAGAAAACCAACCCACGATGACATGTTTTTATCTAAATGGCACAAAAACCAGCTCAGAAATATCCTGACAAGTGCAGGGAGAGCAGGGAGAGCAGGGAGAGCAGGGAGAGCAGGGAGTCAGGGTAGAAATGCTATTTTGGAAGGTATTTTCATGCAAGGACACTTTAAAAATGCATTAAAGTCACTTAAAAAAAAGGATAAAAAGAGAAGTGAGAGGTTTCATCTCAACCATTCTTGCAGCTGCTGCTTGTAGACAAACTCAGAATTATTTTATACCTCCTCTGGCTCCGATTTTGGAGGTATTTCCTGTGGTATTTTGGGCACCAGGAGTGAAAACCCTTAATATCATTTATTCTTTGTCAACCATGCCTATATTAATGTGGGGTTTTTTTAAATTAAAACTAAATGTGTCTGAATTTTAATACTAAAATTTGTTACACATTTTGGAAATTCTCAGTGCAGAAGCAGAGGTCAAGCTTCACTTGTCTTCTGGCTGAAATCCTTGAAAAAAAATGGAAAGCACCTTCTTTTTGATGAATAAATTAGGGAATTTTAATAGAGATATAACAACATGAAATGGATTTTGCCTGAGCACATTACAGCCATTAAATAAATCACTGTTTAACCGAGAAAAAGAGGAGACTTTGAAAAGAAATGTAATTCCATACAACTTCATGACAGAATCAATTAATCAACTAAGTCTGATTTCAGACACTTGCTGTAATGCCCACATAGGGATAAGACACAGATCCATGAAAAATTTCTTTTTATTTAGCATTTTAAACATTGCCCTAGTCAGGACTTAAAAAATATTTTGTCTTTTTATTTTCTCCTACAAAGAATCAAATTCATATTTGATCTCAACTCTGCTATTTGACAATTCACAACTCTATAATTTTGCTTCCCCAGCTATTCTTACTTTTTTCTAGTTTATTTACACTTTTCCTCCTTATTCAATAACATCTTTTAAAAAGGAGGAAGAGAAAAAAAATAAAAGCATTGCAATTCAGAAAGCAGCTATTATAAAATAATCACTGTCTTTTCACAGAAGCTGAGGAGGTGAGAAGGTTTTTATTTTCAATATCTATTTAGGCTGTCTCTGTAATTCCTCTCCAACATGATCCAGCTGAGAAAATTCCTTAGACAGGCTCTACCCTGGCAAAATGGCAAACGACATTAAGTTGCTCAACAAATTTTAAAACAAAATCAGATGAGTTTACTCCTCACCAAATCCATCTTTTGTGCTCTATGAATATTTTCTTTGACTTTCTCCTCATCCTAACTATCAGTCCTGAGCAGGACAATTTCATGACATGAAAAAAAAAATAAAAATTGAAACTTCAGGCAATTTGAGAAGTTTTTTTTTTTTCCTAAGGTGAAGTCAAATGTTAGTTGTGGAAGAGGAAGTTTCTCCATCTGGCAGGGAAATCAGCTCCTGTTTGGCTGCCTGCCCTGTGCTGCTTTCCAAACCCTGCAGCTGGAGCAGGAGGAGAGACAGCAAAGATAAATAGGCTAGAAACTGCTTAAGGTCTTTGTAAAGTTTAATGAAAGATTTATCTCTGGAGGGTAATGTTCCTCTTTCTTCTGCTGCAACAAGACTTTGATAACCTCTCATTGTGCATTTGATGGATTACAGCTCCCAGGCAGAGCTGAGAGAGTGGGAAATGGAAAAGGCCAAAGCAAGGTCTGGTGGTGCAGCTCTCCCAGCAGGAAATATCCAAAGAGCACCTGGAATAATTTTAATTACTGGGGGGATTTTAATTACAGGAATAAGGATGGAGTGTTGCACAATGATTTTATCCTATATAAATGTTTGCATCTCTTTTTGAATTCCTTTCAAAAAGGAAACCAAACCAGCAGCCACAACTTCACCATAGCCATGGGAAATGGTTTTAGTTTTGCTTTTTATTTATCTTAAGTACAAAAACCACTGGAACATCTGGAGGCAACTCATTTATCTGCTCTGCCAACAGCAGGGCACTAAAATCTTCCAGAATTTCTGCCCAAATAATCAAAGGTGTAAGGATTCAGAATGGCCCAAGAAATCAGGATTTCATATTTCCCCTCAACTCATGGATAACCTAAAATATTCTCATTCCCACCTCTGCAATCTCTACAAATCCCACCCACTTGTAGGAGAGAAAAGGAAACTTTTCCCAAGGAATGGGATTATTAATTTTATTCACATTTACTTGTAGCTGATTTTATGGATGCTGCAAAGGTATGAATTATTAAAGCTGCAGACCCACAGCCCAATTCCTTGCCAGGACCATTTATCCCTCATTCAGTACTTCCCACCATGGCAGGCAATAAAAGCAATTTAAATTTCTCGAATTAAAGAGCACAGAAACTCTCCCTGGGTCACTTATAGATATGTTGAAAGTAGAAAGCTCTTTATGAAACACGGGGAGACCTCTGGGATTGCACCAAATTGATCCCATATCACAAACACTTGAATTTAATGTCCCTTTTTGCTGCTCACTTTTAATGAAGTGATTATAAAAAGGGCATCTCACTTTATTAAGCATTAACCTTGCTGGCTTGGTGGGTAAATCAGATCAAAGGATTTGAAGGTCTCGAAATCCAAACGACTCATTTGAAGGAAGGATGTGTGTGACCATTATAGGTGAATATTATTTTTATTATTATTATTAGCTAAAATCTCATCGTTGCGAGAAGAGGAAGGAATTTTGTCCTCCTAGAAGGTCTTTGAAGGAAACTCACAAAATGTGGGGTCTGGAGGTATTTTACAAAAGGTTGTACCAAAAATATTTTCAGTGTTTTCCATGGAATTTGGGTTCTGAAATCTCCTGCCAGTTTGGAATTCAGAGCCTGAGATCTGTCCTTGAATGGTGATCTCACCATTTCTTTATCTGAATTTTATTATCTATGAAATAAATGTTTTGTTATCTATGAAAAGGTCACTGTCACTTTAATTCCATGTCCCATCTTGGCCACCACTTGTTGATGAATCTCTACGAATGCAAATAATCCACCAAAAATGGAAAACAAGATATTAATGCTAATGAATTCTGGACAAAGCTGCCATGTAATTAACGAGATTGATTTTTCTTCCCTCTGTGCTCAATTTGGTGTTTAACAATAGTATCAGAAAACATTAATTTTGGAGAAACAAAAGAGGAAACAAAGGGTAAATAGGAAAAGTGACAATCTCATTATGATTTGAAATGGATTTTATTTTGACAAGAGGAAAAAAACTTTATCCCTGTCAGCATTAGCCATAAATTAATGGTTAATGTTTCAAGCAAGAAATCATTTTGATTAACAACAACACACAGCAAAAAAAAAAAAAATTAACAAAATAATTACAACCTTTTTATTCTGTTATTGAGCAGTTGAAATTATGCAGCCCTTAAAAGGAGCTGGCTTTGAACAAGCAGGAAAATAATTTTAAACTAAAAGAGGAGAGATGAAATGGGATATTGGGAAGGAATTGTTCCCTGTGAGGATGGGGAGGGCTGGGATGGAATTCCCAGAGAAGCTGTGGATCCCTGGAAGTGTCCAAGGGAATCTTGGAGCACCTGAGAAGGTGGAAGATGTTCCTCAGTGCTCTTTAATTCATCACAAAGCAAGGTGTAACATCTCAGTGAGAGATGCTAGTACTGCAGGACTATTTGGATGCAAAAATAACAAACCTGCTGCTTCAAACTTTGGCAAAAAGGAAACAGGGAGAGATTTTCTCCAGCACAACTCCCCTTTCCCATCTCCTCACTGCAGTGCAGCTCTGGGTGAGTTTATCTTTCACAGAGAGGTGATGATGGATTCAAGCTGTGCAGGACAAAGCTCCCCAAATCAGCTCCACCGTCCTTATTAGTGTTATGAGGAGGAAAAGCATCTTTTCATAGCAGAGACTGTGCTGTGGAATAGTTATTGATTCCTTTATTGCTTGTCTGGTTATTACTAAGTAATGATTCTCGTATAATGGGATTATGGAACTCACTGGACCTTGAGAAGATTCTTAAATATCTCTGACAGAATATTTATAACAAGAATCAGAGGAAAATAAGCTGTCACCGTGCAGAATGTTATCCACAGAAGTGATGGAATAAAAGACAAATGTTTCTGCCTTCCCAGAGCTGGGGAGCATTCAGGATTTAGCCAAAGTTAGTCCCAGCTCTGCTGGGGGAATTAACCAATAAATTCCCACCTTGGAAACTCATGAACAGCAGCAAAATGGATCAAGGGAAGGAAGGTCACATTTTTTAAGCCCTAATGAAAAAGTTGTTTCCCTATTTATCCTCCCTCTGCCTATCCAGAAATTCTAAAAAAAAAAAGTTTAAGAAGTTCTGAACCTGCTCAGCCATCTACTTGAATATTTTTAAAGACAAGTGGCATCTAAGAGGATAATTAGCTGTTAATGGTGATATCAGGAGGAGTAAAAAAGGATTTTGGGATTGGTTACAAAGCCAGAAGTGCTGCTGGGGATGATGGAGATCAATCACCTGCAGGCAGAGCAGCTCAGCCCAACCTGTAGGTTTTTCCTGGGTTTGGATCAAGTTGTGCTTCTGAAAAGCTCTGGGAAGAACCAGCTGAGGAGAGGGATGGAGGAGAGAGCAGGGATGCAGCCAAGAGCCACAAAACGTGGGTGAAAACAGATTTCACAGCAGTGACTCACCAGGGTCGAGGTGGAAACATCCCGACTTCCAGCATTTCATCCTCAAAACCCCAAAGAGCATTTTATTCAAATTCTCACTCCAAACTTTTGCTCCAAACGAGGGGCAATGAGGGAAAACTTCATTAGAAAGCACGGAAAATGCGTTTCTAGTCTATTTTTAATTCGAACTACTTAAAAGCAGATGTGATAAGCAGTTCCAGAGCACTGATTTGCTTCATTAATGTTTGATTGGGAGGCAAGAAGTCCTGGCAGGACTGGGATATTGGTGCTCAGGGGAATGAACTGCCAGGCAGGATTGTCCTCACTTATTCACACACATAACCCTCATGGATAATTAACAGAATTCAAATCGACATCATCCATGAGCAGAAATCTTAAAATATTCTTTTCTTTTTTTTTTTTTTTTAATTCAGAAGAGAAACAACTTTGGTAAAAGTTTGTAAGTCAAACTAAAACATTTCTGAGAACATTTCCAACTTCTCCTTTCTATAATCTCAGTACCCAAACCCCAGGTTTTCATCCCCTTTGCAGTCCAGTGGTGCATGAATTATGCTCATTAATCTTCCAGCTGAGAGCTTTGTTACTGTTTGCTAGGTGGGAATTGATGCCAAAAAATGCCATAAATTACAGCAGAGCACTGGTTGGAATTGCAGCTTTCCTGGGTCTCATTCTGAGTCATATCTGACACCAAAACCTCTGCAGAAATATCTGAGATATCAGCCTGCACCCCCTTTCAGGAGATTTATAATAAACCCTTAATATTACATATAATATTCATATCTGAAATGTGGGACAATGTTCTCTCACTGGAATCAACAAGTAAATAAAATTTGATCAGTGTTTGTTAGCAATGAGGTTACTCAAAACTAATAAATTTGGGGAAATAGCTGCAGCTACGTTTTAGCTGAAGTCAGCACGAGATTCTACATTTGTGTTACAATTGTTTTACACACAGGAGTTTTCTCAGAGGTGCACAGAGAAACCACCAACTCCTCTTTTTATCTTCAGCCCCATGTATCCAACACAGTGAATTACAAGCCTCTTAACTCGATTCTTCAGTGATAAAAGATCAGAGTGTAAGTAAAGAGCTACAAATTAATTCTTTGTCCAAACTAATGAGTATTTCCATGTGTGCTCCAAAATATCTCTTATCTGAACAAGTTTTTGGCTACCCAACTACAAAAATCAAGTATGCCCAAGTTCTTAAACCATACTGATCCCTGCCTGGTAATTTTACCAAGAAAAAAACAACTATAATTGGTTCTTTTCCAAGGCTGAATCAAATAATCTCTTAAGTATTATCAGTGGCAGCAGATTTACACAGACAACCCTTCTTTGTGTATAAATGTTTAGAAATTCAGTGATTTATATTTACCATCTCTACTGGTTTTCTGGGATAATACCAGTTATTCCATCATCAGGAACAGGTTAACTTCCCTCTTTCCTACTTTGTCATCTAATTCCAAAACACAAGCCTGGAATGAATTCATGATATGAATTTCCCTCTCCAGACTTTTTTTCTGTCATATATTTTTCCGCCGATCATTATAATTCATCCGAACTTGACATTTAACTGAAATCTGCTTGTATTGGAATAAAGATTTATATACATCCTGAAAGAAAAAAAAAAAAAGAGAATATTGAGAAAATGGTTTAAAAAAAACCTGATTAACTGAGAAGAGTCTGTTCCTTGGACTAATTTATGGGCTGAGGAAGGCAACACGATCTGTACCCATTTCACACCACTGCAGCACCAGTTTGTAATGTGCTGGAAGCTTCAGGGATTTCATTCTTCAATAAATCTTCAGCTTTTGGAGAGATTATGCCCCAAGTTGCAATCAGTGGGTTGGATGGCTGCTGGGATTACTCTGGCATCCCAGGAAAATCCTGCTCCTTCCTTGGGGAGGTGATGCTCAAAACGCTCCACCTCCGCGCCTTCCCCTTGAAAAATGGCGACTGGACACATTTATTGAAGGAAAAAGCATAAATAGGCAGTAAAATCTAAAGAAATAGGGTTTCAGTGACTACAGGAGAAGATCAGCTTTTTCAAGGAACGTGTCTAACAGGAAGAAATAGCATTCTCTGCTGGCAACCTTCCTCTCGCACTTCTCAAGGACAAAATCCAAGCAATTCATCTGCAGATTTCAGTCATTAATCAGGAGAGACACGACTGTGTAGATGTAGTCTAGACACTGACAATCTTCTTGGGTTCACACAATGATGGAACAGGAGATCTAAAAATATGGGAGCTGAAACCTTCAAAAATAAAATGTGTCTGCACCAAGCATTTGGTGTTTCAAGTCGGAGACTCTTTATGTTCTTTTCCCTAGAAATATGTGCACTCTGGATTTACCCTCAGCACCCAAACAGGACTGTTTTCCCCTCCTGATGGCCACACCACCAGCCATAAACCCTTCAATTCTGGGGTGAGATGAGCTATAAAACACAAAGGGATTTGTCATCCGTTTAGTCTGGAAATATTTGTTTTCTATCTGCTGTACAGAACACTTTCCCCAGTTTGAGATGATTTGTCTTTCTCATTAAGGGGGAGAAAAACTGAGATTTTCTTGATTGCTGATTGAACAGACAGTGCTACCACTTATGAAAAATGCCAGCACCTCACAGGATCAGCAAAATATTGAGCAATATGATGATTGTTCTGTCATTTAGCATGGTTAAAGAATTAATGTCTCCTTCCCCCTATCTAGAAATACTGAGTCCATATAAAACCTTCATCACCAGCCCTATATCCTGCACTATTTCATCAATTCTGAATTAGCAGTTATGGTCACCTGAAAGCCCAGAGAAATAGGAGTTCCCTGAGAGCTGAGCAGGTTATCAGCACTCCACAGCTGATATAAAACACTCTCTGCCAAAGCACATCCAGCTCAAGGCAAAGGAACTCTGGGGATGTTCAGCATGGAAAGGAAGGAGCTGGGAATGGTTTGGAGAAGCTGTGCTGGATTTCAGCCCATCCTGCAGAGCTGTGGTGCTCATTTGGGTCACAAATGCAGCAAATATTTTGATCTCCAGGCCTTCAGAGATGAAGCTTCCCTAGAGATGTTTCTGACCCATGGAAAAATGATGTTTGCTGGCTTGACATATTCTAAAGAACATCAAGAATGGATGGGGTGGCAGGAGAAAATTAAATCAGACATAAAATTTATGCAATTCTTTTCCATTTGTATCAGATCAAAAATACATGTATAAGCATAAATACATAAATCAATATATAAAACAACCCCTCCTTGATAGGTTCTTGAGAATTAGATTTTGGGGCAGCAGAGAAGGATGAGAGCAAGTGATCCTGGCAGAAAGGAGGAGAAGAGGAAAGCCCAGAAAGCCACCCCAGGTGAGGTGAAGGGTGACAGAGTCACAGACTTTGCCATGGCTCTGGTGAGAAAAGGACAGGACTTGATTGCATCAAAATTTAAATTAAGGCCAGAAGAACCTTCAGCATTGATGTTCTAAAAAAGCAGGTCATCCCCAGCTTTCTCCTTTTCACAAACTAAATATGTGCCTCAGCTACAGCCGAGCCCCTGACAGACTGCAAAGTATAATCCTCATGTATTTAAGATAAATTTAGTTATTTAAATGCAATTGTGTGATGCCAAAGATGTTTTCTCATTCTTTTACATCTCCTTTCGCAAGTGACAGTAGGTTTCAAACCAGAACTCTTTATGAAAGACGATGCTAAGGATGTTCCTTGAATATGCAATCACAATGCTCTTCATTTGTTTTTGGACTGAAACATTTCACACTTTCCAAAGCAAGCTCTAGTTCTAGCTGCTAACCAGAAAACTCCTCCTGACACAGTAGATTTCCCAGAAGAATTGTGATCAGTGGAAAATGAATTTAGCACAGACATAATTACGAAGTAAGAATTCGTCTTGTCAAATCATGTTGAGATTTATAAAAACCCCAATGATGACACCAAACTAAAAAACCCCAAGCTTGGGAAGTTACTCAACCAAATGGGCCTTCTGAATCCACTTAATTACAAATCTTCTGCAAACATTGCATGTCCTCTCTCAGTTCCCATGCAAGTGGTGAGCAGAACTTCTGACAGAACAATAGAACAGCTGTCAAAACTGATTTTATCAACGTAAATCAACAACGGGGATTTTCTGCTTTTGTGCAGAGCCATACCAGAATTAAAGGCTACTCCTTGGTTTGCCAGGAGAATAAAAATATACACACTCACAACTACTTGTTAGTTATTTTGCCAGATATTTTTTTTTTAATCAAGATTCCAAGGATTAGTAGCTTTTATGGGTTAGGATGACTCAGAATATCAGGTCCATGACTCCAGTGAGATTCCTCATGATGATTTTTACAGCAGAACTATGGAGCTGCTTTAGTCTCTAACCAAGATATTCAAGCAAAATTCCCTTCCTTAAACACACAGCAGTGATTATATTATAATACCTGTTCTATTTCCTTAAAGCTCAAGAGGAATCTCTTGAGAATAATGCTCATTATGATGAGAGGATTTTCTGGCCAGCTTTAGGTCAGGTTTTAGGATTTGAACAGATCTGACAGAGTGAAACATTTGGTTTTTAATCCCATCTCTTCGGCAGATATATCTCATTTCAGTTCTTTTCACTTCCCAATAAAGCAAGATGCAAGCAACACACAAACCCAATTCCATAATATTTCTCTTCCCATCTGTAAGTGACTTTCTATTATTTTTTCTTGCTTGAAAAAATTCAGTTGTATTTACTAAACCCAAAACAAATCCAAAACTTAAAGGACAAACATATTGGAACCAAAAATCCTATTGGTATATCTTACTGTTACTATAACATAAAATTTGGAAGAACAAAATTTCCTTTTTTCCACTTAAGCCTGAGTGCATTTTTAAGATCAGAAACCTCTTGTTCATTTACAAATGCTTCGAGTCTGAGCTCCACAACGTCAAACAGTTGTTACTTTACTGCAGAGTATTCACATCTCACTTTATTACCCCTTCAGAGCTGATCAAAGCTAAATAAAAACCCAAACAAGCAGCGCAGAGCATCCAATTTCTGCTCCTCCAAGTTCTGCAGCAGCGCCGGTTATTGCCAGGTAATCAAAGTTACCACAACATTTCAAAACTGTTTACAGCCCTGAGTTATCGGAGAGGATAGAATAAACCAGCAGCACTTTATCCCAAACAGCAGCAAGCAGGTGCTGCTGAGGGAATCTCCTGCCCACCCAGCCATGGAATACAGATGTTCACCAGCAAAGGCCATTCATCTGCTGCTTGTCCTGACATGATTAAAAAAAGAAATTTGCAGTGCAGAAATTAATTACTGCAGAAAGCTCCCGAGGCACCAGCTGAAGACCCCTGACATCACTGCAAGAATAAATGGAGCCCTGAGTGGATAACATGGAGAATTTCGATCCTGAAGCTGCAATCTAAGCTGTCTGTGTGGTCAGGGGAAAATATTTTAAGGGGGAGAGAGGGGTGAGGTGTGATCACAGCTTCCAAAAGCATAAAGCATGGGAAATGGATCATGGAACCATAAATACAACACAAACAAGGCACATGTGGAACTGCTGCTCCTCATTCCTGCAGTCTCAGGGCTGGAATTGGTGAATTGAGTAAAAGCAGAGCAGCACAAGGTGATCATCCATTTCAGAAAATGTCTTTTTCCACAGGGTTCTGTGTCACCTGACAGATGCTTTGTCACAGGAATCCCATTACATGCACAGCACAATTACAGCTATTTTCCCTCCTTTTCAAAATTACATTAATTTCTTTCCATAAAGTGTGGGACACATCCTGAAGGCCTTGTAAATAAAAGGTGTTTATTTCAAAGAAAGACATAACTGTAGTCTTGCCTACATGCATCTAGAATAAACTACAAACTTGTTTGGCGTCTGCTTAAGAATACAGAGAATGATATATGGATAATGGAGTATTTTTACATTTTTATTGAGGGGGGGAAGGGGAAAAAAGGAAGATAATTTAGTGTTGCTGTGTTAAGAAGGGATTCTTCCCTGTGAGGGTGGGGAGGAGCTGGGATGGAATTCCCAGAGAAGCTGTGGTGCCCCTGGATCCCTGGCAGTGTCCAAGGCCAGGCTGGACAGGGCTTGGAGCAGCCTGGGACAGTGGAAGGTGTCCCTGCCATGGCAGGGGTGACACTGGATGGGATTTAAAGTCCTCCCAACCCAAACCTTTCCATCATTATTTCCTGCAGAGGCAATGAACTCTCCCTCCAGCACCCCACAGCAGAGATCCAGTGGCAATCTGCATTCCCTGCCTCAGCCCAAGCCTTCCTTGGCTGGTTATTCTCATTTCCAGCTGGTTCAGCCCATGATGTGAGCAGAACCTCAGCAAAAATCCAACTCTGGCTGCACGGGAGGACAATTATGAGCTGCTCAACTTTACCCTCAGGCACTTGGCCTTTCCTGTTAATATCTCCCTTCTCCTTTCCAGAAACAATGGATTAACGAGAGGAACACCTTCCCTTTTTCCAGCAGAAGCAACTTCCAGGACCATCCCATTATTGCTCCTACAACCCATTTTTCACAGCAGCCATCATAAAAATTTCATCCTTCCCCCATTTACTGCAGGCTGATGTAAAGAGTTACTGCAGTGATTCCATAATGGAGATATTAACAGGGAGCTGCAAAGACATCACAGGGGCTGAGCCAGCCCTGCTTTACATCTCGTTTGGAACTGAAAAAAAACCTCAGTTTTTAAATCTATCAGTGTTCTTTCCTTTAGGAAAAGGAAGGGTCTTGATCCATACTCTGGATGTTCATCAATCAAAATGGAAACGATGCCAAAGTTTCATAAATTCAGGCATTTATACACAGAAATATTTCTAGTAAATGATAAAGAAATATTGGTGCGTTTTAAGTTATTGTGTTTATATTAGAATAAAAATTATAAAATATTCTGCAAGAAGGAATAAAAACTAATGTTGGATCAGAGAAAAATATTTTCACTCTTCCAAGGCTTTTCTTGATAACCTTGACAAGCTTATTCTCTGTGAATAACATCTTATGGGTTTGCATTTTAAATAAAAACAGCTCCAGAACAGGTATGGATTGAGTTTTCAAAATTCTAGGAACACTTACTCTGACACTTCCAAAATATTTCTAATTCTTGAACCATATATTTGACAAAATTGATGCTCCTGTTAAAAATTCCCTTTCTTTCTGGGTGAAACACTTAGTTGAAACACCCCTAAGCAGGTTTACAGCCAATCTGCTGACTGTCACTCCCAAGTATTTGAAATTTCCTTTTAAATATATCCTAACCACCACATCAAAAAACTGATGAATACCTGGGAGAGCAATTTCCATCATTTCTCACACAATGCTTATAACAAATTGTTATTTGAAAGTAGGTTACACTTTTTTCCTTTCAGAACTTGCCCAGTGCTCAATGCCAGGAAGCCCAAAGGAGTTGGATTTGTTCTTTAATTAACAACCAACAGCACTTTGTGCTAAGTGGGGAAAAAAATTTCCAGGAGGATTTTTGGGGTAAAGAACCACAGCACAGGAGAAGAGTTTGATCCACTGGAACAACTGCAATCCAACCCCTCTGTAAATAATAATTCATATACTCTGAAGATGAGCAGAGTTTCCTCTTAAGAGACTCAGAACCTCAAACAAGCTGAACAAAGTGCTGGAAAAACACACAGCAGGGGTTTAAGGGGCAGTTTGGGAGCAAAGTGCAGAAACTGAGGGTTTATTGGGGTTTTGCCTTAAAACAGCTCAACATAAGGACAAAGACTTTAAATGTCTGCTAAGCCTTGCCACCATGCAGGACTAGAAAATGTTCTCTCCATTTTCCTTCTGTTTCCATCACAGATCTCACACCTTTTACACATCAGCTGGGCAGATTTACAACCAGCAAAAACCAGCATTGGGCTATTGAGTGGAAAGAAGGTGAGAAGCTGCAGATCCAGCACTCACTCTTCAGAAGAGCTCAGTTTTCTTCTCTCCCATCCTTTCTCCATTCCATATAATTTTGCATCTCCTATAACCTGGTGAAACCTCAAATTCATCCTCACCAGCATCATTTCTCCTGCTGGGTGCTTTTTTCTCCTTTGGCCTCAAGGACCATTTGCTGTCCCAGTTTTCCTGAAGTCTTTGCTGGAGCATTCTGTGAAAGAGAGAGAAACAAACTCCCCATCCTTCAAAACTCCAGCGATGTTGCGCATTAAAAAATGATATGTGTTAATCAATAAAGTGTGAAAGGGCTGATGAAACAGACTGCCTTTTTCTGGGACAGTAATTTTGCTCCATGAATTATTTATCGAGGCCTACGAAGCAGAAGCAAAAAAAAAAAAAAAAAAAAGAAAAAAAAATTGGAAAAGCACAGAGCTTACCTTATCACTCATCGTCTTGCAAACAGCCACAGTGAAACTATAATCATTTGCTACATGCTGGGACATCAAAGAACAATGTAATATCCTGGCATGTAAAAATGGATTTTAATATATTAAAGGAATTAGTCCCTGGTGAGTTTCTGTGTTTCTTTCCTCCGAGAGCTCAATGCCATTTTTGCTGACAAAATGAGAGTTTCCACAGAGTTGCCTCGGCAAGGCATGGAGGAGAAAAGTTGGAGGGGAGATGGAAAAGGTTGACTCTGCAGATGATTTCAGGCTTGTGGTAGGCAAAGAAAGGTGAGCTGGAAAATGACTTCCCAGCAGTTGTGCAGCAAATGGCCACAGATTTTAAGCTGATTATTTATATATGATGGGAACTGTTCGAGGGAACAAAATTAAAACAGTTTATCAGGGTTTGGACTTGGCTTATATATTTTTTTTTAATAATAACTCGATTCTTTATTTCATGTATTAAGGAGAAAAACTGAAAACAGCACATTGTTAATACAGATCCTTCCTTTTCCAGGCATCTCTAGGAAAAATTACAAACTGGCAAACTAAAACACATCTGAAGAGCTTGGGTTGATTAAATTTTTTTCTCTACATTGCCTGTGGTGTTGTTTTTTTCCCCCAACAGTTCTGAGGTCGGAGGTTCTTGGATACATTTCTTATTATTCATGATTTTAACTAAAGGGACTGCTGGATATTCTAAATATTGACCCAAACAGGACACAGAAATGTTTATTTGCACACAAACACACAACTGGCTATCTGAACAAAAATAAAACCTTGTGATGTTCCTGTATTGGTTTTTCAGTAAGCTGGGAATGTTCTCCCATTGATAATTTCTGATTCCAGAAATGCAAACTTGGCAAAGCCAAAATATCTCATGTATATTTTCATTTTGCATTGATTTTGCTTTAGAAACCCTGAAAGTATCAAAAATATTGAAACATGCAGATTTACTCTTTTCTAAATAAAGCTCTGGAAGTAGTTAAAAAGTCTCTGGCTTTGTAAGGATATTTACTGGGCTTTATTAAGCAAGCTGACAGAGGAAAATAAAAAACCAACATCTTTCATACTCCCTGCCAATGCTTCATTTTGCATCAAGGATATATTAACTGCAGGTTTTTCTGTTTGAATTTCAATTCACTATTTATAAAATTCAAGAAATTCAAGCAAATATTATAACTTTTTATAAATATCCATATCGTATTTAATTTTTTATTTTGAAAAACATTTTAAAATATTATAAATATTTATAAAATCCAAGAAATTATATATATATATATACATACACATATATATGTGCCTGAATAAAAACTACCAAAGAAAATGGAGATCATATCAAGCTGAAATAGTTTCTCTCTTCTCCAACACACTCTGCAAGCTCATCAATCAGCTCTGAGACGAGGCTAATATCCTACTTCACCTTTCCTTTGCTTTTTTTTGCCATTCAGGAATTGTGAATGACAGAGGAATTCAGGAGAACTCCCAGCTGGGACTGTCAGCCCAGGACTGGGAAATTCCTGCCAAAATTCCCTGCTGCTGCTGCTGCTGCCTTTTTTCCGTGAGATCTCTCCTGAAAAGTTGCTAATGAAGTTGCTAAAGGTTCTCATCTCATGACAACAAAATTGTGACAAGTCAATGTCACTGCAGGTGAACACACCATCAATATTTCCCCAACACCAAACCGGAAAAAAAAGGATCTCCTGAGAAAAACACATCCAAAGAGGGAGAAATTCTGAAGCAATCCCTGTTTAAGTTTCAGCAATAAACACAATATTATAAAAAGCCACTGGAAGATGTGGTTGCATCCCTGAAAGGCGTTGGCTCATTCATCTCCAACAGCAAACTGATCATCTGCTCATCATCTGACAAGCCCTAAAAGCCAAACTGTCCATTTCATGGGATGGATCCAATAACTTGTAGCTGCACCAAGATAAAACTCTGAGAAAAAACCTTTAAATGCTGCTCCAAGGATTTTTAGTATGGATATCCACCACTTATTTTAACATTCCCTTTTATTTCATTACCTTCTACTGGGTTATCCCCCATTTTTACATATTTATTTGGGTAGTTTTGCATTTATTCCTTAGCTATAAACAGATATTTAATATTCAGAGTTGTGGAAAGTGTCTCTACACTTTTTAAAACCTAAGTTACAGAGCTCTAATTCCATATTGATCCTTCCAACTTGGGATATTCCACGATTTTGAGAATCCACTCTCAGTTGGAACACAGAATTACATATATATATGTTTTTAATCACTGCTGTAATATTTGTTTTTCCTTCCCCACCAACTGAACTCTCTTAGTCTTGTGCCCTGCTTGGCGTTTGGATTTCCACCCCTTATTTTTCACCGAGGATTCTGAACCACTTATTCCTAAAAAACGAGCAACATTTCCCACTGGGCACTGACAAAATGCACAGAGACATGTTTTAATTGCCTATGAATATTCAAACCCTCATTATTGTTACTAGTTTATAATTATCATATTCCCCTGACAGAAACATGCAGCACACAATAAAAAATGCAATCCATTAAAAATGTTGACATTCTTGTTCAACAGTTTTCCAGGTTTTTTTTTTTTTTCCTTTTTTTATTGACTAGCAGGCTCTTTATCTTGGCTATTAAAATCATCCCTGGAAGGCACTTTGTTCCAAATTTAGCACAGTGGATTTTTCCTGAAGAAAGAGTTACAACAGTCTGGATGAGCAGACAGAGTGGTAACAGAGTTGTTGCAGCATGCCTTAAAAATTATGAAATATCACAAAATTATATGCAATTCTGTGGAAATCCACTTTTCAGGAACAGATTCTCCTCTACAGCTGAGGTTCCTGCTTTCACAGCTTGTTGTGCCATCAGATTCCAGCTCCTCAAATCTAAAATAATCTAGAAATGAGCTGAATTGGAGGTCTCCTGATGCACCTGAGGCAATGACTGTCAAAGCTTCCTGAAAAACTGAGCTTGGAGCTGAGCTTTAATTATTTAAATTATCAGTCTTGGTCAATTTTGGGGTTGTCACCTGTGCCTGAAGAAACTCATTCCTCCAGGAATTCCCTTCACAGGCTGTTTTTTCTGTGGTGAATTTGGAAAATGAGGACCAAGTCTTATCATCAAGAGCTCCATCCAGGCTGCATTGGATATCTTGAATCTCAGACTGCAGCACAGCCAGGCAGGAGGGATTTAAGGATTTGCAGTCTGTCCTTTTCAGCTGGATTTTCATAGCTCAGGCAGCTGAAAATGGAGCTGCTGAAATCAGGGAGGAGAGTAGATATTTTTATAAAATTTGGGAAACTCATTAATGGCACAGGCAAGAACCTGTGGTTGCTTCCAAATCAATGGCACTTCAAATCACAGAATGGTTTGGGTTGGAATATTTCAAGAATATTTCCCTCCAACACCCCTGGCCATGGCCAGGGACAACTTCTTCTAGATCAGTTTATTCAGAACCTTCTGCAGCAACACAAAGTGCAAAATAATTGCAGCAGAATGTAAAATATTACTTCAGGTTCATCAAAATATAGACAATTAATAGAAAATATTATTGGGGTAGAGAGTGGCACTCAACAAAAGGAGTTAATTTTGCAACATAAAAGACAGAATAAGTTGTGTCTGTTGTTCCCCAGCAAAACTTGGAATTTCCATTTCTAAAATATAAGGTTTAATGAGCAGAAGTGGTATTTCTATTGCACAGAAAATGAATGATTCCAAACTGAAATTAAGTTCACAATTTGGAAACGCTGGCTGTGGTTATAGCAACATTTCCAGGATCCAAATTAGGATGCAGAAGTTCAGGCAGTTTTCCCTGTAGTCCAGCTTTAGACAGAAATCAGACTGTGGCCATTATTTCCAGCCCAATAAGGTGCATCAAATCATGCCAGAATACTAAGCTGTCTAATGAAAAAGGATGCAGAGTCAGACAATGATCCATATTTAGCTCTGATAAACCAGAGGATGACACCAGTGAAGCATGAATTAACACCTGAGGCATTTTCCTTCGCCGAAAATTGAAAATGATAATCTTGCTGTTGTTAAAAGCAGATGGCAGAGCGAGAGAAAACGGAAATACAAAGCAGCAGATGTAGCAAAAGGAACAAGAAACTCCCTGCATTTCAAACAGAACTAAAATACGAATTTATTATGTCATTTCTGCTGAGTTCTGCTAAAGGAGAGTAAAGCAAACTGCTTCATATTCCTAGAAGGAAAACAAAGAAAACTCAGAGGGTTTTCCCTAAACAGATTTCTGGGAGGAGCAATTGCAGTGAGGGAAGAGGCAAAGCTGGATTTTAGTCTCAGGAACATTCAAAGGGAATTCTGGAATTGTAAAGTAGGAGAGAGTTTAAAAACCAAGAGTCAGGATGCTTAATAGGTTAACTTTTCAGACCTTGAAAGGAATTTACTTATTTTTTTTTTTAAACCAGGATAGGAAAAGTCACCAAAATAATCTTAAGAGAGTCCTGTGGGTAGTGGGAACTGGAATATTGAGCAAGGCTCTCTATAAAACAATATATCTTAAATAAAATATTAGTCATTTGCTTAAACATTGCACAATTACAAAATTATCCTTTTGTAACCTTCCTTGGGTTTCTTTTTGCCAAGGTTAGCCTGAAGTTTTTGGGGAGTTTTGCAGCTGCTGTGCAAAAAGTTCTCTTCAACTCCTTTCCTTAAGAGGAACCTGAATAAAAAATGGTGAAACAGAATCTTTGATCTGGAGCCCATCAGAGGTGGATCCTCCACTCAGCCACCTGTGTTTGCTGTTTTTCTATTTATTTACAACCGTTTTGCTTTATTTAAAGAGGTTTCTGCCAATATCCATCCATCAGGCAGCCCAGAGCTCCGTGGGTACAAACACAGTGACACTCGCAGTGACAAGTACAGTCCCTGTTATTTAGCTACTGACTTTCTCTTTGATCAGACAATAAATCTCACTAAGTGCTCGTTGAGCAATCAACTGATTCGTTAACGAGCAATAAATGCTTTTAAAATGCAAATTAATGCCAATCTAAACCGCCTATTTTAAAATGTTAGCCCTGTTTTACGTGTACCAAAGTGCACTATTTGTGTTTCTGTGCTTTGGGTAAGCCTAGAATTAAAATAAAATTTTATCACAGGAACACACTGAGGGGTTCTCTTGGGCAATGTCTTCATTATTGGTCTCAGAGACAGAAAAAAGGGGAGTAAAATCCAATTATTAAGTGAGTAAGTCCCCTGCAAGTTTGGGAAACTCTGTCTCGATGCATTTCTTGACAGTCTCAAGATATTGATCACCTAATTTGAAACAACCCCCAAAAAAACAAATCCCATGGAAACAAAGCAAAAACCTCCCAGCCAAGTGAGAAAACACAGATGAAAGGAGGATGCCAATTGCAGTTGCACAAGTTCAGAGCTGCATTTTTCCCTTTCTCCCTCTCCCAGGGATGGGATGTAAAACCAGAATTCTGGTAAAACTCAGCACTGAATAGCTTCATTTTTATTAACATTCTTTTAATTTAACTTTTGCCTAGAGCAGAGCCAAAAATCTCTTGTCCTTCCATAGGATTGTCCACCTTCTAAGAAAGGAAATCTATGAAAAAGGTCAGTCCTGGAGGACTTTTGTGCACTAATTCCTGGAATTGTGTGCCCATGGTGCTCACAGGAAACAAGGAAATGAACCATAAACTAATAAATAAATAAATAAATAAATAAAAAAGAAATAATAAAGAAATAAAGAAAATAAATAAAGAAAGGATCCCCCATTCCTGTCCCAAGATAAACACTTATCAATCTGATCAGTGATCAATCTCAAAATCAATGATCTCAAAAGCTCAGAAAACTTGAATTAGAGCTGATGAAGTGAATCCTATAGGGTTCATATGAATCATTTCTTACCCGCTAGTGATCTCATAAATTTTTTGACAATAATGTTTTCATGCTACTTTGCTGCTGCTGAGCTTTTCAAACAGAACACGCTGGGTAAATTATTTACTGGTTTTTTCCAGCAGCTAGTGAATAATTTTGGTTGGAATAATTGTTTGCATGAGTTGGCCTGCTCTTGTTCTGCAGGGAGGTTCTGTGCCTGGCTGGGAACCCCGTGGGACATTTCAGGGGAACTCTGGGACAGTGACAGCACCTTCATGTAATTAATACAGATAATTATCTGCCCTGGAAGGCTGTGATGGCATCATTTTCTTTAAATGGGTTAATGATGGGTTGGCTCTCATAGTGCAAAAACACAACCAAACTGTTAACACAGAAAAAAATAATTAAAAATATCAAAATAGAGCCCAAAAAACCTCTGATGTGTCACCCTCTGAACCAAGCTTTGGCAGCAGCAGCAACAGCACTGCTGAATCATTTCCTGATGAGGCAAAATCATCAAGGAATGGGTGAGTGGGACACTAACATTCTTCTGTCACTTTCAAGAATAAAAACATGACATTTATAGAAGAAGTTTATACTCTGCTTAATATGCCTATTGATATACAAAAAATAATTTATTCAGTGAAAAAAAAGGTTAAAAAATAGTCACAGGACTTCCTAATAAATGTGTTATTTCCCAGCAGCCCAGCAGCAGGTGCAAAGCTACATCACACTGATGCACAGCAAGGCTGGCAAGCTCCCAGTTGATAAATTATCTGAATTAATCTGGGCAGTTTGAGCACATCTGGAGCATTTAGGATTTACCTTGGAAGTTCCACTCCCAGATCATGTTTGTGTTTTCATAAGGAGTTCCCAACATGCCTCAGTGAGAGTCAGGAACTGCAGCACAGCATTTGCAGGTGAACTTGAAAGAAAACAAAACAAAATGCACATTTCAAACATTACAAAGTGAATTTTGGACCCTTAAGGTGCTTTCCAACCCAAACCACTCTGGGGTTCTGTGGTTACTTCATCCACCAGGACCTTCCAGATATTTCCAGCCTGTTCCCACCCATCTTCCCCCTCTGGAAAGAGGATAATTTTGAGGAGAGTCACTCCATTCTGCTCTATTCACTTCCCTGCTCCCTGAGCCCTCCAAGGCTAGGGCACAACAAAAATAAATTGCAGATAACAATCAGGTAAATGATAGAAACCCAGCATTGTATTTATTACTCTCATTACGAAAACATGAAGTTGTATTTATTACTCCAATTATATTGTTTTCATGACTTAAGTGGCCATTAGAATTCAACATCATTTTGTACTTATGGGAGCAAACTGCTGATATTAGTCAAACAAGAAGAGGCTGAGCTCATGAAATAGCCTAAATTATCATCCTGAGCTTGGAAGTGGCTTTGTTCACTCTGCTCACCCCGCTCTAGATGTTTCTCTATGCAGATTTTTTGGTGTTTACTCACTGCATGAGTGCACATCCTAATTGTTTTACTGGCAGTTGAATACACACTGCATTGTTCTGTGGATTAGTTTCTTCTATCAGCTGCGTTTTCCTCCATTTCAATTATTTTGCTAACCTCACACACACAATCAGTCCAAAGATCAAAGCCCTTGTGTTCCAGGCTGGACAAATGACTCCAAACAAAACAACCCAAAAAGGAGAATCAGAGCCCAAGAGATGCAAATCACCTTTGTCACCAAGTTTCCAGTGCTCATCACATTATTTTGTTTCGCTTTTCTGGAGTAAATATAACATTGCAAAAGCTAATGAAAGTGTTTGTTATTATTTATATCAAACACTTTATTTGCCAGGAGACACTAATGTTGATCTCTGCTGCAGGACTGAAGAGGGAGCTATCGACTAGGAATGGCTTGGAAACCTCACTGAGGAGAAAGAATTCCCAGGAAGCTTTTTCATGTTAACAGAGGCTGTGAAATTGATAGGCAATGACACATTAACGATCCTGTGGTTCTAATAGACACACAACTGGTGCTCATTGGTGCCTTAACTCGTGTTTAAATTCTTGGGAGAGTCACACCCAAACAGGTCAAACCAGAAATTTATTTTAGGATTGGTTTAGGCTCTGCTCAGCACACACAGTGGTCAGTGCACTCATGCAAATCCTGATGCAAAGTTTAGAAGAACTTTCATTTCAGGCCTATTTTAAAAAATTTAATACAATACCCTGAGCATTTCCTGAGGAACAAGCTGTGCAGCATGGCATGGGCTGGTATTTCTCAGAAATATGGTGTAAAATGCTAAGGATTGTGCTCCTGTCATGTACAACCTGCACTACCAGCTGGCACAGTGGGAAACAACGACCTTTGAATTCTTATTAAAGTGCAATAAATCATGCATTGAAAGGGGTGGGGTTACAAATGATAATAAAAATTTTTGAGTGCAAATAGTTTCCATTGATGGATTCAGCTAAAGTTGTTTTCTCCATGACATATTAAATGTTTAAATGCTGAATTCTGCACAGAATTAGCTGTGAATTTTATGGTATCTCTCATCTAAGTATGGAACCATTGATACAACCACCCTTTCCTTAAAAAAAATAAATCCTGAACTGATGATTTAAGATATCAAATACTCCAAAAGTATTTTCTGACCACCAGAGGGAGTTCAGACTGTTCCACAAATATACTGACACTACAGAGAGTGATCTGGGAGAGCTAATTAAATAGAAAAACTAATTAAAAAATAAATAGTTAAAATATAATCATCAAAGAGTGAAGAGATCCCCCTCCTTATATCAGGAAATTGTATTTCTGAAGAAAACAGAAAGAGGAGGATCAGATAAAAAATAATACATTTTCAATTGCGAAGCTGCGATTAGGATGTTCCCCACTGATTTCAGGGAGCATCTCTTTGTATAGAAAACATGGATTTCAGATAAATTTGTTGCAAGTTCCCACTGTGGTCCAATGCTATCTGCTGCTTATCATTCCAGGTTTATCTGCAGCTGGATGTGCTGGATAAACCCAGAGGTTCCAGCAGAACTTAGGTTTTCCTCCTCTCAGCTCCTGGATTTATCCTTGGGGGTTTCTCCCTGGCAGCCTTTAATGTGCTTTATTTATTTGGGATTCCCAGCGGATTCCCAGCACTCTCCAAACACCAAATTCCTGGATTTCACACCCCAGAGCCAAACCCCTGGAGGGAGAGAGCAGGAGACTTGAAACAGCAGATAATTGTGTTGGGGACTTTGGGGAGGAGTTAATTCCGAATTCTTTTCCAGCAACAGCAAACCCTATTTCCTTCCAGTGGCTGCAGCAGTGAGAGGAAACACAAAAAATTCAGGAGCAGAGCTAGAAAATGATGCCTTGAAGAGGAAGTGACCCAGCTGATCCAAACTAAAAACCAATTAAAACCTCCAACCCACAGCACAGCGTCATGTATTATGGATATTTCAGTGGATTTTGCTGCAAAGCTGCTCCAGAAATGGCTTTAAAAGTTTAGGAAGTATCACCAGTGTGAACAACTCAGTACACACAGCTTAATAGGCTGTATTAATAAAAGATAATTCCTCTATACACGGAAAGATCAAGCCTTCTGAAAATTTGTATTAAAGAACCTAGAGTTGAGATATGGGAATTTCATAGAGTATCTCAAGGGGAGAAATTTTCTGACTTAATATCTACTCTCTCCATATATATATATATATTTTTTTTTTTTAGTTGCATGTCTTTTTTTTTTTTCCCATCTCCAAGTGTTAATCATCCACAGGATACCAAATAAATATTCACTGGCTCCTGAATGAGAAAATTATGAGAAAATTATGAGAAAATTATTTCCTCTTCTACCACTTTTTTTTTAGTTTTCAGTTCAGTGTCAGAGTGGAAATAAAGAAATAACTCGTTTGTTATACTGAGAAGATGCATTTTTACAGTCACAAAAGAGAGGACAGAAGGAGTACCGTGATGCAAGATGGAATTTCAGATGTTATCTATTCCCCCAGAAACTAATCCCAAGCAAAGAAAATTAACAATATTTTTTTCTGATTAAGCAGCCTCATGATACCTTTTTCAGCCCAGGTCCACATGACAGCTGCTTTTAAACCCAATGACTGTATTTTGCAATTATTATTTATTTCCATAATCACTTTTATTCAGGGCAAAGAAACATTTATGAACATTTCTTGAGTCTGTTTCACTTTTCTCCTGGCAAGCATCTGGAGGAATGTTTTCCTTTATCATTGCAGTGTAAAGCCTGGGAGTTTCCTGTTTGGTTTTGGACTGCAAACATTTCACAGACCATCTCTGATACTCAGCTCAACAAATATTGACACCAGCTGGATTATCTCGGTAGGAATGGTGGTGGAGAGCATGAGATCATTATGAAGCCATTGTCAAGCCTTTAAAAGAAAATGTTTCTGTGTCCTGAGTTTAACCTGTTCTGCCAGACAGGGAAATGGTGTTAGAAAATCAAACTGGAGTAGAATTGCTAACCTTCCTCTTGTCCCTACAGCACTAAGAGAGTCAGAATGGCACAGAGTAACTCATGGATAACTCAGAATAACACTGCCTCTTCCAGCCCCATAGCCCAGAGGGTTCATTCCTGAGTTGGATTTCTCCCTTTTAGACACAAAAATCATGAAATGCTAGCCCTGCAATATAACTCATAATCACAACTCTGTCAGTGCTCAGAGTTGGGGGCTGTAAAATTTCAAATTTTCTTTTTGACAATGAAAGATGGAAAGCCTGAAAAATGATGGATTAGAGCTGGCTGGAGCTTTCCAGAGATGGGAATGACATTGAGGGGCTGGAGAGGGTCCAGGGAAGGGAACAGAGGTGGAGAGTCAGGGATATTGGGAGGGACTGAGGTGATGCCTAAAGGATTTTATTTTTACCTTCTATTTTTCATGTATCTGTAGCTTTGGTGTGTAGCTCTAGGCTCCATATAAAGAGCTAAAAAATTCTGTTCCCAGCATTGCAGACAAAACAATTCCTCTCAGTTAGAAAATCCAAGGACACTTTGCTGCCTCAGAGCCCCAAAATATGGAAACAACAGTGAACTGGGGGAGCAAGTTTGGGGCGGTTGACATCACCAGCTGAGGGTGTAATTGGAGAATTGAAGCTCAATATGATAATGGACAGAACTTATAAAATGTGAAGAACTTATGAAATGTGAAGAACTCATCACTCACTGTCCATTTTGGGTTTAGCCTCTCAAGTAGGCTCTGTCTGTCCCTAACGTACCTAAAGGCCTTTAATAAATTAATCTGCTTTTTATTGTCCTACCTTTGTCTAGCAATGTTTTAGGAAGCTGTTTTAGGCAGCAGAGGGAGCTGGGAAAGGAGCTGAGCTGGGAGCAAAGGGGGATTAGGGGAACCTTGTGGCTCTGCACAACTCCTGACAGGAGGGGACAGCCGGGGGGGATTTGGGATCAGATCCCAGGGAACAGGGACAGCAGGAGAGGGAACAGCCTCAGGCTGGGCCAGGGGAGGCTCAGCTTGGACATCAGCAGGAATTTCTGCATGGAAAGGGTGCTCAGGCCTTGGCAGGAGCTGCCCAGGGAGGTTTGCAGTCCCCATCCCTGCAGGTGTCCCAGGAAGGCCTGGCTGTGGCACTCAGTGCTCTAGGCTGGGGACAAGGTGGGGATTTGGCACAGCTCAAACTCTGTGATCCCACAGGATTTTCCTCTGATTTTTTAGCCTCAGAGATGGCTGAGTCAGTGGGTGAACTGTCAGCCCTTTAATGCCACCCCAAACTCAGAGAAAACCCAAAAACACCTGGAAACTTTCCTTATCTCCAGCTGCACACACAGCCCGTGCTGTTCCTGCCCATCTGTATCAATGCTGTCATGTTTACAGAAAATACAAGTTCCCTTAGACTCCAAGTCTGTTCTTATTAGAAATTTTTAAGAGCAGGTTTTGGTGAGCGACTCCTAACAAATTATTAGTTTCAGCCCTAAATGGCTCAGTCAAGGCTTTCTAATAGTAGCCTTTCTTTCAGATCTTAATCAAAACATGTTTTGCTGCACTATCAAAACACACGAGAAGGGAATTTGCATAGGAATAGGTCAAAGTCGTGCCTCCTTGTTTGAGACCTGAACTGTGACAATGGGATGGGAACACTGCTGCTGTTACTGCCTGACACACATGCCAACCACATTAAAAAAAAAATAAAAATCAATGGGAGCAATGACTCATTTCTGAATTGCCAGTTTGGTTCAGAAATCACTGATTACTACTTCTACAACAAGGTATTATGGACTATTAGCAAGAATGTTTCTGACAGGTTTACAAGGCTCCAGGAAAGCTGATAGCACATGGTGTTTGCTGCTCTGTGCAGAGCTCCCCATTTTTCATTTTCCCCTCGTATTCCAGCACTGCTTGAATTCTATGTCAGCAGTGGAAGGAGGCACGTTGAAGGCACAAAAGGCAGCTCCAAGGAGCAGGAGGGAGGCTGGATTTGCACAGCTCCAAACCCTTCTCAGGCTGATCTCCAAGGTCAGTCTCAGCTATTGTCCATCCCTGCAGGGCACTGTCACCCAGCTGGGTGTGCACAGCTCTGGTGAGGGAATGAACAGCAGCTGCAGTCCCACAGTGACACGGAAAGTGTGTCAAGGTGCTGCTTCTCGTGATGCTTTAATGAGATGGAGTGTGAAGCAGACGTGGAAATGTTTGTGCCAGGAGCGTTTGAGGGAACTGCAGCTAATTGCAGATTGCAGTTGGAGGATAAATGGGGATGAGATGCTGAGCTGAGCTCTGCCTTGGCAGCTTTTCCATTTCCATGCAAGGCTGGGTCACTCCTGACACAGAAGAACCACAGAGCAGAGACACAGATCAGGAGGAGAGGAAGAACAGGAGCCACACTTTGGGTGGTTGGCATTCCCTGGACCTTCCTGAGCACCTACATGAATTCTGTCTGAAAATTTAATCCACCAAGATGAAAACTCACCAAAAATAATTGATGAATCACCTGCTTTTCAAACACAAAGATTGCTAAGATGTCTTATCTGGCAGTAAGAATGGAAACATCTGCTCATCACATGTTCGTGTTTAAATTTTTGCTGATAAATACCTGTTGAGTGTAAGATTGGTTGCTAGAAACTCTCATTTTTGGGCATTGTTGGACAAGTTTTCTGTTAGCAGCTGATAGGGGACCAACTAAAGACTAAAACCAGCTATTTATTTTTCCAGAGAACCTGTATTTTAGCAAAAATACACTTCCAGCTAAATCAAGCTGCATATTTAAAGGTGGAGTTTTCTATGTGCAGCATCACCCAAGAAACAATGGAAAAAATATAAATAATTTCTTGATTTTGAATGTAGTGAATCATTCCAGCTTCTTTTTGAAGTGTTTTTAAATTTGAAGATTTCATGTTAAACCAAAAACAAACACATTTTTTTGTTAAATCCACATGAAATGTTCTTGTCCCAGTTTCTGTCATTCTTAGGGGAGGGACCAGAGCTGATATTTGGGAGGGAAGGGGAAGCCCAAATTTCTCAATGAGCTATTTAGGGCAGGATAATATCTGAGCACCCTTTGGAGACAGAACATCACATCATCAATAAATAGATGATTCCTGCTCCCCCCAGAAGAACCCATTTGGCTAAAACCACAACCACAGCCACCAAAGACCCTGAATTACTGTTTCCAGAAGTTTATTATGCTTGACTGGATTTGGCAAAAACTTTTCAATCAAGCACAGAAGGGACTGGGAAGAAAACCATCCAGGGAGAGCCCTCCATGTCAAGCTCCAACCCAGAGCAGATTTTCACAGCTAAGTAGGTCTAACTTACAAATAAACCCATTCAAGGCAGAATTTCTATTGGAAACGCTGACAAGCTCATCAAGCATCCCTGAGCTGGTGGCCACAGCTGTGAGGAGGTGATGACGTTAATTTGGGGAGAGGATATTGCTTCAAAGCCAAAGTGTGATGGATGGGGTGCCTCTAGTGCAGCAGCTCCTCGTGGTGCCAGGGCTGGGCAGAAATACAGCTGCTGGGAAATGTATTTAGAGGGCTTTGCTGGCTGAAAGACACAATTTTGACTAATCAGAGGAAATAAAATAGTCATGGTGCAGTTGCACTGTGGAGCATGGCAGCTGCAGCTGCTGCTCAGCTAGTAAATAGAGGAGTGAGAGCTTCAGGTCCCAATTCCTTTAATATCCATTAGGGAGGAGCCTGGGGTTTGCTCCCTGCTCCCTCCTCTGCTCCTGTTGGATATCAACTTGTTGAGGTTCCCTAACTTTCAGTATCCCATTCTACACTCAAACAGCATTAAACATTCATCTCCTTCACACTGACCATTCCTCTAACCACAGGATCCAGAAAGATTGCTGGAATCTGGGATCAGTTTAAAAGGCAATAATCTTTCTACACCCAAACCTTAATCCAACATAATTATTATATCCCAGAGACCAACAACTTCAGCAAAAATTAAATATATTTGGCAGGCTGGGGCCTGAAGGAGACACCTGCAGTTTCCTTATCATTATTAGGAAAACCACCAAAAACTAATGGCATTTCCTCACTGGAACACAGAGAGAGCCTGAGCACCTCTCAGGGCAGTGGCTGTGAGGAGCCCTGGCTGACTTGGGAAGAGAAGCTGACATGCTTCTCTTCTTTGGCTTTTAACAGCAAATAACCTCATTATTTAAATGCTGCAAACATCCCTGAACCTCTGGTCAATAACTCCTTAAATCCATAAAGATACTGAAGATTTTATTCGTAGACAGAGCAAAACAGCTCAAATACTAACATGATCTAAAGGTCACTTGGCAGCCTGACCTGAGATTAAACTAAAGCTCAGGATATTCTGGTTTAGAGTAGTAAAGAGAAAGCTATTCAGCTGTCAGAATTCCATGTAAATGGAAACATTTCCTAGGCCAGAAATGCCATTATCCTCAGCCAGCCAGATAGCAGCCAGAGCTGCATTTCATCCCCATCCAGCAGATTTGGAGATTTCTCTTTAATACAGAAGAATATGAAGAATAAGTATATGGAGGCTATGACTAAGTGTCCCTTCTGATATGATTGAAAACCAAATTTGGTTAAACCCATCCATGTTATTATCCATCCTCATTAAAATCAGTTGGAAAAGTTCTCCCTCAACCATTTATAAAATGCCTTTATTTTTTTTTTTTTTTACATTAATATGCACATATTTCCTTTCATCCATTTCAGAACGCGATAAACAAGCTGTGCTCCTCACTGATGAGCTGAACACTGGTTGGAGACACCAATTATTTGAAATTCATAAATCCCTGTGAGCAGAACTCCTTCTCCCCTCTCAGCCTCAGCTCTGCTGTCACTCAGGAGGAGCAGCCAGGAGTGTCCTAAATGGCACTTGGAGCTCATTGCCTCCTTCCACAGGAGCTGGGAGAGAGAATTTCTTGTCAAAATAGCTCTTCTCAGTATCTACAAGGATGCTAAACCTGAACCTGGATGCCTCCATGTGATGCAAGTTTTAATTCCTTTTTTAACAGTAGGCAATTTGAACACTAAGGTGTTCTCAAAGTAGGTAATGTTTCTTAATTCTATTGCATCTGTTTAAAAGCAGAATGATCATCATATTTATGTCCCTATAGGAAAAGGAAGAAGAAGACAAGGAATTGTGCATTTCATCATCACCAAGATAGTTACATCAGTGATACCACATTAAATGGGTGATTAATTTTGAGTCTCTAACCCTCAGAGCATGTGTATATAATATAAATTACCAAGAATATTCCCAGGATCAACACTTCCAACCCAGATCCTCTGCCCAGACCAGCCAGAGGCTCCCACACACTTTTTCCTCCTTTCCTTCACACACCAAGTTGTGTTTGTGGCTGAATTTTCCGTGGCATAAATCCTGACAATAACATCAGCATATCCATGGATGTGGCAGCAAAACCATTCTCTAATCCTACCACAAGAGAAATTTGATCAGAAAAATCTCAGTCACCAATACCATGAGCCTGTGCCTTTGGCTTCATGAAATCTTGGTGCTTTTGCAGAAAAAGAAACTTTTTCCAGGTTCCTGGAATTTATCATGGAATCCCAGACTGGTTTGAGTTGGAAGGACCTTAAAATCCATCCAGTGTCACTCCTGCCAGGGCAGGGACACCTTCCACTGTCCCAGGCTGCTCCAAGCCCTGTCCAGCCTGGCCTTGGACAATTCCAGGGATCCATGGAGCCACAGCCTCTCCAGACAAACTGATTCAGTGCCTCACTACCCCATTAGCAAAGAACTTCTTCCCAATATCCAATTTAACTCTCCTCTCCTTTGTCCTAGCACTCCGTGCCCTTGTGACAAGTCAGTGCTTTGCTTCAGTCCATATTAAATGAGTTCAGCTTCTCCTGACCTTTTACTCTAAAACAGCATCCCACTTGCAGAGAACACAATTAAAGCCAAGTGATCCTCTCAGTTCCCCCTGGAAATGCCCACTGGCAGCACAGAGCTGCTCTGCAGAGACCTTGCTGCACAACCTCTGACTCAGGATAATCATTGCACCCCCAGACAGAGCCACAGCCTGGCTGGGAGGAGAATAAATGGGCAGGAGACAAATTTTATATAAAACAGATCAAAAATGCAACAGTTGCAGCTGATCTGGACAAACCCTTTTAGAGTGGTTTATGTGTGAATTCTCCTCGCAGCAAACCCTTTGATGGAAAAGCTTTCAGATCCATTGCTAAAGCAGCTGGGGATTCATGGCAGCAATCAAAGCTGAGCCGCAGCAGAACTGTCATTTGCAGAATGAACAGTAAAACATGACACCCTCGGCCTGTTGGAGTATCTGTTTCCATCCCAGCTTCTTCCCCAGTCCACTCATCATTCCAAAACAGGGGAAAATTAACTTATTTCCCATCAACACAAGCAGAGGGGCTCAGTCCATGCTGCTTTGGGGAGGCAAAGTCATGCATTTATTGCCACAAATCTTCACCCAACTTCAATTTTCCAATTATTAACATCTCCAGCAGGGTGTGGTATCAGCAAGAACCTAAATCATTGTTATAAAGAAGCCAAATGAACACATCACATCACCTAAATAACATACAAAAAACCCCAATGATAACTGAGCAACAAAATTAACTTCATTTAGTACAAATTAAATTTTAAATGTTATTCAGGCTGCCTATATTTTGACAGATACCTGCAAAACTAGAATAAATATCCAACAAGAGCTATTTAAAAAAATAATTTCCCCAGAAATTACGCATCACAGACTTTTACCACATTTTCTGAATTTTCTCAAACCTACAGAATAAAAACCCAAAACCACACCAGCACCCAAACCCTCAGCAGCACAGCTGAGACAACATTTTTCTTGCCTATTCTCCATTTATTCTGGCCAGCCCATCAGTGGTTCCCACACTGCTCCTCCAGCAGGAGTTTAACCCTAATAGCAGCACCACCCTGAACCCCTGTGAGGCTGGTGAGATGTCAAAGAGGTGCAGATATGGCAAAACAACATTTGTAAATCACACTCACACCCCTGTGGATGAATACTCTGGAAACACTCACCCCTTACTGCAGAAAGAGAGGCTGTAGGACACCCAGACATCCCTCAGGGCTCTGAAAGGGTTTTAGCACCCTGAGCAAACTCCCCTGGCTCCTCCCAGCCCCGTTCCAGGTGTGAATCCTCAGCCCTGCCCTGAGCACATCTGGGCAGCCAGCTGTGCCTGGCCCTGCTGCTGATGTGTTCCTGACGCTCTGGTGTCCCCAGGGACATCCTGACCTTTGTCCCTGTGGCCCTACCTGGTGCCAGGGGCTGTGGCTGACCCTGGTTATCATCACTGGATGTGTTCTTGCCTCTGAGCTGCCCCATCGCTTTGATTTTTGACTTTTGATGGTCCCAGGATTGTCCCATGTGCCCCAGAGCTGGGGCTGCCCTCCTGCCCCGTGCCTGTTCCATTCCTGTTCCCATTCCTGTTCCATTCCTGTTCCCATTCCTATTCCCATTCCATTCCCGTTCCTATTCCTGGTCATATTCCTGTCACATTCCTGTTCCCATTCCATTCCTGTTCCTATTCATGTTCCATTCCTGTTCCCATTCCTGTTCCCATTCCTGTTCCTGTTCCCATTCCTGTTCCCATTCCATTCCTGTCCCCATTCCTGTTCCTATTCCCATTCCCATTCCCATTCCTGTTCCAATTCCTGTTCCCGTTCCCGTTCCTGTTCCATTCCTGTCCCATTCCTGTTCCAATTCCTGTTCCTGTCCCATTCCTGTCCCATTCCTGTTCCCATTCCAGCAGGAGCAGCCAGCCCTCCCAGCTCCCTCACCCCTCAGCCATCAATTCTCATTTGCTCTCAAGCTCCCAGAAATCAGAACAAACAGAAAGCTCGGAAAGGCTGCACAAAATCCCTGTCTAGATCACATCTCCTGCTCTCCTCCATCCCCACAGCTCTCTAATATATGGCTCTGGCTGCCTCCTTTGCTGTATCACCATGTCCCAGTAAATGAATTCTCTGCTGCTCCTCTGTCAATGTTTCCTAATGAGAGCTTTGTTTGAGTTTCTCTTTTCAAGTATGTGCAGAATAATGGATAGACTACAGTGAAATATGTCCCTTGTGCTCTTTGATGGAAATCATAAACTCTGACTGCAGAGCTCCAGTGATTTACAGCCCTTCCAAAATGCAAAGCAGAATTCATTCCGGGCCAGCCTGCTGCAGCTCTCATTTGTTTTTACCTTTAAAATGCAATACGTGGATTCATACACCTTTTATAGAAATGAAATATATATGTAAGCATTGCACCTGGCCGTGCAATTATGCAAAAGGCAGTGTTAATCATTTATCTGTGGCATTCACACGAGCTTAAGGAAAGCTCTGCTTCCTTAAGTAGGAGAATTAATAATTTTGGATCTGAGGAGCACTGGTTTTAAGTCTTTAAAAGGATTTATTTCTTACAACATAATGAAAGCCTGTTCATCTGCAGTAATCATGGGCAAAAGCTAAGCTTCATGAATAAAGTTTGTATTTTTTGACAAACATCTAATGAACATACATAAATTAGATTTTCCAAGGCCCTGAGTAGGAGCATGATTTGCTGTCGAGTAGACCTAGAGAAGAACTGTAGGAGGATTCACATTATTACAACTGGACACTGGAGAACATAAAATAACCAACAGAGCCTTGAGCAAATGAAAACCCAGGAGTTTTTCAATATTGTCAGCCTGGCCAAAATTCCCAGGTTTACATTTCATATAAAAATTAGGTCCTTGATCGATCTTATTAAGTTATTTATCTTACAAACAAACCAGGACAGGTGTCTGTGAAAGAACACCATTAAAAAAACCACCAAGCCTCTAAATGTGTCCTTACATTTATTTATGTGATTTATCTTGCTCCTCCAAGCCCACTCTATGGAATTTACAGTTAGCTGAGGGCATTTCTCATTCCTAAATATTTTTTAGTCTAATTTCACACAAGGTTCAAGAGAAAGGGAGCTGAAAAATTCAGAGGGGAGGGTAAAGAAAGCAAAAAGAGAACTGAAGCAGGAAGATGTAAGCTACCCAAATAAAACATTTGGATATATTGCATCCGGAAATCAAGGGTAGTTTTCTGATTCTGGAGACTCATCAAAAACTGATGTGCAGGTGCCAGCAGAACAGAGCCTGGCATTAACACTTGAGCAGCTAACACAAATAGGAGTTATTAAGTGCTGCTTGAATTCCACAAGAAGAGATTTCACACAGGATCTGACAGAACCAGAAATACTGAGAAACACCTTCTGTGAATCCACAGAGCATTAACCAGTTGCTTTGCAGGCTGAAATAACACTCAGGCAACAATAAAATAATAAAAAATTCTGGTAAACTGCAGAAGAGGCACATGTGCAATGCCATGCTTGACTCCAAATCCACCTTTCTGCACAGCTGAGCAGGTAAAGTCCCACTTCATGCAGTGATTATTGTGGGACTGTGAGTATGAACACGTGATTATGCAAGGAAAAAGAAATCAAGTATGAAAGCAATGGAAATGAAATAAAGGAAATGGAATTAAATTGTATTCCAAGCTTCTTCACTCTCAGATTGTTCCTGAACTTGATGAAGCATTTCTGAAGTCCTAATGCTAAAGGTTTGAGCCATTCAGTGTCCTAAATTTATTAGCGTTAGACATGTACAGGCAGAGAAGAGTAATCCTGCCTAATTGCAACCCTTTTTTTAATTATTAAAGTGGAAGGAAAGTTTGGATAGTTGTGTTTTATCCCAGGCATTGTCAGAAGCCAACATCAAATTTGCAATGGCATTGGAAGGATGGAAAACATCCAGAAACCCATTTGTACTCCAACACCAAACTATCCCTTCCTCTCCAGAGGTGGTTATTAAATGCAGCAAGGAGAGCTCTGTGGGTTGTCCTCTCCTCCAGAGCATCTTTCTCCCAATCCAACCACTTCTGAGGGAATCTGCCAGGCACTTCATCACCTCCTGCACTGCTCTGCTCCAGCTCCCAAATCAAGGTTTTCCTGAAAGCCACAGCTGTCAAAGACTGCACAAAACACCCTGAGTTTGGCTTCTCTCCTGACAATTTTTATTGCATTTCAAAGTTTACGCCTCCCAATGTTCATCAAGCTGTTTTTCCCTCCTGACAACGTGTCACACAGCGCTTTGTCTTCATGCCTGGCTCACCCACTGACCTGCTTGGGCTGTGGTGATTTATCCTCATCACATAAATAGGGAATCAGGGGTAGAAAGCAGAGATTTCTGCTTAAAATTCAGCGAGTCAGTCCCTAGGAGCAGAGCTGCTCTACTTGCTTGCTCTAGTTTTTATTAATAAAATAAACATTTTCTGTGCTCATGCTAATTTATACACATCTCTCTCCCAAAGTGATATGCTTGGACTTCTAAAATATTAAACACTGCAAATATTCCGAGCAAATTTTGTCTTATGTATGATGTTTCTGACTGTGCAACAGCAGACTGTGATATGAAGTGACTTATGACTCAGATAAAATTCCTTTATTTGTAGCTCTTCTTGGTTTTCTCCGAAAGAAACAAATCGTTTGTGACTATTAACAAAGGGTGGATAATACAGTCAATCAGTTTGAGCCTTCAGGCTTCTGAAAACTGTTTAGGTTTACAGCTGGAATGCAGACAGCTGCTTTTGTTGATTTGTTGAGAAACCATAGGAGCTGAGAAAAAAAAAAAAAAGAACTATCCCAGCACTGAAAATAAGATCCCATTTTGGTTATCATTTTAGCAGATTAATGTTGCTTGTGGCATTCCTGTCTCTTCTACACTTTATAGATTTATGAAATCTTGTTTCTTATGGCAACCACAGCTGATGATGTTGAATCATTATTCACACTTCAGTGCAATCCGATGGGGGCTTTTAGCTTATTTTAAAATGGGCTTTAATTCACTTGATTTCATGCAGAACAGCGGCGTAGCCAGCGTGGGGTAAATTTTGAAGGTGGTGAGTGGGAGGTGCAGTGCAAGCACAAATCCTGTTATTTGTTAATAGGATTTGTCTGCATTCCCTGTGTTTATGGCTTGGAAAACGCAGGGCTGTGCCTCGTGGGCAGAATAATCCCGTTGGAGCTGCAGAAATGCCAAACAAACCTGGGCTGTTCCTCCTCCCACAGCCCCAGGGTGGGACAGATCTGAGCAGGACATGACCTTGGTGTTCAACTTGGAACCAACAGTGTCTCCTTGAAATTCAAAGTCAAAAGAGCTCTCGCTTCTCCTCCTCTGCTGCTCCTACCCAGTCTGCTCCCCAGCAGTGAATTTATCAGCTCCAGAGGCAAGGAGGTGCCTAAAAACCTCCCCTCAAAGGGTGGTTTGCTAATTATTCTGTGTTCTCCTTAATCTGGGTAAGTGGGAGTTCCAATGTGAAGAGTTCCACTCAAACAAAATGTTTTCCACAATCTATCACCTAAATCAGTGCCAGAGAGGACATCACCAGTCATTCATGGAGAACATTCCCAAAATGAGCTCTTCTCCCACTGGTGGAACTTCCACTGATCACTAGGGCTCAGGAAATTATTTTATTTTGCCATTTTCATCCCCAATCCCTCTTCTAGATCCTGAACAAGGAAATATTTGTGGTTTTCTGCTCCTGTGGACAGGATGACTTCCCTCAAGAGAACACAGATGATGCTTTAGCTCCTTCCTTGCATTCCTACCTCCCTGAAAATGCGATTAGGCAAAAATTTTGATGGAGAAAGAAAAGTCCTCAAAAAGGTGATATTCATATGGGCAGAAAAAATGGAGTGCAGAGGTGAGAAATTAAAAAAAGAAAGGAAAACTTAAAAGCAGCTTAAAAAAAACCCAAAAAACCAACAAACCCCTGAAACAAAACTACTACCACCAGAATTTTCATGACCTGATGTGCACATGGTGTCTTCATGGGAAGGACCTCACCTACAAATAACAATGAATTTTTTCTTCAACAATGGGATATTATTTGTGGTGAGAGCACCATCACCCTTAAATCATGCTGACAGCAAGGTTCTGTAAATCAGATCCCAGTGCTGTGGTCTGGGAGTGGGAATCAGGCAATAATTGGCATTTTTGGGCTCACTCTGAATTCTTCAGATTCAAAGACTTTTCTTCTGTCTTTCCTATCCTTGCATATAATTAAATATTCCAGAACAACTCATTTCCTCCTCAGGGTCAAAGAAAAGGGTGACTTTATATTAAACTGAGGTGCACAGGCTTAAATATTTTCTGATATTTTTCTCCTGCCTGCTATGAAACTGATTCTTTTTTCTAATTAAAAGAAAAATTATACCTTTTCAATGTTTAGTTCCAATTCTGTTCCCATCTAGCTGCATTTTTGAAAGAGGAAATCATGTCAGACCTTGGTGCCGTAGCGCCAAAAAAAAAGAAAAAAAAATCATATTTAAATCAAGTTAATGACTCACTCTTCCCATTTCGTGCATTTTCTCCCATTACACTTGGTCCATTGGTTCATCCATTTTTAAAAGGTTTCATTTCCTGTTGGATCATTGACTGAATTTGTAACAGGTTCTCTTTGCATTGTGAGCTCGTGAGGCAAACAGCATGCTGTTTGCAGCAGTGTGGCCACTGAAGGCAGGAGCTTTTTGTTATCGAGGAACTGCTAGTAAATCATTTCCACACACGAGGAAAATGAAATAATTATTACTTTAGATGCTGAAGTTATATTAAGGTTTTTTTAATGACACCTCCCTGCTCACAGGTACTTCCCCTGTGGTAGCACAGTGTGTCCAGCCCAGGGAGGTGTACAGAAAATGAAGGTAATTTCAGATGCAAAGGGCAGGCAGTGCTCCTGGTGGTTGTTTCCAGCCCCTGGCTCTGCTGCTCTGAGGTGACTGATGTCAGATGCCACCCCAGGGAGAGCTGAGCCTGCCAGGGAATCAGAGCTGAGCTCACCTTCCCTCCACTTCAGCTCCAGCTCACCATGTGTTTCAGAGATGATGTCATGCCTGAGCTTTTTGTGGTTTTGAACATGGAATCATGGAATATCCTGAGCTGGAAAGGACTCACCAGGATCATCATTCCAGTTCCCAGCACTGCACAGACACCCAACCATCCCACCCTGAGCATCTCTGACAGCTCTGTCCAAACCCTCCTGGAGCTCTGACAGCCTCAGCACCCTCTGGGGGAAGAACCTTTCCCAAAATCCAACCTGACCATCCCCTGACACATCTCCAGCCATTCCTTGATTCCTGCCTCTCTTCCCTGTGGCTAGCACAGGTCTTTCCCATGAGAATTTTTTCCTGTGTTTTACAAACAAAGATAAAGTTTGGATGTTATTAAAAACAGTGTCTCGAGATTTGGACAGTTCAGGCCTGGCCAATCAGGCCTAGGGGGAGGTTTCTGACTGACCAATCTGGGTGACCTCTGAAAAATCTATATAAGTTGGAATTAAATAATAAAAGCTGGTTTTTTATGCCACACTGAGAATCCGGGTCTTCTTTCTCTGCTAGCGGCTCAACAGCGACACTTCCCCTCATGAGGAAGCTGTAGATTGCAACACACTGAGAACTTTGAATATTCTGGGGCACAAGGTCTGATTTTCAAGGCCACAGAAATAAGGTTATGAGGCATTCTTTGCAATGCCCAGAGACAGCAGAGTATCAAGTAGCCCAGAAAACATCCTGCCAGGTGAAGGAAAAGCAATAAAGAGCTGGTCTGGACCAGAGATACCATCTGAATAATGATCCTTATTTATGGGAAATAAGGCCAGAGCTTCTGCTGGAGATATGTGAGGACTTACCAGCTGCATTTGAAAAGCCAAAAAAAGCTACTGTGAGGCACAGGATGGGATTGTTGGGGTGTCCTGTGCAGGGCCACCAGTTGGGTTTGACAGTCTGGGTGGATTCCCTGCAGCTGAGGATATTCCATGATTCCATTCCATGGCAGTTTCTCAAGGCACTTAGTTTTGGAGAGGGAGCAATCAAGAAAAGAAAGCTCAGAAGGGTTTCCACATAAGCTTTAGGAACTGCACAGAGAATTTAAGAATCACTCTGAGAAAGGCGGGGAAGTTAATCCAGTTTGATGATCTATCACCTTGTCAGAGGTGTCTGTTTATGTTTGGAGTGATTTGGTAAACAATCTTTGTCTAAAATCAAAGCATTGATGAGGCCAATTTATCTCTCTCTATAAACCAGAGTAACACAACACCAGCACCTGTGGGGTTTATGCACATTAAATTATCCACATTGTTTTGGCAGCTCACAGTCTGTTCCTGACCAAGGTAGCTCTGGGATGCAGGAAATCCTGACAAACTATGGAAACTCATGACAAACTAAGTTTGAGAACCCTGAATTTTTGCAGTTGAGCATCTTGACCATACCATGGTGGAGACTGTGTTTAACGCTGCAATTTAGGATTTTGGAGAAGGAGATTTTGTATTTCAAGAGCTCTCAGGGTGTGCCAGGCACCACTGCCTGTGGCCAATGCCTTGAGCAAGAGTTTTCCAGAGCTGATCTGCAGTGAGAACCATCCTCACTGTAAGGACAAACCAAACCATAAAAAAGACAACAATTATTAATCATTCAGATACAAAAAGTGAGAGGAAGAGGTAGGTTTTATAGTTAGATCACTCCCTCTATCCCGGCAGGATTTAAAACTTTGAAGGCAGCCAAGGCTACAGCCAGGCTGTATTTCTCCCCTCAATGGCTAAAATCACAAGCAGCAGGACTGCAAATATTAAAGAAGATTCATAGCTATGCTCATATTTGCATAATATTCCTCATACTCTCGTTCCTGGCTCTCTTGAAACCTGAATTGTTTTTCATGGCACTTGGGAAAGGCAAGGGAATACATTATAAACACTTTTACAAATATTTTTTTTTAATTTAGCACTGGATCAAATATTCATCCATTTAGTTGAACACAGACTGCAAAAAGGTGATAAAGACATTTGTTTAAAGTCTAATATTCCTACAGTGTGAGAACCTTGACTTCATGCTCTTTATTAGATGAGTTTAAATAAAACACTGAGCAACTGCAGGAAAAAGATACTCAGCGCAGAACTCTGGGAAAATGTAGAACAAATTGTGAAAACAGACTTTAAAAATATAAATACATATTTACCACTGAGGAGAAAAAAAAGAATGAGAGTCATGCCCTGTATTAGTCACAAATCCTTAAAGCTACTCAAAATTATGGGCACAAATATATGACTCTGACTCATCTATTTGAAAAACTACAGTAAACAGATTAATATTTTCTTACACTCTCAATATTTTAATGACTTGGATAATTTAACATAACATTCCAATGCCAAAGTCCAGATAAAAATACTGTTTTCATGCAAAATTCCTTCTTCTCTAAATTTATAAATTATCTGCTGACTTTCATGGGTAAAGTTTGGTTTCCAAAGAGCTGGAACAACTTTCACATTAAGTCTTCCTTCTTGACTTTATGATATTATTTTAGAATCTGCATATGCAAAGAAGAAACTTTTGCCACCAAGAGGTTCTTTTATCATTTTACAAGCACAAAAGCTGATTTTTTAAGAAAAGCTCCAATTGTTCTTTTGCACCCAATGTAGGATTTCTTTTGGGTTTCACTTGAATTATCCATACTCTGCCTGAAATTATAATTTAATATATGCACCTATAATGAGTGTCTTGATAAAAATCCAGCCTTTTACCCAACCCCAAGCAGGGAATATGTGCAACTTCCCTGTTTTTTGAGGAAATACTAAGATTGCACTTCTGTCGTGATGCACAGTGTGAATTTTGTTGTTTCACGAATCTCAAATCAGCTTTTCTCCTCCTTTGAAGCTTTGAGGAGAAAAGCTGTGATGTGGGAAAAGTTGGTTGAATTTTCAATGAAGATGTACTGCAATCAAAGGAATTTATCCATTGATCCAAGGAGGATTCCCAGCAGAGTTGGAGCTCCTCCAAGGAGAGCCAGGAGCAACCATCCCCTCCTTCCACCACATCCCTGAGAAGTGTGGGAATCACCATCAGACATCATCATTGCCTCACCATCCATTTCCCATCAACAGCACTCACTTGCTAGGAGAAATTCCCTCATGGAAAGAGTGGTCAGGGATTGGAGCAGACTGATCAGTGGTGGAATCATCATCCTTGGAAGTGTCAAAAACCACATGGATGTGGAACTTAGGGTTTAGTGGTGGATAAGTTACCGTGCAGGAAACTTTCCTTTCCCTCAGCATCATCCATTCAGCTCATTCTGTCCCTCAGGGGTTGTTGCTGTTCAGGATTTCCACAGAATTCCTCTCACACTGATATGTATTAGCTGAGAAATGCAGGTTCCTACAGGTGGTGAAATTCCCTTTTATTTCAGAGCTTCATAAGCTCTGTGCATTAAGTCCTTCTACAGCCACATTTGGAGGACTTTAAACAGATTTAGGACAAGGGATGTTTCTCTCACTCCTTCTTTCCATAGGCTTGAATTTCACATTTGGGTGGCTACTGAATTTAATCCTTTTTATCCTGATTTTCAGAACTCTGAGAGCTCCTAAACGAGGAGGGTTGTAGGCAGAGCAGATGGTGATGTCTTTTCCTTCCAGGACAGAAAGAAATGCTGCAGTCAGATCTGGACTCCTGAAGTGAAATGGAGATTTTGGGGCTTCCCTGTCCCGTGGCAGAGCTGAACCCTGAGGAGCTGTCAGGAATGCTTTTGGCTCTGAGGATGATGAAAAATTATCATGCTCCTCATGAGGGGAAAAACCTCCCAGCACTGGAGAGAAAAAAATAATTTCATCCTGACTACAAGGCAGAGGAAGAAAAGTGCAAAAGATATTCCAGAAAGGGGTGGAAGAGCTGGGTTCGTTTGCAGACTTGGAGATTTAGATTGGATATTGGGAAGGAATTCCTCCCTTGGAGGGTGGGGAGGGGCTGGGATGGAATTCCCAGAGAAGCTGTGCTGCCCCTGGATCCCTGGCAGTGTCCAAGGCCAGGCTGGACAGGGCTTGGAGCACCTGGGACAGTGGAAGGTGTCCCTGCCATGGCTGGGGTGGCCCTGGGTGGGATTTAAGGTCCTTCCAACCCAAACCAGTCTGGCATTTTAAGATTTTGTGAAAATTGCTGAGCAAAATATTGCAGTAGTCTAAGAGGAAACTTACACCAAAGATAGATTCAATAGAACTTAGTGGATTTATTTGTACCTGTAAATGGGTGTTGGTGAGGCTTTACTGAGCTCCATGTAGAAATCACATCTGTGGGAATCAGACGTTGTGGAATTTAGTTATTTTTTAGCTCCACTTCCCTCAGTGCTGCAGTGAAGTGCCAGTGGTCATTTTGATTTCCAGAACACAAAGACCAAAGCTTTTTTCACTCGATATCTTTCTGAAGTTCTACACAGCTTTGGCACAAAGGATTGCATTAAAACCCACCAGGACTTCATAAATTTGGCCTCCGTTCTATTACATGAAATAAGGACTGCAGAATTGGTAATTTTCCATTCTCCAGAAATCATGCTGGCAGATATTTAGGAGAATGGAGATTTGAATGCATCACTCACCCTGAGTTAATATATCTCGAGGCAGTTTGAAGCTCCTGGTGATTCACTGGGCACACCTGGCTCATTGATTTGTCCTTACTGTGCCCCCATGAAGATCAGACATCACAAAAAGACAAAGCTCCACGTTGAGGAAAAGAGAGAAAAAAAATGGATTTCCGAACCTGGAAACATATATGAAATTTTTGTTTGGAAAGCAAAATCCTGTAAATATAACTAAGCACTCAATAAACAGAAGGGATGATTTTCTTTTCAGATATGAGATCGTGCAAAAACTTTGGCAATTACCCAGCTGCAAAAATTGCTGACGAGTTAAATGAAGGAGATCTATCAGAATCGATCAGGTTTTCATGAGGAATTAGATGTAAACACAGCCTCCCATTATCTGCCTCAATTTGAGACCTTTCAGGTGGAATTTGAGCTTTGCAAGAATAGAAAGAGTAAAAATTGTAGGAATAGTCGAGTTTCTGTTTATCGCTCCTGGAAAGACAAAGAGCACTTGAACAGTTTCCAGTTCTTGGTTATTGAATCACCAAACACCAACAACTGCATTGAAATAAAGCCCTAAAATCTTAATCCAGATTTTAAATAAATCAAAAATCTATACAGACAATAAACTAAGTAAATTGAAAGAAACCTGAAAATATTTGTCGAAGTTTCCAGGTGAAGTTGAAGATCTGGAATTCAAAATCCTTTTTGAGGATGGGAAAAATATTCTTCTCATAAATTAAAAATATATTATCTCTCATTATTTAAATATTAAGCTTCAAATGAAGGAATTACGATTTTTGCTATTAATTTCAGTGAGCGCAGGAGACAACTAAAATGCTGGGAAAGTTAACAAATTAAGCTGAATTTTCTAGGAATCACAAGGAAAAATCCACAGAGGGCTGTGATTCCTCCTGTAAATCCTGCACATGCTCATGGCTTGGGAAGCTTTCAAGCAATACAAAGGAAGTGGATGTTGAATGATTTGTGACATTTGAAAGGAAAAAGAATTTCTGCTTTCATGAGGTCAGGAAAGTGCTTTCTCCTTTTTCCTTGGGTCTTGTTAAAACCACAGGAAAAGGAAAAACCTTTTGAAGTATTTGTGCTTTCGGAAGCAAAGTTTGTTTAGCCCTGCAAAATTTCCCCTAAATTACCTTTTTCTGGGGGCCAATAAATCCTGGAGAAAATCCAGACAAGGAAAAGGCATTTTACTAAAATTTGGAACCTTAATTTTTTCCTCCAGCTCTAGCTTTGGATGGGCTGTTTGTTTGGCTTTTTTTTCACTCAGCTGGCATTGGAGGTAGTTTGTCATTGAGTTTTTTTCCATAGTGCAACACTTTTACCAGTGAAATTTAATTTTAAAAAAAAACTTAAATCTATATAATCATTCTCTATTCTCAATTATTCGCTCTTGAAAAATAAAACCTATTATTAGATATTTATTTCCTTCAGGCTGTGCTAAGAACCCCACCCTTGTGTGTCCAATTTATATTTGCTCTAAATCTGTTTAAAGGGTTTTAGGGCCTGAGCTGTTGGGTTGCTCACCAAGACTCAGATGATTCCTCAGCAGCAGTTCATGATGTTCTGGAAGTTCAGCGGATGTTCTGGATGATGTCCCATGGATGTTCTGGAAGTTTCCACTTCCCAGCATCTCCTTTGCTTCCATCAGTGGAACCTCCTTTATAAAGGATGCAGAGAGGCTCCAAGCCCCAAAGGTCAATTCCCTCGAGGTCCAGGGACACCTTGAATTACCTGCAGCAGGTTTGCTCCTTCCTTTCCTCACAGGTGTGAAGCTTGGAATTTCCATGGAGCAAAGAGGCTCACGATGGAGCTTTTACCAAAATTTCTTTGCTAGGAGGAAGAAGGAACAGAGCCAGGCAAGGCCCTCTGCCCCAAAGAGCTTCTTGAATCTCAATCTTCCTAACATCTCCTAAATCTGAGTCTCTTCCATGCCACTTTTCCCTTTCCCTCTCTGAATCCGAGGGCAGCAGCTGGCCCTGTTTATTTTAGGGATAACCTCATCTGCTGTTTAGATTGGGGGAAGGAAAAAAAAGTGCTCGCTGATGACTTCCTCTGCCACCTCCAGCTGAGGCTGACATTTGTTTTCCAGCTCTTATTGGTTTCTAATTATGCCTGGATATTCAGAGGAGCAGCTAATTTGCTCCGTAATTTTTGGAGGCAATTTTTAATTCCCTTCGCTCCGCTCCGAAATCTATGCTAATTTCATGGAGTTATTAATTATTCAAACAGGATGGGACTGGGCCCTTTGGGAGGCCCTGGAGACTCAGCTCAGGTGTGTCTGTAGCACTGCTCTGGATCAGAAATCTGAATTTCCCAATCCTGCAGGTGGCAAAGCCATGAAAATGAGGAGCTTTTGCTTCCTTGGTGTTGCTTCACTCACTGCAGGGAATCTGTGGCTCCTTCCTGATTTGGGGCAAGAGAAATAAGGAGCCCTGAGCAGAAAATGGACACTAAATTTGGAGTGTGGGGAGAAACTGAGGCTCTTGGAATTGGAGATCATGGAAAACACCAATGTGAGCAGCATGGAAGGGCTGAGGGCACAGTGCTCCCATTTGTGTTTCATTTCTCTTTCCATTCTCTGCTAAGACCTTAAACCACAGTCAAAACATTACCCTTAAAATTCCAGATTTTAAGGGATGTATCAGGATGTATCAGGGATGATTTCACGGGAACAGAGGAAAAGAATAAAGTGATTTTTTTGCACTGCTTGCTGGAAACGCTGCCAGTGTTGTTGCCAGAATATTTCCAATAAACACATTCAGAAGTGTCCCACAGGGGTATGGCAGTACAGGAACATTCCAGTTCTAGATTGGAGGAGTTGTTATTCCACCAACAAAAATTGGGGAGCTTTTCAAGCTGTTTGTAACATTTAGCCTTCCATCCATCCCAGGTCTGTAAAGCTGTTGTGTTTTAAACAGCCAGGCAGGTTTGAAATAATCGAGGCTGTTTAACAAAGTGCAGGTAAGACCTGTGCTGATGAGCTGAGGTGCTGTCAACTGCTCTGCAACTTTATTTTTGACAGGAAAAATAAAATCTATCCATAGATTCATGTAGTTCACAGAAATCCCTTAATTTCCTTTACAGTTTCAGCCCATGTGGGTTACATTTCAATGTTCTCTCTCTGTTTAAAGGGTGATTTTTTTTTTGTAGTTTGCAACAAAAGTGTTTTCTCCTGACCACCCCAACCACAGTGAGACCCTACAGTGAAAAATCAGTCAAAAGACATGGTTCACTGCTAAGGGAAAAAATTAAATAAATTTTTTACATCCATAGAATTTAAGCCAAATGATATCCACTAACACTCTGAATGCAACACCCCAATTATTTACTCTTCTCTCCCCACCCCTTCCCTAATGATCTGCCTTAATTAGGTCTTCTGGCTGCAAAAGATTTCCCTTCCTTTTATTCACATTTGCTGTAATACCCTTCATATCTGGAGCATAAATACTCAATTTAAAGAATCTATCAGAACATTAAAATGAGCAGCTGAGCATCCCAGCTCCCTCTTCTCAAATCTGAGTGTTGTCCAAGAACTCTTTTCCAGAGGCAAACATCAGCTCTGGTCTTGGTGAGGACCTCACACTGCTGCATTTGCACTACACAAATATTTGGGGTTTCAGTGGTTTCTTCTCTGGTTCTCTCCAGTTGGAGCTTTGAAAGCAGCAGAAAATTCCCCAGAGGAATATATTTATTGGCCCCAAACAGAAATAAGCAATTAAAACCAACTCAGTTTTCCATGAGTGAAAACACCAATCTGATAAAGGTTTTTTGTAAAATGAGCTCCTTTGAGGAGCAATAAAGGATTTTCTGTCTCTGCTGTCCTAAGCTCTGTCACTGCTGTTCAGATTTTAACATATAAAAAAATGGTTAATTTTACCAAATTGCTGGGAGATTCCTGAATTCCCTTCACCCTCCTGGAGATGTTCCTGATCAGGTTATGACAGCAATAAAGCCATCACTGCTTCCACCTCCTCTCAAGAAAGCAAAAATCCCTGAAAAATTTTCTTATTCCCACTTAGCTGATGACAAAGACAGACACAGAGTGGAAGTGCTTGCCTCGAGTCCCTAAAGCCTGAATGATCTGCTGGGGATTTAGAGGAAATGGAAAAGGTTTAAGGGAGAACTCGATGGATTAGAGCAAAAAAGAAAAAAGCAAAAAAAAGCCTCCAAAAACCCCAACAGCAACAACCAAACAACACAAACCAACCCAGCTCTTTAATTGCCAGAAGCTCTCTTCTGTTGCTTCAGTAAGAAATAATTTCAAAGGTCTCCAGATTTTGGATCTGTCACTTTTAAGTCCACCAAGCTCCCATCAAGAAGAGTAAAGAAATATTAAATATTTCCCTTTTTTTTTTCCTCCCCAGCACCAGCTCAACAGAGCCTCAGTATCACAGGAACAATAGGTAACAGTCCCCAAAAATCAGATTTTATTTCCTCCAGTCAACTTGCCTCTCTGGCAAGGCTTGGATACACAGAATGGGATGTCAGCCAGCAGGTGTGATTAAAGTAATAGGATAATTAAAAAGAGCTACATGTGGGCATAAAAATTGGGGGTTTTTTTCAGGCTGGTTTGACTTAGCAGCAAACAGCTGCTGCACATCTTCCTCTGCTGCTTTCATGATGGAGTTATTTTTGTTTGCCTCAGTTGTCTTTTATTTTAAAGGGGATTTTCATCATGAAAGAGGAAGTTTTATTGTCCCAGCCAGGTGAGGAGATACCCAGCAGGGAGCAGAGCTCTGTCCCTGTCCCTGTGGAGGGTGAGTGGCAATCCTTGAATCCAGGAGTGAACCCAAGCCTGGCTGTTTCCAGAAACCATTCCCACTTTTCTTTAAGCACAGTAGGAATAAAACATGACCTGTTTGAATGGTAGAAATGGGAAAAAAAACCCCCACAAACCTGATTAAGCCTCTGGAATTAATTTGTTGAGAAATAGTTTCAAATGATATGATTTATTTTAAAATATTAAATTAAATGCTGATAACACAATACTTTAAAATTATTTGATATTTGTCTTTTTGAGTCTGTGCCCACTGGGAAACAAAATAGCCAAAACACCCTCTTTAAATTTGTTTCTACCTGGAGAATAAAGCATTGAATGAACATTTTAAAACTAATGATATCTAAATGTTTTCAGGTATCCATTAAACCTCCCATTTCACCATGGCTTCCCAAGCAGGGGGAGATTCCTCAAATACCCCAAAGTGAAGTAACTCCTCAACTTATTTGATCTGGAAAGATTAAAAAGTTTG